>NC_051245.2:79982394-80602751 GCF_015237465.2 Chelonia mydas
AGTTATCTTACTGTTGGGTTTTGCTATTGCTCTGTTTCGGACTCTCTGTACTAAATCTGTTCATTCTGTTTCTCCAGCCTAGCACAGCATCCCACCGTTACAGCAGACACCACAATATGTATTCCCCATGAAATAATGCTGAACAAGGTAGACTCCTTTAATTCTGAGAATTACTTTACCCTCACTTTCTTGTGGCATTTTCAATTGTTTCCATAAATTGAGACTCTTTTACTTGCTTTCCAGTCTGACTGTGTTAGAAATACTGCACTAATAGCAGGCTTCTACTTTTTGCAATAATTATAAATGCGTGTGTAGTGCTTTGCCTCTTTGTGGTGCTTTAGAAGCATTAACTAACCCTCACAAAAATACCTGTGAGGCAGGTAAATTATTATTACAGTGGAGGGAATAATTTGCAACGAATAACATATTTTACAAGTTTAGTCTTCCCCCCCAACCCATTTCCTACTAGGAATATCTGTGAGCCGATCATCATTTCCTCAAATGTATTTGCTGTATGAAATGGGTTTATTTTACTCTAAGGATTGATTGAGATAATTGGCTGCAAGTGTTTGGTAATTAATATTCAAAGTTTGAGTAGTGATTGGTTTCATAAGTCACTTGATATTGTTTCTGTTGTCTGTCTGGACAAGCATATTTCCTGTAATCTGGAGGAAGCCTTGAAGAAGCACCTAGATCTCTGAGAGTTTTGAGAAAGGTGTAATAGTTTAGGGAGAGGTAGCGGATAGTCCAGATTAGGGGATTCCTTCAGGGCCACACAGGCCTTGCCTGAAGCATCATTCCTAAAAAATTAAATAGGGCAGCTGTCAGATTTAATTTAAATGTAATTTCATTTCCTCTAGTCACACTCTCACAAAGGAAAAGCATGTGCATTCATGGTCATCGTTGTGAACAGAATGGTCAGATCCCTGTCTGGCTTATATAATATCCCTGGCATGTGGGAGCTCTGTCTCCTTTCTAAAGGAGTGTCCCATGCCATTTAAAATGTTTTGCATTTACTGATCTGTACATTTCTGTCCCCCACTCCCGCACAGTCACTGACACAAAATAATTGCATGTGCATGTGTATGTGCTGTTTCAGTTGTGAAAGACAGGGTCATATCCCTGTTTGGCTCATTTACTGGTCTGCTTAAAATTAGTTTTCCGTGAATAACTGCTAGTGGCAATTGGAAATTTGTTTCCCGTGAGCATTCATGCAAACAACATTAATCACTTTATTGCTCACATAAAGCTGAAATAAAAGAACTGTGCACGTGGCTGATGCTAATTCATTTTAAAATTTAAGTGACTAGTCACAGAAAGATTTTCATCCAGCAATAATATTATCTCTGTCTTTTACAGATGAAGAAAATACGGCAACAAGATTAGGTAAATTAAACAAGGCAATACCAGGACTCCAATCAGAGTCAGGATTAGAAGTATGAATTTCTGAGCCTTTGCTCAGACCACATCTCCCTTCCAGTGAATGTCCTTGAGATGTAGCAAGAGAGTAGAGATCTTGTCATGGGTTCAAGACTTTCCAATGCTTACTTTTTTATTGATGCAAATCTCTTTGGTAATATCAATGTATCTTGTTTCCTTGGAAAAGCTCCATTGGTCAGAGGCCGTCTGTCATCACATGGTGCAAGTGACTTTTCAATGGAGCAGGTAGTTACAAAGAGTTCATTGCGATGGTATTGGCATTGTACTGTAGTGTCAATGGAATTCTTGAACAGGAATTCATCACTCCCACCTGCTGTTCTGTTCTGGTGTTCAGTTCCCAAGTCATGCTGGATATAGCAGAAGCACATGTGGTGTCATGCCCATTTAACATGGGTTTGCTTGTATTAAAGAGCTTGCAGAACCTAATGAATAAGATTCATGTGATCAGTTCAGTAAAATAACATTTTTAAATTTAAGATTCTAAAATTTGCATTTCAGGGGTATTTAATAAGATTTTTTTTTGTATTGTGTGGTGTTTAAATACCAATTGATTGTTTGTTTAAAAATGAATAGTTACATGATTGACAGGTGGATTATAGAGACACCAGCACTATTTCACATATATTACAATTTACAACACAGAGACATAAACTTATTAACAAACATTTAATGGGGAATAATGGTCATTATAGACACAATGGGTGTATTACTTTGCTCAAGTCCAAAGGGTTACTCAATATCAGAGATGTATTTGGCTTACTGTTTCCAATTCCACTCTCTGTTACAACAGCTGAACTTACTCTAACATTGTGCAGCTAGTGATTTCAATGGGATTTGCACCTGTGCAACTGAGAGCAAATTTGGGCCAATTGTCTTTATTTAATTGATTATAAGAGCACTGAAGGTAAGAGTAACAGTTGCTGGCTTTATGCCACCTTCGAAGTATTTGGGCCAAAGTTTCATGAGTTATGGGTGGGCAAATTGACCTGAACCTTTACCTAAAACTCAAGCTCAATTTGAACCAAATCTTTGAGATTTGAAAAAATAAAATGAATGTATGTATGTAAAAGCGGCTTGACCTACAGTCCTTCTGGAGTTCTTAGTCAAAAATTCCACTATTAGTGGAAGCTTTGCCTGAGTACATGTTGCAGGAGAGTGGGATAGAGAAACAGAATGAATAGAGTTAGTACTGAGAATCTGAGACAGAGCAACAGCAAAACCCAGTCTTGTTTGGGATTAGAACTGGTCAAGAATTTTCTATCTAAATGGGTCTTCAGTGGAAAATGCAGTTTATGCAAACATTTTGATTTTGCCAAAAAACCCAGGTTGGGTTGTTTTGTGTCTGTTTGCTTGAGCTGCTGCAGTGCTTCCTGGGAGGAGTTGTAATTCAGATGCCTCGTGCTCCATTTCTCCTCTGTGGACTGGGCACCCTGGCTGGACTATCTTTGTTGCACTTCTCTCTCCTTTTTTGTTGTGAGACATGCAACCATTGTGTATTATGGGACACACAGTCAACCTGAGGAGCAGAATGGGGGCATGAAGCACCCAAATTACAATTCCCATGAGGCACTGCAGCAGCTCAGGCAAATACAAATGTCAAGCTATGTAGAACCATGAGTAAATGAAATGTTTTATTTGGTTCAACAAACCAAAATGAAACATTTTCAATTTGGGAATGTCATAATGTTTAGACATTTCCATACTGAAATTTTTATACACTTTTTGTTCCACCAAAAAGTATTTTGACTTTTCATCCCATTTCTGAAACTTTGAAATATCAGAATATTCCATGGGATGGACATTCTGATTTTCAACCAGCTCTAGTTCCAACCTGTAGGTCCTACTGTAACAGAAATAACAATGAGTTTTCACTCCTCTCCTCTCCCCTTGTCACCATTTGTGCATACCCCTTCATCTTTTTTTTTTTTCAGAGGTAGAACCACTGAAAATATCAGCCATGCAAATTTCTGACCTGGCTGGAAACTCAAGATGGGTCCAAGCCACAAAATTAGAATTTGAACCAGATCCATACCCAAATTTCTTCAACGTTTGTGAGTTCAGATCTGGTGATTTGATTTGGACCCACCTTGACTGGAAACTGGAAGTACTGAAAATATTGAAAGGACCATTTTTGTGAGATCTCCAACCCACTTTGTACACTCAAGTAGTTCAGATAATTTAGGATAAACACCTGAAGTTTTGTTCAGATAAGTATCCAAAACTACTTAAACTATTTGAAGTTCAACAATAGCCACTTTTCAAATTCACAAAATCTTAGAGAAAGAAATATTTTGTCCTTAGTCTCGGCACTTCAGGGACTCACTAATAGTAAGATAGTGCTGATTGGAATTGCATTCCTTAGTAGCTACCACATGCTTATTTAAAAAACTGGCAGGGTGATGATTTTGCATGATAGGGTGCACTGTTATTTTTGGACATACTTCAATTTGTTTAAAAACTCCATGTAGCCCCAGATAACCTAATACAGCATTAAATACTGCTTTTCTTCTGTTCTTTTTTGGCAACCTTTTTAATGCTCTTATTTGTTACCTCATTTTTAGTCAAGTGGGTGTGTTGGTGGCATGCACTGTGAGTTAGCCAACAATGCAAATCTAGAGGCCTAAATGACTGGTGCCTTCCCATACCGGGGAGGGGCACAAACTAAAGGGGAGGACACGTGACTGCCCCAGCCTGGGGCCCCATTCTATCCCCGCCCCTCCCCACCCCACATTGCCTGCTGGGGGGAGGAGTTCTGTCCTCCCATTGTTCCGGCTTAAAGCTCCCCTCTCTCCCCCCCGGCATGTTCGGCTACTCTCCCTGGCAACTGGGCCCGAGTGGGGAGCAGAATGGAGCCGCTCCCAGTCTGTGCAGCGTAGCCAGCTGCCTGGGAAAGAGCCTGGCTGGGAAGGGGTGGCAGCAGCAGCCTGCTCCCTGCCCAGGCTCACCTTCTGGGGACAGGGGTTGGAGGGAAATGGATCTCTGGCTCACTTGGCTGCTGTCCCTGGAAGCTAAGACTGGGCAGGGGGCAACCCACCACTGCAGCCAGTCATTCTCCCTGGCAGCTGCTGTGCTGCAGCGAGTAGCATCTCAGTGGCTCTGGCCCCACTCATTCTGCTCCCCACCCACTGCTGGCTGCTGGGGGTGCACTGGACCCTGTTTACTCCTGACACATCACCTCTAGAGGGATAAAACCCCGTGATGGCAGCTGGAGGGCTGAGCAGAAGGTTAGCACCTAGGAAGTCCTAAGATTTAATTGCACCTTTGCAACTAACTGGCTGTATTGCTTTGGGAAGTCACTTTATCTCTTTGCTTCAATTTACCCCAATATCTAATGTGGGAAATGTGACAGATATTGCAATTGCATGCAGTATCTTCGGGGACCATATTGTATTAAATCTATGAATAGTTTGTACGATTGTGTTCTTCTCCGTGGGGGAGGGTTACCGCAGCTCCTATAGGAACTAAAAACAGTGGGTGGTGATCAAGATGAGTCACTGAGATGAAACAACTTTAGAGAGGTACCAGTCCTTGGAGTGGTTTGCATATACTGACTCAAGATGGGTTTTGCAGAGACTAAGAGAAAAAGGAAAAAGCTTTTGGTTTAAAAGGATGAGCTTGCCTTCTTTCCAATGCAGCAAATGGACAGTACCTTCTGTCCAGTGCGGGCCCCAATGCTTGTGGAAGAATTGAAAAGTCTTCACCGTTTTAGGGCCCTATAAGATTGATGGGTATGTTCAGTGTGCATTTTAAATGTATTTATTATTTTTTGTTTTCTCCATAATGCTTTTACCTTAAGAATACATATGCTTGCCTTTATGATTGCATCAATGTTTCAAGACATGAAGACACAGTCCCTGCCCCGCGGCACTCATAATCAAAGGAGAGCCAGTCAAGTAGGCAGGGGTTGGAGGGAGAGGTAACACACACACACACACATAATTTTTTCAGTTTACAGAACAGCTTTCCCATAGGCAGCATACCAGAACGGGTCTTCAAAAGGGACTTAAATGTGGAGAGAATAGTGGTCTGGCAGATGAGCTCAGGAAGGGGATACTATTTAAAGGGGACAGTGTGGGTGAAGGCTCTGAGGTGTCTATGCAAGCAGCTGACAAATGAGTAGATGAAGCTGGGAACAGTGGCAGAGCTGAGAGAGCAAGATGATGAAAAGCAAGACAAAGGAGGATAAATAGGGAGCGAGAAAGCTATACAGGACTTTGAACATGGTGGCAAGAAGTTTGAATTTGATGGGATAGTAGAGGAGAAGCCAGTGGAGGTACCTGGCTCACACAGGAGAGGTGGTGATTAGTTAGCCAATATTTGTACAATGATTTGAAAATGCAGAGTACTTTCAAAGTGTTAATAAACAAAATAATAATAATAGTTCTTAGGACAGCGCAAGGGCTGTGGCTCTGATTCAAAGCCCAGTGAAATCAATGGAAATACTCCTATTGACTTCAGTGAGCTTTGGGTCTGTCCTATATGTACACTAACACTCCCTTTATGGGGCATTGGCTGTCCAGAGGCCAGCTACATGGGTTTGAAGAGCTTGAGGCTCATTTTGGGTCTGTGGATTCCTTTTCTCATCCCTTGTGCTTTGTAATTTTCTCATAATAAAATGACTATTTAGGTTTTGCTCCATTTATCAGAAGTGTGCAAAAATAATTGTCATGTTCAATTGCTGTCACACCACATAACAGCTCTATACTCTATTCAGTACACACTAAGCTGATTCCAAATATGAGGTAAATCATGCTCACTTTACTCATGCAAATAGGCTCACTGATGTCAATGGGATTAGTCACACAAATGAGGGGGTGCGGGGGGAAGCAAGATTTGCCCTATATTTTGTCTAAGAGCATAAACCAAAATGAAGCACAGATTTAAAGAGCGCAGGAGTAGCTTCATGGTTTTGCACAAAACCCACCCTTTGCAAGTGATAATTTGGTAAAGCAAGAACAAAAAATGTAGACTATCTTAAAAGTTAGTATTGAAGTATTGTGCTAGAATACATAAGCCTAGCATAAGTCAGAAAAATTAGAATAACTTGTCTGGTAATCTTAGTTACTAGTCAAGTAATATGACTGTCATCAATCACTTCCATTTTATATAGTATCTTGTAAAAAGTTTTACATTTGAAATTAACCTTGTGTATTAGTTTTGTTTCTTAACAGCATGTTTTACGTGCGTGGGTTTGGTTTTTTTGTTTTTCATTTCCAAAGGTGGTGCAAAGTTGTTTTGCAGCAGGGATGTTTTTTTTAAAAAATCCCTGCTGCAAAACATCTCTGCTACCAAGGTCTGCTTGGTTGCTAAGAATGAGCAATCCCTATTTTTTTTGGCAGCCATAAATTAGAGCATAAATGTATTTTATTCATTTATATGAATGTCTGAACTATATAGGGATGTTTAAAAACTAAATAGATATTTAAAAATACACATTAAACATTCTACCATCCATGCCAATTCCCCATTACCCTTGGGTTTCCCCCTCTACATCCCTGCAACCCTCATATGGCCACTCCGTACCACTTTCAGCATTTAAGCTGATATACATATGGACACTGACACATGAGGGTTTAAAAGCTAAATGCAGTAGAGGAGAAGGGCTCACAGTGGATGGATGTAGGGGGATTAGGGTAAGAAGGACTATGGAATGGAACCTGAGGCAGGGCATATGAGAAATGTATGGGAGGCATGGGCTTATAGGAGGCCATGGTGTACGCATGATACTGCAGGACTGGGGAAGAGAAGGAAAATTTTGTGTATGGGAAATAAGTGGGGATTGATTGGGCAGGGGCTGAGAAAGGAAGAGGGGAGAGGAAGATGGGAAATAGATTAGCAAGGAAAGCTACTTCTTGAAAGTCAGACAGTGTAGGTGAAAAGTGTGAACTACTAAAAGCCAACCAGAGTTGGACCTTGCAAAGGCAACTAAAACCAATAATAAAAGGCTATTTAGTCATATTAATACAAAGAAAACAAGGAAAAAGGTGGGACTGCTAAACACTGAACATGGTGGTGGAGGGGATCTTAAAGATAATCTAGGTATGGACCAACACCCAAATGAATACTTTGCCTCAGTTTTTAATAAAATTAATGAGGAGCTTTTAGGGTAGTGGCAGGGTGGCTAATGGAAATGAGGATATGGAAGTAGAAATTACCACATTTGAGGTAGAAGTCAAACTCAGTCGTCTTAATGGGACCAAAGTGGGGGGCTTTCATAATCCCCATCCAAGAATATTAAAGGAACTGGCACATGAATTGAAAACCCAATAGCAAGGACTTCTAATGAATCCATAAACTTGGGAGTTGTACCTTATGACTGAAGAATTGGTAATGTAGTACCTATTCTTAAGAAAGAGAAAAAGTCATCTAAGAAACTACAGGCCCATTAGTTTGACCTCAATTGTATGCAAGGTCTTGGAACAAATTTTGAAAGAGAAAGTAGTAAAGGACATAGAGGTAAATGGTAATTGGGATCTTTCTTTGAGAAGATAAAATAAAAAAATCAGTTAAGACAAAGAAAATGCAGTAGATGTAATCTACCTGGATTTCATGAAGGCATTTGATATAGTTCCACATGGGAAATTATTAGTTAAATTGGATAAAACAGGTATTAATATGAGAATTGAAAGGTGGGTAAGGAACTGGTTAACAGGGAGACTACAGTGGGTTATACTGAAAGGTGAACTGTCAGCCTGGAGGGAAATTATTTGTGTAGTTCCTCAGGATTTCTTCTTGGGACCAATCTTATTTAACATTTTCATTAATGACCTGGCACAAAAAGTGGGAGTGAGCTAATAAAATTTGTGGATGTCACAAATTTGGGAGATATTGCCAATATGGAGGAGGACTGGAATATTATGCAAGATGATGGATGACCTTGAAAACTGAAATAATAGAAATGGGATGAAATTTAATAGTGCAAGATGGTGCACTTAGGGACTAACAACAAGATTTTTTTTCTATAAACTGGGGACATAGCAGTTGTAAGTGATAGAGGAAGAGAAAGACCTCAGTGTATTGGTTGATCGCAGGGTGACTATGAGTTGCCAATGTGATGTGGCCGTGTAAAAGGTTAATGCAATCCAAGGAAGCATCAGATGAGGTATTTCCGGTTGAGATCAGGAAGAGTTATTTACCATTATACAAGGTACTGGTGAGACCTCATCTGGAATGCTGTGTGCAGTTCTGGTCTCCCATGTTTTAAGAAAGATTAATTCAAAATAGAATAGGTGCAGAGAAGGGCTACTACAATGATCTGAGGTATGGAAAACCTACCTTACCAGAGGACAGGTTTCAGAGTAACAGCCATGTTAGTCTGTATTCACAAAAAGAAAAGGAGTACTTGTGGCACCTTAGAGACTAACCAATTTATTTGAGCGTAAGCTTTCGTGAGCTACAGCTCACTTCATCGGATGCATACTGTGGAAAGTATAGAAGATCTTTTATACACACAAAGCATGAAAAAATGGGTGTTTACCACTACAAAAGGTTTTCTCTCCCCCCACCCCACTCTCCTGCTGGTAATAGCTTATCTAAAGTGATCACTCTCCTTACAATGTGTATGATAATCAAGTTGGGCCATTTCCAGCACAAATCCAGGGTTTAACAAGAACATCTGGGGGGGGGGGGGTAGGAAAAAACAAGGGGAAATAGGTTGCATAATGACTTAGCCACTCCCAGTCTCTATTCAAGCCTAAGTTAATTGTATCCAATTTGCAAATGAATTCCAATTCAACAGTCTCTCGCTGGAGTCTGGTTTTGAAGTTTTTTTGTTGTAATATCGCAACTTTCATGTCTGTAATCACGTGATCAGAGAGATTGAAGTGTTCTCTGACTGGTTTATGAATGTTATAATTCTTGATATCTGATTTGTGTCCATTTATTCTTTTACGTAGAGACTGTCCAGTTTGTCCAATGTACATGGCAGAGGGGCATTGCTGGCACATGATGGCATATATCACATTGGTGGATGTGCAGGTGAACAAGCCTCTGATAGTGTGGCTGATGTGATTAGGCCCTGTGATGGTGTCCCCTGAATAGATATGTGGGCACAGTTGGCAACGGGCTTTGTTGCAAGGATAGGTTCCTGGGTTAGTGGTTCTGTTGTGTGGTATGTGGTTGCTGGTGAGTATTTGCTTCAGGTTGGGGGGCTGTCTGTAGGCAAGGACTGGCCTGTCTCCCAAGATTTGTGAGAGTGTTGGGTCATCCTTCAGGATAGGTTGTAGATCCTTAATAATGCGTTGGAGGGGTTTTAGTTGGGAGCTGAAGGTGACGGCTAGTGGCGTTCTGTTATTTTCTTTGTTAGGCCTGTCCTGTAGTAGGTGACTTCTGGGAACTCTTCTGGCTCTATCAATCTGTTTCTTCACTTCTGCAGGTGGGTATTGTAGTTGTAAGAATGCTTGATAGAGATCTTGTAGGTGTTTGTCTCTGTCTGAGGGGTTGGAGCAAATGCGGTTGTATCGCAGAGCTTGGCTGTAGACAATGGATCGTGTAGTGTGGTCAGGGTGAAAGCTGGAGGCATGTAGGTAGGATTAGCGGTCAGTAGGTTTCCGGTATAGGGTGGTGTTTATGTGACCATCGTTTATTAGCACTGTAGTGTCCAGGAAGTGGATCTCTTGTGTGGACTGGACCAGGCTGAGGTTGATGGTGGGATGGAAATTGTTGAAATCATGGTGGAATTCCTCAAGGGCTTCTTTTCCATGGGTCCAGATGATGAAGATGTCATCAATATAGCGCAAGCAGAGTAGGGGCGTTAGGGGACAAGAGCTGAGGAAGCGTTGTTCTAAGTCATCCATAAAAATGTTGGCATACTGTGGGGCCATGCGGGTACCCATAGCAGTGCCGCTGATCTGAAGGTATACATTGTCCCCAAATGTAAAATAGTTATGGGTAAGGACAAAGTCACAAAGTTCAGCCACCAGGTTAGCTGTGACATTATCGGGGATAGTGTTCTTGATGGCTTGTAGTCCATCTTTGTGCGGAATATTGGTGTAGAGGGCTTCTACATCCATAGTGGCCAGGATGGTGTTATCAGGAAGATCACCGGTGGATTGTAGTTTCCTCAGGAAGTCAGTGGTGTCTCGAAGGTAGCTGGGAGTGCTGGTAGCGTAGGACCTGAGGAGGGAGTCTACATAGCCAGACAATCCTGCTGTCAGGGTGCCAATGCCTGAGATGATGGGGTGCCCAGGATTTCCAGGTTTATGGATCTTGGGTAGTAGATAGAATATCCCAGGTCGGGGTTCCAGGGGTGTGTCTGTGCGGATTTGATCTTGTGCTTTTTCAGGGAGTTTCTTGAGCAAATGCTGTAGTTTCTTTTGGTAACTCTCAGTGGGATCAGAGGGTAATGGCTTGTAGAAAGTGGTGTTGGAGAGCTGCCGAGCAGCCTCTTGCTCATATTCCGACCTATTCATGATGACAACAGCACCTCCTTTGTCAGCCTTTTTGATTATGATGTCAGAGTTGTTTCTGAGGCTGTGGATGGCATTGTGTTCTGCGCGGCTGAGGTTGTGGGGCAAGTGATGCTGCTTTTCCACAATTTCAGCCCGTGCACGTCGGCGGAAGCACTCTATGTAGAAGTCCAGTCTGCTGTCTCGACCTTCAGGAGGAGTCCACCTAGAATCCTTCTTTTTGTAATGTTGGTAGGGAGGTCTCTGTGGATTAGTATGTTGTTCAGAGGTGTGTTGGAAATATTCCTTGAGTTGGAGACGTCGAAAATAGGATTCTAGGTCACCACAGAACTGTATCATGTTCGTGGGGGTGGAGGGGCAGAAGGAGAGGCCCTGAGATAGGACAGCTGCTTCT
Source organism: Chelonia mydas (assembly GCF_015237465.2). NCBI lineage: Eukaryota > Metazoa > Chordata > Testudines > Cheloniidae > Chelonia > Chelonia mydas. The sequence continues at coordinate 79,993,636 of NC_051245.2, forward strand.
GCTGGGCTAAGAGTATAGTTGGATAGGTTAACAATATTGCTGAGTGGGTTGAGGGAACCATTCATGTGGCCCCTTGTGGCATGTAGTAGTTTCGAAAGTTTAGTGTCCTTTTTCTTTTGTAGAGAAGCAAAGTGTGTGTTGTAAATGGCTTGTCTAGTTTTTTAGTAAAGTCCAGCCACAAAGAAGTTTGTGTGGAAGGTTGTTTTTTTATGAGAGTATCCATTTTTGAGAGCTCATTCTTTATCTTTCCCTGTTTGCTGTAGAGGATGTTGATCAAGTGGTTCCGCAGTTTCTTTGAGAGTGTGTGGCACAAGCTGTCAGCATAGTCTGTGTGGTATGTAGATTGTAATGGATTTTTTACCTTCAGTCCTTTTGGTACGATGTCCATCTGTTTGCATTTGGAAAGGAAGATGATGTCTGTCTGTATCTGTACAAGTTTTTTCATGCAGTTGATAGATTTCCACTCCATACGGCTAAATGCAGTGCCTTGCATAATGACAGGTTTCAGAGTAACAGCCGTGTTAGTCTGTATTCACAAAAAGAAAAGGAGTACTTGTGGCACCTTAGAGACTAACCAATTTATTTGAGCATAAGCTTTCGTGAGCTACAGCTCACTTCATCGGATGCATACTGTGGAAAGTATAGAAGATCTTTTATATACACAAAGCATGAAAAAGTGGGTGTTTACCACTACAAAAGGTTTTCTCTCCCCCCACCCCACTCTCCTGCTGGTAATAGCTTATCTAAAGTGATCACTCTCCTTACAATGTGTATGATAATCAAGTTGGGCCATTTCCAGCACAAATCCAGGGTTTAACAAGAACATCTGGGGGGGGGGGGGGTAGGAAAAAACAAGGGGAAATAGGTTGCATAATGACTTAGCCACTCCCAGTCTCTATTCAAGCCTAAGTTAATTGTATCCAATTTGCAAATGAATTCCAATTCAACAGTCTCTCGCTGGAGTCTGGTTTTGAAGTTTTTTTGTTGTAATATCGCAACTTTCATGTCTGTAATCACGTGATCAGAGAGATTGAAGTGTTCTCTGACTGGTTTATGAATGTTATAATTCTTGATATCTGATTTGTGTCCATTTATTCTTTTACGTAGAGACTGTCCAGTTTGTCCAATGTACATGGCAGAGGGGCATTGCTGGCACATGATGGCATATATCACATTGGTGGATGTGCAGGTGAACAAGCCTCTGATAGTGTGGCTGATGTGATTAGGCCCTGTGATGGTGTCCCCTGAATAGATATGTGGGCACAGTTGGCAACGGGCTTTGTTGCAAGGATAGGTTCCTGGGTTAGTGGTTCTGTTGTGTGGTATGTGGTTGCTGGTGAGTATTTGCTTCAGGTTGGGGGGCTGTCTGTAGGCAAGGACTGGCCTGTCTCCCAAGATTTGTGAGAGTGTTGGGTCATCCTTCAGGATAGGTTGTAGATCCTTAATAATGCGTTGGAGGGGTTTTAGTTGGGAGCTGAAGGTGACGGCTAGTGGCGTTCTGTTATTTTCTTTGTTAGGCCTGTCCTGTAGTAGGTGACTTCTGGGAACTCTTCTGGCTCTATCAATCTGTTTCTTCACTTCTGCAGGTGGGTATTGTAGTTGTAAGAATGCTTGATAGAGATCTTGTAGGTGTTTGTCTCTGTCTGAGGGGTTGGAGCAAATGCGGTTGTATCGCAGAGCTTGGCTGTAGACAATGGATCGTGTAGTGTGGTCAGGGTGAAAGCTGGAGGCATGTAGGTAGGATTAGCGGTCAGTAGGTTTCCGGTATAGGGTGGTGTTTATGTGACCATCGTTTATTAGCACTGTAGTGTCCAGGAAGTGGATCTCTTGTGTGGACTGGACCAGGCTGAGGTTGATGGTGGGATGGAAATTGTTGAAATCATGGTGGAATTCCTCAAGGGCTTCTTTTCCATGGGTCCAGATGATGAAGATGTCATCAATATAGCGCAAGTAGAGTAGGGGCGTTAGGGGACAAGAGCTGAGGAAGCGTTGTTCTAAGTCATCCATAAAAATGTTGGCATACTGTGGGGCCATGCGGGTACCCATAGCAGTGCCGCTGATCTGAAGGTATACATTGTCCCCAAATGTAAAATAGTTATGGGTAAGGACAAAGTCACAAAGTTCAGCCACCAGGTTAGCTGTGACATTATCGGGGATAGTGTTCTTGATGGCTTGTAGTCCATCTTTGTGCGGAATATTGGTGTAGAGGGCTTCTACATCCATAGTGGCCAGGATGGTGTTATCAGGAAGATCACCGGTGGATTGTAGTTTCCTCAGGAAGTCAGTGGTGTCTCGAAGGTAGCTGGGAGTGCTGGTAGCGTAGGACCTGAGGAGGGAGTCTACATAGCCAGACAATCCTGCTGTCAGGGTGCCAATGCCTGAGATGATGGGGTGCCCAGGATTTCCAGGTTTATGGATCTTGGGTAGTAGATAGAATATCCCAGGTCGGGGTTCCAGGGGTGTGTCTGTGCGGATTTGATCTTGTGCTTTTTCAGGGAGTTTCTTGAGCAAATGCTGTAGTTTCTTTTGGTAACTCTCAGTGGGATCAGAGGGTAATGGCTTGTAGAAAGTGGTGTTGGAGAGCTGCCGAGCAGCCTCTTGCTCATATTCCGACCTATTCATGATGACAACAGCACCTCCTTTGTCAGCCTTTTTGATTATGATGTCAGAGTTGTTTCTGAGGCTGTGGATGGCATTGTGTTCTGCGCGGCTGAGGTTGTGGGGCAAGTGATGCTGCTTTTCCACAATTTCAGCCCGTGCACGTCGGCGGAAGCACTCTATGTAGAAGTCCAGTCTGCTGTCTCGACCTTCAGGAGGAGTCCACCTAGAATCCTTCTTTTTGTAATGTTGGTAGGGAGGTCTCTGTGGATTAGTATGTTGTTCAGAGGTGTGTTGGAAATATTCCTTGAGTTGGAGACGTCGAAAATAGGATTCTAGGTCACCACAGAACTGTATCATGTTCGTGGGGGTGGAGGGGCAGAAGGAGAGGCCCTGAGATAGGACAGCTGCTTCTGCTGGGCTAAGAGTATAGTTGGATAGGTTAACAATATTGCTGAGTGGGTTGAGGGAACCATTCATGTGGCCCCTTGTGGCATGTAGTAGTTTCGAAAGTTTAGTGTCCTTTTTCTTTTGTAGAGAAGCAAAGTGTGTGTTGTAAATGGCTTGTCTAGTTTTTTAGTAAAGTCCAGCCACAAAGAAGTTTGTGTGGAAGGTTGTTTTTTTATGAGAGTATCCATTTTTGAGAGCTCATTCTTTATCTTTCCCTGTTTGCTGTAGAGGATGTTGATCAAGTGGTTCCGCAGTTTCTTTGAGAGTGTGTGGCACAAGCTGTCAGCATAGTCTGTGTGGTATGTAGATTGTAATGGATTTTTTACCTTCAGTCCTTTTGGTACGATGTCCATCTGTTTGCATTTGGAAAGGAAGATGATGTCTGTCTGTATCTGTACAAGTTTTTTCATGCAGTTGATAGATTTCCACTCCATACGGCTAAATGCAGTGCCTTGCATAATGACAGGTTTCAGAGTAACAGCCGTGTTAGTCTGTATTCACAAAAAGAAAAGGAGTACTTGTGGCACCTTAGAGACTAACCAATTTATTTGAGCATAAGCTTTCGTGAGCTACAGCTCACTTCATCGGATGCATACTGTGGAAAGTATAGAAGATCTTTTATATACACAAAGCATGAAAAAGTGGGTGTTTACCACTACAAAAGGTTTTCTCTCCCCCCACCCCACTCTCCTGCTGGTAATAGCTTATCTAAAGTGATCACTCTCCTTACAATGTGTATGATAATCAAGTTGGGCCATTTCCAGCACAAATCCAGGGTTTAACAAGAACATCTGGGGGGGGGGGGTAGGAAAAAACAAGGGGAAATAGGTTACCTTGCATAATGACTTAGCCACTCCCAGTCTCTATTCAAGCCTAAGTTAATTGTATCCAATTTGCAAATGAATTCCAATTCAACAGTCTCTCGCTGGAGTCTGGTTTTGAAGTTTTTTTGTTGTAATATCGCAACTTTCATGTCTGTAATCGCGTGACCAGAGAGATTGAAGTGTTCTCCGACTGGTTTATGAATGTTATAATTCTTGACATCTGATTTGTGTCCATTTATTCTTTTATGTAGAGACTGTCCAGTTTGACCAATGTACATGGCAGAGGGGCATTGCTGGCACATGATGGCATATATCACATTGGTGGATGTGCAGGTGAACGAGCCTCTGATAGTGTGGCTGATGTGATTAGGCCCTGTGATGGTGTCCCCTGAATAGATATGTGGGCACAGTTGGCAACGGGCTTTGTTGCAAGGATAGTGGTTAGTGGTTCTGTTGGGTTAGTGGTTCTGTTGTGTGCTATGTGGTTGCTGGTGAGTATTTGCTTCAGGCTGGGGGGGCTGTCTGTAGGCAAGGACTGGCCTGTCTCCCAAGATTTGTGAGAGTGTTGGGTCATCCTTCAGGATAGGTTGTAGATCCTTAATAATGCGTTGGTTAGTCTCTAAGGTGCCACAAGTACTCCTTTTCTTCTTACCAGAGGAGACTCAAAGAGTGTGGCTTGTTTAGCCTGACCAAAAGAAGGCTGAATGGAGATATGATTGTTCTCTATAAATACATCAGGGGGATAAATACCAGGGAGCGAGAGGAGTTATTTAAGTTAAGTGTGAATGTGGACACAAGAACAAATGGATATAAGCTGACCATCAACAGGTTTAGGCTTGAAATTAGATGGTTTCTAACCACCAGAAGAGTGAAGTTCTGGAACAACCTCTTAGGGGGAGCAGTAGGGGCAAAAAACCTAACCAGCTTCAAGACTGAGTTTGATAAGTTGATGGAGGGCATGGTAGGATAAGGATCCCTACAATGGCATGTGGCCCATCTGTGATACTAGTAACAAATATCTCCAATGGGATGCTAGATAGGGAGGGCTCTGAGTTACTACAGAGAATTCATTCTCAGGTGTCTGTCTGGTAGGTCTCGACCACATGCTCAGGATCTAATTTATTGTCATATTTGGGGATCAGGAAGACATTTCCCCCCAAGTCAGATTGGCAGAGACCCTGGGGAGTTTTCGCCTTCCTCTGTAGCATGGATCACTTGCAGGTTTGAATTAGAGAAAATGGTGGATTCTTTGTAACTTGAAGTCTTTAAATTATGATTACAGGACTTCATTAACTCAGCCAGAAGTTAGGGGTCCATTATAGGAATGGTGGGTGTGGTTCTGTAATGTGCAGCTCAGACTAGGTGATCACAATGGTCCCTTTTGGCCTTAACGTCTATGAATTGAGATCTGGTGAACTACCTGTGATTCATCAGCATGCAGCCCTTCCCCCACTCCAGGGCCCCCAGCACAAACACCAGTTTGTCTTAATGTTTCCTCTTAACCCGACATCCTAGCTAACCCCACTATGCCTCCTCTCCTCAGCTGCAGCCTCTTCTCCCACTACCCAGCATCCCAAAGTGGTGCTAAATGATGCGTCCCATGAATATAGTTATTGAAGGGGAATATGGAGGAAGCATGGGAAAATCAAGATGATGAGAAGCAGGGTTGGGAGAACAGGCGTTTGGCCGGGAGGAGTTTAATTTAAAAAGTGGTCTGTGTCTGAAAAATCATGACAGTGTGTGAAGGGAGGGTGATACTTGGATTTTGCAGAGACTGTGGTCATTTTAATCAGAGGAACCCAAAGAAACAAGGAAAACAGGACATAATATTAACAAGAAAGCAATTTTTTTAAATGTATCCTCTGAAAATAATAGTGAATATTTCACTGAAATGGTTACATTGGAAATCATTTGAGCTGCAAGAGTTTCTTTGCCAAAACTGAAGACTGAATTCAGTCAGTAAATTGTGTAACAGAAGGACTTCAATCCTGCTTAAAGTGAAAATGTCAATGCAACCTTAGCTATAGACTCACTAGTGATGGCTCTATAATAAAATATACAACCGAAAAAAAGCTGCACATATTTATAACAACAAGAACAGAATATATGCTTGCAAGTGTCATATTTTCAGTATTCAATACTAACTACAGTAGGAGTTACATGAACAAGCAAAGTTCATACATTCAAAGCTGTTAGTCATTAGGAGACTCTTATCTTTCCTCTTTACATTCTATGAGTCACAGTCAGAAACAGGACCTAGGATTCTGTTGAGCAGAAATATTTTTAAGGGACTGAGATTGCACAGGGTTAAGCAGTGCTTGTGTGGGTGAGTAAGGGACTTGGGCTCTGCAACAGGTGCTCAAGCTGGCTCAGCAAACATGGAAAGTAAACATTGCATCTTGCACTGGTTTGCTCACCATGAGCTCACACCTCCCACACCCACTGTGCTCCCAAGAGTTACTACCATGAAAGCTGTATGAAGGGGAAGAAGGGGCAGATGGGCAATAAGTGTATCCTGAAGGAAACTGTCAGACCTTGGACTGCACAATCAGGTGGGCAATCACCATTTTTTCTGCAACAAAAAGATCCAGAATGCTACTGCTGTTTTTGAGTTCTCCTGCCTATTTGCCAAGTGTGATCAGAGTAGGCAGCAATTCTGCAGTACATGTGAGGGATGCAGCCTGCCCAGTAATGTAGTCAGCCTTTCACAGACACCAGAGAATGGGAGCCTTTTCCTAATTCTCAGTGGAACTGAACAGGCATGTGACGTTCCAGTACACTAACAGCAACGGAGCCTAATTATTACTAAACTGAGTCTCAAATGAGATCACAATATCTTTACATTTCCCCCCCAGATTTTTACATTTGATGGTCTTTGTTAATAGCTGTGGCTTGGTTAATATTTTGACCACTAATTATTTTATGAAACAATAAAGGATAAAAATATTCAATATTATTATTATTATTATTTATTAGAAAATCAGTTATTGTATTATTACTAGATTATTTCTGCTTCCACCATTCCCTTTCTTTCCCTCCCTTTCTTTTTTTCCTCTACAAACCTTTTTAAGGTAGTCTGTTCATGGCATGTTATAGCCCCATTCCCACTAAGAAAATCTGATAGTGAGAGATAGATGGATACAAGGCAGACACCGTTTTGCAGTAAAATTTCTTAGATTTCTGGCATAACTATTTCTTTGCAGTAAATGTATGTTTTCCATCAGAGTTTACTCTAACATGTGGCCTAATCTTCTTGATATTTTGCCCAACATATTATGAGCTCAAGCTACTATTTTTTTCCTTTGTACAAGCCAATAATATAAATGCTAGAGCAAATGGTATAAATCCCAATGAAAACACACATCTATTTCATTGGTGTTATTAGTTGCCAGTGGGAATAAACAGATTTCTCCCTTTTGAAGAGCTCATTAGCTTCTAAGAAAAACCTTTGTAACCTTAAATCTTTTAGGACCTGAAAACAAAATATTTCATTTAATATTTTTGGGAGCCTCTGCTAATCTTGGCTATGACAAACCCTGTGAGCTGTACTTCAGCCCACACAGTTTTAGATGCTTGCAGTTAATTTAGAGTGTGTCCATTAGTGTCTGTGTCCAAACTGCAGAAGGGTGTTGGTTTGGAAAGCAACTGCCTGAACCTTCTTAATGAACTCTTTTATTAGATCATTCCTGTCCGCGGTTTCGCCTTACCATTTTTATTCTTACCTTCTCCTCAAGGCTGACTTGTTTGGGCAAGATGTGGTACACACACAGATAACCCCATTAGTATCTTATTGCCATCTGCAAGTGCAATGTGCTGTAACAGTTGCATATACCAGCTATCTATTTTAATCCATCAGTTCCATTTCACTTGAGAAACAAGAAGACGGGCAAGAAAGATTTGTGGACTACATTTACACACTCAAACAGTTAAATTTTAAACACAGTGATTTTCATCCTAAATATAGCATGTGTAATCTTGGCAGTGCTTGTGAAGTCATTCAGATTTCCTGACTTGTAAACCTAATGGTTACACACATTCTGTAGACATATATAAAATTTGATTGCAATATAACATGAAACAAATCACATTTGCAAGCGGATTTAAAAGGTCATTAATGATTGAAAGTGTATTTAAAACTAAATTAATTTTTCAGATTATAGGCTAAAAAAGAATTAGAATAACTATGTCACTCAGTTAAATGTTGCTGCTGTCCTTCATGACTGAAGATGACGCTGATGAGACTATTACATCTTGTGAGTATGACTGTAGCTAAATAGGCCAATGCACGAGTGGCAGTCCTTTCTTCATTGATTGCATGAGTAGCTTGATATCAAGGAAGGGATTACAGACTGTGCTTGCTGAATCTGCTGCTGTTTACAACTCAGCCTCTGTGCTTCAAGATCGATCCGGGAACTAATCCTGAACTGAGTAACCCCATTATTGACTGTTGCTTGCCAGCATGATCTATCTGTTGCTGACAATTCCCAGCTGTCAACATCCATGTTACACTACTTTAAGTTATGTTTCAGTGTGTCCTTGAAGTGTTTCTTCTGGATGCCTCGAATGCAGTTACCCACTTTCAGTTCACCATACAGCAACTGCTTTGGCATTCTTGTGTCCTCCATCATGACCAGCCCAGTGTAACTGTGATGTGATAAGCATGGCTTCAATCCCTGTGGAGTGGCTGCATTTCAAAACTTCATTATTGGTAACTTTATCCAGACATTTGATGCAGGGTATGGCATGCACATGTCATCAAATGGAACTTATGTAGAAGCTTGATATGATGCCTGTAGCAGGTCCAAGTGTTGCACCTGTACAATAAATTGGACAGCACAACTACTTTTTAGACTTTTAACTTGGTTTGAAGCTTAATACTGTGGTGCTGCCAATTGCTGCCTGCCAAATGATGAACTGGCTTTGTTGGTGCAACTTGTCAGCTTCTTGTCTATAGTAGCATCATTTGACAATGTGCTGCCAAGATAGTCTGAAACAGCATTCAGCTGCGTGTTGCTGGTGGTGACTATTAGGTTCCCCAGAGCAGGCTGATGCATGACTTCTGTCTTTTTCAGACTGATTGTCAGCCAATACCTTCCAGCAGATTCAGTGAATATGTCTGTGATCAATTATATCTTTTCTTGAGTATGTGCCTCTAGGCATACAGCAGCTCATGAACAATTGCCTTAAACAATTGCCTTCTCGTGGAAGATCACTGCCTGTTGAGGCTGAATACTTTTCCAGAGGATTGGAAACATATCCTGATGCCAGCATTCAGGTCTCTTGTTAGTGTCATTGAACACTGCTGTGTAGGAGAGATTGAACAGGATTGGATCAGTTACACAGACCTGCTCAATACCATTAGTGATAGGAAATGGGTCAGTCAGAACACCATCTACAGACTCATCTGAGCATTGTGCTATGAAATGGCCTCAGAATGTTGGTACATTTTTCTGGACAACCAAACTTATGTAATAGTTGCCAAAGTCCAGGTCTACTGTCAGTGTCAAATGCTTTAGCCAGATTGATGGAGACACTGTAAAAGTACTGTTGCTATTCTCTGCATTTCTTTTGCATCTGACAAAGCTACAAATATCACATCTCCCGTTCCTCACATTGGCCTGAAACTGCATTGCAATTCCAATAGCATATGATTAATGAGTTATTAATAGTTATAGTCTGCATATGAATACTCTATTATTTGATGTGAGGGAATAGTAGGGGAATATTAATGCTGAAATATGGGATATCCATGAATAAAATGACCTTTTATTTACAAACTGAATCACTCAATAAGATTTCAGACTTTTATCATTATAGAAAAAGTCATAAAGAGCACAACTGTTGATATTTGAAGAACACAGTTACTGTACCTTTGTCTCCTACTCTTGGCTTCAGAACTTTACCCATACCACCAACCATAAGCTGCAGAAGCCTCCTGCAGTTAAACCATGCAGGCAACTCTATTTGAATTCTGTAGGTGGAATAGCTATGGGATCAACTCCTGAGTTCCCTGTTTAAAAACCTAATTGGAATCTATAAAATGCTGGCAGATTCTAATATTCTGTGTAGGAATGAAGAGTTCTTCTGTTGAGACATTGGCTTCAAGTGCTATAACCCTGCAATAAGATTCAGAGGAATTACTGATGAATCATGATGGTCAAAGGGAGAAGCTTATGTTTAGATTTATGTTGCATTACAAGTGAAGCCAAGTGCCAGGAAGGGAGTGCATTTGGAGACTAATTCAGGGTTTGTTACCTCGGTTCAGGATAGTGCAGGATTTATTCTGTTCATGTCTGTTCCTGTTTTAATATTAACATTATAGTGGAGAATATGCACATCTTTCTCTCTTCTGTGACTGAATGGATTGTTTTCAATTGCTCACAAAATAAAGAAATGTCCCTTTCAGACAATGAAAAAGGATGGAAAATTTCAGCTCAGAAGTCGATACTTTCATAAAGTTGTGAATGTGATCCTAGAGGGCTGTAATGGAAAGTGTTTTACAACCTTAGTAGTTGCCACTCTTTACCATGATAGTATATAATTTAGTACAGCTCTGACTTTTCATAATGTGTCCTAAGGAGTATTTTCTGGCAGGTACCACTCTGTGTCCCAGAAACCCCAGAAGCAGCAGCAAATATTTGAGGTGGAAGTGTCCAATGCTATTCTGACTTCCTTATTATCTTCAGAGAGACTGTACTGTAGGTGCTTTGTCACAACGTTCTTGGTAAAGACACATTTCCAGGTGAGACCTCGGATGTAGGGAGTATAGCCTGCATGACTGTGTACATGTGTACTCAGAAATGGATTCTGTGCCATACTGTCTGTGCCACACAGATTATTCAGGTTTGTACCATGTAGAAAGATGTGCATGAGACTGCTGACAGACAGAATATGGATGCACATGACTGTCTCAATCTTACTCCATTGCAGTGATTGACAAAACTTTGGCAAAACTCTTATTGACCTAAACTGTGTAGAATTGGACCCCTATGCTATTTTGCATCCTTGGGCCGAATCCTGTAAAGTGCAATACAATGACCACTGAAATAATGGAAATCTTTTCATTAACTTCAATGAGTATTGAATCAGGCCCTCTATGAGAGCGAGTGCTGATGTTACGGGAGCTCATGGGATTTAGTTCTGAATTGTTATCTGCACCCATCTGGGGGCACAATTGCTTGTTGATACGGAATAGGGCACTTGTGTAGTTTAATAGATGATGTTGCATCAAATTCTGCTCTGAGATATCATTGTAACTGAGAGCTAAATTTAGCCCATAATCTCTGTTCTAATTCTTAATGTACTAAAACCTTTAACTCAGTTTGCATTTATGGACCTTGAGTGTGTCTTTTTAAACATTAGAGCCTTGCAGTATACATATTTGAAAGATGAGCATTTATACCATTTTCATCCATTTAAAAGTCTTTCTAGACTTGGTTGAATTCTGATTTTCATAGCTATTGGTGTTACGTTTATTGGAATGCTTCTGTTCTGGAATTAAGAAGAAATTAAAAATATAAAATTGAAGTACATCTCTTCAAAAGATTATGAAGACACAAATTGAAAACTTTATAACAATCTACTTACATCAATTCTCTTTAATAAAAGTGCTTTCTTAAAATAGTCACAAAAGTCAAAGTTGAACCTGGTCAGCTTTAACTTTTGGACTGAGCCTGGGACCCGCCCTTATGGCTACTCTCCACTCAGACCCTCCACAGATATTAATCATTACCCTGAGATCACTCTGTGTATCCAGAGGGAATGCCATTCTTTCTTGGAAAATATAACTTAATTTGTTCATATAAATAAACACAGATTTTGCATGATTATTCCACTGTGGCATCTTTTTGCACATGGTTAAAATAATGTAAACCCTCTGAAATCAATAAAATAAAATTGTAGACATTTTTATGTACATCTGAGAACTTTCCAGCCTGGTCATTATTATAACAACAGAAACATGTGTAATAAATAAGATGCATTAAAATAGTTGAAATTGTTCGGTATTTACTAACTTTTTAAGGGTTCATTTGACTGTAGTTTGACATAAACTGTGCCCCAGTTGTCAGTGACAAAGACCCTCAGGTGACTGTATTTATAAATTTCACTACTGTGTCATGCTGTTAGCAACAACTGCTAAGTATTAAGGTTAACATTACTGTAATACGTACAGGTCACGTTATCCAGGACTTTGAATGCTTGATGGCTTATTTATTATAACTGTATTGACTTCACTGACAAAGTCACTTGCCTTGTAGTGACATACATACACAGTTTTTAGCAATGAGGTGACCTCAGCCTTTCAAAGAGGATTTATCACTTAACACTGCAATACATGACAATATTTTGAACTTAATTTATAGTATCATTTGTGGTACAAACCAATTCCAATCTCTGTACATGTTCCATACTATGAGTGAAATCCTGGCTACCTTAACTCAATGGTAAAATTCCCTTTGGCTTCAGTGGGTTTAGAATTACACCTATGTATCCAGTTATGTCTTTACGATTATTTTCCAAGTTTGAATTAAATAATAATGTAAAATAACTTCTGAGATTTATGTCATCTAAAACACTTTCCAGTTGTAGGAAATCGTTAACCTGATCTTATTTCTCCAAGTGTGGAGAGGTTGATTGTTCTGGGCAACTTTAGTGTCCATATGGATGATGACTCTTCAAAATTTTAATGGCTCCAGTGTCAGCCATGGAACTAACTGAGGTAGCTATTGACCCTGTGTATATAGTGGGCCACTTGCTGGATTGTGAAGGTGATGGTGATTGTCCGCGTCTCCCTTTGTGGGAGGATAGGATGACTCCGTCACTATAGAAGTGATTGATGGGACCTTGCTCAAAAAGTCATATCTTCTCACATTGGATATCTGCGAGGTGGGCGGGTCCCAGAGCTCAGGCTGCAGCCCAAGCCCGGAAGTCTACACTGCAATGAAACATCCCCTCACCCCAGCCCCAGGAGCCCGAGTCAGTTGGCATGGGTCAGCCATGGGTTTTTCTTTGTAGTGTAGACAAACCGTAGGTGGTTTCCCCTTGCAGGATGGAGTCCTTCAAAGACTTTCGACTCATTTGGCATCAAGCAGTGCTCATACCTGCCACACTGACCCTGTCACTCCTGCAGCGACCCAAGCAGTTTTCTAATTCACTGCCCCAGGCAGTACCACTCTGCAGTGGTTGGTAGGGGAACCCAAGCCCATCCTCTTCTCTGGGTTCCAGTCCAAGGCCCTTTACCAAGCAATCAAGGTCTGCAGCTTCTCTAACATTACTGCTCTCACCCCTGGACTATTTGCTACCTTGCTTCCACTCTTCCTAGGGTTCTACTAGGTCACAGAGATTCCTATCCCTCCTTTCCTGAGAGAAAGTGACTGCCACCCTGCAGCCTGACCCTCTGTTGCCAATCTCTAGATAAGCCCCCTTGTTCCCTCACAGGTAAACTTGCTTCCAATTAGTGGACTCCTCAGAGCATAAATCTCTCCTGTTTGATGGGCCTGTCTGGCCTAATTCAACCCTCTCAGGGCCAGTGTGGGGAGTATGCACCATCACACAGTCCTAAGATTAAAGGACTGTTCCAAAGCCTTTTGATGTCCATAGTAGTTTTTCCATTGGCTTCAATAAAGCCCCAAAAGAGAGAGCTGTGGTCTCCAATGCTGACAAGCCAGCACCTTTCACAAGCACTACATTCATTAAAACTTTTTAAAAAGTAATTGTAGTTGAAGAAAGAGAGTCTTCATCATCTCAGAAAGATTTTCAGTTGTTCCTGGTCTCTGTTTGTTTGTTTATTTTGAGCACTACCTAAGGCAGACTTTAAATGTTATAACTTACCTAATCCAGAACAATACTGGACATTGAGTGCACGATGTCTTTGGTGGCAGAAATCCAATAATTTGGGATGGTAATTGACTGAAGATGGAAAAATGGCATTTCCCACAAACATACTTCTATATGATTAAGCTGTAGAGCTGGATTGTTCCTAGTATACCACAGCTGGAATCCTCAGTACTGACTCTTGCAGAAAAATGCACAGTTCTTACTGCAGCTCTTATCAGAACACTAACAAATACATTAAATTCACTACTGACATTTTGGGGTTTGCATGGGTACTGTTTCACAGAAAACTGATTATTTAAAATATATCAATGTCATCTCAAGTCACGAAAATGTGATTACTGTCAGTATTAATTACAGTCAAGACAGAAAATAAAGCACTAGGGATATTTTTATGTAAAGCAGATCCACTTCAGTAAAGGAAATTTGAATAAAGGTCTTTCTCTGAGGAGAAATAACTTCATTTTTTATGTAAGCAAGCAGGATTTTAAAAATAATAATGAAAGGTTAAAAGTTGCTTCTTTTTGGTATGTAGTTGTTAAAGGAGTTTTCATGGGCATTGCAGATGTTGGACTTCACTTATACTCTTAGTGTATTTAGGTTACTGACCTAATCCTAAATAGGGCCTGTGTGCAAACTGAAACTGGTGGGTTCACATTGCCAGGGATCATGACCCATGGGTGTCACTTGGAGTTTTAGGTTCTCATGAACCTGAGAACTCTGGGAAGCTTGAGAGAACTGTAAGTAGTGAAGTTGGTCAGGAAGTCAGCCCTTTCCTTTAGGTACCTTATTGAGGGCTAGGGTTGGCTTTTGGTAATAGTGACTGAAATGAATGATAGTCTCAGACAAAAACTTCTTGAAGTGAAGTCAAGATAAGGTGATGATAAGGTAAAATATATATTTGTAGTTAAGGATAAATAATCTTATAAGACCAAATGTAATGATGATAAAATAGCCATAGGTAATTCAAAATTAAAGTTAAACTTAATGGAGGTCCAAATATTTGAAAGTATGGAAATGTACAGTTAAGATATAGGGTTGCCAACCCTCTGGGATTGTCCTGGAGTCTCCAGGAATTGAAGATTAATCTTTAATTAAAGATAATGTGGTGTGATGAAACTTCCAGGAATAAGTCCAACCAAAACTGGCAACCCTATTAAGATATCCTGACAACACTGGCTATATTCTCACTCTCAATCATATAAGAACATAGGACGGGCCATCCTAGGTCAGGCCAGTGCTCCATCTAGCCCAGTATTCCATTTTCCGATGGTGGCCTGCATCAGATGCTTCAGAGGGAATGATCAGAACAGAGCATTTAGCTAGTCATCCAGTCCTAGTTGCTGGCAGTCAGAGTTTTAGGGACACCCAGAGCATGGGATTACATCCCTGACCATTTTGGCTAGTAGCCATTGATGGACCTATCCTCCATGAATTTATCTAGTTCTTTTTTGAACCCAGTTATACTTTTGGCCTTCACAACATCTCCTAGCAGTGAGTTCCACAGGTTGACTATGCATTGCGTGAAGACATATTTCCTTATGTTTGTTTAAATCTGTCGCCTACTAATTACATTGGGTGATCCCTGGTTATTGTGTTATGTGAAGATGTAACTAACACTCTTTTTATTCACTTTCACAACTGTCCCCCAGTCAATAAACCTATTTTGATTGCTGATTTGGATTCCTACATTTCTGGTTTTCTCATTTTGATCTGATGCTTCATGGACTACCTGCTATTTCTGTACAGGATCACTTAGGGCTTAATCCAATATTCACTGAAGTTTGTGGGAAAATTCCACAACTGTGACTGGCTACATGATTTTAAGCACAATGGTACTTTTCTACACTGAATAGCAGCACACATTTAATATATTTTTACTTAACTTGTTATAACACAATGTTATTTTCAAATTTAGCCTGGTGGCTTTCAGCTTCTGACAGACTTTTTCAAAAAAATTTTTTTTTGTTTTTATACCTTTAGCAATTTGCTCTTCAAATTCCTTCTTAGTCTTCCTAATTTCCATCTTGTACTTTTTCCTCAATGGTTTATACATATTTCTGTTGTCTTCATTAGGGATGGATTTCCATTTTCTGTTCAAGAGCATGCATTTATGCATTCCTTCCATGATGATATTCTTAAGAAGCCCTCATGCTGAGTGTAAGGGTTTTAATTTTGAGTGTAAGGCCTTTCACTATCTTTTTCTTTTGAATCCTCCTTTCTGCAGTGTATGGTCACAATGTTAAGTTTTTGGTATTCTGGGGCTTCTGAACTTTTCTGACTGGCATGTGTGTATTTACAGTCTATGTGAAATCAGTGGGCAATCTCTCTATTTCTTACTAGAGAGGTGTTCATATCAGATCTATATGTATTATAGGCAGAACTGGTAGCTCTGCTTATAATAAGTTTACTTAACACTTTCCATTATAAGACTAGCAGTTTGGACTGCTTTGGCATTGTAGGGAGCCAGGGTGGCTCCCCTCCAAACCAGAGGGTAAACAGCCACCCTCTGAGCCTGAGTGGGCGGGGCCAGGCCAAGCTTCCGCCAATCCCCGGAAGGGGAAGGGTGGGACAGGAAGTACAAAGGGCGGGGCCTTCTGCCCAGTGAGGAGAGCACCAGGGAGGGAGACAGACACAGGCTGCTCCCTTGCGATCCTGCTGCCGACCCAGGTGAAGCCCTGGGCAAGGAGGAGCCTGACGGGGGGGAAGGCCTGTGGCAACCAGGGCTGCCGGCCGCTGAATACCCAGAGGACCTGGAGGGGCCTGATTGCAGCCCAGGCCAGCGTGAGTCCGAGACCGAGGGGGAGCGGGGGTGGCCCGCAGCGGAATACCCGGAGGAACCGGAACTGCCCGCAGCGGATTACCCGGAGGAGATGGAGGTTCCGGAGCTGCCCGCAGCGGATTACCCGGAGGAGATGGAGGTTCCGGAGCTGCCCGCAGCGGAATACCTGGAGGAGATGGAGGGACCGCAGCGACCCGCCTGAGAGAGACCGGGTAGGAAGTAGCCCAGGGGCCCAACTACACCGTGGGGTGGGTGTGTTTGGTCAGTGGGTGCGGATTGACCCGCTGACCCAGTGGCGGGACCTTCGCCTCCCGCCATTGTCAGGGCCCTGGGCTGGAACGCAGAGGAGTTGGGTGGGCCTGCGTTCCCCTACCCCGGCGCTCCCCTGCCCGCGGGGCGCGCTGCTGACTCTTGCCGGCGCTCCCCTGCCCGCGGGGCGCGCTGCTGACTCTTGCCGGCGCTCCCCTGCCCGAGGGGCGCGCTGCTGACTCTTGCCGGCGCTCCCCTGCCCGAGGGGCGCGCTGCTGACTCTTGCCGGCGCTCCCCTGCCCGAGGGGCGCGCTGCTGACTCTTGCCGGCGCTCCCCTGCCCGAGGGGCGCGCTGCTGACTCTTGCCGGCGCTCCCCTGCCCGAGGGGCGCGCTGCTGACTCTTGCCGGCGCTCCCCTGCCCGAGGGGCGCGCTGCTGACTCTTGCCGGCGCTCCCCTGCCCGAGGGGCGCGCTGCTGACTCTTGCCGGCGCTCCCCTGCCCGAGGGGCGCGCTGCTGACTCCGGCCAGTGCACCTCCCCGCTAATTCCCCAACGCCCGGGAGGTGGGGCCGAGACCGGCCACGGAGACCATTGCTCTCCATCGCCCCTAGGGGCTCGGAGGACCGACCGACACCTGTCACAGGCGTGAAATTTTCAATGCTGGGTGTTTGCCTCAGGCTATACTTTTTTATTTTTATATTTTATTTATACTTTTCAAGTTTCAGCTAAAATGGTTCAGCCACTTCCAAGAACAAGAGTACGGAAAAATGCATTGTTGTGCCCATGTTAAAAAATTCTTACAACCTTTAATTGAGAAGCTATAATGTCTCCATGCTTGAAAGCAGGCACTTGACAATTAGCAACAGGGCCACCCTGGTGTCAGGATGTGTTTTTTTGCTCTTCCTATGAAAATCCACCCAAATTTGGCCAAGTTATAAGCCTATCAAAAGTCAATTTTCATGTGCTCCGTAGAGATGTATTAGTTTGGAAACTAAATTTTCTGACTATTTTGTTTGCAGTGAGCATGTTTCATCCCCTCATATCTCCTATGTGCCAACCTGACTGTATAACAAAACCATGACCTCTATATGGTGTTTGTAGACCTGATGAAGGCCTTCAACACTGTTAATCATGAGGGTGTCTGGTGAATCTTTCACACAGTTGGGTGCCTCCAAAAATTCATCATCATTGTGTGTTCGTTCCTTGATGGCATGCTGGCTAGAGTGTTGGAAATTGGTGCTTCCTCAGAACCTTTGTTTGTCACGCATGGCGTTAATTAGGACTCTGTGTTTTCACCTACACTACTTACCGTTCTCTTTGGTGCTATGTTGCTAGATTATTTCAAAGACTGCAGCTGGGGTATTTACATGCAATTCCACATAGATGGCAGCCTCTTCAGTATCCAGCATCTTCATGCACACTAAAGTGAGCAACTTGCTCATTAGTCTGACTGTACACTTGTGCATGCAATCAAAGACATGTAGCATTTAACCAACTGCTTTTCTAGATCAGCAAAGTGATTTGGACTGTCTGTTAGCCTCAAGAAAATGAAAGTGCTTTACCAGCCTGTTCCAGAAAAAATGTATTCTGCCCCTGAAATTGCATTTGATGATGCACTCCTTAATGTGATAGGAAAGTTTTGCTATCTTGGCAGCGTGTTTGCTAATAATGTCATGATCAATGATGAAATCATGCAGCGCATTTCTGAAGCCTGTTCTGCCTATGGTCAACCTTGTCACTGCTTGTGGAATGTGAAAGGCATTTGACTTTACACCAAGATTATGTCTATCATGCAATTGTGTTATGTACTCTTCTTTATGGGTGTGAAACATGGACACTATCACAGATGCTTGAAGCAACTAGAGAGTTTTTATATGTGCTGTCGACATCTCATCTGTAACATTAATGTTTGGTATCCTGTCTGACCCCTTGAAGTCCTGTACTGATGCTGCGTGGCTAATGCAACTTCACTGGACTGATCGCCCCATACGTAATGGATGATACATGACTCCCCAAAGCCATATTTTATGGACAGTTAAAAATGGGAGCACATATGTTGGGAGGCCATTGAAAACAATATAAGAATACTCTAAAGCTGGCCAACTTGACTCAAATACATGGGAAACTGTTGCCGCTGACACATCAGGATGACGGCAGACCTGTTAGTCTGCAGTTAAACCAATCAAGAACAGCAGAACAGAAAAAGCCAAAAACAAAACATGAGTGAAGAAAGCAGGCTGTGGCAAAATCATTCAACCATGGCTACCTGACATGCAGTCACATCTGCAGATCCCTCATCAGTTTTTTGCACAAGAAGATGCACTGAAACAAACTCGTACATCAACTATGACAGGAGATGCCAACTTGCAAACCCCTCAAAGTGACTGAGGATGCTGCATCCTAGGACTTGAGGTGTGGGGCAGAACTTTTCCTGCAGTTGTTCCAAAATAGAGCTGATGTCTTGCCAACTGCTGTAAACACAGAGTGATCACTGAACAAAATATTTAGTGTAGATATAGAGCTTCCAGTTCTGCTGATGAGTGATGTGAGAGTCAGGCTTGCATGTGATGGAATTTGTGGGGGGGGAGGAGAGTTTGGGGGATTTTTTGGGGGGGGAAGGACTTAAGAAATTGTATACTAACAAACTATGTTTAAAGAATGCTAAGGTTGCAAAGTTAAGCATTCAAAGGTTAGAAAATGCTTGAATTAGCATTGCCTGTGCAACCTTAATTTGTCGCCCTCGTACACGTGCATTCTAATGCAGTCTATAATTTCATGAACACATACTAGTTTTTCCACAAGACCTTTGCCTCATGCAGTGACAGGGTTCTGTGCCTGCCTTCTCTGATGAGACTGTTGACAAGAAATGTTTCAAAACAATATTGTGACTGTGTTTTCCTTTTTTTCCTTTTCTTTTCCTGTTAGATGTAGACACTTTGCTGAACACAGTTCACCAAATTAAGAACAATTTTCAAGAGAACTGTGTGGCTTGCATTGAATTATCCTTTGATTACTTATTAAATAATAATTATTTGCCATGTTCTTGGCCTGACTTTTAAAAGCAGCCTCCAGTTGTGCAAGTGCCATTAAGTTTAACACAGATACTGGCACCAAGAATTCCCACTACCTGTTTCATGCCGGCAAAACTGAAGGCTGTTTTTAAAAATCAGGTGCTTATCTCTGTCACAAGCAACTAAAAATGGCTTTTGGGGTGAGTTATTTTTTCAGTGTTAATGTAGCCATGTTGGTTCCAGGATATTAGAGATAAGGGAGGTGAAGTAATATCTTTTATTGGAACCAAATTCTGATGATGAAAGAGAGAAGCTTTTCTGCTCCACAGAGCTCATTGGATTATGGACCTAAAATACCCCAAAGAGACTCTCAAATCATTATAATGTTTTTTAGTGCTGAATCTAAAGGATGTGAAAAATCATAGGCCGCAAACATACTATTGAATACACCATGTGGGAGGGTCATATGTGGTTTATTACAACTAGTGTGTGAAATATATTGATTCAGGAAATAATTCATGGAGGAAGGGGCCTGATGCTCTCACAGCAGCATGTGAAAAACTAGTATTGTAATTATAAATGCTTTCGTTTTTTTGTGAAACTCTGAAACTTCATTAGTATTGGTTGGAGCATAGTATGCAGAGCTGTCTTTATGGACCTTTTAAAGATTTTGGCATGGATTTTGCTGTTATCTCCTCACATGCATATGCTGTTCTTCTTTTGAATGATGTATAGTATATAATACAGTACTATAAATGTAGCTAAGCTATATTATCTTGTATCATTTAGTTCGATAAGTCATTCTGGAATACATTTGTATGGCACAATGTGAGATAAAGTTGTGTAATATCTTGTATAATCAGCATTCATGCATGCATAAGTTATGAAGCAGTGTTTGTTCACTTGTCTGGGATCAGGACCAAATCATGTGCTTTCACATTTTCATAAGGGCTACGGTAGTAGGTACACTGGTTCAATTTCTAAATATTTGTAGAAAAACATCACTATTTTATTTTTAAACGTTTCCTTCATTTTGATGAAGAGGAGGAGGAGAAGGAAGAGCTGAAAAGAAACTGAGCACTTCTGAAGGAGCCTCCTGTTGAAGAGAATCGTTCATCAATTCAAACAGTAGCAGAAAGTAAATAGAAACATGACCTGAATCAGCAGATGAAAATGGGGTAGAAGTTTAAGCTGCTAGAAATGCTTTTGTCAGATTTTTGACATACTTTTGTCTCTATATTATATATCTAAAAATGCTGTAGGTATGGTTTCAAAATAAACAAAAACAAAAAGCAAACCCCGTAGTAGACATAAAAGAGATTCTTCTTGAAAAAGCGACAGAAGTTTAATAGGAACCATCTGTTAAGATGCTCAGACTTCAAGAGGCCATTGTTTTAGCTGGTTTCCCTGATATTTTCTGAGACTTTTTTTTAACAACAAATAACTTGCAAAATAAATGATTAAATATGCAAATTTTTATTTAAAAACTTATATTCTGTAGGGGAAGACATTTCATCAGTGTCCTTTATTTATTTTTGACTGTCACAAAACATTTTATTCATGGCATAGAGCTTTCTCTGGAACCATTCACTATCTGATTTCTAATGTGCCTAATTCATTCTTAGGCTAATACTTTGTTAAATGCATTACATTTCAAATTGAAGTATATAGTAAATAATTAATATCTACTAATGGCCAGCTTCTACCACCGTTACTCACTTGTACCTTAATCTTTGAGTAGTCCTACTCAGTATAAGAAGGGTGGAATAATGTGGCCCTGAATCATATTTGACAATCAAAACATTATTACCAGATAAAATCACTATTAAAGAAACCCCTATTCTACCTGCCTTCATCTCAAAACACACACCTTTAACCCTTTACATTCTTCATCTAGGGCCCCATCTCTCAGTCCTAATTGAAGCCGTGGTCCAGCAAGTAGTTAGAGTAACTGAGCAGGAAGCTATTGCCCAAGAGAGCTGGGGCAATTTTTCTGAAATATATGGCTCTGATCTAGCTAAGCCCTTAAACTCATGATTAATTTTAAGCAAATGAGTAGACCCAATGACTTCAATGCTTAAGTGCTTTGCCTGATCAGGACGTAAAATCAATGGACGCTTTGCCTGAATTAGGACTGCAGGATCAGGCCTTTCGCGCCAAACTCTATTTAATAATGTGTTCTATTTTATTTATTTATTTTATTTTATTTACTGTTTGCCCTTCACAACTCTTATTTATTTTTTCCATACCATTATCAGTATTCTAACACCTGGAACAGCATTTTCCATTTTAAAAGCATGCTGCAACTTTAGACAAAGCTGCTGTAGTTCTAACACAACTGGAGCTACAGCACAGGTATAAAATAAACACACAAACAAACAGCTAACACTGAGAACAAGAAGTAGTGGATTAACACAGCATTGGTAACCTAGTTGTTGCATTGGTGTTGATTTGCAGTTGCATATATGCCCTTTCCACTTCATTCTTGTGTTTCTCAATCTTTCCATAGGTAAATTGCAAGATTATTGCAGGGTTCCCTTGTTTGTGTCAGTAAATACATAGCTGTAGAGCTCCCCCATCAGGGTTTTAGATCCCAGTTCATTTATCCAGTTTGTCCTCCTGAATGGTCACAAGGTAACTTTTCCCTATATTTTTTATCATAACACAAAGTTTTAAGTGGGTGCTTCTTCAGCATTCAAAACTATATGGTATCTTGCTCAGCGGAGGTGATGTGATAGAGATCTGTATAATATACAGGAAGTACAATATTTTTCTCACTCCAAATCTGAGAGATAAGAAAAAAGCTTTTCACCCTGAATAAAATGTGAACTTTGTCAGAAGGCATTTTTAAAAATTACAATTGGCTTTACTATGCCCCCTACAGAGGTGGCAATCTTGACAAGTCATTCTTGACACAGTTTATTCAAGGTTAGAAGTGTTTCTTATGCCACCTTTCGAACTTACAGATTGCTGGGCTGAGCAAAATGGGTTCAGTTTTCCTTTAAAGTTTGGTTTGGGCCTCATTTAAAAAAAAAATGAATAGACCTAGTGAAAGACCCCATTCATTTTAAAAACATTTTCAAAATGCTTGAAGTCCTTAAATAATCCCATTCTCACCATGAAAACCTGATTCTAATCCCCTAGCCATTTTAATCAAGTCCACAGTAGTTTAAATTTCTATTAAATCTATTCCTTTATTCTTTATCTTGTCTGTATTATGGAATTGGTACATAAACTGTCAATTAACTGTTCATGTGTTTTGTTCATGTGAACCAAAAACTGTTCATGAGTTTCAGTAGACATGCATTTTGTTTTCTTGTTTTATTAATAAAACACATCTCAGTCAATAAAATGTGGTATCCTATTCAAATAATAGGAAGGAATAAAACAGCAAAAAAGTGGTAAAGAGGAACAATAATAAAGTTTCACTTTTGGCTGGTTTTATCCTGAAAAGTTCCAAAGCCCAACATAAACTGCATATGTACAATACCATTGAAATGCAACTGCCTTTGGGGTGGTCTGTGATCTACAGACAACTCATGTGTTGCAAAATTAACAGTAATAAAAAGAGGAGAATTTTTCTGACCACGGCTTAGAGCAAGTCTTGCACTTACAAAAGTGCCATGGGATCTTTAATATCCACATGTGGAGCATTACATGTTGAATATTTTACATATCTGTCTTAAAATAATGGTGAAATTTGGTTTTGTTAAACAATTTAAACTATTGAGGACTCCTTTTGGAGAGTAGGGGATCAGAATCAAATTTAAAGGATGGAAATAAGATTAATTTTATTTGTTTAAAAAAATTACACATATATTTTGTCTTCAACATTCCCTTAAGAGAGAATGATTGACTGAGAGAGAAAGTGGGAGGAATTCTGGGTCCACACAAATCCCCATACAGGCCACTTGAAGCAGGGTCACAACTTGGGCAGCCCTCGGGCAAGTGGACAATGTGCCAGAGAGCCCTTGAAAGAATCCTATAGTTATTCATAACTATTCAAGGAAATAACCTGATCTCAATTTTTTTCCTTTCTAAATTGTATCCTAATTAATTCAGCAGTGTCACCTGTATTTGTATCAGAGGGGTAGCCGTGTTAGTCTGTATCCACAAAAACAATGAGAAGTGTGGTGGCACCTTAAAGACTAATAGATTTATTTGGGCATAAGCTTTTGTGGGTAAAAAACCCACTTCTTCAGATGCATGGAGTAAAAATTATAGATACAGGCATAAATGTATATTGGCACATGAAGAGAAGGGAGTTACCTTACAGGTGGTGAACCAATGCTGAAGGCCAATTTAGTCAGGGTGGATGTTATCCACTCCCAATAACTGATGAGGAGGTATCAATATCAAGAGAGGGAAAATTGCTTTTGTAGTAAGCCAGCCACTCCCAGTCCCTAATCAAGCCCAAATTGAGGATGTTAAGTTTGCAAATGAATGGTAGCTCTGCAGTTTCTCTTTGAAGTCTGTTTTTGAAGTTTTTTTAGTGAAGAATGGCTACTTTTTGTATCTGTTATTGAGAGTTCAGGGAGATTGACGTGTTCTCCTACTGGCTTCTGTATGTTACCATTCCTGATGTCTGATTTGTGTCCATTTATCCTTTTACGTAGAGACTGTCCGGTTTGGCCAATGTACATGGCAGAGGGGCATTGCTGGCACATGATAGTATATATCACATTAGTAGATGTGCAGGTGACTGAGCCTCTGATGGTGTGGGTGGTGTGGTTGGGTCCCCTGATGGTGTCGCTAGAATAGATATGGGGTCAGAGAAGGCAACAGGATTTGTTACAGGGATTGGTTCCTGGGTTAGTGTTTTTGTGGTGTGGTGTGTAGTTGCTGGTGACTATTTGCTTCAGGTTGGGGAGCTGTCTGTAAGTGATGATTGGCATGCCTCCCAAAGCCTGTGAGAGTGGGGGATCGTTTTCCAGAATACTTTGTAGATTGTTGATGATGCATTGGAGAGGTTTTAACTAGGGCTGTATGTGATGGCCAGTGGTGTTCTGTTATTTTCCTTGTTGGGCCTGTCCTGTAGGTGATTTCTGGTTACCAGTCTCGCTCTGTCAATCTGTTTCCTCACTTCACCAGGTGGGTATTGTAGTTTTAAGAATGCTTGATAGAGATCTTGTAGGTATTTGTCTCTGTCTGAGGGATTGGAGCAAATGCGGTTGTATCTTCAGGCTTGGCTGTAGACAATGGATCTTGTGATGGATGGAAAGCTGGAGGCATGTAGTTAATTATAGCGGTCAGTAGGTTTCCGATATAGGGTGGTATTTATGTGACCATCATTTATTTGCATTGTAGTGTCCAGGAAGTGGATCTCTTGTGTGGACTGTTCCAGGCTGAGGTTGATGGTGGGGTGGAAATTGTTGAAATCCAGGTGTAATTTTTCCAGGGCCGCCTTCCTGTGTGTGATGAAGATGTCATCAATGTAATGTAAATAGAGGAGGGGCACTAGGGGACGAGAGCTGAGGAAGCATTGTTCTAAGTCAGCCATAAAAATGTTGGCATACTTGGAGCCATGCAGGTACCCATAACAGTACCGCTGACTTGAAGGTATAAGTTGTTCCCAAATCTGAAATGGTTGTGGGTAAGGAGGAAGTCACAAAGCTCAGCCACCAGGTGTGCCATGGCTTCATCACGGATACTGTTCCTGATAGCTTGTAGTCCATCCTCATGTGGAATATTGGTGTAAAGAGCTTCTTCGTCCATGGTGGCCAGGATAGTGTTTTCAGGAATATCACCAATGCATTGTAGTTTCCTCAGGAAGTTGGTGGTGTCTCGAAGGTAGCTAGGAGTGCTGGTAGCATAGGGTCTGAGGAAAGAGTCCAAATAGCCAGATAATCCTGCTGTAAGAGTGTTAATGCCTGAGATGATGGGGCATCCAGAGTTTCCAGGTTTATGGGAGTTCAGCTCTGTGGCCTTCTTTCCCCTCCCCCCCCCCCCCCCAACACATCGGATGCTCCTTTGTTGATGAAGAGCAAAGATCTGATTCTTGCTTGGGGTGGAAAGAGACAGGGCTAAGCCTTTTTCTGTAGCATTATTCCCCCCTTTAAGTCTGTGGGGCGGCAGAAAATAAGTTAATTCTGGATCTGCATTGACCTGTGTTGATTCCAACACTAGAGAGAGAGTGTTAAAGGGCACTGGCAGGCAGGGAGACCATGGAAGGAATCGATGGCCAGGTAACACTGAGGACCAGGTGCCTCAATGTGGATAGCTATGGCCTTTGGCAGAATTGCCGTTTCCATGGGTATGACCTTATCTCCACCATCTGAATGATCAGGAGGAAACTCCGCAAATAGGAACTCACAGAATATCCTCTAAGTAGGGAAAAGCTTTCATGGGGACAATTTGGTCTAAGTCAGGGGTTCTCAAACTGGGGGTTGGGACCCCTCAGGGGGTCACAAGGTTATTACATGGAGGGTCACAAGCTGTCAGCCTCCACCCCAAACCCCGCTTTGCCTCCAGCATTTATAATGGTGTTAAATATATTAAAATGTATTTTTAATTTATAAGGGGGGGTCGCACTCAGAGGCTTGCTATGTGAAAGGGGTCACCAGTATAAAATTTTGAGAACCACTGGTCTAAGTATTTCGGTATAAGGCCAGATATGACTACATTGGCTTTAATGTACTTGAAGAAATGTGGAAGCTGGATGATTCAAGGCATTGGTTATGAGATACCATGCCGTTCTTGATTTAAGTCACCAGTTCAGATCCAAATGAGGTTAGTAATGACCAAAAATTTCATAGCTGCTCAATAACCTATGTGAAAGAGGAGTGACTAGCTGCCCACATGACAAACATTGCTACCTCAGCTGGCTCTTACTGGCACCTTTATTGGTAGGGTCTGAGAGCCTGGTTATCTTTCATCTATAGAAGTAGCCCCTCTTATGCTGGGGTTGAAATAAATTGGAAGCACAACATGGGGAAGCTTGCATCACTGCCTTAGTTGTACTTGTTTTGTGGATAAAGAGGCTTTCAGTCTCTAGGCTTGTCACTCTAGCCCTTTTCATGAATGTAACATTCGCTCCAAACAATTTGAGCTGGGGAAAAACTCCACATTAACGACTTTGCCATTATTGCCATGTACCCTACAACTTGAGGTGTGTGTTAGTTGCTCTTTAGGAAATGACAGCAATCATGTTGCATAGCTGACCAAATATACAATAACCTGAATTATGTTTTTATGTCTGGCCATGGAATTTCTGTATGTAATATAAATCTACAGAGGATGAATGGTTCTGTGCTTAGGGCACTAGCCTGTGACTTGAGGGATGTGGGTTCAATTTCCTGCTCTGCCATAGACTTCCTGTGTGACCTTGGGCAAGTCACTTAATGTCTATGTGCCTCAGTTTCTTTATCTTCCATCAAATGAAGATAAAAGTGCTTTCCTATCTTTCAGGTGTGTTGTGAGGATAAATGCACTGAAAATTGTGAGGTACTACAGTAATTGGACCCATATAAGTATCTTAGGGTTGGTCTACACTACTGTGGTAAATCAATTTAACTTATGCAACTTCAGTTACATACCTGAAGTTGATGTAGTTAGATCCACTTACCATGGTGACTACTCTGTGCTGTGTCGATGGGAGAGCATCTCCCGTTGACTTCTCTTACACTTCTCAAGGAGGTGGAGTACACAAATCAATGGGAGAGTGCTTTCCCATCAATTTAGCATGTCTTTGCCACACCTACTAAATCAATACTCTCTGCCAGCAAGTGTAGGCATACCCCTAGCTGCCATAGTGTTCCATTAAGACTAAAATACATAAAGGGCAAATCCAAGAATATAATAGGTTCTTGGGACTACTTATGTAAAAATAACCATGGGTGTAGATGTTTGTAGCAGCAAAGCTTAAACAAAGACACTTTCACAAGGAAGTTATAAAAGAACTGTTTAAAAATGTAACCAATGGTGTACTTTTGGCAAAATTGGCAATAATTATCTCCCTATAAACTTAAGAAATCTAAATTTCAAAGAACAATTACTAAACTCCAAACCCACTTTCAGTCCATCACAACATAAAACATTTTTCACTGGGCCTGAAATTTTTCATCCATAATGGAGATTTTTGTTAAGTTTAATCAAAACTGGTTAAGCCGTTTTTTTGAGTGATGAGAATGTAGGGGAAAATTTAGCCTTTTTTTTGTAATTAATAACTAACTAAATAATAAAAAATATGGGATTTTCAAAAACATCTGAGGGATTTAGTAGCAAGCCCATTTACATTTGAGGGGAATTGTGCTCTTTCTCCTTAGGTGCTTTTGAAAATCCCATCCAAAAATATTTTTGTTTTGCACTCAGATAATCCAACAGTGGGTTAGTTTTAATATGTCACACTTGCTGTGGACTTTGGCCCCAGTGAAATCAACTATCTTTGATATGTGGGAATTAATTTGTTTTTCAGATTTTTAAAAGAAGTTTACATAATTGATGATGATTTTCTGGCTATACGCAGTACTTCATACAGCTTATGGGCTAAGGCTTTATCTCAGTGTAGCCAGCAGGATTAATTCTGCTGGCTCTAAAACATTTTTGGATTGTTCATTTAATGGATATTTAGATATTTCTACATGTGTTATCAAAACTGAAACTTTACTTATATGTATAAGAATTTTATAAAGTGCGTGCGTGTGTGTGTATGTGTGTGTCTGACTATGAAGGTATTTAAAACATCACCACTGACCGTTTCCTAGTAGTGGAATTTGAGTTTCCCAAACCTGAATCAAGCTGTTTCTGGTGGAGATACAGAGCCTGATCCTGTAGCCCATGGGGATTTTTGTCTAAGGACTCCAAATCTACCTGTCTCTGATAACCCTTTGTTTTGGATAGTTTCTTGTCAAGCTGGGGTAGATCTTTTGTGATACTAATTATGAAAACAGAGAACTTAATTTAATTTGGGATAGTGCTAAAGATTTCCTCAGAGGAGTTATTTCCTTTTCTACAAATTGTTTTTAAAATGATTATGCTGGACATATGGTCTCTCTCTCTTTCTCATCCCCCCCTCAAAATTCACAGTTTGATTGAGATGTCTCAATCAGGTCCTAACATTTTCTTGTGTAGAGTAAATAGAAATACCTCAGTTCCCTGAACATATAGTGGTATTCTTCCATCTTCTTTTTGATGGAGTATCAGTGATTTCTCCATATCCGTATGGACTTTCAGTTTCCTCCATATATTTCTTACATTAGGTAAATAAATGAGTTAATAGCTGTCAGGATTTTCCTGTTTCACATGTATAATTTTGTGGCAAGGCCTATCTCCCTTCAACTTTGTAGTACCAGGTGACCTTGTGCACCAGACATTCAGTTTGGAATAACCAGATTTATTTCCCTAATTTTGGTCACATAGTAGCCTTTCTTTTACCTTATAGTTCCCTCCTCCTGTATGTTTGGTGGAGATAAAACCAGCTGGTCCAACAACTCTCATTGTAGCAGAAGAAGAAGCAAAAGCAGACACCAGTTTACATCAGTTGTTTTGGAAATGAAGTCTGACAAAATTCTTCTGTAGTAGAAAAACATCTGGAGAAAGTCTTCCTTGTGGTTATAGGGTGTGTGTGGGGGTGTATGAGTGTATAAGGAGTCTCACCTCTGATTCCTATATGTCTATAAAAGATTGGAAAAGGTAACAAAATATACTAGATTACTAGAGTCCTAAGCAAGTGCGAAGGTACAGCAAAGAAATCACACATGTTGATTCTTCTCAGCAGTTGACTGAAAACACTTTTGCGGCTTATTTTCCTTTAAGGGAAACACATAGGTTTTAGGTGATGATGAGTATATTTAGTCATTATATAACACCTTTCATCTTTAAAGTGCTTTGCAAATATTAGTGTATTAATCCAGTACAATGAATGCCTATCAGCACTGTGATAACTGACACTTCCTGGCTTTGGATCACAATGATTGTAGCACAACCTGTCAATCTGCTTCTTTCCTTTGTCTGACTACAATTAAATGCAAGATAAGCTGCCTTCTGTGCTTTTATTCTTTTTATTCTTATGTATTCCCACATAACCTGGGGCCAGATATTCAGAAGTATAACTAAGAACATCTCATAGAAAGCCAACATATATAGAGGGATTGGGGTTTTTTTGGGCGGAGGTGGGGAGGGTTCGTTGTTGGGTTTTTTTTGCTTTGCCTCAAGTGAAAAGGGCACTAGAGAGTATCTTAGAAACTACTTAGTTATGTGCCCTTGGCTGTTTGCCTGTTATTGCACAACCTGTGTTTTATGTTCTGTCACCCTGATTCCTCTATATTTTAGCTGGTCTCCTGGTGCCACTGTTTGCCCTTGGCTTTCCTTCAAAGCAAGTGACTGTGGACAGTACTCATACAGTATATTATATACTGTATGCTTTGACAACTCATGTGGTCTTGATGGGTTTCCCAGTTACAGAGGCTGAAAGAGTAAGGCAGCCTGTTCTGCATGTTTCCATACAACATTTCTTATGAATAAATCCCTTAGATAGAAAAATATAAATCATGTCTATAATGTTTGGGTTTTTTTAATCTGGTAAGTATAAAGAAATCCTTCTCTGTCATGGCAGGGGGAAAGCACAAATAGGATATCCACAATATAATTTAAATGAAAAATCACTTGTAGATTAATTAATATTATTTCATTAGGCGTTGTGGGTTCTGAAATGTTTTTGAGTTAACGCCACTTGGTAGAGGGATGGCTCACAAATCATTGTCTTCATTCAGATATTGAATTCATATTTGTTCTAAGACTACAAAGAAATAAAACTGATTTTTCTTAAAAATGAGGATTTACTTATAATGTTTTTTATTTTACCCCACAGCAAAGGAATAAGACATAAATCATCTTTCCTGGTGATCTTGATCAGTCTCCTCCTCACTTTCTCTTATCTAATTTCCTGAACTCTCCTAAAGCATCTTCTTTAAAGGCTCCTTCCTTCTTCTCCATGAGTTAGGTGTCCCTTATGGTTCTGTTTTCTGTCTTCTTCTCTTTATGTATGTGTAAATTGACAGTATTAGATAGTTAAGTAATAATAGTAATGCTGATTGTGAAATACTGAAGATTATATCCAAATAAATTATCTACCAAAATACCTACAAAAGAATAGAAGTTACTCGCTGTTTAATAAAACAATTCTTTTTGTTTAAGATTCAGCTATGTTCCCTTTCAGATTTCTTTACTTTGTGCAACTTTCCTGTGCCCACACTTTTAATTTTTAGTTATCTCTTTACAACTCTCTAACTGTAGTGATTTTCCTGATAAAGCACCATATTTACAGTTGTTGCACAGTGTAATGGGTATGTCCATGGGATTAACCATGGAATACCGTATCTTCCTCCTCTAAATCACTGGTTTAAATACAGCACAAGTCTACCTAGTGTCCAGTGTTAATCTAACCTATTTGTCAACTGTTTCATTTTGGCTAGGAATGTCATGGATATTTTAACTCAGTCCCATGTGTTTTGCAGTCCTGGCCAAAATCCTCTTCTGTTTTGTGCCCTATACCTCTGTCTCCTTACCCCATCTTCCTCTCCTCACATCTGAGATGGAAACCTGAGGGTGTGGGGATATCAGGCAGCAGGTTAAACTGCCCTGTCCCTGTTGTAATTAGAGCAGTAAAAAGCTGCTTTATTAGACAATGCCTACCAATGGTCCCTAAAGGATCATATGCCATTCGATTTACAGATGGGGAACAGTGTTCTCCTCTGCTCCCTTCTCATCCTTCCTGATCATGCTAACAGTCCTCCTGCTTAAGTAAAGTTAAGTCTGTGTATAGTCTTGCAGGATCAGGACCCTAATCAGACCTACATCAGAATGCTAATCTCCAGAGTGCCCAAAAATTCTCACCTACTTCTACTTTGAAATAGATTTGAAATTATGCTGGATAAGAGAATAGGGCCAATAATGGTTATAGTTTCCCAGATTACTATTATATATGCATGCTTTAATTTTACTCTGCCTAATTCAATAAAAGTGAGTACTTTGCTTTGAGACAAAGCAGCTATATTTTTACTATCAACAAATATAATTTGTTATAATAAGAAATTCTATCTGGTAAAAGTTTCCTGAGTTTGTAGAAGGTTCTTAATTACCATTGTGTTTTCTTTTCTTTCTTTTCCCTGCTCACCAATAATAAAGGTAGAGCTTTGGTGGGTTTTGTTTGTTTTTAAATGTTCTCAAATATTAATTCAAAGTCACATTAAGAAGTCCTTTCTCTTCTTACTGTTCAAGAAAAGTAATCCACCAAGGTATTCTTTTTTTATATTGTTAATGTCGTAAACAGAAAATTTTTTTTAAAAATTACTTTTTTCTTAAACTTAAATGATCTGAACTTGAAAGGAAGTTCAGACTCTTGATAGAGGGAAAAGGGTCCATTATACAGTGGAGAAACCCAAGGTGAATGTCACACTGTCTGAGGCGGTTCATGATGATGAGTGTCAGCCTCAGGGCAGACTGTCAAAAAGCAGAGCAGACACCCCAAAATAGAGGTAGGTTCTATAATTACATTTCATCAACCCAGTAACAAATGTGAACTCCTGAAGCACTATAACAGTCTTGCCATGGAGTCACAGACAGTCCATTTGGGCACTCCAGTCTATGTTGCTACACAGGCAAGTCTGGACTTAATGATCACTTACACCATTGGTTTTCAACCTTTTTTTCATTTGTGGATCCCTAAAAAATTTCAGATGGATGTGCGGAAATCTTAGACAGAGTCTGCAGACCCCCTTAGGTGTTCAGATCACAGGTTGAAAAACTAATTTGCACCAATGATCACAAAACATTCAGTCCCATGCTCCCAGTCCCAAGAGATAAGTCACTTACTCCAGGTCAATTTGTACCCTAGATATCACAGCAAAGACAACACTTGTAGCCAATCCTATAGTAAACTAACTAAGGGTTTATTAACTAGAAAAAAGAAATGGGAATTATTTACAGGCAAAAGCAGGCAACATAGATACATAAATGACAATCTATAGTTTTAAAAGGAGATCTCTGCTTTTGTTTCCTAGCTCCAGCCCTGTGAGAGTCCAAACAGCAAAGAGATGTTGGCTATCTTTATTTCCTTCTTCCAGAATTCAAGCTGATGGGATGAGTTTCCTTGCATGTAGTATTTTTATGGGCATGAAAGGGCCATTAGCGCAGTCTTTGTATTGTGATGTTTCACAATAGCCCACTTAGTTTTGATCATGCACTATGATGGGCAGGGGAACTATTCCTTCTGCCTGGGTTCATAAGTTCAGAGCAGGTATTTTTACAGTTATAAAGCGAAACTTACATATCCTCTTACAGTATGGGATATATTACAAATAAGATTAATACAATTTACAAGCATTTGATAGAAGCTAAACACTTACATATCTTTACAAGTCTAACACTTATCTTGAACAATAGTAACAAACAGGTGAGCTGGTCTGGTTTCCAGTTATGAATTGTCAGTGCTTAGCTGATAGCTAGAGCCTTGGCAAGCGCTGGCACCTGGCCTTCCAGCATCACAGTGATCGCTAGGTTCTTTACCAGATGAATATGGGAGCATGCCAATAGAGGGAATAGAAATCTTAGAGGATGCTGAACTTTTGGGGGGAACTTTGGTGTCTCATAAATGGGATACAGTGTTTGTTTGTTTTTTTAAGATGCAAGCCTTTATTTCAAATTGAGAAGCCTCTTCTCAAAATAGTGGACTCTTTTTTCCATGTGGAGACCTGAGGTATCTCAAATTTGAACAGGTTTCAGAGTAGCAGCCATGTTAGTCTGTATTCGCAAAAAGAAAAGGAGTAATTGTGGCACCTTAGAGACTAACCGATTTATTTGAGCATAAGCTTTCGTGAGCTCTTAACTTAGTAGTACACCATGAGAATCTGTGGAGTAACATATAAACAGCAAACTACTGTGAGCTTAACTTTACATATTTAGAGTGTTGGCACTTTAAATCAGAAGTGCCAACTCTGTAAATATGCAGTATTAAGTTCACAGTAGTTTGACACTTATATCCTACTCCACAGGTTATCATGATTGTACTGCTGAGTTTAGATATAACTGTGAGATTTTCTCTAAAGCAAGTTTCACTAAAAAGTCTTCTGAAATACATACATCGTCAAAATGAATGGTTTATTTAAGATGTAAATAATGGTATAGAATTACAGATTAAAGATTCAGACTCAGTGAGTTAACTGGCAATAAGCACAGCGTTCTCTAAAATGTGGAAACTGACTTTCTTCATGCTTTAAAAAAAAATCAACAAATTTTATTTCCATTCACATTTACCTAAAAAAAAAAAAAAGTATAATTCAACCTGCATTTTGCACAAAAATTTATTTATATTGAGATAACATTTGCAAGGCTCTTCAGAAACAGGAAGACGTGTTTCTGTTTCTAATCTGAATAGTCATAAGATATATGGTGTTAATGTAGTAAGCACCATTCAAACCAGCATAGATTCTCCTATTTATCTAGTATATTTCATTAAATTGTAAAAATTTGAAACAAATGTATCCAAAACCTCAGTAATCCTCAAGAGTTTCATCAGTCAGAGACTTATAAAGCATATACTCAAATCATTAACAACTCAACCACTGTAGAAAGGCTTAAAGATTTATTATAACAACTTAAAGCATTGTTGAAGGCAATCTTGTAGAAATAGATTGTACTTGTGAAAATCAAATTCCTTGTTATGAACATAAGTTTGATATGACCTTTACAGTCATAATTATAGAAACAAAATAAGCCAAGAAAAAAGTCAGTGGTTGAGGAAATCTATATTAAATTAGAGGGGAACTTACTAAAAATCGGCTGCATGTTTCACACCATGTTAAATTTAACTCTTTTTATTAAATGACTAGATTGCCTATTATTCTTGGATATAGGGAAGAAGATGTTCCACCTAGTAACAGGTAACTGAGATAGAAGTAGAAAGTCATTTACAGCATGGATTTAGATGAGGCCATGCTTCTTTCTTAAGGGCATGGAAGGCCAAGACAGACGAATGCTTCAGTTGTCTGGGGGTGCTTTGAGATCCATGGGATGTCCCAAGATTGACTTTGGGAGAACCATGAGATTAAAAATTCTCAATCTCTACTCAGACCATGGGGAGCAACACCTTGCCCTTTAACCCCAACAGATGACACCTCAGAAATTGGGTGAATATAAACACCTGGAGCCAGATCCTCAGCTGGAGTAGGTTGCTAATTGAAATCAATGAAGCTACACTGATTTACACCAGCTAAGGAGCTGGTCTATGCAGTTTTTGATATATCTTTAGGGCCTCCCTTCCTCCCCTGCACCTTCCTTGCAAAGTTTGTCTATGGAAGGGTATGATTTGGCCCACTGTTTTTATTTAATTAGTCTCTGTAAAATCAGTGCAATTCTGTGATATATGCCAGACTGCTGATTCCACTAGTGGGAATTAGAAAACTATAGCTTTAAACTGTTCTCAAAGATGAAGAGTAATCTCAAGACTCAAGGGAGCAAAACTGAATATCTTCAATAATTTTCATTTTACTCTGCATTGTGAATGGAAAATTGATTTTTTTTAGCCATACATGTACTAAGGATTATAACAAGAATTATGCTAATGTTTCCCTCCTGTTTAGTATAATTTTCATGCAGGGATTAAATAGACAATGAAAAATTGGTTTATTAATTTTTTTAAACGAATAGAAACTAACTATAGGAATAATATTTCATTTAATAACTTTCTCAGTTATTTATTTACATAAATGTAGTATTTCTTCTTAGTTTACAGCTAAATTACATCCAGCAATATGAAGAAAGGGTTTTTAAGGTAATCATACTATGCTGTGATATGTAAAACAGGTACTGTGTTGCAGACAGAGTTTTGGTGGACTTGTGAATTGTTAAACTCTTTTGTTCAGTATATATGTGGATACAATCTCATTCTCTCTACAAAAAAGTCAGAGGAGGAAACCATTGTTTTGTTCTTTCAGTTCTTATTCTACATATAGACTTTCCTCTACTAGTCTTACAGTGACAACAGCTAACATGTGGTGGACTACAACAATGTCTACCAGTATTAACCTATGACCAGACTCTTTGTTAAAACTAATGAACACCAGTAGGAGTTCTGTTTTATAGTGAACTTTCTCCAAAGTTAAACATAGAGAACTTCCCCTACATTTTTATTTTAACTATTAAAACAACTAAACACAAAATGAGCAATGGAAATGTATTGCAGCTTTGTTTTCCTATTTGTAGAATATTCCTTTGAATGTTTGAAATATTCCTTATTGTTGGTTTGTGATAAAGTCAAATATATTAAACCCTCTCACAGTTGCTCTCTCACAATCCCTTTACCTCCTGCAGCTTGTGCTCAAGGGGTCAAATTCTGCTTATGTTACTCACAGAAGTAGTCCTGCTGGCTTCATGGGGGGTTACACACATGAGTAAGGCAAAAAGGATTTGGTTCAAAAGGACTAACTTAAATTGGGGAAATCCAAAAAATTGTTATGCTAACCTGATTCCCAGTTTAATAAAAACAAAGTACTACATTGTGTCTTGAGTTCTGGTTACTGTTGATTGGGCGTTAATTTTAAACATCCACTTTGTGTACTAAACTGTATATGCAACATCCCTATTTCTGATACACTTTAGTACCCTTTCTATATGCTTTTGTTCATTCATACTTCGAATTGTAATTAGTGGTAGAACTTAGGCCACATTCTACAGTACACACTCAGACAAAACTCCCCTGTAATGAGGGTGTTGCCTGTGAAAAGTCTGCAGCATTGGGCCTATTAACTAATTGTACTGCAAAATAAAATGTGAAATAATATTTACTCAGGTATCAAAGTTTTACTATAAGAATGCATTTTAAATGTCACATGAATACTAATTTTCCCTGACTGAAAAACTCTTTTTTTTTAAAGCTGTTAAATATAAATCTGTCTAGTTTTTAAAACCCTCCCTGATTTTTGCTTAGTTTGAAAGTTGGCTCAATTAATTTCCAGCAAAAGATCACTCTCAAGTAATTTTTTCCATAAAACCAAATAACTAATCAAGAATATTGTTTGGAGGTAGTTAAGAATACACACCCTTGTTGTGCAACATTTCTTCAGCTATTGAACACTCAGAACAGATATCAGACCCCAAGGTACATTTGGCTTCTGTGAAGTCCGAACATGTTTTTTTTATTTGGAGCCGAATGATATGGTGGTGTTTCTTTTTCTTTTAACATCTCTATAGCTTTCAGGAGAAATTCTTGCAACTCTGTAGTTTTCTCTTAT
Source organism: Chelonia mydas (assembly GCF_015237465.2). NCBI lineage: Eukaryota > Metazoa > Chordata > Testudines > Cheloniidae > Chelonia > Chelonia mydas. The sequence goes on from NC_051245.2 coordinate 80,030,609, forward strand.
CGAAAAGATGTCTTTCCTCACAAAACTCTGTTTTCCCTTAAGGCATAATAGTCACCTTTGACATCAGAAACAGTAGGTAAAACAACAAAGGTTATGATGAGAAATCAGTCTCAGATTTGGAGGTGTTTATCTGTTGATTTTGCAGCTTACCCTGATTTTAGATATTTGTTTTAATATATTACTTGGCTCCTCATTTAATCATTCCTCAGCTGACAGGGATTGGGGTGGGAAGTATTGGGTTTCCATGGAGAGCTGTGTAGTGGGGGCAAAAAGGGAGTTTGGAATCAAGTTACACAAAACAGACAGACAGAAATGGTAAATCTTTAGAGTGCCCTGAATTTGAAGCAAAGGCCTTTTAGGTGTTTGTCGGGGCAGGGGGAGAGAAGGGATCCCTTTTAAAAAGGTGTTTAGTGTATGTGTAGTGTAGTCGAGTGTGTTTGTGCATGTTACTTTGTAAGTATAGGATGTGGTGTGAGTTTTTCTGTGTGTGTGTGTGTGTGTTCACATAGGGGTTGTGTATATAGGACACGATGTGTATTACTCTGTGTGTATAGTGTGCTTGTGTTGTCCTAGACAGGGTATAATTTGTGTTTATTTACAATGTGGTGTGTGTGTGTGTGTAAAATGTATAGTGAGGGTGTTCTGGGGTGTGTCGATATATAGACTACGTGTGTCTTGTGTTAGAAGGTTGTGTGACTGGACTAGGATGTGTGGGTATAGGAGTATGCACGGTCCTGTGTGGGTGTGTGACGGGCAGCAGGGAGGAGGGGGGCTGGGCTGAGGCACAGGCTGTGTGTGGAAGCCCTGGAGAATCCCGTGACTAATTGCATTATCTTCCCGCTCCTTGCCTTAACACTGAAACGCAACTCAAAGGCGTTTGGAAAATCGCTTGGATTGCAGCATTGTGCCCAGACTCAGCAGCAGCTCCCCCCACCCCCCCGGCTGTTCACACTGGAGCAGCAGCGGGAGGCCGGGGTTATACCTGCCTGCTGTACCTCTGGCTTGGGGGCATGCAAATAGCGCTGGCCAGAGCAACCAATCGGGAGCAAGCTGCAGGAGTTTGGGGGATCCCCCCCTTCCCCTTAATCCGCCGCCCCCCCACCAGGGAGAGTTCGCAGCCGCCTGGTCGCAGAGCGCAGTGACCAGAGCCGGGGCACACGCTGCCTCCTCTTCTCCGGGTGCTGCCTTTACTGCTCTCGCCTTCTCGCCGCTTGTCCACCGCTATCCCCCCTTACAGCTGTGCAGGGTGACACGCTCTGCGCACGGATAACTCTCTCCCTCCTTCTCTGCTTCTGCGTGTGCTGCTGCCTCTCCTTTCTAGGGCACCCTCGCGACTCTCCAGCTGGCCTCTGCTTCTCTGCTGGCTTTGAGGTGGTTTCACTCTGCCGGACTCCGGCTCTCCCTTCTCCTCCGGCTGCCTCCTGTAAATCAGACAATAGACTCATCAGATAATCCACCAGGGAGCTGCTGCAAATTTTAATACCGCTCCACTTCTCCCCCCTCCCTTCTTCCCTGCCTCCCACAAACTCGGACATAAACCCTGTGAAGAGGCAGCAACTTGCAACCCACAACCATACAAAGAACTGGGGCAGTTCAGGGCACAACCCATTCAGGACAGGCAGCAGCAACAGAAGCTAATAAACAGGAATAAATAAAGAGTGTGAATAGGCTGCTCCCTCGGTGTGTTTGGGACAGTGAAGTGGATGGAGAAGAAAACGGGGATGCGACTGAGCCACATTTGCTGCGTTTTTTATCAGCTGTGTTTCCTATCAAATGGGATCATTTCAGGTAAAATTATCCCTTTCTTTGGCGCTCATTTCTGTACTTTCCATAGCATGGGATTAATAGAAGGGGAAAATCAGTGGTCCAGCATGTTACTGTTGCTTTCTTTTCTTATTTGTAGCCAACCTGTACATGTTACTTTGCAACTAATCAGTATTGTATGCAGGATCTGGTAGCATATATATCAATAACATATGTATAGATGATCATATGGCACAGAGTGATTTCCCACGTATATAATGGTTATAGTATGTGTGTGTATTACATAGTATTCATAATATTTATCTGTGTGTATACTAGTATTCATAATATGTGTATATACACGAGTAGAACATTATTCATAGTGTATCTATCTACAATTTATGAATAATTATATATAAATATGTAATATAAAATATCCACACATAGAGAGATTCATAGAATCATAAACATGTAGTGCTGGAAGGGACCTCAAGAAGTTATCTAGTCCATCCCCCTGCGGGTGAGGCAAGGTTAAGTATATCTTAAGCATTTCTCAAATGTGGCCACCGTGGCCACATGCGGCCACCAGTGGCTTTTTCTTGCAGCTACATCCTCCTGAAGAGTGATGGAGAGGGGGTGAGGGAGGGGCAAAGCAGTGATCAGTCCCTGAGGGCCACCAGCAGGGGGTGGACCCTGACCCCCTCTGGAGCCACACATGCTGGAGGAGGAGGAGCTAGTGAGTTCCGCACCTTCCTGGGGATGTAGGGTTGGGCTCCAGCCCTGGGGTGGCAGGCAGCAGGCTCTGGCCACAGGGCTCCAATGCCTGTCTGCAGAGCTCAGCCCCCGTTGCCCCTAGTCCCCCACTGCCTCCACTGGTCCATCATGCATTCCTCCCACCCCGTTCCCTACTTCCCCCCTACCGACCTCCCCATCCAAGGCTTAATTTGTCCCCTGGCTTGCCAGGACTGAGTAAGTCTGCTGCTGCTGTGAAAAGTGATATTTGTATGTTTGTTAATATCACTTTTCACAGCAGCAGACTTAATAGCTTGCAAGTCTTTTTAAAAAAGCAACCAAAAAAAGGAAAAGAAGCAACAGCAAAAAAGACAAGAACCTGCAGCGCACGTTATTTGTGTTTCTATTCTGTTTAGGTCCTCTAAAAAAGAGACAACTGTACATTATTTTTATTATTCAGTCTGCAAAAAGAGTCAATAAATTATAATGATTTGGATATTGCATGTGCATATATATTTGTTTTTCATAAAGTTAATTAAGTATTTTAAGAAATACTGTCAGCGCAGCGACCAGCAAGAGTTGGTGGCTGCATGTCGAGGCCAACAAAAAATTTGTTGTGAGAACCCCTGACTAGAATGTATATGTGTACACACATAACGTACCCACAGATTCAGCTGAATGTGTTGTTGTGTTGAGTATTTCATGCATTGTGATAATTTATATATCATATACACATATCACTAATAATAAAATCATTAATCATAAAATAATAAATCATTAATATTCTTTGATAATGATGGAGGTTTTATTGTTGCATGTATGTGTGCATGCACATGTGTTGTAAGCATGTGCATTTGGCTGTGATGTGTTGTAATGATATATAGAATCACAGTTAGTCTTAAACAGAGCTCATCAAATACATGTCAAAATGTTCATGACATTTTTCTCCCATTTGTTTCATTGAAATAGCAAATTTGTTGACCAGTTCTATGTTGGCTGAAAAACAGGATAAAATTTTCATGGAACTTTTGACACTTATTTTCTAAATGCCATTTTTTTTTTGTCCAGCTCTAGTTTTATATAGGAGGTGTTTATTAAAGGGAGCAACTACAGACACAAACAATAGTTCCCACACAGTTCGGGTTCCAGCTTATCTCCAGTGTTTACCAGGGACCACAGTTCCTGTCTAGAACTCGTAAACAGCACAGAGACATCTAGTGGCTGACTAATATACTGCAAGTAAACATATTGTGGGGGAGGTACATTGGGGTGAGGGGGAATGGGACAAGGGTGTACTTTGTGTGATGCATTTGTTGATTAGGAGCAGTGGGTGTAGTCAGGGGATATTGGCATATATGTGTGTTCACTGGCATGAGTGGTATGCTGTGGCATGTGCAGCACTATTTTGTGGCATATGCTGTTATTTGTCTGGCTTTCCTGCAGGTCTGCATGCATCAGGAGACTCTGAGGAGTGGGAGATCATCTTCCCAGCACTGTGGAGCAGAGGCCAGCAGGAGCCTGCTGGAGGCAGTGGTGGTGGAGGCAGCTGCAGTACTGATCCCAGCTGTGGAAACAGCAGCAGCAGCAGCACCAGTGCTCCTGCTACACCTAGCCAGGTGGCAGGCAGCTCCCGCGAGGTCCGCTCGGTCTCCTCCCCAGTAGACAGACAACCACAGCCAGCTGGGGAGGTAGCAGAGGAGGAGGATGCGGAGGATGAATACGAGTCTCAGGAATTCTATCATTGGTCTCCCCATCCTCAGGGATCTGGCGCTGCTTCTCAGTTACCGCCGCCACCTTCCCCACCACCGCCACCACCATCAGAGGATGGGGATGAGGTGTTGCTGAGGATCCCGGCCTTTGCCCGGGAGCTCTACCTGTTGCTCAAGAGGGACAGCCGCTTCTTGGCACCTGGCTTTGCAGTGGAGGAGCGGCTCAGGGGTGAGGGGAAAAGCCCCGCAGGTGCTGTCCATTCTCAGCCTGAGAGAGCCTGTTACTACAGTGGCACTGTGCTTCGTTACCCAGGCTCCTTCGCTTCTTTCAGTACCTGCGTTGGATTGGTAAGGCAGGCCCTGCATGCAGGCAGTAACATCCACATTCCCATTCCAGTCCCATCACTGTCTCATCCTCCTTCCTATTCCCATCCTGCTCCTATAGCCTTCTCTCACATTCCATCCCTATCCTGCTGAATTCCACTCTATTCGTCACCTCATCCCTAATCCCAGTCCCCTCCACATATTCCATCCAGTCCTATTCAATCTTTGTCCTGATCATCCCACCTCTGTGTCTGTTCTGCTTCCCAATCCCATTCCCCCTGCTTCCTAATCTTATTCGTCTCCTTATACTCTTCTTTCTCCATCTCCTGCTCATCCCTCTCCTTAATCCTAGCCTGTTCCTTAATCTATTTCCAAACTTATCCCCATGCTCGCCCATCCTCCTTCCCCCAGTGGCATCCATAAACCTACTTTTCAACCTTATCTCATCCCTGGCCTCCTCTTCCCTATCTTGTTCTTCCCCATCTCTAATCCCATCCTCTTCTACATCCTTATATTTATACTGATACTCCATATCTTGTATCCTCATTCCTCTTCGTCTTTTCCTTGTCCCATTCCCCTTCTTATGCCCCTCTGTCCTCATCCCCATACCTGGCATTACTAGGAATGCACCCTCTTCTTTCCTTATTTCTGCCCATAAAAATACATAATGAATATGTGTGCAGTAGAAATGTTAACACAGTCAAATCATTGTGGTGAGTTTCATTTTAGAGACATTGGACCTCTCAGTGACATTGTTTTTATATGATGTGAATTTAGTGACCTCCTAATTTACACCAATGTGAGATCAGAACCAGGCCCATTGACAACAGCAGTGATGCTTCTGATGAACTGGAATCCCAGGATACCTAGGGGAGGGTGGAGGGACTTCAGGCAGCTGGGATGATGTAAAACCCTGGCCGGATTTAAAACAAAAGCAATTATTATTCTCATTATAGGGCCTTTATAGAGCATCATAAATGTACACGCCTGCATCACTTTACAAAATGTGGAATAAAAACAGAGATGCTGATGAAGTGAGTCAGCAATATCGAAACTGCCTGTTTTTGTGGCTTGATGGCTGACAATCCATGCAACTATAGCACAGCTATACAAAACTCATTGGATTCATTCCAAAGTTACCTATCAAACCAGATCCATGATAGACTCTCTGAGGTTTGCCAACTTTTCATGCACAATTAGCAGTTTTTGCATTGTCATGATGTGAAACCATGTGAAATGTAGGGAACGTGACTGCATTTTACTTAGCTTGTTTGGATTTGTTCAAACACAAAACTCAAACTGAAACTGATGGGGGAATTTATTTGGATTGATACCAAATAAAATAGTTGCATGCACTTATGCAGAGTAAAACTGCCAAGTTTCACACAGTTCTAAGTGGTTGGAATCTAATTAATGATATTTTGTCAGATTTTCCGAAGTACAATAGCGGAATTAATTGGGGAGGAACATTCTCAAAGTCAATTGATGGTGATCTGAAAGCCATCAGTAGGCTTTTAATACTCTGAAAATGCATTTGATTTAGGAGCAATAGTATTCATACTAACTGTACTTTTCACAGGTGTTTCAGTTTATCCTTGAATGTATGCATAGACTAAGCATGCAAGCACTCAGATCATGTGCTTGTTCAGATAAATGCTGCTGAATTGTCAATCCTTTTTCTAGGGTCTTGTCTACACTACCACGTGGGGTCAATCTAAGATATACAACTTCAGCTACGTGAATAGTGTAGCTGAAGTCAATGCATTGGCGGGGCCTCATGGAAGGGGTAGACTGGGGGTCAGGCCGCGGTTAGAGGGGGGTCGAGCACCCATGGGAAAGAGGGGAAGTCGGCGCCTATGAGTCGACATACTTAGATCTACTTACTGCGGTGTCTTCACTGTGGTAAGTCGACAGTGGACTCTCTCCAGTCGACTCCGCTTGCGCTTCTCATTCTGGTGGAGTACCGGAGTTAACGGGAGAGCGCTCAGGGTTGATTTATCACGTCTATACTAGATGCAATAAATTGACCCCCACTGGATCGATCGCTGCCCGCCGATCTAGTGGGTAGTGTAGAAAGCCCTAGGTCTTCAGTAAACAGTATGTGATCTTGAAAACTTTATTCATGTGAGTAATCCTTACCTAAGTAGCCCCATAGTTCGCAGTGAGACTACTCAGGTAAGCAAGGCTTCCTCCTGTAAGTGTTGCTAAATCAGGCTCATTGTTAAAATTTGCACAACATGGTAATAACAAGTTGGCTTAAAAATGCAGTTCTCTGTTCGGTCACCATTTGTCCCCTATTACACATGTGAATCATTGTTCATTTTCCAAGAATCCTTTCATTTGCATAATACAGCATAAGGATTGCTATTTCCCTCCTATGCCTTCATGCTTTCCTCACCAAAAATAGTCAAGATATTTTAAACTTCACTTTCTGTTTTAACTTGTAAACTACAGTGAAACTTGACTCTACAAGTATTTCATTATAAAGCTATTTCAGTTATAATGCATTCTGTATTTTCCTTCTGGTTTGGTAAAAACTAATTTTAGAGACAATGTAACTTGAAGTTCCTTCCTTTTTAGTATGTGTATATATATTCTTCCCACAAAACCCTTGTGAACTTTGAGTGAAAGTTGCTAGAATGCATATCCTACTAATACAAATCATAAAAAGCAAGGCGATGAGTAGTTAAGTCACTTAACACCCCATCTACACACCACTTACCAATTTCCTTTCTCAGCCTCTGCTCCCTCCTTCTGGTACTGAAGCTTCCTTCCACCATCCCCTCTGCTCCCGTGGTAGCTTCTCTTTCTAGTGAATCTCCAGTGTCTCAGCAGAGGACAGCCATAGTTTGATAGGCCTGAGTAGGTCCATCCCATTGATATTACAGTTGAGAAGGATTAATACCTCCAAAGGAGGTTATGGGGTGAGGCATGAATGAGGGACTGGATGCAAGAGAGGAGCATAAGCGTAAGGGGGAGCAGTAGCAGCTGGGCTGGATGGCCTTTCCCATACTCTCCCTGAAAAATCAGTGTCAATCTCTTGAAGGGTTGGGGGCAGACATGAATAGGGAGAATTAGATAGGAGTGCATGGGGGTGTGGAGATGGGAGAGGGGACTAGATGAACACCTTGGATCTCAATACACATTAATAGTTCTGCCTCACACCCTGGCAGTGGCTTCCCAGGTGCTGCTTCCAGGTACACCAAGAGTTGTTATTTACATATTCATAGATGTTAAGGCCAGAAAGGGGCCATTATTATCACGGAGAGTAGGCTGATCTCCTACATACCACAGGCTATAGGATTTCACCCAGTGAGGTTTCCTGCATCAAACCCATAACATCTGGTTGAACTAGAGCATCTCTTTTAGGAAGACATCCAATCTTGATTTAAAGAGTTTAAGTGATGAAAAATCCACCAGAACCCTTGGTAAATTGTTCTAATGATAAATACCTTCACCATTAAAAATGTTGCCTTATTTCCATTCTAAATTTGTCCATCTTCAACTTCCATCTAGTCTTTTCCCTGCGAATGATTTTTAAGAAGAAAGCATAATGATAAAGACATTGAATATTATTGTGCATGAACAGGACACCACTAGAAACACTATCATTTGATGATGATTTCCCATTAACAATTACTTTTTCAGTTCTATCAATTAGCCAGTTTTTAATCCATTTAATATATGCTACATTTTGTATAGTGTTATTTTTTATTGGAACACCGTGTTATACTAAGTCAAAGCCTTTCAGAAGTTGAAATATATTATGTCAATCTTGTAATCTCATCAGAAAACGGTTCTGAGTTTATTTGACAAAACCTGTTTTTCATAAAACCATGTTGACTGGTAGTAATTATATTACTATAATCTTTTAATTATTTTCTGATTGCATTCAATGCAATGAATTTGCCCAGGATTGAAATTTAGCTAATTGGTCTATAGTTACCTGGGACATTCTTTTTTTAACTCTTTCAAAAAAAAAAAAAAAAGAAAAAGAAAAAAAGAAAAGTGATACATTAGCTTTTTTCCAGTCCTCTTTCTAAACTACCTATCTTTCTTACTTATGTGGCCCACTGCACCGTTTTATCTATCTTCCAGTAAATTAGAGTAACAAAACTAAATGTGTTACATAAACTCTCACTCTTTCTGCAGGAAAAAGTTGTAATGTTGGAGATATTTTTAAATAATTATTTGTGCATTTAAGTAGATCAGGTTGATTATGTGTATGTTTGTGATGGGCTAATGAGAAAAAGTTAAGTTGAAGAAATGGGTTTTGCATTTGGGCACTGTGAGGTCTGGCACAGAGGTGCCCCCAGACATTTTTCACATGGTACACACAACTGAATCACTGTCACTTTAACTTAGCATGGTGCCACTCAGGTTTGGCCTGGATCCCCTCCAGTGTGATGAAGGGTCACTGGGCCAAATTTCAGTGGGCGGTGTTGTGACCCAGTTTGGTAGGTTGAAATGCCACTTAGTTTTGTGGCCCTCTCAAACGGTCTGGGGCAAACTGCCCCTTTTGCCCCCACCTCCAGGCAGACATGCCCCTGCCCGTGATATACTTTGTGCGTAATGTGAATAATGGCTGTGGGTGCCACTGGTCTTGCATACCAGGTACAGCACTATGGAGAGCCCAGATGTATGCACAAAGACGATGATGTGTGCAGGCTGGATTCCCCTACACAACATTGCTCACCTTCACACCCTTCTTTTCTCTTCCTGGATTTAATGTCCATTCCTCCCCAGAGCCAAGATTGGCTCTTGTACTACCCCAGAACTGCTACCCCTATGCCTCCTGTTGGCCAGCCTGCTTCCTGGCTCCCAGGCATCTCTGTGCTGGGTGTGGTTGCTGAGTTAGGCAGGCCATGTTGGAGAATAGAATTAGATGATGGATATGATCATTTTTGTCTGCTAATCTTGGTGAAATTTTAAGTTATCTTGAATAAGAGCAATAACACTTAATTCTTCACTCTTAATATGTTTAATTTTAAAATCCAAATGTAGCTTATGTCTGAAATGTTATCATTCTGTGTGTGTGTGTTTGTATAAGTTTGTATAAGTCTGGCATTTTGGGCACTGTGATTGTTTAGCTAGGGAAACTCTGCAAAAGCTGGTAAATGTTATACTATGAAAAGTCATAGAATATTGAATTGCCCTTTGAAAAGTTATTGGTGCTAAATTTGGAGACTAACTTCTACACTGTAGTGTTGGGATTAATACCTATTCCCAAAAGTGTTTGTGTGGCTTAATGCATACCTTATCTTGGGTTCAAGTTACTGAATAAGTGCAAAATATGAGTACTATTTACATTTAAATACCCCTTATTAACTATTACATCCTGACTACCACATTGGCTTTAGGTCCATCTCCATGATCCTTCATGAGCGAGAGTCATGGTACATGTCATGGGAGTTAATGCTGGTTGCTTCAAGAAACATTACTTCCTACAGCCCTTGAGAGAAGATGGCACGTTAATTAGTGTAGGTCTTTTCCCTACCTTTGGCCCTGATTATACTGTTTGTTTTTGTGTGTCATTTATTTATTTGGCAGGGGAAAGGAGGAGCATTCAAGGGCCTGGGAAGTGTCTCATCTTTCCCTCTGCAGTGCTCCAGCTCCACTGCTGCTTGTCCATGTTTTTTTTTGCTCTCTATTGCACTGAGCAGCAGTTGTTTGGGAGGGGGGACAAGAGCCTTCCTGACGGATCAATCTCAATTCTGAGCTTTCACTGTTTCAGTAAGTTTGAGGAATGTTGAGAGGACAGACATCTAGGGTTTCACTTCACTGTCCACAACCTGTTGGGATGTTGGAATGCTTTGTTAGTGTTGGCCTTTATTTTAGTCTTAGTTGTGTGTGCATGTGCATACAACAGGGCTGTCAGAGGGCCAGGTGGTCTAGTGGGTAGCACATCCAGTAGACAGCCTCGCCCTTCAGCAGGACAGCTTTTTAGTCCAATTCTTCACCCTTGTATTGACTTTGTTTCACTTTGTGTTCTCAGTGTCCTTGCCCTCTCCTTACGAGAAAAGTGAGTGGGGTGGGAATGTGGCACATGCACCTCCTGCAGCAGGGGCAATTGGTATGGGAGCCCAGCCCTCCCACTTCACTGGGCTCCAACCCAGGGCCCTGTGAGAGCCAATCAGGGTCCGGCACCTTGGAGTGTCCTCGGAGTTACCCTCCTGGGTCACTTCCTACCGTCTGTTGTGCCTCTCGGCTCCAAGTCCAGTATAAGATAGCAAAAGAAAAAACAACTAAACCTTCATCCCCAACCAGGCTGAACATGAAGACCTATTCCTTACACCCTTATTCAGGAGCCTTCAGCGTAGTTCTCCCTTCCTCCTCCCTGCTGAGCTGAGGCACTCATAAGAACGTAAGAATGACCCTACTGGGTCAGACCAAGGGTCCATCTAGCCCAGTATCTGGTTTTCCGACAGTGGCCAGTGTCAGGTGCCCCAGAGGGAATGAACAGAACAGGTAATCATCAAGTGATCCATCCCCTGTCACTCATTCCCAGCTTCTGGCAAACAAAGGCTAGGGACCCCATTCCTGCCCATCCTGGCTAATAGGAGAGATCCTTTTGTAGCTCTTCACAGTCTGCCTGGGACTTAACTACCTTGAGTAATTTTGTGTCATCTGTAAATTTTGCCACCTCACTGTTCAACCCTTTTTCCAGATCATTTATGAATATGTTGATTAGGACTGGGCCAGTACTGACCCCGGGAGACATCAGAATTTGCCTCTCTCCAGTCTGAAAACTGATCATTTATTCCTACCCTGCGTTTCCTATCTGTTAACCAGTTATCAATCCATAGGAGGACCTTCCCTCTTATCCCATGACAGCTTACTTTGCTTAAGAGCCTTTGGGGAGGGACCTTGTCAAAGGCTTTCTGAAATCTAAGTACACTATATTCACTGGATCCCGCTTGTCCACATGCTTGTTGACCCCCTCAAAGAATTCTAGTAGATTGGTGAGGCATGATTTTCCTTTACAAAATCCATGTTGACTCTTCACCAAGAAATTGTGTTCATCTATGTGACTGACAGTTTTGTTCTTTACTATAGTTTCAACCAGTTTGCTCAGTACTAAAGGCCTGTAATTGCCGGGATCACCACTGGAGCCCCTTTTAAAAATTGGCGTCACATTAGCTATTCTCCAATCATTTGGTACAGAAGCTAATCTAAATGATGGGTTACAGACTATAGTTAGTAGTTCAGCAATGCACATTTGAGTTCCTTCAGAATGCTTGGGTGAATACCATCTGGTCCTGATGACTTATTACTGTTTATCAATTTGTTCCAAAACCTCCTTTAATGACACCTCAGTCTGGGATAGTTCCTCAGATCTGTCACCTAAAAAGAATGGCTCAGGTTTGGGAATCTCCCTCAGATCCTCAGCCGTGAAGACCAATGCAAAGAATTCATTGAGTTTCTCCGCAATGGCCTTATCCTCATTGAGTGCTCCTTTAGCACCTCGATCGTCCAGTGGCCCCACTGGTTGTTTAGCAGGCTTCCTACCTTCCTGCTTCTGACGTCCTTAAAAAAAATTTGCTATTACTTTTTGAGTCTTTGGCTAACTGTTCCTTGAGTTCTGTTTTTTGGCCTTCCTAATTGTATTTTTATATTTCATTAGCCAGTGTTTATGCTCCTTTCTATTTACCTCACTAGGATTTAACTTCCACTTTTTAAAGGATACCTTTTTGCCTCTCACTGGTGCTTTTACTTTGTTGTTTAGGCACGGTGGCTCTTTTTCGGTTCTCTTATTATGTTTTTTAATTTGGGTGTATACATTTAAGTTGAGCCTCTATTATGGTGTCTTTAAAAAGTTTCCACGTAGCTTGCAGAGATTTCGGTTTTTGGTACTGTACCCTTTAATTTCCGTTTAACTAACCTCATTTTTGTGTAGTTCCCCTTTCTGAAATTAAATGCTACAATGCTGGGCCGCTGTGGTGTGTTTTCCTGCCACAGGGATATTCAATTTAATTATATTATGGTCACTATTACCAAGCGGTCCAGCTATATTCACCTCTTGGATCAGATCCTGTGCTCCACTTAGGACTAATCAAGAATTGCTTCACCTCTGGTGGGTTCCAGGACAAGCTGCTCCAAGAAGCAGTCATTTAAGGTGTCAAGAAACTTTATCTCTGCATCCCGTCCTGAGGTGACATGTACCCAGTCAACATAGGGATAATTGAACCCCCCCATTATTATTATTATTGAGTTTTTTATTTTAATAGCCTCTCTACTCTTCCTGAGCATTTCACAGTCACTATCACCATCCTGGTCAGATGGTCAGTAATATATCCCTACTGCTATATTCTTATTATTAGAGCATGGAGTTTCTATCCATAGAGATTCTATGGTACAGTTTGATTCATTTATGATTTTTACTTCATTTGATTCTACACTTTCTTTCACATATAATGCCACTCCTGCACCAGCACGACCTGTTCTGTCCTTTCGATATATTTTGTACCCTGGTATTACTGTATCCCATTGATTATCCTCATTCCACAAGTTTCTGTGATGCTTATTAGATCAATATCCTCATTTAATATGAGACACTCTAGTTCACCCATTTTATTATTTAGACTTCTAGCATTGGTATATAAGCACTTAAAAAAACTTGTCTCCTTTTAGCTGTCTGCCATTACACGATGTAATTGAATGGGACTCTTTTTCATTTGACTGTTACAGACCCTGCCTGTATTTTATCATTTTCCATCCTCTTGTCCTCACTAGGACATAGAGATTCTCTATTAATAGATCCTCCCCTAAGGGATGTCTGAACCATGTGCTCCTCTGCACCTGACGGCTTTCCCCCAGACCTTCATTTAAAAACTGCTCTACGACCTTTTTAATGTTAAGTGCCAGCAATCTGGTTCCATTTTGGTTTAGGTGGAGTTCATCCTTCCTGTATAGGCTCCCCCTTTCCCAAAAGTTTCCCCAGTTCCTAATAAATCTAAACCCCTCCTCCTTACACCATTGTCTCATCCACTCATTGAGACTCTGCAGTTCTGCCTGTCTAACTGGCCCTGCACATGAAACTGGGAGCATCTCAGAGAATGCTACCATGGAGGTCCTGGACTTCAATCTCTTACCTAGCAGCTTAAATTTGGCCTGCAGGACCTCTCTCCTATCTTTCCCTATGTCATTGGTACCTACATGTACCACGACCACCAACTCCTCCCCAGCACATAAGTCTATCTAGATGTCTCGAGAGATCTGCAACCTTTGCACCAGGCAGGAAAGTCACCATGCGGTTCTCCTGGTCATCACAAACCCAGCTATCTATGTTTCTAATGATCGAATTGCCCATTACTAATACCCGTCTCTTCCAAATAGCTGGAGTTCTCTCCCCCGGAGGGGTATCCTCGGTGTGAGAGGATACCACAACATCGTCTGGAACGGGGATCACAACTATGGGATTGTTTCCCTTTGCTCCCTTTTTAAGCTTCTTGTCCAGTTGGAGCATGCTCCCATGATTGGAGGGGCAGGGCTACCAGGGCCCAATATTGTTCTTTAATCCTTTCAGACCCATTGTGGTGTTTGGACATGCCATTACAGTGCATCATCCTCAAGTGCTTTGGTACATGTCCTATAAATGTTCATAAGCCATTGTCACACTATAAAGTGGACTTTTAACAGCTTGCTTTTTTCTTGCTGATTTAGCTTTTTTCATCTGTAATGTATACAATATCTACACAGTTTACATGATACTTTTGAAGTTGCTTAATTTATGGTTTCTAGAAATGAATAGCTAGAAAAGATACAGAATCTTCATAGAAAGTACAAAAAAGGCCTTGAGTAAAATTTGTAAAAGTGCGTATGTGACTTAGGAGCCTAAATCCTATTTTCAAAATTGATATAGGCACATAGGTCTCTAAATTCTAATGACTTTCAAGCAGACTTAGATTTCTGTGTGCCTAAAGGCCAAGTTTTACAAAGATATTTAGATGCCTAAAGATGCAGATGGGCATCTAGTGGGATTTACTAAAGTACCTAAGCCAGTTAGGCACCTAACTCCAATTGAAAGTCACTCACATAGGCTCTTTTGTAAATTTTAAACCTTGACTCCAAGGGGGGTCAGATTGAGCCTTATGAGTGTTGCGGACAGTCCAGCCACCTAACTCACAATTATTAAAGATCCTCTGTACAACTTTTGAAATGTTCTCTGTCTTCTTTTCAGTGTCGGCATTTAAAATGTCACCTTGTCTCCCACTTTAAAACTCTCTTAAGCAACCAACACCTGCACTTTCTGTGAAGATCCAATATCACCTTACAAAGTAACTTCAAAAGTATGTAAACTGTGCAGATATAGTGTATATAGTACAGCTGAAAAAATGCTAAATGTTGTCAATGGGAGTCTTTTAATGGGAATTGAATTAGATCCTTGCAGATCAAATTCAGACTGAAAGTGGCTAACTTCATTGAGCTGCATATCCTATTAAGAAAACGTGCCCTGAGGGATAGTTGTTAACCAGAGTGAAAACCCAGAAGGAACTGAAAAATATCTGGGCTGTCCAGGGCCTGAAGTAGTAGCAATGTCCTCTGTAGAACCTCAGAGTTCACCTAATCAACGGTGACAGCCATATACATTGTCTGACTGTTTACTTTCGAAAACTTGAGAAAATTCAGATTGCTTTGAAGTTTAAGCAGGGGTTTCTTTGAGTGTGTTGTGGGAAACAGCACTCATGTTAAGGGAGGATTACGCCAAAGAGTTTTCCATTTGTATACTTAAGGCTCAATTATTCATCTCTTAGCCCGAATAGTAGTTCTTCACATAAGCATCCTTATTGATGTCAATGGGACTACTCATGTGAATGCTACACAGTTAATTGGTTGCAGAATCAGGCCCTTTATGAATTGTGCCTACTTCTTGCTTCTGTTTTGACTCAGCATTTGAAATGGAACAATGAACTGAACATTCCTGAACACTCATAATGTTTTATTTTAATTGTTAATATAAATCAAGTTATAATAGGTGGTTTACTTACTACAGTTAAATCATGCATGCTTGAGAAGAGACTTGTGTGGATTTAGTACAAAGAAACTGACTGATAGTTGTCTGCTGTTAGCCCTGTCCGCTGCTACCACCGAAGTCAATGCATGTTCAGCGAGCTCCCAGAAGGAGCTGCACTGCAGCTTTTAGCATGACCAGTTCATCTCCTACACCCTAGCACAAGCCCCTTTCCAACAGTCACTACAAAGGAGTGTATCTAATTTTCATTTGTGTAGAGGCAAATATTTTAGGTACCACTGTAGGACTGAGCATTAGTGAAGGTGGGAGGGTTATTTTCTGTATTTTAATTTTATTGATTTTTTTTATCCTCCCTGGGCCCCCCGCAAAGAGAAAACAGTTAGGTGGGGAAAGGGTTGGCTTGCCTTATCCTTCCAAAGCTACAGCTAAGGGATGGGATGTATTTGTGCTGTCAGGAGCAAACATACTGAGAGAGAGTGGAAGTGTGCTGCCAGCTATCTTTGCAGCCACACTATCAATCACAGTGCTGCTTTCAAGAGTGCCTCACCAAGCATGCATGGAGTTCTATCCTAGTAGGAGGAAATACTATTGGATTGACTTACTGTAGAGAAACTCTTCAAAAGTAGTCCACAAGGATCCATATTATAATCAAAGTTGAAGAAAACAAAATCTACAGTTATGATAATGATATTTTGAAATGTTCTTCTTGGCGATTAAGGGCCTGATCCAGTTTCCTCTTGAAATCAATGAGAGTTTTCCCAATGATTTCAATGGCATCTAAATAAATTAGCCCTTACTAGAAGAAGGGTGGATTGACCTGTAGTCCTTTCTCAACCCTCATTGCCTCATACAACTAAAGTATTTCAAATCCTGCTCAGCAGTTTTATGTGCAAGTAGCCACAGATTACTCCAGCTCTTCATACACATTTATGGGTCATACTCCAAAGTAAGGCTGCCCGCTTCTGAGATCCTTATAGTGAGTAGCAATTAGTTGAATAATTTTATGACAGCAAGCCATGTGGGAAATAGAAAATCCAATTGGCTTATTACATACTGACTGTAACTTCTGATGGTAACAGTCCTACTTAGAATATTAAAACTTTATAAGACTGAAAGATATTAACATGCCAAGAAGAATAATACACGTATCTTCATTAGATTATAGAATTTCTATCTGTTATTTTACTATAATGATTAAAAAGTTAAGATCCCTTTGGAGGTTGTATAAATTAAAATTTTTACTTATAATATGTATTGCAGATTTTTCTGATAAGTATTCTGATTTATAATTAGTATGTGGGAGAGAAATAATTAGCCTGAAATATTTATGGCTTAGATTGTTAAAATCTTTTTCTAATTTTAAATGGGGTGTGTAAACTTATTTAGAGCTCAGAATACAGGAACCCTGAAAACTGTGTACAGTTATTTTGTATCTAGCCATTTTGACTGCTTGGGCTCTATAAACTGATGTCTCAGAACAAACTGAATGAAGTTGCTTAAATAAAACATTTAGTAATCAAATAAACATGAATGACAGTTTTTCTAAAATCATGTATTTAGCCAGACTCTAGGGGTTCAGTCCTGAGCCTCTTCTCGGATTATCTTGCTTCCTTAAAGTGAAATTACATGCTGTCAGCTATCCTACTTGAAGTTGGCCCCAGGGTCAGTACTTCAGACCTTTTAAATTGTGGAATACAGTACTTAGTTCTTATTGCTTACTGTGATTATTTGAATCAGCTGTAGCAGTGCCTATTATTGCAGGAATAGGAGTAACTGGCGGTTTAAGGGTTAAGCAGACTTTTTCTAGATCAAACTGACTTCCCCTTAAGGGTAAGGTAGAGTCTACATCCATGAGTCTGATCAATGGGTTGAAAACCTAACCTATTTTCATGTAATTGGAAAACACAGCTTTCCCCACCAGCTTTAGCAGTTTTACAGTTACACTGCACTATTCAGTTATCCATTGAACCGCTTAGAAAGATGCTTTTTTTATAGGGATTTAGAGGAAAACGATTGTTTCTTTTCTGCTCTGGGGAAGGGTAGAAGACAGAATGCTGCAACAATTTAGAGACAAGGGGAAAGAGAAACTCAGTACAATTCACGGTCCATTTGACAAAGACTTGCACATGATTGACAGAGCAGCAATAGGACTATAAAATAAATGTGATTATCTTTCGGACCTTGGAGGGAATGGAAATATGAAATGGAGTGCACAGATCTCCTCCTCCTCTGGGAGCTCTGCTCTCAGAGAGCCCCAGAACAAACAAGACATAGCAAAATCAAACAGCAAACAAATCTTTAAGATCCCTTCTTCATAAAACCTATGCTGACTAAGTGGGGAAAAAAAGCTACAGGATTCTCTGGAGGCTGGTTCATTTAAAAGGGTAAACTTAAATATCCTGTCAAATTCTCACATGGTTCTCCTAGTGCCTCTGTGTAATTTTGTTAAACAAGTAAAAACATTGATGGGAGGGGCAGGAGCAGGGGTGGGAATTGGATCCCTTACTGAGAGGTCACAGGTTCACAGAGCTTTGCTTTGTTTCCTTTAATTTATCATTTATTTGTGTTTTAAACATCTTTAAACAGACTATCAGATTTGTCATCAGTAGAAGTAGTCTAGGTGGGACATCAATGGAAATGTCAAATCTAAACAGAAAGCAGACCCACTCAGTCTGTTTGGGAAGTGGGTTTCCTCACAGAAAACCATGAGCAATGCTAGGAAGATACTGTAAGACGGAGACTTGAGCTTCAGTGCCTTCTGTAAAACACAGGAACCAATGGAATTTATATAGGTACTCCTGCAAGAATATCCAAATGGTCATAGCTGCAACAAAAATTACATTTGATCAGTTACATGTGCTGTTATCTGTATGCACCATATGGATTACATTGAAATGCAGGAGTCTGAGAATGTAAGAAAACAGGATAGTAAATCTGTACAGCTTGAAACTGGCGTATTTGTATAATCAAAACACTGTTTAAAGTCAAATGCCACTGTGTAGTATCTGAACAGTCATGAAAGAGATTGCCTGGATTGCCTTTCTGTAACCACAAGACACTTTTTTTTTTAAAGGAATCAAAATTGGCAGGTGATGGTGTTTAAAATGTTTAACTTGTCTGACAAGAGTGCAACAAGAAAGATCTAGTTAATATATAAAAGATTGGGACATTTTGTTTTTTGTTTTGTTTCTTGGGCTCTGATACTGAAGTGGTACACTAGTCTCTGCTGCGACTCAAATGCACCTTTTTAAATGAAGGAAAATACATTGTTTTGTACCTAGCAAAGCTCTTGATGTGACATAATGATAGGGAATGTACCTTTTAAAAGCTAGATGGCACAGCATCTGTTGAATTAACATAAAGATGCAAAATTTAGGAAATTTGATTTAGAACAAAACATTTTGAACCATAGTCATCTCTGAATGTTTCTCTCTCAGTTAAATATTTTGCTAAAACCCGAGTATTGGTGGGTCAAGATGGGAAAAGGATTACATAAGTAATCCTACTATACATGAATAATTCCTTTGTCTCCCTCACAGACTTCAGTAGATCATATAATCACTCAAATTCTGACAATTTCTTTACCTTTGCTATACTGGTTTATTTAGTTATTTATTTATTTGGCCATATTTGGTTGGTGATTCTAAGGCTCCGTTGATAATTGCTTTGATGTGGATAGTAATTCCATGCTCTAATAAGAATATAACAGTAGGGATCTATTATTGACCACCTGACCAGGACGGTGATAGTGATGATGAAATGCTAAGGGAGATTAGAGAGGCTATCAAAATAAAGAACTCAGTAATAGTGGGAGATTTCAGTTATCCCCATAGTGACTGTGTACATGTCACCTCAGGACGAAATGCAGAGACAAAATTTCTCGATACTTTAAATGACTGCTTCTTGGAGCAGCTGGTACAGGAACCCACAAGGGGAGAGGCAACTCTCGATCTCATCCTGAGCGGAGTGCAGGATCTGGTCCAAGAGGTAACTATAACAGGACTGCTTGGAAATAGTGATCATAGTATAATAACATTTAACATTCTCGTGGTGGGAAGAACACCTCAACAGCCCAAAACTGTGGCATTTAATTTCAGAAAGGGGAACTATGCAAAAATGAGGAGGTTAGTTAAACAGAAATTAAAAGGTACAGTGACTAGAGAAATCGCTGCATGCTGCATGGACACTTTTCAAAGACACCATAACAGAGGCTCAACTTAAATGTATACTCCAAATTAAAAAACACAGTAAAAGAACTAAAAAAGAGCCACCATGGCTTAACAACCATGTAAAAGAAGCAATGAGAGATAAAAAGGCATCTTTTAAAAAGTGGAAGTCAAATCCTAGTGAGGTAAATAGAAAGGAGCATAAACACTGCCAAATTAAATGTAAAAATGTAATAAGAAAAGCCAAAAAAGAGTTTGAAGAACAGCTAGCCAAAAACTCAAAAGGTAATAACAAAATGTTTTTTAAGTATATCAGAAGCAGGAAGCCTGCTAAACAACTGGTGGGGCCCCTGGATGATCGAGATACAAAAGGAGCTCTTAAAGATGATAAAGTCATCGCAGAGAAACTAAATGAATTCTTTGCTTCACTCTTCACGGCTGAGGATGTTAGGGAGATTCCCAAACCTGAGCTGTCTTTTGCAGGTGACAAATCTGAGGAATTGTCACAGATTGAAGTGTCACTAGAGGAGGTTTGGGAATTAATTGAGAAACTTAACAGTAGCAAGTCACCAGAACCAGATGGCATTCACCCAAGAGTTCTGAAAGAACTCAAATGTGAAATTGCGGAACTATTAACTACGGTTTGTAACCTGTCCTTTAAATCAGCTACTGTACCCAATGACTGGAAGATAGCTAATGTAACGCCAGTATTTAAGAAGAGCTCTAGAGGTGATCCTGGCAATTACAGACTGGTAACTCTGTCTGTACTGGGGAAATTAGTTGAAATAATAGTAAAGAATAAAATTGTCAGACACATAGAAGAACGTAAATTGTTGCGCAAAAGTCAACATGGTTTCTGTAAAGGGAGATCATGTCTTACTAATCTGTTAGAGTTCTTTGAGGGGATCAACAAACATGTGGACAAGGGGGATCCAGTGGACATAGTGTACTTAGATTTCCAGAAAGCCTTTGACAAGGTCCCTCACCAAAGGCTCTTATGTAAATTAATTTGTCATGGGATAAGAGGGAAGATCCTTTCATGGGTTGAGAACTGGTTAAAAGATAGGGAACAAAGGGTAGGAATAAATGGTAAATTTTCAGAATGGAGAGGGGTAACTAGTGGTGTTCCCCAAGGGTCAGTCCTAGGACCAATCCTTTTCAACTTATTCCTAAATGATCTGGAGAAAGGGGTAAACAGTGAGGTGGCAAAGTCTGCAGATGATACTAAACTGCTCAAGATTGTGGGGTGGATGGCCCTTTGGTCTGACCCAGTATGGCCATTCTTATGTTCTTATGCCAGAAGAAGTCAGGCCTCAGCAAGATATACCCTTTCTGATGAGTTTAAAAGTTAAAATATTTTTTCTTTTGAAAAATGCTCTATTTTTAAAAATAAAATTAGGAAAAGTATTACAAAGCACTACAAAGTATTACAATGCATGAATACTTGTGAAATTATGAAACCTCCTTTGCAGGATAAAGAAGTGAGAAGTTGAGTCAGAAATTGCAAAGAAGAAGTAGATAAGGCCATTATTTCAAATCTCAAACAAAACAAACAAAAACACCCAAGCCTCTTATCCCATGACAACTTAATTTATGTAAGAGCCTTTGGTGAGGGACCTTGTCAAAGGCTTTCTGGAAATCTAAGTACACTGTGTCCACTGGATCCCCCTTGTCCACATGTTTGTTGATCCCCTCAAAGAACTCTAATAGATTAGTAAGACAAGATTCCCCTTTACAGAAACCATGTTGACTTTTGCGCAACAATTTACGTTCTTCTATGTGTCTGACAATTTTATTCTTTACTATTATTTCAACTAATTTCCCCAGTACAGACAGATAGTTTTGCAAAAGAATTCCTTAAAAAGTGTGAGAGAAAGAGGACGCAGTCCATCCTTGGTGTAAATCTGTTGAGTTTAGTGAAATTATACTTGTATGCTTATAGATCACTTTCTTGAAAACTTGCTTTGTTGACTCGGATCTCATTTAATATACAGCTTATATATTCCACAATGAATGAGTCCGGAATCTACTGAATTATAGTGGTGTGCTCTATATATTGCCAACTCATGAATTTTTAAATGAGGTTTGCAATATTTAGGGTTTTTTTTTAAAGTCCCAGCTCCTGGATCGTGTTCTTTAATAAGAAGCACAGCCTCCATTTAAAAAGAAGGAATATTCTAGCCCTCATGATTGCACAGAAAAGCTTGAAAATATAAACCCAAAGGCTCAAAAAGCAGGAAGCAAAGACCCAAAACTGCTTATTTTTAAAAGCTCATAATATTTAAGCCAGTTTCATGATTTGGGGCCTGACTATTGATTTTCAAATATAATCAATACTGCCCTGTGGCTGTAAAGATACATATCAGTTTGGAAACTGGTGCAGTGATGTTTGCTTGAATCAGCACACAGCCTGAAAGGGTAGCTCTGGGAGTGGTGTGAACTGCCTGTATTTATTTAAGTATTTAGTGTTTGCATATTTGTTGAGCTAAGCAATAGCATCTGTAGTGGCCAACTGGAGCTCGTGGAGACCATTGCTGAATTTAGTGAGCAGGCAGTCCTCAACAAATGTGTATTATTGTTTGATCTGCACCACAGCTATAGCTTGTTTTGTTTTGAAAGCCCCAGTGGTGCTGGTTGGCTGCACGGAGGCCTTGCCCAGTCTGGAATTGGTTAAAAAGGGCCCACTGATGACGTGACAGGTCAAAGCCAGGTGGGCGAATAGTAGAGTTTGTGATGAGGAATTGATTGGTGGTTGATGATAAGCACCAGTCTTCCTGCCACAGGAGTTCCGCTGTCATGTCCTGGCATGACAGCCTCGACCACAGTGGGTGTGATGAAAGATGGATTAAAAAGGTCATGAACAAGGAAAAGCGTGGGTTAGCATGTACCTTCACAAGCAGCTTGCCAGCTGCAGTCTCCCTCCTGATGTAAGGGGGGAGCAATGTGGCTCAGAACTGGAAGCCATGGAAGATGGGTTGGACAGAGTTCCTGTGATGATGTGCATAGTTGAGTTGAGTTGCACATCAACAAGTTTGGTGTGTGTTGACTGACTCCATCCTGGCACACAGTATTCTGCTATTGAGTGCTAGATGGCAAGGGCTGAGTCCTTAGGATTGGAGCATCCGCTCCCCAGGAAGAACCTGCCAGTTTGCTGAGAAGGTTGTTGTGTGTCTTGACCTTTGCTGCTGTCTTGCTCAGGTGGCTTTTGTATGTCAGTGTTCAGTCGAAGGTCACGCCTAAGTAAACTGAATATGCTTCACGCTTCAGCCTGTGGCCATTCATTATGATGTTTAGTTCCCTCTTAGCATTGGCATGGTGGAGATGTAATGTGCTAGAGACTGTCTTGCTGGTACTAGGCTGAAGACGTCTTGCAGCAGATGGCCAGCTTTGCAGCATCGTCACTCAGTCTTCTCCAGCTCAGAGAAAGTTGGATGCAGCAGATATCTTCTGCATAGATGAACTTCCATGACTGGGTTGGTGACAGGTCATTGATGTATAGATTGAACAAGGTTGGGGCTAGAACAGACCCCTGGGGTAACTCGTTCATCTGTTTTTTTCAAACCAAATTTCATCTGTTTTCTCACCCACGTGCACTCTGAACAGTCTGTTTCAGAGTAGCAGTTCGATGGCATCAATAACCCATAGTGGGAGGATTCTTGAAATTTTAACAAGTAGACCTGTGTGCCAAAGCATATCATATGCTGCAGTGAGGTCAAGGAAAATAGTGCCTGTATTCAGATTTCTTTGAAAACTGGTTTTGATTAATGTGAAAGTATTTGGTTGCATGTGCTTCAACCTTGTCAGAAGAATGCTTGTTCAACATTCAAAATGTTCTCCACTGTGTTATTTGCTGTAAAATTAGGCACTCTAGAACTTTGAGACACACAGAAAGCAGCCGTATCGGGCAATAGCTTGATGCCTGGTTTGGGTATTTACCAGATTTTGGGAGGCTGATGACTTTTGACATGTGCCAGATTTTCAGTAGTCTTCCTGCACTGGTGAAGAATTGAGTGAGCCAATAGCAGGTACATGGACCTAGGAACTCTGGAAGGATGTTGTCATAGCTGGCAGTGGTTCCAGACTTGATGTTGCATAGAACTCTGTCCAGCTCTGGAACTGTGAAAGGTTCAGGGCAAGCTCTGGATTTCTGCTGCCTGTGGAAGACCCTCCCCTCACTCTGGATTTGATTCTTCACTTCTTTTTCCAGGGGTGTCTTTCCCATGCAAAGCAGGTGACTGGCTACTTGGTTAGCACTCACAGATGATCCACTTGGTGTCCGTGTTTGTTGGGCTACTCCAAGGCGACAAAGTAAACTCCAGCATTTCCAGCTGAACAAATAAAGTCCACGTTCTTGGTCTTTTCCTCCCATCTGGCTTGGTGAGTAAAGCTCAAAACTTAGATTAAGTGGTCAGCCATGTCCGGGTCACTGGTTGACTCGTACTGCTTGAGTAGAGTGGCACACTTCTCTTCAAGGCAGGGGATGTACCCAGGGAGATATCCGCATGGAATGGCTCAGATGGCTGCTTTGTAGATGGTTCTACAGAAACACCTGTAAGCCTGCTCTATCAGGAGGTGGTGGGGCATTATCGTTACAATGCTCTGTTCCAGTGCTTCCCTATATTTCTCCTAGCTGGCTTTGTGCAGGTTCCACCACTTCTTCTTTGTGCTCATGATGATTGGAAGCTGAAGACCAATATGAATCAGTGACAGTCTATGCTGGCTTTGTGGAAAGTTGTACAAGGCTTGGCATGATGTTGGATGTAGGTTGCTGTGTATTGAGCTGACCCAACATATGTCAGCTGAATAGTTGTGATTCCATCTAGAAGAATGGAGCTGTTTGGATCATGAATGAAGGCAAGGTCATTTCATGAGGCCCAGTCCACAAGTTGTTCACTGCAGCGTCAGCCACTTTGTAGCCCCAGTCTGTATGATGGCTGTTGAAATCTTCAGTGTAAACTGGGTGCAGTAAGCTAATGCTAGGAGGCTTGTAGATGTTTGCTACCCAAAATGCACCGATCTTGATGACATTGCAGTATTAATTGGATAACAAATAGACTTCATGTACAATGGTAGCCTGAACATATGTGGTGTAGCTGTGCTTCTGGTGAACAGCGTGGCATATCAGTCGAAGCCATCGATCTTGTATTGGTCAGCTTCATTAGATGAAATTTGAGTTTTTTGTAAGCAGATTGTATCAATAGCACGTTGAAAAGCAAGAACACTGATTAAATGTCACTTGACTATCGAGAAACCCTCAAGTTGAGTTGTAAGACTCAGAGTGTGGGCTTGATGGTATGGGAGCCTCAGAATTGCATATTCTTAGGATAACCAAAAGCAGAGATACTGGGATTCTTCAAGTATGAGCTTGTGGAATTCATTTTACTAGAAGGATCATTTGCTTCTCTGGACTGTGCTGGGTACTTACAGGTGGTGCGATAAAATTCTGATGAATTGCTGCCCATTTATTTAAGGATGGGGTGTTAACTCTCCAGCCTATTGCTGATTTACATGTTAACATTAACTATTTCACTGGTGATCTAAGTCTGTCAGAGGCAAGAGGGATGACAATCAAGTGATGTCATTATATGTAGAGCATACAATAAATAAAAATCTGAATAAATAGCATCTCATTTTGGTATTTTATGTGGACAGTACTTGGTGATCTTGCTAGTGGGGGAACAGGGCCTCTGCTGCTACTTTCTTAATTCCAGTAGTGTAGCTTAAAGATTTCCCTTTCCTTAAAGCTGCAAGGAGAGGAGTTTTAATTTTAATATTTAAAATAAGATGGTATTCTGTGCTGTACCAAGGTATTCATTAGTAATCATAGTTGTTGGATAGTCTGTCATGTCTTGTTGATATCAGCTCTAGTGATGTATAGGTGAAAGGTCTCTGAGATTTGAAAAGTGCTATTTGGAAGGAAAAAACTCCAAAGAGTGTTTTTCCATGTTAATATGGAACCATACATATAAGATGATAAACCTGTATCATAACATTAGTTACTAATACATCTATTTGCATTTAAGTGAATACAAACTGAATTTTTGGAAACATACATTGTGAATTTAGTTTAGTTTAGTAGCAATTGGACATCTAACTTAATGAATGCCAGTGGAAATGAGGTAGGATCAGAGGCTAAAATAGGGAAAGAACAAGTTAAAAATTGCATAGACAAGTTAGATGTCTTCAAGTCACCAGTGATTAATGAAATACATCAGGAGCTCAAGGAACTGACTGAGGAGATATCGGAGCCATTAGCGATTATCTTCGAAAAGTCATGGAAGACGGGTGAGATTCCAGAGGACTGGAAAATGGCAAATGTAGTACCAATCTATAAAAAGGGAAATAAGGACAATCCAGGGAATTATAGACCAATCAGTTTAACTTCAGTACACGGAAAAATAGTGGAGTAAATAATTAAGCAATCAATTTGCAGATACCTAGTAAACTGTGGAATCTCCTACACTGGAGTTTTTTAAGAGCAGGTTAGACAAACACCTGTCAGGGATGGTCTAGGTAATACTTAGTCCTGAGTGAAGGGGACTGGACTAGAAGACCTCTTGAGGTCCCTTCCAGTCCTAGGATTCTATGATTCTATAATTACATAATATTTTTCTTGGGTCTACCAACACTTCAGTCAGAATTATTTTCTGAATGAGTTTTGCATCCAAAAAATGTAGAAATATACTCAAAACTGACTTGGGAAGTGATTCAGTTTCTATGTGATTATCCTCCAACAATTGCATATGTTTATTTTATGACTTCAGCTGTGCTACTTTGGACTCTCATCAAATCTCACAAGCTAAATGGGTCAAGCCAGGTCAATATTACTTGGAAAGGAGAAATCTAAGGGAAACCCAGGTATTGCTGGAAGTAGTGCTAATGATTTAGAAGGCGGCACTCTTTTCTGAGAGGTAGGTATTGAGCAAAAGCCCCAGCATGTTGTTTAAAGGTGCATTGGGTGTGGAAGGTGCCATCTTGGATGTAAAATGTAAATCTGAGGTTCAGAACTAGATAAAAATGTCATTGCACTTTTTGTAAGGGAATGAGTGTTTGATTAGTCCAATGTACTGAATTCAAGGTAATCATGGTAATTAACTGTATTCTAATTCAGTAACCAGGATGTATTGCATGAAGTTTATAGTAATTCATCTGAGGGGATGGGAGATGGGGAAATAAACTGTTTCTTAAGGAGGTGATTTCTATTTTGAGAAACTTTGCAATGGATGATTTGCATTTTTAGCTTGTGTGTTGCACAGAACATAAGGTGTGGTGTTTTATATATATATATATAAATATATATAAATTCACTCTCTCATACCTTACTGCTTAATTGTAATTTGTTATAAAAATTTTCTGCAAAGATTCTGTCAGTGCAGGAATCTCCATCTTAGCTCTCATGTGTCCACCCACAAGTCCTATAAGAAACTCCTCTAACTCTTTATGGGCTGTTTTTCAGGACTACTGAGCACTCACAACTGAGTTTGAAATCAGGGGACCTAAAATTTGTTCCTAAATGATTGTGTCACTCTGAGGCATACATTAAGTTGTTGACCCTATCCTATCATGCTTACCATCTAAGAAGACAACTGTCATGATGGGTGGGGTAGATATATAAAATTTTTATGCACATTACAATTTTTTTTGGTTCTGACTAATATTCCTAGCACATGTGTCCTGTTTCCTTATGATTATTTACAAAAATGGACTGTGAATTTGGTCGGGCCTTAACATAGTTGGCAATACCTTTTGACACATCTTTTGCTGCATCTACATGTAGACAAGTTTTGTTTCACGCTTTAAAGTGACTAGTCAAACTGTACATTTTGCTGCTTGGCTTAATGGGTCGGGGTCGCTACACACCATTTTAATCATTCTGAGAGCCAAATCTACATTATTTTTGTGTAAAATCTAGAAAGCTGCATCCATATTATAGTGAAATTGTCCATTTGTAATTAAAAGAAAATTGGCAAAGTAAATGACTTGTTGGTACATCCTTTTCTTTTAATTAAAAAAATCATTGTAATGATTTCAGTGCTTGAAAATACCTGTCCCCTCTTTCCCCTTTGGGAAAAGGATCTATTATCTGATAATATAATTTTTTTAAGTAAGCTTCCCTTCTGGACTAAATAAAAAGGGGGCTTTTGCACATGTGCTGCCATTGCCAGTCGTCTTGGAACAATTCTTAGAGATAAAGGTGGGAGAGATTACAAATTAGAAATGTTATGCAACAGAATATGCACGGTTTGCCAAAAAGTATTAAGATAAAAGTGGTTTTGGATAAGGGAGGGGATGCTAGAAACAGAAGTTTTGATATATGTTTTTAACTTTTATTAAGAAATGTGGATTTATTTATATATTTATGGATAAAACATGTAGATGATATGAACTATTTGTTTAGATTCCAATTATATAATATTTAAGGATGATTTCTTTTCTGACTTCAACTTTGACTGTTGCCCACAGTTGTTAATTTCTACAAGCCGTAGATTTGCACAAAACTGTCGGTTTTCATGTTGATTTCATGGTTTCATACTTGTGTGCTATAAATTACAAAAGCCTTTGGGCGAGATTCAACCCTTCTCCCAGCACAAAGCCCAAGTATGAGGCTGTGAGTGGGAGTTTTCATAAGGGTTGTGGGAATTAAATCCTTTCCCTACAACTATGGGCTGTTCATGGCTGTCCTCTATGGCTACTTCTGCAGATTACGGGTTGGAACACTGGCAGCACCTCATTTGTATTTACTATTTGAAGGATTTAGGTCCTTGAATCAGTTCCCATGGTCCATATACTGGTCTGTTAGGCATTATTGTAGATAGTATATCTGTGGCATGCCAAGGTGTGGATACTCCCTCCACAGCTGTTCCACTTATCCCCCCGCATCCAGAATAGACCCACTACCGGTTTTAATTAGGTCAGATTGCTCTTTGTACATTGTTAAATTTTGTCTGTTTAGAAGAGTGCTGTAATGTCTTGTGGAAATAAATCCAAGCACACACAAAAGGAATAACTGTTTCATTAGCTGCAGCAGTCTGTTCCACACTCCAACAGTTTGTGCCCTAGCCTAACCTCTAGCAATAAAGGGTACTCAGGTTACAGTATGATGTTCTGAAGGAACACATCCTTACAGGCACTATAACTTTTAATAGTTTGTGTTTTTTTTGGAGGGGAAGGTGCTGTTTTTTATAGAACTGGAAATGTTTGTTCGTGCATAGGAGCTGTATTCTTTTTTATATGATAATAATAATAATTACTGAAAATCCATTATGTAATAAACTGTCTGAGATTTCACTAAATCAGCCCATTGTAAAGATTTTCTGTTTAGTTTTAAGGGGATAGGTTTTTAAGGAATCCTGGCTAACTTTAGGGCAGCTGTCATGTTTGTTCTGGAGTGGTGAATGCGGGTGGGGTGGGCGAAGAAATCATTAATTAAAAAAATGATATCAGTGGCAGGTGTTACATTTAATGATATATAATAAGTAATTGATGGAGCAAAATCAAATGATTCAAAATGATTGTTGGCATTAAGCATCACTCAAGTTATGACAACATGGGAGGAAAAAAATACAAACTAGGTCACTGTTAAAAACTGGATTATATACTCATTCCTGATTTGAAATTTTACAAACTAAGGGCTGTATACTTCACTTGGTCATGTATAGATGGCCTTTAGTTTGCTGGTTGGCCTATTTTAAAATATATTTTATTTTACTGCTCTGGATTAGTCATCTGTGATTGCTTGAGCACAAGTGTTCCAGTGTAGTTTTTGCAGTTATTGAAGAAAAATAAAAGTAATAAAAGAAGGGTTCCTAAAACAGTTTTGGACACAAGATAAGAAACTGCTCCATCTGTTGGGCTCTTTGGGATTAACCGGGGGACTTGATGATTTGAGTCTAAATTCTGCAAAAACAAAAATATGTAATTTTGAGATTTGAGATTATTTTTCCCCTTTAGTTTATAAAAATTACTGCTAAACTTTGAAATGCCTTTTAATGCACTGGTTAAAATTTGGAGCCCTGTGCATAATACAATTATGTGGCAGTGCAAATGACTTCATAAACTAACTTTTTGCTAAATCAGTGGTTCCCAGACTTGTTCCGCCGCTTGTGCAGGGAAAGCCCCTGGGGGGCCGGGCCGGTTTGTTTACCTGCTGCATCCACAGGTTCGGTCGATCGCGGCTCCCAGTGGCCGCGGTTCGCTGCTCCAGGCCAATGGGAGCTGCTGGAAGCGGCGGCCAGTATGTCCCTTGGCCCGCTCTGCTTCCAGCAGCTCCCATTGGCTTGGAGCAGCGAACCACAGCCACTGAGAGCCGCGATCGGCCAAACCTGCGGACGCAGCAGGTAAACAAACCTGCCTGGCTTGCCAGGGGCTTTCCCTGTGCAAGTGGTGGAACAAGTTTGGGAACCACTGTGCTAAATAAATAAATTTGCACATTAAAAAAACCCTAGATATAAATAGATGTTCTCTTGCTGTCTTTCAGCTTCTCAGCTTGTCCACAGGCCATTTTAAGATCTCTGCATTAAGGGGAATGTATGGTTTGCTGGTGAAATAGGGACACTAGAGGAGGAGGTAATATCATGGAAGAACATAAGGAGCAAGAAGGTATTCATATAATCATTGTCTGGGGAACAGGAAAAGGCTCGCCAAGTAGGAGCAGACAGCCAGCACCCTCAGACTTTTTCTCTTGGGGTTTAAGAACCGTGGTATGGCAATCACTTCCTCTTGTTCTCCTCAAGACAGTGCTTGAGCCCTATCTACCACAAACACTGTGGTATCTATGTGCCAAACTGAAAGATTTAAGATCCTTGTTACCAGCTCTTATAGTTTTATTGCGAGTCTCGCAATATTTGGTGTTTTTCTTAAAGCTCCAGTTTCTGAGTCATGTGATTATATGAGAATCTATTTTTTAAAGTAAGCTTCTAGCCCTCATGGTTGCAGAGGAAAGCTTGAAAATATGAACGCTAATGGCTCAAATACTAGAAGACAAATACAATTCCTGCCCTCTTCCCCATAAAATCAGATGATTTTTAAGCCAGTCTCATGATTCTTTGAATCATGCCTTTTAATGCGCTGATTAAATTTTTTAATTAATGCACTGGTTTATTTTATGATTTTTGAAAACTTGGGGTTGGCAATACTGTAATTTTCTGTGTTGTCCTATTGGATAATATTTGCTATTTACTCATATTGGGGTGTCCAGTCTATCGGTGGTTTTTCCGTGTGGGTGAGGTGTCTATGGAGGGATAAGCTAGTCAGCCAGTTTTATGGCTTCTGTTATGGAAAGGGTTGTATAAACCCCAGAATCCTGCATTTCGTTCTAATGAAGGCAAGAGATGAATTAAACCACATTTGCAGTTCCTGATTTCTGCTTGCGGTGTGACCCATACTGCTAGGTGCATCACACTCATTGGCAGTATTTTTGAAGTTGGGTGGAGGGAGGTGAAGAGTTCAGCCCTAGACCATTGAGAGCTTTGAATGTGAAGATTGGCATCTTGAATTGGATCTGCTGTTTGATGTGGAGTCAGCGTGGTGTGCACCTGCAGATGTCTTCTCTCAGCTGCAGTTCCAGCTTCAGAGTCATGCAGTTTATTGAACCATTTTTCAGGTTAACATTGTCACACAATTCAGTGTAATTCTGCTGAATAAATGGTGAGAAAAGAGTATTGCTATATAACTTAGTATTATGTGCTGCATAGTTCTTGTGCATTTCCATTTACATAAATTTCAGTAGGACAGTTTTGCTCTGAAGTCAGTTTCAGTGTATGCCTGGGTCTGTTAGATGTTAGGTAGAGGGAGATAATATATGGAAACTTGCTTTAGTGAACATATATTGGCCACGGTACATGTTGACATTTGAGGGTTACTACAGTAATTTAATAATATACATCTATAAAATGAGTTTTCCGTGACCATAACCTCATTTCTTAACTCTACTTAACATTCCAAAATCAAAAAAGCTGCTGCCAACCTTTACTAACCTCAACTATGATGTGGCTACTCTCTGACCATAACAACAGTGCTGGATTGCAGCTAGCATAAAATCAGTGTCTTTGAAACAGAGACAGAGGAAGTTCATAGTATGATTACTGAGTCAAAATTAGTCTGTCTATTTAGGTGCTAAAATATGGATTTAAGTACCTGGTGTTAGACATCCAAATTTGAAAATGCTGACTTTTGTCCTTCCTAAGAACTAGTGCAGTGGCTATTTTGTGTGTATTTAGTACTTGTAAAAGGGCCTGAAAAATATATGTCTTGAGAGAATTAAGTCTTCTGTTCATAGAACAAGCACAGTCTGGTCAGTGTCCATAGAAGCTTCTCCCTATTGCCTCACTAGTGTACCTCAGCCTTGATCAAGTAGGACCATCTCTAGAGTGAGTAGCTAGTTCAAGACTCCATACCAGTTTAGTCCTTGGCCTCTCTGCTGAGACCATCAACAAGGTTACAAACTAATGTCAGTTGTATAGGTGGTTTTAGGTGTGTTGATTCATGTGCACTGGAAAGTGAACTGAGTTAACCCTTTCTGACAGTAACATTAGCTCACTACTGGCCTGGTCTGCATTAAAACATATAACCAACATGTGAAGTGCTCTATGGCCCTGATCAAATGTCCATTGAAATCAATGGAACAACTCTTTGCTTTGAAAAGGCATTGGATCCAGCCCTATAGTCCGTTACTAATCTCCTTGACAACACCCTAAGTAAAATGCAAATGTCTGAAGGGTTTGCCTGGAAATTGCTTTAGGGGGCCCACCAGTGGGCTAGCTTTAGGATTATCCTATGGCGAAATCTGTAAAGTGGTTTTCCAACAGCTGTCCCCCCAATGTTTTTGGTGATACAACCTTGTCAGTGTTTGCATAGTAATCCAAAGAAAATTTAGATTATTAAATAATTAGTTTAAATATTGGTTTTTAGTGATTATTTAACTTTTATTATAGCAAGTTGAAAATAGGTTTTACATTTACATGTTACATAGCTAGTGTAAAATATTTTTCAGCAATGGTCTCTAGAACTTGGGTTGGAAATGCTAATTATAATTAAAAACTTTATAACAATAAATACATTTTACAGATTTGGGTGACAAGTGCTCCCTACTCTGTGTACTTTCATGCTTGTTCATACATGAATAAGATGACTTACAAAGTTTTCTTTTAAGCCTGCACTGGTGAGTCTCAGTATCCTCGTTTAAATTTTCAGATATAGCCAGTCTTGAGGCTGTAGTTTTCATAAGATATCTAGGAAAATGAAAGGATTTTCTTGTGTGAAACTGAAAACCTGCTTACAGCCTCAAGGTCCAGACTGTTTCTACATTGTTGTATACATGTATGCTCTCTTCCCCAACCACTTTCTGAAAAGAAAGTGTTTCAGAGCTAAATACCTTGTATTTACTATATACATTAACACATGAATATCTGTGGAAAATAAATACATATTGAATGTAAACTTTCTTTGCATTCTGAAACTGAGTTGCTAAAGCTCAGAAAATACATTTTTAACATAAGAATATTAGAACATAAGAATGGCCATACTGGGTCAGGCCATATTGGGTCCATCTAACCAAGTATCCTGTCTTTTGACAGTGACTAATGCCAGATGCTTCAGAGGGAATGAACAGAACAGGACAATTATTGAGTGATTCATCCCCTGTCATCCAGTACTCCAATGACCAGGTCATGGGTGGTCATGTCTAGTGGTCAGTGCCAAGAGTCAGAACCGAAGACAGACTCACGTACCAAGCTGAAGGTCGGCTTCAGAAACAAGATCAGGTGCCAGGCAAAGGGTTAGAGCTGGAGATACTGTCATGGGTGAGGTGTAGGAGCAGGAACAGCAGGAACTGGGAGTAGACAGGAGTCTAGGATAGGAGGACAGGAACTAGGAGCAAGCAGGAATAGAGGACTCAGGAGTCCAGTAAGAAGGAAGGTCCATAGGAGCAGCCAGTCAGGAATTCCTCTAGTTGCTCAGACAAATTTATGTTGTTACTTCCTGGTTTATATAGAGCTCCTAAGCCAGTGGGAGAGGGCTGGATATTTCCCCTAATTAGGAGCTTAGGGTGCGGGGCCCTCTGCAAACTAACTCTTCACTAAGCCCTTCCCTGATTACTCAGTGGTGCAGCTGGGTGGTGGTTGTGGCCTGAGCATTCCCTGGGGACACATGGGCCTGGGTTTGAGGTGCTTGTTTCCTCACACGTCCCAGCATCTGACAGTCAGAGGCTTAGGGACATCGAGAGCATGGGGTTGCTGCCCTGTCTTGGCTAATAGCCATTGATGGACCCTGAACTTATCTAAGTTTTTTTTTATTTTAAATCCAGTTATACTTTCGTCTTCACAACATTCCCTGGCAATGAGTTCCACAAGTGCGTCGTGTGAAGTACTACTTCTTTTGTTTGTTTTAAACCTGCTGCCTATTAATTTCAAGTGTTGACCTCTGACCTCTATCATGTCCCCTTCCCCTTAGTTTTCTGTTTTCCATGCTGAACAGTCCCATGTTTTTTAATCTCTCCTCATATGGAAGCTGTTCCATACCCCTGCTCATTTTTGTTGCCCTTCTCTGTACCTTTTCCAATTCTTTTTTTTTTTTTGAGATGGGATGACAACAACTGCATGCAGTATTCAAGGTGTGGGCTTACAATGGATTTATATAGTGGCATTATGCTATTTTCTGTCTTATTATCTCTTTCCTAATGGTTCCTAACATTCTGTTAGCTTTTTTGACTGCTGCTGGACATTAAGCGGATGTTTTGAGAGAACTATCCACAGTGATGCCAAGATCTCTTTCTTGCGTGGTTAATGTAGACCCCATCCTTTTGTATGTATAGTTGGGATGTTTTCTAATGTGCATTACTTTGCACTTCTCTCCATTGAATTTCATCTTCCATTTTGTTGCTTAGTCACCCAGTATTGTGAGATCCCTTTGTAACTCTTAGTTAAGTCCTAAACTGACCACAATCTTGAGTAATTTTGTGTCGTCTGCAAACTTTGCTACCTCACTGTTTACCTCCTTTTCCAGTTCATTTATAAATGTGTTGAATAAAACTGGTTTCAGTACAGATCCTTAGGGGACCCCACTATTTACCTCTCTCCATTGTGAAAACTGACCATTTATTCCTACTCTTTGTTTCCTGTCTTTTAACCAGTTACTGATCCATGAGAGGACCTTCTGTCTTATCCCATGGCTTCATGAACAGCCTTTGTCTAAGGTTTTCTGAAAGTCCAAATACACAATATATATGGGAAGGTGAACACTATAACAAAAATATGCTTATAATCCACTTCTCTTAAAGACACTGCATTATAAAATTTTGCATTTATGTTGCACCTGTGAAACAGGTAATATTATGTTCATTTTGTGGAAGTGGAGACTGAGGTTTAGCAAGGTTTAGATCAACATTTTCAAAAGTGGCCACTAGTTTTGAGTATCTCCTATTTTAATTGCCCAATTGGAGACTCCTGTGGGCATCTAGTATTCGAGAATACTGCTGAAAATGTGAACATGATTAACTTGCCCAAGTTTATACAGGAAGTCATTGACAGAATAGGACTAGAACTCAATACACTCTCAGTCACATACGCTATTTCAGGAGAGTATGCTTGCACTCTAGTAGGATCTGTTGGAGTCAAGGAGGAGGGACTAATGTCTCAAACTAACACAGCCTTTTGTTACAGAGGTGTTCTTCTGCTGATTTTAGAAAAGGAAAATATTCCTCTGAGAATGAAATTGTAAGAGGTATCTATTGTGAATCACTGAGAGGACTGCTGTAAAAAGGTGATAAAATAACATTTTATCAGTAGATAAAGAAGAGGTTACAAATTAACATTAGAATAATAGAAATTAGATATAAAAAACCCTAATAGTAGTTCATTCCACTGCTCATGCAGGTTTGTTTTTTACAGCATGTTATTTATTATTTTCTCCAGGTCAATTTTAAATACCTTGGGCAGTGGGATTTGACCCACTTCCTTTGGGAGAGTGCTCTACACTTTAGTAGATCTCAAGTTTTCATGTTTTCTCCTATACATTTTCCATTTTGCATTGGCATCCCACTCTTTAGTGCTCAAATATTTGTGGATATTTTTGATATTCTCTTTAGTTGTACATGTTTATTTATTTGAATCTTTTTTCATTGGTCAGTTGCTATATCTTATTAGTATTTGTTGCTTTTCTCTGATCTCCACCAGTCTGTCTTCTTGTTTCTGGTTACAGAGTGCCCAAACTAACAGCAGCTGTGGTCCACCAAAGCTGTATAAAGAGGGACTTCACCTCCCTGATTCATAAATAGGATACTTTTGTATGTGCATCTAACTAGGCTGTTTTGGGCAAGACACAAAACAATGAATAAAGCATGAATTTAAAGTAGCCTTGTAACTATGTAAAAGATGTAGCTAGTAACGATAGTAAGCTGTGTGTGATAGTATGCATCTGTGGTCTAGCATGCAGTGCAGCACGAGAACAGTTCATGATCTAGATGGGGATTGGCTACAGAAATTAATGAACCAATCCTGAAGTGCATGATACAATGCAGATTAAAAGGCGCATGCAGCAGTTTGTTTTAGAATTTGTATATAAACTGATTAATGATTTTATACTTTGGATGTGCGATATGCCCTGTACCCACCATCTGTGGTTGAGCCTGATCAACTCAAGTGTAGTTTGATTGTATGCCAATAAAGAAACCTTAGTGACAAATCTGGAGATGAACTGATGTCTTCGATTCCAGAGAACTGGATAAAGTGTTCTCCCAGAACTGGATGAGGTGTTCTGTATAAGCTGAGTCAAAAAGGTCTCAGAGGGAATCTCACCTCATCCCAAAATTAGAGTGACCAGATGTCCCGATTTTATAGGGACAGTCCCGATATTTGGGGCTTTTTCTTATATAGGCTTCTATTACCCCCCATCCCTTGTCCCGATTTTTCACACTTGCTGTCTGGTCACCCTACCCAAAATAGCATTGTTGCTTTTTCTGCAACATCACATTGCAGCCACATATCTAATTTTCTGTCTTTGATCACTATTAAGCTCCTTTCCAAGTATCTTCTTCCCATTTAGTGTATTGGATTCCCCCCTCCATTTCATTTCATTTCATTTCATTTCATTTCCTGCTCTCAAGGTCCTCTTCAGTATCCTTCTGGGGTTTATAATACCTCCCAATTTTGTGTCATCAGCAAATATCGGTATGTATGTTGATTGCTCTGTTTTCCAGATCATTAATGATGATGTTTAAATAAGAACTTCCTTTATGTAATTTATCAAAATATATGCAGTTCCAATTACATGGGCAAGATTTTTTAAAACAAATCCACGCATACTTGCTTGCTATTGACAACTATATTTTGTGGTGTTTACTAGATTTTAGAGCTAGGTTTGCCTGAATTAAAATGGGGTCATGTGACATGTGTTTTTCACACAATGAATCCTGTACTTCAACCAACAACTACCAGGGATCTGAAACTTCAAGGGTCTTCCTGACTCCCTTTGTCTGGTCTTTTTATCTGATCACTAGGTCACACTGAATTCCTGGGATCGTCATGCCTCACCAGTAACACTCGCTGGGTCAGAACATTTTAGACAAATTTGAATTTAATCTGTGGATCATCAGTACCTATACTGTATGCTCATTAGATAAAAAATGTAATCTTCATATGACAAATAAGGGATATGATATACACCTTTAGAAACTGTTGATTTGGTTCCCATCTGCCTTTTAGAGACATAGGTCTGTATAACAGGAACAACATGTACATTGAGAGGAGAACATACCCCCTGATTTACAATGTCTCTTGTTGAAGGTTTTGAAACTGGCACTCATATCCTTTTTAACACTGAGTCATCATTAACGTTCGTTTAGTAATCTCAGACTGGAACAGATTCAAACTTGCATCTCAGGAGAGAAAGAACAGTGCATAAATCTACCCTGTCTTCTACTGGATGAGGCACTGCTTGGGGTTGTCTGTAAATGTTTCCACAGTGTCCCAGAAAAAGTCAACTTATTAACTATGATGTTTGGCTGCACACCAAACATCTTAATTACCACCCTGTAACATTTCATTTTTTAGGCATTTGATGTAGACTGCAGTACTAATTTTGAAATCAGCTTGATATACCGTTAAATTGTGCTGTGCTTTCTTGGTACATGATTTATCAGGGGCTTGAAAGGGTTCAAGATGAGCTTTGGGATTTTATATGTTGGGTTTCTTCCAGTGTTTTGACATAATTGATTTTGTTACAGCAAAATTAAACTATAACTCTGGATAATTACCGGCAAAAAAATGTGTGGTAGAGTCCACTTAAAAATAAACTGGTAAAGGAATAGACCTGTGAAAAGAATAACATTTTCTGTGCACCAACCCAAATATATGTTAAATTACAAAGAAGCTGCTTTAAAAGAATGAATGTTTTTTTAAAAAAGAATCTATGTAAAGAATAAACTTGCCGTGAAACAATGCACAAATACCAGATTATAATGAACCTGGGGCTGTTTACAGTGCACGGAGGTAGCTCCCAGTGCAACATCTAGCCAGTGGAGGGCTCCATAATCCCTTCAGCACAGGAAAGGGAAGTACTACCAGAGCTTCAGGGAATGTGGATCAGGAGGAGCCTGAAACTGCATGTGAACAGGAGCAGAGGGTGGCAGCAGCAGGCTGAGGGGTGGCTGTGGAGGGAAGGCCTGATAGTAAGCAGACTAAGAGCTGGGCTGAGACCAACCCTGTTGCTGGCAGGGGGCCAGTGGGACCCACAGCAGGAAGCTACAGGCTATGCCTAGGGTACTTGCAACTTTTGTTTTCTGGCAGCACTAGTAAAGAAATAATCTTTCCTACTTGCATTATGTGAGTGTTTTTGGAAAGCTCTGATGGTTATTGCCTGAAGAGCTGAGTTCAGGGAACACCTACAACACTTGCTTCCGAACCTATGGTACACTCAGCAAATTACCAAACACTTAGAGACTGGTATATCATATCATTCACAGTGACACCTTTCAGTGTGTTAGTTACAATGTGCCACGGATGTAACACATATTCAGTAGAGAGGGCTGATTTCCATTTTTAATTATTGTTCATGGGCAGTGTATAAATAGGTGACTACATAGTTCCCTCCATTCACAGTGAATTCCCTGATGATGTCAGTGGGAGGTTTTCACGAAGATATACAGTAGAGGGCTTTTAAAGGTGACTAAGGGAGTTAGATGCCCAACTTCCATTGGAATTCAATGGGTTTGGGTGCCAGAAGCCTTAGGTTCCTTTGAAAATGCTAGCAGTCATTATTAGCAGTAGTTATGTGTCCTGTATCTTTATTGTTGTATTCTCAGAATTACTCGGTGCTCATCCCTAGGGTACCAATATGTCTGCTTTTTGTTTCACTTCCTTTACTATCTTCCTTTCTCTGTTTACGTCTCGTAGTCCTTTTTTCTTTTCTCCTTTCTTACCTCAGCATTTCTTTTCTTGCATCAGCTCCTAATGCCCACCCTTCATCCCATGTGAGCTTTGTTTCCACCTTCTTACCTTCCCATCTCCCAGAAAGATTAGTAGTTACATAATTTATGCTGACATTTTAAAAAGGTTGTCATTAGGCTTTAAATTTAACAGAAAAATTAATGGGTGCAGGGGGAATTCACAATTTCAGAGTCAGTGTTTCATGCTATCTGCAGACTTAGGAATATAACACTGTATTTGCTAATGCCCAGTTTACATTTGGAAGTTTATTTTCCCACCCAGGAGTTATAGAAAATTCCTTCTAAAAAGATGAAAAAAAGCTTAGCTTCTGCCACATTTGAGTATGCCAGGTAGGGTACATAAATTCAACCCACTAGAGGTATCTGACCCATGGGCCAGGAGTCTGACACATCTGTAATACAGAGGTAACAAGTTGAAGGAATAGATTACTTATCTCTCTACTAGACTGACTATTACTCATTCTGCTGTTCATTGTTGTATAGTAAAGACCTTGTACATATACACCTGTTAGAAAAGTAGATCTATTAAAATACTTTTTAAGTGGGAGAATAATGAAATAATGCATGGTAGAGAGAACAAAGGTTATAGTAAGGGATGGAAAGAAGAGAGTAGTAAGGTCCTATGTGTAGCTGGTTTCTTTCAATGCAAGCGTGGGTAGTATAATAAAGCTTTGGGCAAAATTGTGGACTTTTTACTCCTCATCCAGGTGTAACTCCCAGTAACTTCAGCAAGAAAAGTAGGGTTTGACTAAGTTAAGTCTTGTTGAATTAATTCTAACTGGCATTAATTAATACACACATACACACACATATGTATATGCATACACACGTGTGTGTATATATAAATTTAGTTTTAAACTAAAGTTTTATGCTTTAGAGTAGTTGGAAGTAGCAGGTCATAGTATATATTTATATCTATCTATCTATCTGTCTATCTATATTTCAGCTTTTTAGAGGTCAAGGGAAAATAGATAATTGGCAAGTATACATTTTGACAAATATGTGGGTTTGTAAGTCTGCAGTTATGTTTGCCCTTCTGACCACAGTTGAGGAGATACAAATGACCACCGTAGTTTTAAGAAGGTAATTTTAAAGGACATAATCTCAAAATTCCGTAAGCAAGGAAATTGAGTAAAGGCTGCTGCTGGGGAGGTCTGAGGCCAGCTGTGGCACCAGCTGCCAGGGCCACTGGAGAAGCTGCTGCTCTGGGCGTCCTGGGGACTGCAGCTCGGGCAGTCCCCAGGGCCAGTCACACCTACCACTGCTCGGGCAGTCCTTGGGGCCAGACGCACCAACAGCTGCTCGGGCGGTCCCTGGGGCCAGCTGCCCAGGACCGTCCGAGCAGTGGCTGGTATGGCTGTCCCCAGGATCACCTGAGCAGCTGGCCCTGGAGCCAGCTGCTTGGGCGGCTCTGGGGTCAGCCACACTGGCCGCTGCAGACGTCATGGTGGAAAATCATAGAATCCGTGACTTCCGTGACCTCTGTGATGGGCACGAAGCTCTACTAATAAGTTGTTCTGAAATCCTGAAAGATTAAGGAGAACTCTTGATCTAAGATTTCGGTGGGATATGGGTTGGTGTCTTCAATTTTCCCAAATGCATCTTGTACTACATAGATGTAAATGTCAAATTTGTAAAAAGAAATAATCACATGGGGCCTGATCTGAAGCCCATTTGAAGTCATGAGGAGCTTTTCCATTGTTTTCAATGGGCTTTAGATCAGGTTCTGGGTTTCCAGTTGCTAATTGTAGTGAATGAACATTTTATTTTAAAACAACACTGTGAATTTAGAAATCACACTTCTGTCTGAAATATTTTTAAGAACTTTTTGTAACAAATAGCACTGAAGATTACAATAAATGAGGGAGATTAGAGATACATTTTCCTGTAGTTTTTGCAATGTTTTTAATTTGTGCATTTGGTACTTTGTGTGTGGTGAGAGCCCCTTTCCCCTGATAAGTCAGTTATTTCGTTTCCTTGCTTGTATGGGCTTTTCACTGAGCAACGGATGCGGGGAGCAGAGCATTTAAAAAATAAGAAAAATTGATGGCAAACCCACATAAAACTGGCAGAAGGAATCAGGGACAAGTTTACTACCTGGAATTATTTTTACCTTATTTTTTGAAATTTACTGGTTTTCAGATTGACAGCATCCTTTTAAAATTAAAGATGGATGAACTATCAGGGGTTCCAACCTGGAAACTTGGCTGTTGTCCTGCTATGAGTTCTGTGTTAGCCTTCAGCAAGTAAAGTTGTGTTTACCAACTCTCTGTGTGCTGCCTCTTATACAGTAAACACAGTGAACACAACCACTCAGCTTATTGACAAAGGGCAAAACATTTACCATGCCTGCCGGTGTATTGCCAAAGCTTCTGAGGGACCAGTCCTCTCCTCTTGAATAAAATAAAATGCACAAAATACAAGTATTGGATTATCTTTATGTAGTATTAGGTAGCAGTATATATACTGCATCCTGTTGGGCTTTGTTAGCTTTTCATTTTCAGGGGGATGTGACTTCTTCCCTGCTGGCTGTGCCCATTTGAGCCCAATGTGGTTGGTGTATGTTGTCCATTCCCCCAGCTCTCCTCCAGCCCCATCCCCTGCTGCAGTTCTGCTCTCATCCTCAGACCTGCTCCCAGCCATGGCCCTGGCGTCAGCCTCTGGCTCCTGGCCTGGGCTCTACTCCCAGCCACAGCCCCACTCCCTGTTGTGGACCCAACCTGGCCCCAGGTCCTAACAGTGGCTCCCAGGGGTTGGATGGACAGGTGCAAGGAGGGTGCAAAGTGAAAAGTTTGGTAACCACTGGTTAGGGCTAGAAAGGGTGTTTCTTTGGGTTGGTTTCCTACCACATCAACAAAATATGTCTGTGGGGGTAGCAATAATAATCATGGGTCTAAATGATGGAAAGGACAGAATA
This sequence comes from Chelonia mydas, assembly GCF_015237465.2. NCBI lineage: Eukaryota > Metazoa > Chordata > Testudines > Cheloniidae > Chelonia > Chelonia mydas. The sequence goes on from NC_051245.2 coordinate 80,072,610, forward strand.
TAAATTGATAGCAGGGTGGACAGTAAATTAAGAACTGCAAATATCAAGGGACAGTCTATTGTAGAGTATTCTTTGGAATCACATGGAAAAAGTAACTGTACTGCAGCATCCATTTTGACCTTTAATTGAATGTCTGAAAATTTTGGACAAAAATGAAGAGGCATTCTACATCCTAGTCCGTCAGTTCTGGCCATCCAGTGGGTGGCTTCAGTTATCTTGTTTCCATAGCGAATTAAATTTGCAGCAGCTCTCGGGGGATATGTAGGAGGCTGGCAACATTTTTGTCAATTGTGAGATCACTAGTAAAGATCTAACAACACTGACTCATTCCCAGAACTACAGATGTATGGACTTCTTGGAGTTCAGTTTGGCCCATTGCTAAAGAACACTGTGGCCCGTAGCTAACGTACTGGAGTTGGCTGGAGTCTTTTTAAAGATAAGGTGCTGCTCGTGTCTGTAGCACATGTGGTGAAGGGGCCATAAGACCAGTGAGTGTGTGGATAAGTTAGCAGCTAGAAGTGCAGGGGAGTGGGAGGGGGGAAGAGAGGGGCTGGAGTATTTTCAATAAATGTTAAAGGGAAACTGCCTGTTTATAAACCCTTTTATTTTTAAATAAGCAAGTGTCCTTATTTGTTTTGTTAATACTTTAATAATCTGCGTGGTATTTATTTACTCTTTGTCTTAGTTTGGACAGTGAAAGAAAACTAGCTAGTTTCACTTTTATTTCTAGTCAGATTTACTGTACCTCATGCTTCATACGGTGGGGTTCAGACAGTGTCGGCGTAGGGCTTCAAACTCTTGTATCGTTTTTTTTTATTTGCTGTCTTGAAAATAAGAATACAGAAATTCTCTGTGTGCTCGTTCCAGCTCTAGCTCAAGTCTCTGTCATGCGTACAGCAATGTTGCAAGTACTGAGCTGCTATTCCCTCCCATATAGTCACCCCCTCTTGCCATCATGGGATGTTGTGGCACTGGCATGCCAGTTCCTCTTCTCAGCTACTTGCAGGGTACCTCTACCCCACAAGTCAAAGTGTGATTGTAGCATGGGTAGGCATACTTGTGCTAGCTTTAATCTAGTTAGCACAGGTAACAACAGTAGTGAAGACATAATGGCATAGATCCTGGTGGAGACTAGCGGACTGAGTCTGTCCATAGGATCTCCAGTGGGTTTGTTCTGGGGAGGCTGGCCTGCACTGAAGCGTATGCCACCACATCTTCACTACTATTATTAGCCATGTTAAGTAGTGTGGGTAGGCATACCTTACACCTTAATTTTTGGTGTAGATATACCCTCAGTACTGTTACTGGTGGTGACCAGCCCATCTGGAGTCTCCAGGAGGAGAGAGCAAGGAGGAGGAAGAGGTGGCAGCCACATACCTCAGGGCCTTGCTGCTGGGACAGAATGGGGGAATGGAGGTTCAAGGGAGATCAAGCCCATATTCTCCATGTGAGACCCCCCTTGATGTCCTGTCCCCCATTCTCTTCCCACCACCTTTTTCCCCCTGGGATCATGTCTTTTCCTGGAGGTGATTCACAGGTCACTTTTCAGTTTCAGTTTGGGTCATTTTTTCCACAACTGGCTACGCCATGTAGAATTCATAGAATCATAGAATCATAGAATATCAGGGTTGGAAGGGACCTCAGGAGGTCATCTAGTCCAACCCCCTGCTCAAAGAAGGACCAATCCCCAACTAATTGTGTGCACTCACTGCTTACTGAAATGAACCATGGTGCTGGTATGCCTCTTAGTGTTCTATATGCTTCTGTATTCTAGTGTTTCATTAATAGTTTGGTCTACATGAATATTGTCTCTTGAACATGTGAATGTATGGCCTGAGTTCACTTGCTTTGATAACAAGAATAGAGAATTAGTCCTTATAAAAACCATCAAAATATATTAATAATGTATGTTTGTCCTGTTAAAAGCTCTTATTAGAGTTTAAGATATTTATTTTTATGTTCCAGTTAATGTTTTATTTGAATGCAATATATTAAGTTAATCTTGAATCTTTGAAACAGATTAGTTTTTAATAATATTCGTTAACTTGCAGTACTTTTCTTTGGAGTGCTGTATTGAAATGTAAATGAATAATTTTGCTTTTGCAATCAGACACAAAAAACAATAAATCATTTTAATATCCTGTGAGATTTTGTAAAGATCACAAAGTCTCAGATTACAAAACTGTTTAAAGTTAATCAGTGCTGGAGAAGAATTGGCTTTTGCGCTATACATTTTAATAAACCTTTCATTTTTAAATGTGTAGATGGTGGTAATGTTTTGGGGGATATTGTTTAAAATAGACTTACTAACCTTTAAGGAAATGTTGGATTTACTGCCTGTTTGTATAAACTAGTGTAGGCTCAAATCACAGCCTAGGTTATGTGCTGGTGCAAGGGCACGAGGGGATGCAGTCCTGCACTGGCTTCCTGCATCACCAGTAGCAGCGTGGGAAGGGACCTAGGGTTGCCAATTTTGGTTGGATGTATTCACTTTCATCACATGACATAATTTTTAATTAAAGATTAATCTTTAATTCCTGGAGACTCCAGGACAATACTGGAAAGTTGGAAACTGTAAGGGAATTAGGATCTGTAGAGCTCCTATGCATCCTCCCTCTGCAGATGGGCAGGAGAGTGTGTTGTTAGAATCAGAAGATGCCATGTTATGTTCATTTTTTAATGTAATCAGGAATGGAATGTCTATGAAATATACATAGCATTGGTTGAATACCAGAGAGCAGTTATTAAATGAGCGAGAGAGAAGGCATGATTCTTATTTTCATATAAGCACTGGTAAATTTTGGGATGTGAATTCTGCTTCTGACATTTGGGGAAGATGACATTATTTATGACAAAGGAACAGATGCATCCATGTGCTAGTATGCTGGTGATGACATCAGTTAACAGCTGGGGAACAAATGTTATTTAATTCCATACCACATGTGTGCATAAATGCATCTTCTGCCCAAGCAGTGTGATTGGTATTATTTTAAAGCTTTTGAAATATAAATCACAAGAAAAGGGACTTTTGTGTATTTATAGGTGTTTTTAAATGATGGAATATTTGGTGAGGGAGGCAGCTAATTCTCAGATGCATTTTGTTGTGCTATTTCAATCCAACAGGTTACTACACAGCCATGATCCGCTAACACCGAAGTGCAGCTCAGTGATGCTCATCCTTGAGCAATTGGAGAATTACTTCCTCATTAAATGGGGTCATAGGAAGCCATAAAATAAGCCAGGCACAATGTCCTGAAATGCATTATGATGCCTGTGTTGTGACATATCTGTATTTGTCTTCTTTTCTTTACTGCACCCCATGATTGCCTTCTCAGGGCAGATTACATCAGACACACCTGTCTCCTGTCTCTGGGCTCTATTCTCCTTGCAGTTCCTCCCCGCCCAGTCCCACATACACTCCCTTGTTCACACTCCCTTATCTCCCAACCACATTCCCTTGTTCACACTCTCTCTGATTGTGTGATGGGGTATTGCAAACCTTGGAGATTTATACAAATGGTAACTGAAAAGGTTACAAAGCTTGCAAGGAACAATAACTAAAGTTACAAAGTTTGCAAAAGGTTACAGAACTTAATGATCATCAGGGCCAGCTCTAGGTTTTTTGCTGCCCAAAGCAAAAAATTTGCCACCCCAAGTTCTGAGAGTGCAACTGCCCAAGCCAAAAAAAAAAAAAAAAAAAAAAGGAGGCCGGAATGCCGCCCCCCTGGAACTGTGCTGCCCCAAGCACGTGCTTGCTTTGCTGGTGCCTAGAGCCAGTCCTGATGATCATACTAGCAATGACTGAAAAGTTACAAATCGTACAATCTCATTCTGCTGGACTGAGCGGAGGCTTTACATAATAATGTGTGCCTGTGGGTGTTCTTTTGTCCCTACTGTCCACTTCCTTTCCTGATTGTGATAGAAAGTCTGCTGGTGTTTTCTCTCTTCCCCTTTTCCCCCTCCAAGGAGCTAAATCTGTGAGGATTGTATATGTATGTGTTGGATTCTGGTCACTAAATGCTCCTCAGGCTGCCTCATTTGTGTCTGAGTGCTCCTTTGACAGAACTTGGCCTGCTATGACTTTGAACAGAAACGGGCAGAGTCTGAGCAAAAGACTTAGTCAGAGTTACATGTAAGATCTTAGAGCCACATGTAGATCAAGAACCACACTTCTATACAGGGACATGTAGCGGGTATAGCCAGTTGTCTCTTGTAATGTGAACAGGCACATTCTCCTCTCTTTATCTTAGTGCACTAACTGCAGTAGTAACTTCAAATATATCCAGGTATAAATGACAGGAGAATCAAGCCCCTCATCAAATAAAAAAATGGAGTATTCCATTGTTTTTAGGGAAATGAACTCTGGGTAGGGTTATTATAATGGACATTGCAACATGAGGATTGTCCGCTTTCAGGACTAGAGGTTTTACAAGTTTTTATTTTATGACAGTTATAAGACTACAAATTGGAATATGAGCATTTGCAATAGAAAACTTCCATTTTTGTTAGGTGCCTGCACCATGGAACATGCTAGACATACATCTACCTCTTAGAATGTGCACATTTTCTGCGCATTTGTGTTATGCATATCACCAAGATATCCATGGACATTCAGCAGATAAAACCATCAGGATTAGATATTACCTCCATTGCATTTGCATCCTTATTGTGCTTGAGCAGGAGCAATTAAGAGGCAGGAGTAGGTGTTTTACTGCTTGTATTCATTAAAGACTAGATACCATCTTGCAAGCACTATGTATCAACACCCAATTGCTGGGTCAAACTTGAGGACTGTACTATGTTGATGCCTCACTACCAGGGCCATTGTCACATCTAGCCCCATTCCTCTGGGCATTGTATCACTGGCTAATGATCTTTCTAGGGCAGAGTGATGTGCCAGAGTGAACTCTGCTAAAAGAAATCCCTATTTTCTTGCCATCAGAGGTTGGCCTGGAACTGAGATGGAAGGTTTATTTTTTAACTCTGCTCCAGCTCCATGAAGTTCAAGGCAGTGGTGGGAGATGTTCTTCTCTCCCCTCCCAGTGAAACCAAAGAATGGAGATCTTGGTTACTGGGGGGTCGGGGGAGGAGGAAGGAGGGGATGTCTTCTCATCTCCTCCTCTGTGTGGTCAGGAGATGGAGGAATAGTAGACTGCCAGTCAGGCAGAGTAGCTGCTTCAGAAAGAAGAATTATGCTATTTTCAAGAGCAGCCAGAATGAACAGACTGAATATTTGGCTATCCAAATTCAGCTGGGAATTATCCAGCTGAATATGTATGGCTGATATTAATGTTCTTTGGTAAATTTTATATTCAATTTGCAATTCCCTATTTGAGTGACTCAGGGGATTGGGAATAGTATTTATTCAGCACTAGGTTAACATTCCATCTAAGTAAGCAGTGGTCAAAGCTAATGTGAAACGAATTGATGGTCTCAGTCAGTCCTCTAAGTACACAGGTCACCACATAACAAATGCCACCATTAAGTAGACATCTCAGCAAAGAGGCCACAGATTGAATGAGAATGAAGAATGAACTATTCTCTCATCTTTCGGGACAGTTCCTCCAGGTCAGGGCTAAGGCACATTGGCTGGGTGATGTGGAGAAGCTTGCACAGCTACTGTTTGTTCTGTACCAGTTCTGAGAAAAGAAATTCTATATCCAAGCCTGCTCAGCACCTTTCACAGACACTGCATTAAAAAAATAAAGTTTAAATATTCAATATCTGAATCCACAAATATTAGGAGAAAATTAGTCTGCTCTGCATATACTCCACCAGTTATTTAAAAACATAATTCTCAATATAAATAGACCAATTTTGGTGACTAGAAAAACATACAGGATGTATAAAAGCACCATTTGACAGTTGCACTGAAAGTATATTAAAGTATTTTGCTTACCTCCTAAATACTTAATATTTAACAGACTCCGAATTAATATCAAGCAACCTGAAAATAAACAACAACAACAACAAAAAATGGAAAAACAAAACAAAACAAAAAACCAAAAAAACAAAAACAACCAAATAAATCCAGCTATCTTAAAGGTACTATTGGATGTTAAGGATGAAATTACTGTGTCTATTCAGCATTGGTCCTCAGAAAACATTCAGTATAGCAGTTGAGGTGCAGCTAGTACACCTGATAGTGAAATTAAGTATCTCTGTTTTAGTATGATTATGCAGTTAAGTTGCCTATAAGAGGAAGAGTCCTTTTTTTGTGTAAATGGGAATTACATGCATACATGGAGAAGAACTCTCCTTATTTGAGCCGGATATGCCATTTTGGTGTTTTTTTTAGGAACAGTGTTTCATAGATTCATAGATTTTAAGATCTCTGGAATTAGAAGTTACCTGCCAGTTTTGTTGATCGTATGTTATAGAGAAAAAAACTTTTTTTTCTACATGCTTTGTAATTCTGACATAAACTGGTATTTTTTTGGCCAATTGAACAGTTTTGAGTTGAACCATAGCAAGTAGTAGTTATAAGAACAACAGTTTTTACAGTGTTTTGGTGACCTCAACCACTATCTTATGTCATTGTGGGCATATGGATAAAAAAAAGGCTGTAACACAGATAGTGTTTCTCTGATTTTAACCAGGCATACATTATTTTTGAAGAAAAATGTGTTTGTTTTTAATTAAAAAGTTAAAAATCTGTAAAAGGGGTCTTAAGAATTTCATATCTGTTGCAGCTCTGTGCAGTTGCTAAAGATGCATCAGACTCCCTAAATTCAGCTTTGTATCTGAACTATTTTATTAAAAATTGGTTATGAGAAAGTATGACAACAGGTGTGTTATAAAACTAGGGTATAGATTGTGTGGTACATGCTGTACATTTTTAAATGATCCCTGGGTCTCCCAAAGCAAGACTTTAACATTCCAGATCTTTCACTGTGCATCTGCTACTGGCATGTAGCCACCAACTCACACAGATTTAGTTGAAGTAAATGAAGTTTAGTGCACTGAGATGGAGGCTAATAAAATGGAAGGATAGTATTCTCGCTACTAGGATTCTTAAAATGAATTTTTTTTTAAATGAAGGTTTTTTTGGGGGGAGGGGCAGGGTGTGTTTGCGCATATGTGGTTTCTTTAAATTACATACCTTATATGTCCCTCTTGTTTTCCTTTACAGATGGGCTTTATACAGATTAACGAGGACTTCATATTTATTGAGCCACTCAATCACACTTTGGCTGTGACAGGTCATGCACACAGGGTGTACAGACGAAAAAGGTCCATAGAGGAGAAAGTTACAGAAAAGCTAGCTCCTCACAACCATTACTGTGGTGTTGTTACAGGTAATATAACAATCTCACTGAATAGATTTAATGCAGAGCACATATTTTTAAAGAGCACAGATAATAGTTTTTTAAAACATCATGTCTGATCATTCTTCTAGCTATAACTTTTGGTGGGCTGAGTTGTCAGAAAGTGGAACTATACATTCACTTATGGACATTGCATATTAAGTAAACTGTCATATTTTAATAACAAAAATATCAAAGTGGAAAACTTTGGCCATCTCTTAATTTGTATCCCATGTCTTGTCTCCCTGTATCATCTGGTTGGTCTCAGGTATTTACTTCATGCAGTCGTTGGACTTCAAGAGGTTCTTCAGTTTTGAAACCTCATGGTTTGAGATTTGGTTTACTTTGGGGAATATTGCTGGAACCACTTATCTTCTTAAAATGCAAACAGCATTTTAAGTGTCACAATTGTATCTATAACAATCTATAATTGTATCTTTTTTGTTTTTATGAATTAAGTTTATATGAATTGTGTGAAATACTCCAAACAGGTCCTCATTAGTGGATTTTGGGGTGGAAAAAAGTTGCATGATAATTTGGCACACAGTGGTATGTTGTTAATATTTATTAGCAAAAAAGTCTTTTGTGAGAGATGACATTCTGTTGAACTTGTCTCTCCACCAACTCTACCTTCTACCAGTGGAAAAAAGCTGTGGGAGGCCGAAGTTTGACAGTTCTGTACCCAGACCTGTGGTGCTTTTAGGGGTATGAGAAACTTGAGTTTGTTCAGGAAAGAAACAAAAAAACCAGTGGGATTTTTTACATTTATCATTCTCCCACCCTGCCCCCTGAACATCTGTGCCACTTTGAAGTATTAACATGAACAGAGCATATACCTGAAAGATTTTTCATCCTGGAAAAATTAGACTCTAATTTCAACACTTGAATGAAAACTTAATTCTAAAAAGTTAAAAGGGAAATGATTAAGTAGCCCAAGGCTCTTATTATGCTTATGAACGAATAAGTAAACTGTATAAACTTCCCCCTGTAATTGCTCTGTCTGTGTTTGTTTATCTGTACCAGTAAGAAGTGTTCACTGAAAGTAGAAACTTCTTCTTTGAGGAGTGTCCCTGTTGGTGCTCCACTTTAGGTGTCTTGGCACCCTGCGCTTGTCGTCGGAGATTTGTAGTAGCAGTGCCCCAGTTGGCCGCGCAGATGTGGCAGCCATCTCACACCGCTTCAAGCGGCTACTTAGCGTGCGCAGCCAATTGTCCCTCAGTTTCTTCTCTTCTGTCTTTGACTTGAGTCGGAGTGACAGCAGTCCCCCTGTCTATTTCATAAATTGCTTATATTCCCATCTTTATTTATCCTTTTTGTTGGTTTTCTTCCCTTTCCCCTCCTTATTTACCTACTAAAAAAAAAAAAAAACAAAAACAAAGCAAAACTTTGTTTTGTTTGTCCCCCTCCCTCCACTAGTGGGTCTCCGCCGATGGTAACTGAACTGTGGCCGTTTTCTATTGTCCTGAACCTCCTCAGGCATGCCTAGTTCCCCCGGCTTTAAACGTTGCCTGACCTGCTGGCTATCAATTCCTGTATCGGATGGTCATGCTCAGTGCATCGGCTGTCTCGGGGAAACCCATGTACCACAGAAGTGTTTCCACTGCAAGAAACTATTTGCCAGGACACTGAAAGCCAGGGACTTCCAATTAAAATTATTAATGATGGAGAAATCCCTCAGGCCAGCTTCTAACCCAGAGTCCAGGACTCCTCCTGGGCAATGGTCTCCAGCAGCAGCTTCAGACAAGGGGCTCTACCCAAATCGTGTCTAAGGACCTAAGAAGGCGACTAAACATTGGTTGCAGTCATCACCCCCTAAAAAGAAGCAGTCTCCTGATGAGAAATCTGCCCTGGTACCGACAACCTCGGACTGAGAAGCACTGGGAACATCCAGTACCGAGACATCCCGAGGAGCCAAGGCACTGATGTGACCAGGCTCTCACTCAGTTGCACGAGCCAGAGCTAAGCTCCCTAGCTCGGCACCAACAGTGCCAAAGAACACCTCAGCACCAGCTAGTGTAATGGCACCACCTGCTGCATATACACAGCCTAACAAGACCTCAGCACCATCAGAGCTTACTACGCTGCCATCCATGGCACCAAGCTTCCTGGTACCACAACCCTTCATCAGACAGGCGGACCTGGCTATCTCCTCCACCCCTCCGTTCAGCATCGATGGCACCCCCGTCAGGCCAGGACTGAGCTGAATAGGCGCTCTATTAGATCTGCACCCCCACTATCCAGTGATGAGGACAAAGAGGATGACTCAAGCCTTTACACCCCTCATCATTCCTTCCCGAAACCAGGACCTTCTCACCAACAACCACCTATGGAAGGGTACAGCTGGCAGACACTACCATGGATGCCTCCGCCCATCGTTATGCCACCCAATTGGCCATACTGGGACCCATGTGCAATCTACAGGGCCCAGACTCTTAAACCTTCCAACCCACCAGCACCAAGGACTACCCAGGCCCCTTCAACCATGGGCTCACCATCATCTCAAGCCCAAGAGGGAGAGGAGCTCTAAGAGGTCCCTGAAGGCGATACACTGCCACCCACCCATTTTTTGTCCTCATCCCTGGATGAAACAATTATGCCACTGCTGCCCACTACAGGTGACAATTTTAAATCCTTTCAGTGCTTATTCAAAAGAGTGGCAGAATCCCTGGACATCTCTTTAGCACAGCTGCCAGAGACCCAGCACAAACTCACTGACATCTTGCAGCATCTCCGTCAGCAAAGATATCTCTGCCCATTAACTCAGCCATTGTCCCACCATCCTGTAAAGGCTCAGACAGAAAATACTATGTACCAGCGAAAGGAGCTGAATTCCTGTTCACTCATCTGGTCCGAATTCACTGGTCATAGAGGTGGTGCACCAAAGGGGAAAACAACCCCAGTCAAAAACCACACCTTATGACAAGGACTGGAAAAGGCTTGACCTCTTTGGCTGCAAATCTTACTCCTCAATCTCATTACAATTTCATATAGCAAATTACTCAGCTCTTTCAGCAAAATATACCTACAACTTGTTCAACAAAATGAAATCCTTTATTGATCAACTGCCAGAGGAAGCAAAGGAACAATACAAAGCTAATGTTAGGGAGGGTTTCTTAATCACCAGAACAGCACTGAAGGCCTCTCTCGACTCTGCCAACAGGGCAGTCTGATCCATAGCCACGTCAGTTGTCATGCATCGAGCATCATGGCTCCACCTCTCTGGATTCCCTAGGGAAGTACAAGTACAAGTTGTGGACCTGCCCTTTGGGTGCCAAAAACTATTTGATGAGAGCACAGTTGCATCTCTTCATACCTTAAAGGAATCATGAACAACCTTGAAGACCTTGGGTATTTACGTTCCCCCAAACAAGAAAAAACAGGGCTGATTTTATACCCAAAGATTCCATCCCGCCCTTTACTCCCAACCCCAGAGACAATATGATCAATGCCGCAAGCAAAAACAAGTGAGGCACAGGCAGAACCAGAATCAACCTGCCACGTCTCAATCTTCAACATCCTGTCAATCATTTTGAAGTACTGGTTGTGGGCTCAAGACCTCTATCTTCTCCCATGCTGGATTATCAGATGACCTCCAGTCTCTTTGGAAACCGCCTGTTACCACACTACCCAGTCTGGAACAACATCACCACAGACAAATGGGTGCTGCAAATTGTCCAGAAGGGTTACTCTATCCATTTATTTCTACTCCCCCTACCCATCCACCTTCTCTGTCCCTCTTCAGGGACCTCTCCCATGAGACCCTGTTGCAGCAGGAAATAAACCATTTCCTGCAACTAGGAGCCATGGAAATAGTACCACTCCAACACGGTTTTATTCCCATTATTTTCTCACACAGAAAAAGAATGGTAAATGGAGACCCAGGCAAGCTTATGCAAACTCATCAAGTTTGTAAGGATGCAGTGTTTCAAAATGGTAACCCTAGGAACCATAATTCTGTCATTAGAGAAAGGAGATTGGCTCTTGGGAGCTTCATGCTGACTCTTTGGGGTAGAGAAGAAACCAAAGGATGGTTGGCTGCGCACGCTAAGTAGCCGCTCGGAGTGGCATTAGTTGACTGCCACACGTGCACAGCGAACCATGGCAATGCAACTACAAATCTCTGATTACAAGCGCAGGACGCCAAGACATTGAAAGTGAACGCTCACAGGAACAATCATCTTGAAGAACTTCAGTTACTGCACAAGGTGAGTAACCTTCTCTTTTGCTCTTGCAGCCTATTGCTTCTGTCCTTTAATCAGTGCTAAGTGTGTGGGGTCTGGGGAGGGGAGAAGAATGGCTGGGGCTAAATGATTCAAGAAACAAACTCTTGCAAAAGGGTATGATAGGATATGTTTATTACCAGTGATCCTTCCACTATCTCTGACACTGGACAAGATACCCTAGCAGGGAAAAATCAAGTTTAGTTTATTCTAACCATCTTAAGCACTAGGTTCTGTGCTAGTGCAAATGTCCAGCCATGTGGCTCAAATTGCATGATCAGGCACTTACAATATATCAGTTTCAGTAATGATCTGCACCACCAGACTGGAAAACTTAGTCAGTTTCAGCTGTCTTTATAATTCATGTGTGTTGAAGTCATAGAAAAGCTTTTCAGCAGCAATTATGTGCAATATGTTAGAAAACTCCTACATTGGACAGGTTAACAAAACATAAATTGTGGATTTTACAAATATTGCCAGAGGCTTCTGTAATATTCCCTTGTTTGTGCATTGCTGCTTTGATCAATCTTTATCTGTTCATCACTCGGAAGAATTATTTTTTTCAGTACACTGCAGCAATCTAGACCTTCCTTTTCTAGCAGGGTGCATGCCTTCTGAAGCACTTTGGTATGGCAGTCTTGAGATTTAGTGGTCGATACTTTTATTGGTGGTTTGGGGCCAAATTGATCACAAAGGTTGGCTAGCTATCATAGAATCATAGAAATGTAGGGCTGGAGGGGACCATAAGAGGTCATCTAGTTCATCCCCCTTGTGCTGAGGCAGGACCAAGTATACCAACATCATGATACCAACATCATGACACCATGAGAGGTATTTGAGCAGTCTGTTCTTAAAAACCTCCAATGATGGGGATTCAACAACCTCCCTTGGTAACTATTTCAGTGCTTTACTATCCTTTATAGTTAGAAAGTTTTCCCTAATATCTAACCTAAATCTCCCTCACTACAGATTAAGCGGATTACTTCTTGTCTTACCTTCAGTGGACATAAAGAATAGTTGATCACAGTCCTCTTCTAACAGTCCTTAACATATTTGAATGCTGTTGTTATGTCTCCACTTGATCTTCTTTTCTCAAGACGAAACATGCCCAGTTTTCTAAACCTTTTATCATTTTTGTTGCTCTCCTTTGGACTCTCTCCAGTTTGTCCACATCTTTCTTAAAGTGTGGTGCCCAAAACTGGAGACAATACTCCAGCTGAGGCCTCACCAGTGCTGAGTAGAGTGAAACAATTACCTCCTGTGTCTTGCATATGTTAATACACCCCGGAATGGTATTAGCCTTTTTCGCAACAGCACCACATTAGACTCATAGACTATAAGGTCATAAAGGACCATCATGATCACCTAGTCTGACCTCCTGTACGTTGCAGGCCAAAGAATCTCACCCACCCACTCCTATAATAGACCTCTAACCTCTGGCTGGGTTGGTGAAGTTCTCAATCATGATTTAAAGACTTCTAGTTACAGAGAATTCACCATTTACACTGGGTTAAACCACCAACTGACTCATGCCCCATGCTGCAGAGGAAGGCGAACCCCCTTCCCCCGCCACAGGGTCTCTGCCTATCTGACCTAGGGGGAAATTTCTTCCCAACCCCAAATATGGCAATCAGTTAGACCCTGAGCATGTGGGCAAGACCCACCAGCCAGATACCTGGAAAGAATTCTCTGTAGTAACTCAGAGCCCTCCCCATCTAGTGTCCCATCACAGTCTGTTGCAAATATTTGCTAACAGTTGCAGATCGGCTACATGCCATTGTAGGCAGTCTCATCATGATATCCCCTCCTTAAAATTATCAAGAGGAGTTAGGGTTTTTGCCCCCACTGATCCCCTTGGAAGTCTGGTCCAGAACTTCATCCTCTGATGGTTAGAAATCTTTGTCTAATTTCAAGCCAAAACTTGTTGATGGCCACTTTATATCCATTTGTTCTTGTGTTCACTTAACTTAAGTAACTCCTCTCCCTCCCTGGTATTTATTCTTCTGATGTATTTATAGAGAGCATTCATATCTCCCCTCAGCCTTCTTTTGGTAAGGCTAACCAAGCCAAGCTCTTTGAGTCTCCTCTGATAAGGTACGTTTTCCATTCCTCAGATCATCCTCGTAGCCCGTCTCTGCATCTGTTCCAGTTTGAATTCATTTTTCTTAAACATGGGAGACCAGAATTGCACAAAGTATTCCAGATGAAGTCTCACTGTTGTCTTGTATAATGGCATAAACACTTCCCCTGTCTCTATGGGAAATACTTCGCCTGATGCATGCTAGAACTGCATTACCGTTTTTCACAGCTGCATCACTTTGGCGGCTCTTAGTCCATCCTGTGATCAACCAATTCACCCATTTTTGGTTCATGTTCAATTTGTGATCTGTATAACCTCCTGATCCTTTTCTTCAACACTACCAGCTAGCCAGTTTCCCCCATTTTGTAGCTGTGTATTTGTTTTTTGTTTCCTAAATGTAGTTCTTTGCACTTGTCTTTATTGCATTTTATCTTGTTCATTTCAGACCAATTCTCTAATTTGTTAAGGTCACTTTGAATTGTAATCATGTCCTCCAAAGTGCTTGCAATCTCTTCCAGCTTTGTGTCATCTGCAAAGCATACACTCTACTTCATCACCCAAGGCATTAATGAAAATATTGTATAGTACTGGACCTGAGACAGACCCCTATAGGACCCCATTAGATATAGGTCCTCCCAAGTGACAGATAGCCTCTGATAACCAGTTGTATACCCATCTTATAGTAATTTCATCTAGACCACATTTTTCTAGTTTGTTTATGAGACTGTTATGTGGGACTGTGTCAGAAGCATTACTAAAATAAAGATATAACATATCAACTGCTTCTTCCCATCCACTAGGTTAGTATCCCAGTCAAAGAAGGAAATAAGAATGATTTGCCATGATTTGTTCTTGACAAATCCATGTTGGCTATTATATATAGGATGCTATTATCCTTTAGATGCTTACAAATTGATTGTAATTTTTCCAGTATCTTTCTAGGTATCAAAATTAGATTGACTGGTCTATAACTCCTTAGGTTCTTCTTTTCCCCCCCTTTAAAGATCATGCCTCAATGATCTCACCAATGGTGTACTAAAAGCCATTAGAGGGAACACATATCTGTGCTGAATGTGTTGGAGGATCATTAAGGCTAATAGCTGTGCATACAGAACTGGAAAAGACAATCAAATAAGGTATTATTTGTTGTCTATTCCTGTTGGAATGGTTTGAAAGATGATGCACAGTGAAACAGTTTTTTGGGGGGTTTGTGGGAGGGACAAAGAACCTGTAAGCAAAAAGACATGTCCTGGCACACACAGATTTCCTGTGTGTGCGTAGATCTGCCTGCCTCTTTTATTGGAGACGTGTTTGTGTGTGGGGACTTGACTAGATGATGCATTGTTGCATGCCAGCTGGAGTCTAAACTCTAGTCCACACAGCATTTTGTGCACTAACTGTCCTTGTGGACCCTGCTGGGATGCACTAACAGGTCCCAAGTGTGTGTTGATGTGGTACTATTTCTGACTATATCAGTGCACACTAGGAACTTTAAATGAGTGCCAGCAGGGTCCACATGGACAGTTAGTGTGCAACACGCTGGTGTGCACAAAATTTACACCCCAGCAATTTTAACCCCCCCCCACACACACCTTTTTTGTTTCCGTCAGCGCAGCCACTTCCGACATGCCTGGCTCTCCCAGTTTTAAGCACTGCTCTAACTGTAATGATGCCATCCCTCTTTCAGATGGCCATTCTAAATATACTAAATGTTTGGGGGTGTCCCACCTCCTCCAAAAATGTGCCCACTGCAGCAAGTCGAAATCCAGGGCATGCAAAGACAGGGAGCTAAAACTACTCCTGCTGCAAAAATCTCTCGGACCAACCTCAGACCTGGGCTCTTACTCTGCTGTACACCGCAGCCCCCCTGCTTCAAAGAGACAAAAGAAAACCTGAAAAAACCATCAGTCTCTCTCACACAGAAAGGCTTTTTGCAGGGACAAGCCTTCTCCGGGTACTGCTTCCCTCCCCGCGCTCCCCTGGCTGAGTACCTTTGATGCGCCTGGCTCCTCTGGCGCCACGCAAAACCCACCTGCGGCTGCGGCGATTGCACTAACCTCCAGGGCCAAGGCTTCAGGCTTTCAGTTGCCTGCCTCTCACACGGCACCATTTGGCACCGCAGTGGAAGCGGTGCCAATGCATACCAGCCTGCCTGACCCCCCGGAGGCTCCTCTCACTCTCCCGGCACCATCAGCCTTTGAGCTAGCCAGCAGTGACAGAACACTCGGGACACGAGTGCAGAGGAATCCCTCCTCAAAACAAATTCCTCTCGCTCAGCCCTCCCC
The DNA here is from genome assembly GCF_015237465.2 of Chelonia mydas. Lineage (NCBI taxonomy): Eukaryota > Metazoa > Chordata > Testudines > Cheloniidae > Chelonia > Chelonia mydas. The sequence goes on from NC_051245.2 coordinate 80,088,502, forward strand.
TCACAGAGGCACTGCGGCACCGCAATTCACACACTCAAGGGACCTCCTGGTGTCACCTATCTTGCAATCACCGCTACTTAACACCTACTTCTCTCCGGACACTCAGGCAAGGTCCGCACAGCTTTCCTCCAGTGATGAGGAATCTGGGCTGCAGGGAGAATGTTCACCTTATCAGATCTCCCATCCACAGACCCCAGTCAAGAGTGGTCATAGAAAAGTGCCTCGTCCTACTCCGAGGGTCCTGCCCCATGGTGTGTGAACCCCTAGATGGCACCACCCATGCCCTTCCCTCCACAGTGGCAGTATTGGGCTCCATTATACTCAGGACCACACTCATTATACCAATGTAGCCAGGCGTGAGACCTGCTCGGTACCACCAGCTGACGACCCTGCCACTGACTCCAGACACCAGGCTGTCACAACCGCAAGAGCAAGCACAGCCTGCCTCTAACCTGGTAGAACCAGTTGTTCCGCCTGATGAAGCATTGTTTCCTCCTCCCCGACATTTTCGGATGACTTCTCAAAATTTCAAGACCTGTTTGGAAGAGTTGCCAATGAGTTATGACTTAACCTGGAGGACGTCCCTGAACAGCAGCATGAGCTAACTGAAATCCTGCAGTCGCCTTCTTCTTCTAGAATTGCATTACCTATCAACGCAGCCCTTTTAGAACCTGCCAAGGCCATTTGGCAAACCCCGGCTGCAAGCCTGCCTTCCTGTAAGAGAGCGGATCGAAAGCACTTTATTCCTTCCAAGGGCTCGGAATTCCTTTTTACTCACCTAGCGCCAAACTCGCTGGTAGTAGACACTGTTAATCAAAAGAACAAACATCAGTTTCCCCGCTCCACTCCTTCCAACAAGGACAGTAAGTGATTAGATCTGCTCAGATGTAAGGTATACACTTCTTCCATGTTGCAGTTTCGCATTGCTAATTACACAGCTGTTCTAGCAAAGTACAACCACAAAAATTACAATAAATTCATGGACTTCGTTGTTTCTTTTCTTCTGGAATGTGATCAATAATCTACAGCCATAGCTTCTGAGGGACAAATCATCTCCCACGCTGCTCTTCAAGCTGCCCTTGATGTGGCCAATACTGCAGCATGGTCCACTGCCACAGCACTCGTGATGTGCCGAGGGTCATGGCTCTCATCCTCTTCCTTTCCCCAGGAGGTCCAGAGTACCATTAAGGATCTCCCCTTGGACGGTGACAAACTATTCGCCTCCACCACAAATGACGTACTCCACTCCATGAAGGACTCCAGGGCAACTCTCTGGTCTCTAGGAATTCAAACCCCTACAACCAGAAGGTGACAATATAGATACCAGCCTTACCAGCGACCACGCTACCCCACATACACCCAGCAATTCTATAGATCTCATGAGCAACAGCAACAACAGAGACCCAGATACCAATGCCACCATCCCACTTCCTCGCCAGCGTCTCAACCCCCTCTGACCAATAAGCAAATCTGAAGCCTTGGTTGAGGGTATAGAAAACAATATTCCCACTTCAGCGCTTACACTGCCTGCCTCTATTTTTGGTCACCGCCTAAGCCCATTCTCCCATCAATAGCAAAATATTACCACCGACAACTAGGCTTTAGAGGTCATCACTGTTGGCTATTCTATCCCTTTCCTCTCCCCGCCTTCCACCCACCCCCCCTCCCAGTCCTTCTTCAGGGACCTCTCTCACGAGCAACTGCTCCTCCAAGAAGTACAACATCTCCTTCAATTGGGGGCAGTGGAAATTGTGCCCGAACAACACAGAGGGAAAGGTTTCTATTCCCATTACTTCTTAACAGAAAAGAAAACTGGGGGATGGCGACCGATCCTTGACCTCAGGCGGCTAAACAAATTTATCAAAAAGCAAAAGTGCAAAATGGTGACCCTCACCACCATAATCCTAGTGCTGGAGCAGGGAGATTGGTTTTCAGCCCTCAATCTACAGGACACCTATTTTCATGTGCTTATACATTCGGCCCACAGATGTTTTCTTCATTTTACCCTCGGTTCGACACATTTTCAATACAGTGTGTAGCCCTTTGGCTTATCTACCGCCCCCCGAGTTTTCTCCAAACTCCTAGCCGTGGTTACTGCCCACCGTCAGGAAACAGGGGGTTATAATATTTCCTTACCTCAACGATTGTCTCCTCAAAGCCTCAACACTCGACGAAACTCTTTGATTTATTCAGCTTTCCATCGCTTGCTTCCTTTCCCTTGGCCAACAAATAAAAACAAACTCACCTTATCTCCTGCACAACAACTGGAGTTCATAGGAGCGCATCTCGATTCCTAAACGGGAATAGCGTCTCTCCTGCTCAATCGTTTCAACACCATAAAACTCCTGATTACAAAACTTCGCAACAGTCCCCAGGTCACTACACGAGACTGCCTGCAACTATTAGGCCACATGGCCTTGTGTACTTTAATGGTCAAAAATGCATGCCTATACATGAGGTGCTTTCAAGCTTGGTTGACCCCGGTTTACAGACCAAATGTACATGCTCTAAACAAGCCTCTATCCATACCCTTCAGAGTCAAAGACTCCCTCCAATGGTGGACAGTTCCCTCCAACCTCTGCTCAGGAGTCCCTTTTCTCCAGGACTCCCCATCACTCATAATGACTACTGATGCATCCCACATGTCCCACCACACAGCCCAGGGGCTATGGTCTTCCACCGAAGCCTCCCTACACATAAATGTCCTAGAACTGTGAGCCATATGCAATGCATGCTGTCACTTCCTCCTATTCATTCAGAACAAACATGTTCGGATAACGACAGACAACATCGCATGCATGTTCTATGTCAAGAGGCAGGGAGGGGCTTGATCTCACTTGCTTTGCACAGAAGCCGTGAAGCTCTGGATCAGCTGCCTATCTTCCCGGGGCCCTGAATACCACTGCGGACGAACGAAGCAGACATTTTCCCTGGGATCACGAATGGGAGATAAACGACACGATCATATGCAATATATTCTGGTTTGTGGCTATCCAACCCTGGACCTCTTCGCGACTGCGAAGAACAAGAAATGTCCCGAATTTTGCTCCAGAGCTGGATTGGACAAACATTCCCTAGGAGATGCATTCCTGATCTCATGGGATCAACACTTAATGTATGCTTTCCCCGCAATACCAATTCTCCACAGAGTTCTGACAAAGATACGAACAGATTGTGCCACAGTAATTCTGATTGCCCTGTCATGGCCCAGACAACCATGGTATCTGTTCCACACCAGAATGTCAATTCGTCCACTAATTTCATTGCCCCTCACTCCAAATCTCCTATCGCAGCAACATGGTTGATTTCTTCACCTCAACCTGTCCATGCTTCACCTCAAAGCTTGGTTCATACGGTGGTTTTCCCAAAACGAATTCACATGCTCTGAGGAGGTTCAAAGTGTGCTCCTACATAGCAGAACACAATCTACTCACGTCACCTATCTCCGAAAGTGGAAGCGATTCACACAATGGTGCTCAACGAAACAACTTCCTCCTACTTCTGCACCTCTTCTGCCCATACTTGACTATCTATTAGACCTTAAGCAATGTGGTCTTTCTTTTTGCTCCATCAAAATCCACTTAGCTGCTATTACAACTTTTCATGACAAGATCAACGATACCTCTGTTTTTGCTCATCCAATCACCAAGCGTTTTCTCAAAGGACTCCAAACCCTATACCAGGACATTAAACCTCCTAACCGTCGGTGGGACCTTCACTTCATATTATCCTGCTTAACTCAACAACCATTTGAGCCCCTAGCAACTTGCTCCTGCTTACACCTCTCTATGAAAACAGCATTCTTGTTGGCAATCACCTCCGCCAGGTGTGCAGGAGAAATAGCAGCTCTGATGGCGGACCCACCATACACACTATTTTTTAAGGACAAGGTTATCCTCTGACGACAACCTAAATTTCTTCCAAAGGTGCATTCATCATTCCACATCAATGAGTCAATACACTTATCAACCTCCTTTCCTAAACCACATGCAAACTCTTTTGAATACACAATGCATACATTAGATGTACGCAGGGCTTTGTCCTTCTATTTGGATAGAACCTAGCCCTTTAGGAACTCTTCTAGACTCTTTGTCTCCATTGTGGAGCGCTCCAAAGGGACACCTATTTCTACCTAGAGACTTTCAAACTGGATTTCTGACTGTATACGATTGTGCTATCAGATAAAGAAAGTTAGGCCTCCAGCTGACATCAGAACTCACTCTACTAGATCTGTGGCTACCTCCGTGGCTTTTCTATGCAAAGTTCCTCTGGCTGACATCTGTAAAGCAGCCACCTGGACTTCTGAATACATATTTGTTTCTGAACACATATTATGCCCTTACTCAAGGCCCTCTCTCTGATACACGATTAGGCAGAGCTGTATTATCTACTGCATTCCTACCAAATCCGAAGTCCCTACCTCCTTGAGATACGCTGCTTTTAAGTCACCTGGAGTGGAGCACCCACAGGGACATCTCTCAAAGAAAAGGAGGAGGTTACTCACCCTGTGCAGTAACTGACATTCTTCAAGATGAGTGTCCCTGTGGTTGCTCCACTACCCACCCTCGTCCCCTCTACTTCAGAGTTGAGGTAGCCTCCATTGCAGAGAAGGAACTGAGGAGACCGGTAGCACATGAGTACTATTAAGGTACACTTAGAGCGGTGGGGGGTGGTGGTGCAGGCTCTGCGCGTGCGTGACCGGTACGAGTTCTGCTATAAAAATCTCTGAGCGAAGGCACAGGGATGCACCAACACCTGGAGTGGAGCACCCACAGGAACACTCATCTCGAAGAACATCAGGTACTGTACAGGGTGAGTAAGCTCCTCTTCTATGGCTTGTAGGATGTGTTTCTTGGTCAGCATCCTGACACTGAAGTTTTTAATGAAACTGATTCTCAAAAAATGACAAAAATACATATACTTAATAAAATATGCTGTGATTCTATAATTAACAATCATCTGCGTAAAATTAAGGACAAGTCACATACACTAAATTTAGGTCATGCAAAAAGGCTAGAGATATTAGAATTAAGATATCTATCAGAATTTTATTTTATATTTTAAAAATTATTTTAGCTTTGAAGAAAGTATATTTAAATTTGTATAGTGTTATCCTGGACCCTTTAAGAGGGAGCAGAGCCAGTGCGCCTGTGCTACAGTAGCTGACCCAGATTTGGTTTTAGAAGAGGGCTTCTGGTCAGGGGAAGGAGGAGGACTGTCAATGAGGGAGACCTTGTGGGTCAGAGCAAGGAAGCAGGACTGCCAGGGTCCCCGGGGAGGGGAGGCAGTGAGGACCTGTTCTAAAAAGGGGCCTCTAGAGAGAAAAGGTCTCGGGAGTTGGTACTCTGGGAACAGGGCAGAAAATCAGGAGTAGGAAGACTGCCAGTGTCTCCTGGAAGGAGAGGCAGTAAGAATGTGAAAGGTAAAGGGGAAAAATCCCCTGGGAGTTATAGCCTAGGGTGAGCTCAAGAATTGTTTTAAGTTTGGACAATAAAACTGCCTAAAGGACGCTGTTGTTGTGGCAGTAATCTAAACCTTCCCATGATTCCTCCTGTTCTGTACTCCAGTACCATTCATTTTTATTCTCTAGAAGTTTTCTCAAAGCCACTGCTTTGGTAGATAAATTAGGTATCAATTTTCCAAGATAATTAACCATTCCCAGGAACTGTTGGACATCTTTCTTTGACTGGGAACATGGAATCATTTCAATGGCTGAAATCTTCCTCTTATCAGGTTTTACACCTTCATTGGAAATAATGTCCCCCCAAAAAGTCAGTTCTGTAACTCCTAATACACATTTCTTCCTATTTAGTTTGAGGTTTGCAACTCTAGTTGCATGCAGGACTTCCTGAAGTCTACGATCACGTTCCTTTAATTGATCCCCAGATGATGATGTCGTCCACTGAGGTGTCAACACCCTTAATATGTTCATAGATTAGATGTGTGGCTTTGTGGTACACTTCTGATGTTGAAGCTATGCTGAAGGATAAGCGTAAAAATTTGTATCTTCCAGATAGGGGTATTAAATGTGCATAGGAGAGCACCCATTTTAACAGATTGAGTTTCTCACATGCAGCCAGGTCTAAAATTGGTGTCACCTCCTTTAGCACTACAATAAAAGGGACCCTGTACATGGTGCTTTTATGGTTAATGCTAGCAATGCACTTCCCCTTCACAGGTATATTAGTTCCAGAATAACCAGTTATTTTTATTTTTGTTGGTTCCAGTTTTGGTCTTATTTTCAGTCTCTCATAATTTTGTTCAGACAGAATATTAACCTGAGCTCCTGTGTCCAGTTTCAGTGGAATAATTGTTCCATTCAGTATCATAGGAAGTATCCAGTTCCTCTCATCAGGCTTGGTAGATTCTAGTACGTCTATGAAAAACTCCTCAACCAGATTGTCTTTAACTGAATGCACTTGACTTTTCTGCATTTGGGATCTGCAGCATTTTGAAAAATGATTATTTCCCCCACATTTATGACAGAGTTTCCCAAAGGCAACACATTGTTTGGGGCCATGCTGTGATCCACACCTTCCACTTCACCATCTGTATCCAGTTTTTCCCCGATCAGTGATTTTCATAGTGAGTGGTTCCACTTTCTGATTTGACCTATTCTGGCTATATTCTTTAGTACTTAGTACATGGATAATTCCTTTTGTTTAATTCAGTTCTTTGGCTTGTTCTTTCACAGTTTCTGCTGCCCGGCATATTTTGAGATCTTTTTCTAAAGTTAAATCTTTTTCATGGAGCAGTGTCTCACTTTACACATTGTCTTTAATGCCACAAATGATTCTATCTCTAACCAGAGACTCTACCAGGTCACCAAAGTCACAGATAGTTTACTGAGTTTCCTTCATTCTGTGACATATTGCTCTATGGCATCATCAGTTTTTTGCACTCATGTAAAAATTTTGTATCTCTCAAAGACAGGGCCGGATTAACTCTCTTGTGGGCCTGGGGCTATTAGATTTTGTGAGGCCCCTGTATACAAGTATTTTTTCTGGGAGGGAGTTTAGTGCAGGAGGGGGCTGGGGCAGGGGATTGGGGTGCAGGAGAGGGTGCAGAGTCTGGGAGGGAGTTTGGGTGCAGGAAGGGGATTCTGATCTGGGGCAGGGGGTTGGCGTGGAAGAGGGGGTGCGAGGTGCAGACTCTGGCCGAGAGGCGCTTACCACAGACGGCTCCCAGCTGGTGGCACAGCAGGGTTCAGGCAGGCTGCCTGCATGCCGTGGCCTCATGCTGCTTCCAGAAATGGCTGGCTGCTAGCACGTCTCTATGGCCCCTGGAGGGAGGGGGACAGAGTGTCTCTGTGTGCTGCCTGTACCCGCAAGTGTCACCCCCGTAGCTGCCATTGGCTGTGGGGACGGTGCTGGGGGTGGGGGCAGCACGCGGAGCCACCTCGCCCCACCCTCCCGCCAGGGGCTGCAGAGATGTGCTGGCAGCTTGCTGCTTCTGGGAGTGGCGTGGGGCCACGGCATGCAGGCAGCCTGCCTAAGCCCCCACTGTGTTGTGGCACTTTTAGCAGCCCGGAGTTGGAGATCGCTGCTTGTGATTTTTTTTTTGCGGGGCAACCCCTTGACCTGGGGCCCTGGGATGCAGCCCGTAAAGCCCCTGCCCTAATCTGGTCCTGCTCAAAGGCCTCATTCCTTTTTGGCATGCAGTGTTCCTCAGATGTAGTCAATATTTTATTTAACTTCATGCATTTACCTTCTTCAAACTTAAATTTGTTATAAATATCAAAAGTTTCCTTCCCAGCAACATGCAAAAAAAATTATGATTTCACTTTATCATTTTTCTCCTCTGCCCTTATGGCTGCCAAATACAATTCAAATCTCTGTCTGAATTTTTTCCAGTTTGCCGCAACATTGCCTGACAATTTCAGACTGGAACGAGATTGCAACACATCCATTTTGGGCTCCCCCACACTTTCTTAAGCTAGTCAAGTTACTATTGTGCTCACCAAATACATGCAAAAGTCTCTATGCCTGGTGCTTCACATGCTTCTCTGGTGCCTTCCTTTGTCTCTGCTTTCAGTTGCAAACAGAGGAGTTAACTTCAAAATCACTGCAGTTTCCTTCTCATTCAGCACTTCTGGCACCATGTAATGATCTTGGGGTTCATTAAACAACAAACCACTGATTGAGAAAGGAATCAAACTGTAATAAAACAAACTGGAGAGCTTCTGTAGTGAGCTGCTGCACACAGCCATGTGGTTTTCCCAGCCCCTTCCTCCAGGGCACATCTCCAAATTTCCACACACTTAACACTGTCCCTTATGAAGGAGTGTCTCCAAACCACAATTTTTCATAAACATATCTTTACAGATAGTATTGTATTGTCTTTCACTACTCTGTAAGTAATATTTTTTTGAAGTCATTAAACCTAAGGAGATTATTTTAGTACTTTTGTGAAAAGTTACTCTTATGTTTTGGAAAGCATGCTGAAATTCATAAGATGGTGTACAGGAATTTACAACGTAGGGATGAGACAGATCAATTGAAAAACATTTTGCTCAAATCTCCTAATGCCTGAACCGTCTCAGAACATGTGTCTATAATTGCTATCTCCAGCATAAATTGTGTTTCAAACATAGGATCCAAACCCACACCATGGAGCTCTGAGAGTTATTTTACTTTACTTAAATGGGAGCAAAATCGGGACCACAACTTTTGTGACATGCAACATAGTTCAATATGAATCATGGATAGCGCTGCATTTTATTTTGTTATTTCATTAAACTTTAAAATTAGTGTTGCGAATTACTGTATAAATACCTGGCTACCTTCTGGTCCAGGAAATAAATTCAAATCCTTTTTTTTTTATAATAACCTAAATTGTAGTGGGAATTTTGTTGTATTGTTGAAGAAGCAGCTTTAGATAAACAAGAACTGGTGGTCTCTATTCATCTATGAGTTTAATATGTTTTCAATTTGGAGTTTATTGTGTGCTTAGAAACTCATTTACTCAACTCATCTTTTGTGCATTATTTAATCTGTATATAATTACAGCAACTTTTACTTTGAAGTCCTGTTTTTCTCGTCCTTTTTGTAAAACTGAGGAAAGTGTTTCAATTAAATCCTCCAGTATATGACCCTTCAAACCATTTCTTCCAAAACAGAGTTTGTCCCCTGATATTTACTAATGAATTGGTCCATGTGTACAACATGCTCTTGTTCCTAGGGGTGTGAATGTGTTTCAATCCAGATTTTTCTTTCTGTGTGTTGGGGGAGGGGCATAGGAAGGGGGAGAGGTGTGTGGACTTCAGATTTTTCCTGTATTTTCCGAAGGCAGGGAGATACTCTTGTAACATCAGTGACCCTATTTTTGTGTCAACCCATGACTTTAATTAGTATTCTTCCAGTAGCCAGACTGAAGGCAAAATCCTGTTTTGTTTTACATGTGTACACTAGAACTAGGGAAGAAGGTGAAGAGGGTCTCCCTGGCTCTGGTGTACTCATGCAGCAGCTGGACAGAATTCCAGCTTGAGCAGTATGCTGGACTAGCGGCTAACATGCTTGAATACAGTCCATAGCCTCAAACTAAGCATGACTGGATAAGTATCCCTAGCAAATACATGTTAGCATGTATTAATTATTACATTGCATTACAAATGCATATGCAGTAGAATCCCTATTTTACTAACTACCTGGGTACTGAGGAGTTCATAAAATTCAATGTCTGAGTTAAAGTAGTACAGTGCATGAGTTGCAGTATGGACCACTGCACTGCTTTCTTCTTGTCCCACAAACCATTGCAAAGTGATTTCTAGTGCATTGAAGACATCAGAATATGAAGGGATGTGGACTTGTATTTCATCAAAGTCACCTTCATTATGGGCTTTCCACCCCCTCTCTCCCATTGGGAAAAATGGTTTGTATAACTGGTTGTTCATAACACTTGTGTTTGTAAAATCAAAGTTCTACTGTAATCCTGTAGTTGTAGTTATCTCTCCACTCCCAGATGTCTTGGCAGTGACATTTTATAGTATAACTCTTTTTCTAGCAAATCCTAAAAATATCAAGTCAGTGATACTAATATAAAACTGCTATTTTAAAGGATGAATTCATGTAGCAATATTTTTATGTTACAGATAAAAGAAAATCCAGGAATCAAAAACTAGGAGGAAGAGGAAGAAAAAAAAGATACTCCTATAAATTACCCCAGGAGTACAATATAGAAACTGTAGTGGTTGCAGATCCAGCTATGGTTTCATATCATGGAGCAGATGCTGCCAGGCGATTTATTTTAACCATCTTAAATATGGTAGGAAACTCTTAGAACTTATCAAGGCATTTTGTCAGAAAGAAAAATGTATGCCCGGAGATTGATTGAATTAATTATTACAGTTGTTCAACAGGCATAATTAACTGTAAGTGGGCATTCCATAAAATTAAACAGACTATCAGAATGTACCATGAATGTTCAGCAGCACAGAAGCTATGATTCTGCAGACACATCTTGTACCTTCAATAATAATAATAAGCTAAAGAAGTGGGATTTGAACAGCATGATTGTTTGATTAGAAACCCTTATTGTTATTTGAACTATATTCAGGTTGAATGCTTAAGACAAGAGTCTGATCTGAACTCATTATGAAGAGGTGACTCTTCTCATTTAGAAGGATCTTTTGATCTTCTTGGTGGCTGGAGGAGAAGCAATCTTACAGTCTGGGACAAAGTTATGTTTTCTCCCAGCAATGAATGTGAATGCAACACACTTATTTGATCCAGAAGGCAGTGAAAATTAGTAACCGCAGTATGTAAAGAAAAAAAATCACAGAATAAAGGATCATGAAATGGAAAGTGGGTGAAAACTTGATCACGACTATTCTGTTTGGCCCTGTGAGTTATTGCTTCTTGCCATCTGCTGCTCACTTTTAGCCTCGGTCCTGCATTTATCTCAGTGGGACTCATGGTATAACATTATGTACATGTGGAAGTGTTTGAAGAAATGGGCAATAGTTTTTAAAGCTCTGTCAAGGTCATCTGGAAAAAGATAGAGCTCTTTTAGGATTCTTGGATCAAACACTGGATAACCCCTATCTGTCTCCTCCTCCCCACACTTCAAAAACGGTAATATCTAAGTATTGTGTTATATTTAATGTGTAGAAAATTCAAATGTCAGGTCAAAGTTCTACAAAATTAAGAGATCCTTAAATTCTGAGATTTGATTTTTTTTAAGGCTGTAATGTATTCCAATGTGTCCAATGGGAGCACTCATGTTTATTTTTTTGTTTTGTTTTTTCCTTAAAGGTTTTTAACCTTTTCCAGCACAAGAGCCTTGGAATTCAAGTGACTCTTCGAGTGACTAAGCTTGTTCTACTTCATGAGACTCCAGTAAGAAAGTACTGAATATGTCTTATTCTGTGACAAGATTTTGTAGAATGAATAGAAGAGTAGGGGCATGTTGCTTGCTGCCTCATTAAAGCATAGAATACTCATCACTTATAACATCCTGATAATTTTTCTTGGTTATATTTGTAATAGTTATTTGTAGTGGCGAGAGACCCCAATCAAAATTGGGAGCTCACAGCACTAGGTGCTATACATACACACAGTGATAGATAATTCCCATACCTAGTTTATTTCAAAATTGAGGGTATATATGGCTTTCAAGTAACCTAAAAATTGTAAATGATTTTTTCTTAGTCCAGGTTCATAATTTATCCTTTGTTGAAATTGGCTGGTATTTACAAACTTCAGTCCATTATCAGCTATTTTTTTTCCTGTGCATGTGGATATTTCACTCTGAAAGCAAAATCCTTTTAGTTTCAAAGCTTACAGTTAGTTGTAAAATTAGATATAGGTCAGTCATATCATAAACAAAACAAGAGTGTAGCACCACTCTTTCATGATATGTCTTTCAGATATCATTTTAGAAGTCATCTTTTAAATCCTGTTCCCTTGCTGAAGAGGTGAATCAGCTGTTGTAAAGTGGGTCATTCTTTGGAGTGACCTATTTGTAAGTGGGGGAATAGTCCCACTATTGTAGGGAACTTTCCTGGCTTCTGCACTACCCCAGTGAAGTGGGCTAGCGAAAGGATCTGAGTCCTCGCTCCCACTTCCTTTACCCAGTGGCCTCCTTGCCCTTGAGGACTCCCCTTCCACTCTCCTGTCTGGCAGAGTCCTCGTAACCCCAGCAAGGCTGGGCCCAGGATTCCTGGGGGGCTCAACCCCTAACCCTGCTGTGGTCACCTAGGACAGGGGCTAGGGTGTCCCCATTCCGGGGTACTCTCTCCGCACTGGGCACTTCTCTGACCCACTGACTATTACATACAATTTAAAGCAAATTCAAGTTACTTAATCAACAATTAATTTTAAAAAGAATAAGGAAACATGGGAAAGGTTAAAGGAAACACATCAACCCGCTCTGTGGCAGGGAACATCACAAACAGTGTCTCTGGAACGTCAGGGCAGTTCACAGTCTGTAAGTCCCAGGCCTTCTTCTCAGGCCCTGGCTGTGCTGTAGGGATGCTGTGGGTTGGACACTTGCTCTGGTGGTGACCACACGCTCTCAGGCTCTAAGTGGTAGGACCCTTCTTCCAAGTGTTGTCCCCGCCCTGTCGGGGTTACGATCCAAGCCTGGCCTGCAGAGCCTCCTGGCTGAGGCGTCTCCCTGTGCTGTGTGCTGAGGGTCCCCCTCACACTCCCCAGCTGCTCACCGCACCCAGCTCCGGACTGCTCCAGCCCCAGCTGCACCGCTCTGTCTCTGCACTGCTACTGCTGCTCTGCCTCCAGCTCCCTGGGCTGCTTCTTTGAGCCCTCTGCCTCTGGTTGCTACAGCTCTGCTCCCAGGACAGGTCTGCTCTGCAGGCTGCTTCTGTGACTCTGCTCCCATCACTGACCTGCTTCGTGGGCTGCTTTTCTGGCCCCTCTGGCTCTGGCTGCTGCAGCTCTGCTCCCAGGGCAAGTCTGCTCTCTCTGGCCTGTGCCTCTGGCTTTGGGGCTGCAGCTCTGCTCCCAGGACAGGGTCTGCGCTCTCTCTGGGCTGCTTTTCTGGTCCCTCTGGATCTGGCACAGCTCTGCTCCGCAGCTCAGCTTGGGCCCCTGCTTTCTCCTTAGCTCGGCCCCACTCTGTCTGACCCAGGCAATTCAGCTCACACAGAGGACGGGAGCTCCCTGGCCTCCTGCCTCCCTGATTAACCTGCCTGCCCTGTCACTCAGGCTCAGCTGGAGCATTGGCCTCTCCCCATTGTTCCTGGGGACTCAGTCTCAGGGTCCTGATTTCCCATAGACCCATCCCCTTTTAGTACTGGGAGCTAGCCAACCAAAACACCCCCACTGAATGTTAGTAAGGGGGCAACAGTCCCCCTACATATTGTTCCCTTATTATATTTTAAGCAGTAGTATGTGGACTTTTTGTTATTTTACAAAGTATCTGAAAGCTTTGCATATTTTAGTTAGAGTTCACAAAAATAAAAAATGGAATCTTATTATCCATGTAAGAGAGATTTTTAACTTATACATTTAAATAAATTAAATTATACTTAGGCTAGTAGTTAAAGAAGCATTTCTTGTTTGGACATATAGTAATCCTCTCAGGAAAAAAAGATCCCTCAAATCCATACACTGGATCTTGGTATCAGTGCTCTCCCTAGATGCAATGAACTCCAGCTGGTATCAATGGAAGATCAGCACATATGGGGAGAAGAATATGGGTGAAAAGCTCCACTGTATGTATCTGAGGGCATAATTTTCACCAGCATTGATTTAATTAAAGTCAAATGAAGATGGCTTCTGTTCTTGAAGTTAAAACAATTGTGCCATGTATATTTTATGACAAATGAAATAGAATATCTTTATTAACTGAGACCAATCATGTGCTTATATTTGTAAAATTATTTGAGAACATTTTTCTTTGTACACATATCTTATATACACTACAGGAAAAAAAATCATTAAAGTGAAAAACAAGGAATCAGAAATATATTCATATCTAGACAACGATAGATTAACAATGCATGGCAGACAATTAAATCTATTATAATAGTTTCACATGAGTAACTGGGACTAACTGTGGGGTGAGGCATTGTTAGGAAATTCTGATTTGTGATCTCATAACTTGTACACGTTGACAATTAAAAGATGAAAGAAATATACATTGTGATTTACATGTTCATATAATAAAACAAGCAATTCAATTTTCAGGCAGATATGTATATCGGGCATCATGGGGAAAAAATGCTGGAGAGTTTCTGTAAGTGGCAACATGAGGAGTTTGGCAAGAAGAATGATATACATTTAGAAATGTCAACAAGTTGGGGAGAAGACATGTCATCAGTAGATGCAGCCATACTTATCACAAGGTAATATTTTTTAAAAACAGTCTCTTAAAAAAATAGCCTGATGTCTTCTTGGCAGCACTGTAGAGTTAGAGAAGTTCAGTTGTCTTGTGAGGTGATACAGTTTGGCTTTAGCTTTAGCTATGGAAAGAAATGTGATTACAGCCTTCTCTCCTGCTCTTTTCTGGTAATTAAAGTGAGCTATTATTAGAGATGAAGTTGTTAGAAGGACAGGTGCTGGAATAAATTGATGATATAAAAAGCAATGTGTCACCTGGCCCTGATGTTATACATCCAGGAGTTCTGGGGGAGCTTCAGTTTGAAGTGGCTGAGAGGCTACCAAAATATGCAATCTCTCATTCAAAAGAGCTACTGTTCCAGAGGCTTGGGGGGTAATACATGTTGTAGCTAGGGGTGATCTGGAGAATAACAGACCAGTAAGTTTTAAATCTGAATCTGGAAAATTGTTTAAAATGATCATTGAAAATTAAATACCTGGAATGATAGGGTCTAACCAGCATGGTTTTTATAATCTGCTAGCATTTGTTGAATGTTTAAATAACCAGTTGACATTATTTAGATTTTCAAAAGGCCTTTGACAAGTTCCCTCACAAGAGGCTGCTAAAGAAACTAAGTAATCACAAGATAAGAGGCAAATACTGTCATTGGCCAAAAATAGACTAGGAGACAAAAATAAAGAGTTGGATTAAATAGTCAATTTTCATTATACAAAAAGATATTTTTGAGGGGTTCCTCAAGGTTCTGTACTAGTACTTGTACTGTGCTAGTTGTTGTTTAATAAATATATTAATGATCTGGAAAAGGATGAACAGCGAGGTTGCAAAATGTGGATGTGATAAGAAATTAGTTAGGTTAATCAAGACAAGAGAGGACTGTGGAGAACTTCAGAGTGACCTAACCAAGCTAGATGAGTAGGCAACATGTTGGCAAGTGAAGTTCAATGTCAATAAGTGCAGAGTAATGTATTTTGGAGGAAAAAAATTAAACTATTCATACACAGTGCGAGGTGCTAAATTTACTGTATAAACTCAGGAGAGGGACCTGGGGTGTCACTGTGGACAGCTCAATAAAGAGTGCTGTTCAATGTGCATCTGCAGCCAAAAAAAACAAGCAAGATGTTAGATTACATAAGGAATAGGATGGCGAATAATACAGAAAAGTCAGTGGTGTTGCCTCATTTACATTACTGATGCAGTACTGTTCACCCCATCTCTAAAGAGATATTGCAGAATGAAGAGGGGGTTCAGAGAATGGTGACACAGATGATTGGGGGTTGGAAAAACTCCCATGAGGAGACAAGAGAAAAGTTTATAATTGTTTACCTTAGAAAGAAGAGGAGGCACGATAATAGTAGATTGGTTGGGAGCCTCTGTTCTCCCTGTTTCATAATACAAGAACAAGGAGACACATTTAATTAAATTTAAAAAGTGGCAAATTCAAAAACAGTAAAAGGAAACATTTTTTTCATTCTATGTGTCGTTAAACTGTGGAACTCATCACCATGGGAAGTCACTGAGGCAAAGAATTTAGCAAGATTAAAAAAGGGATTGGACGCTTTTATGGATAGCAAATTGATTCCAGTGGGAGTTAGTTGGTTGGGCATTTCTGAAAATTCCACTAGGCACCCATCTGCATTGTTAGTAACTGAAATACCTTTGAAAATCTAGACCTTAACCCCCCTGTACTTCCATTTCCTCTAAAATGGAGAATAACACTTGAGGTCTGTCTTGGCTACAATAGGAAAGAGTTTTTAAAGGTGTTAGCTAGCACAGTCTAACTAACATTTTCTAAACCCAGTGGAGGTAAGACAAGGTATACTTTAGTGTGTGCTAGTTGGCAGGTTGAAGCCTAATTTAAAAATTAAACATAGCACTATTCCCCTGTGATAGTGTGCCAGGAGGCCGAGTGATCAGTGTACCTGACTTCAAGCCCCTTGCTTCTCTGCCTGGGCTGCAGAGGTGCCATTCCTAACTTTAGGCCAGGAATCTTCTAGCCTCCACATGCATCTGAGCCTCAGATCTTAAGGGGGTGTGGTAGGTGGAGCCGGGCCCTGCTTGGGTTGTTAACACTCCAGGATTGTCCTGGAGTCTTCCAGAATTAAATATTAATCTTTAGTGAAAGATTATGTCATGTGATGAAACTTTCAGGAATATGTCCAACCAAAATTGGCAACCCTAGGGCCCTCCCTCTCCACTAGGTCCCAGCCCAGGGCCCTGTGGAAATCAACATCAGAAGAATTCTCCCAGTACAGAGTCTAAGCCTGCTGCCTTGGGCTCCTTCCTACCTTTGTCCCTTCAATTTGGGGCATGGCCCCTATAATCCAAACTGTCTTTAGCTTGGAGTGGTGTCCACTTATAGGCATGGCCCCTATAATCCAAACTGTCTGTAGCTTGGAGTGGGCCAGGGTGGAGAGGCCTAGCCGCACAATGTCCTTAAAGTCACCTAGTGAAGTTCGCTCACTGCCGGGTGCTCCCCAGTCACGTCAACGATCTCTCTTGGTCAGGGAAGCAGTACTTCTCCCCCGGCAGCTGTCCTGGCTGTCAGGCTTGTCGTGAAGCTCCCCTCAAGTACAGAGACCTCCTGCCTCTTCACCAGTCAGCCCTGAATTTTATTTTCTTTTTCTTTATCTTCTCTTTTTTATGGTGAATCAGACTTGACTGAATAGTGTATAGCCACCGCCAACAATAATTCCTTAATACTTAGCTGTTTATATTCTTTCAAGTTGCCCTTTGTCTTTCAGGTAATGTAACAATGCTTTTTAATAATAACCCATTTCCCTGATGTTTCTACTAAATCACATAATGTAATTTTTGTTACCTGAAGACTTTGAATTCCTCAGAAAGCTTTTCCCTTTCTTTTTCAAAGCCCTTCCATACCTATAAAAAGTGATTAGTTGTTTGTTCCACGTTACAGAGAGCACATAATCCATCTTTGTGTCTATTTATTCGAAAAAAGAGTTTTCTTTAAGCCACGATGGCAAGTTGGTACTCTAAACAAAAGTACTTTGTTACTCCTATCCTGGCCCTCAACTCTAGGGCACAGTACAAAAAAATCATCATCTTCTTTCATTAATCCAAATTTGTTGCCATTCCTCTTTTAAATGTTTCTGTAGTAGGCTTTTAAATTCCTGTTTACTCAACTGTATATCTCTGTCAATTCTTCCATTTCTTACAGAATTTTTAGCTGGTTTGTCCTACATTTCATTCCCTGTTATCCCAATAGCGATAGCCATTAAGATCCAAGCTAATGCTATATGTATCCTCATCTGTACTAACTCTGTTACCCAGATCCAATTTAATTCTAGGATTATTGCTACTAGTTTGACTGTCATGATATGCTTTTATATTGTATGCCAAAACTGGGAATTAGTACATCTGCCATCCCTACTCTTCCTATTCTCCCCCCACCCCCCCTTTTTTTGGACCCATCTGTAAGTATTTGACACTTTTCACCATTCTCTCCATAATTTTACTCAGAACATAAGGGCAATTGGTCTATAGCCATCCAGTTTTGTGGACAGTTTTCCTGGTTTTTGTGTTGGAATTACTACTGCATGTTTTCACCCTACTGATATCATTCCTTCCCCCCTATCCCCACATAGTGTTATATAATTCCAAGAGAACCCTCAAACTGCTTTCAGACAGATATTTAAATGTTATGTTACATATGTTATTTTTACCCAAGGATGTATTCTTGCTGATATCAATAGCTTTTTAAAGTTCCCCCACAAAACCATTCATTCAGTATAGTATCTTCATTGTTACCTCAGTTACATAAAAAATCCTCTCTTTCAATAAATGTTTTTTAAATCTGGTGGGAAATTTTGCTTTGATTTTCATCATTTCTCACCTCTCAAAGTTTTTGCAAAAACTTCTGCTTCCTCGGTATCAGAACTTTTAACTATTTGCCAGACCTAATGAGACTTGGGATGTGGTTACCTTTAGTCTCAATCCAATTCATTTTTCTAATTTGCCTGTATATTTGTGATGTCTTGTTATTTAGTTATTCATCCGCAGTACTTCCTCCAACTCTCTGATTTTTTTATATTATGTTGTATTATTTTTTGTATTATTGTCTTACTACTTTTATACTTTATTAGCTCTTTGCTGTTCATTGTATTTTTAGCTTTTTATAGGCTTTGTTCCTTTCTTTAACTGTCACATTGCACTTCTTATTCCACCATAGAAGTGAGTTTATAGTGTTGGGGTACTTTACAGAAGCTGCTGCTATTATTTGTTACGTTGTCATTGAAATTCTCTGTCAAGCTGTGTGCAATCCAGCAAAAGATTGTGATATCCCATACTAGTCATATTTCACCATGAACTTCATTCAAAATTGCATGAATACAGTCCATTGACAGATTGCTAACGTACAAGTATTTTTGCACTGCCCTTGCTATAATTTTCATTTTTTTCTTTTTCCCCATGTTTGTGATGTACAATTTCACTTCTATCATAAATGTAATAAACATTTATTTTTTTCACTGCTACTAGTATATCATCACCTATTCCTTCAACAGTTTTTATCATATTGTTTATAGAAAGAGGCTGTGTCTGCAGTTCCCCTTTGCCTGTGCTGATTCTCTTCCTTTTCTATTAGATGCTTTGAGAATCTCCTTATGACTTCTGCATATGTTGCTAACAGTTTTTGGCTTTTGTATCTCTCTAGCTTATCTTACTGTAATTCACTCTCTACATGCCTTACTGTGATTATCACCACAGTTACTATATTTGATCCTTGTCAATAGTTTTCATAGGAATGCTCTCCCCCACATTTACTCCAACTCGTTTTCCCTTTACAAACAGTTGCTACATGCCCATACTGTCAGCAGTTATAACAACTTGGTGATGGGAGGATATATGATTTTTTTTCTGGATATCTGAAACTCTAGTGTTATTTTCTCAAGTAGAGTTCCTCCCTTAGTGTAATCAGCACTTCTGTTGATGGCTTGCTTTCTTCTCTTTGTTTACTAATTAATCACTTGATTATTAACACTTTATCTTCTCCTATGCATCCGATGAAGTGAGCTGTAGCTCACGAAAGCTTATGCTCAAATAAATTTGTTAGTCTCTAAGGTGCCACAAGTACTCCTTTTCTTTTTGCGAATACAGACTAACACGGCTGCTACTCTGAAACCTGTCCTATGCTTTTGGTTATCTCATCATTGGTCAGTTTTAATAGCACTCCACGTATTACCCCCTTCATTTCAGTCAAATACTTTGGTAGCTGCCTATTTATTTTAACTTTCCTTAGTGTCTTAGGTTTTAGCAGTTTATCAGCTTGCTCTTTGTCTTCACATTGAATGAAAAAATCCCCATCTCACAGTCTTCTGGCTCTTATTATATCCCCTATGCTTTTAAAAAAATCCAGTCAACTACTTTCACAGGATTAATGTCACCTAATCTTATTTCTTTGGCTAGGAATCTTACAATTATAACATATTGGTTTATTATTTCCTTCCTCAGTTTTGCTTTTTTTGCTGATGTTGTCATCATGATCATCTGCTTCTGCTTCTACTCTTTTTTTCTTTCTTTCTGTTTTTCCCCTACTTTGTATTCATTCTCCTTCTCTAGTAGACTTTTTCTTCATTTTCCAGAGTGATTTCATTTGGGGTCAGAAATCCTCCCGCCCAGCAAGCTGCCCAGCCCAACCTATCAGGCGTGAACTGATCCAGGTTCTCTGCTTTTCTTCCCCCTGCAGGACTGGCATTGGCTGCAGGTCTAGCGGAGCGGGGCTTGCGCGGCCCATAGGCTCTCTTTAACCCCTTTTGTGCTGGTGTGAGGTTTCTCTGCTCCATCACATCCCCTTATTCAGAATAACCTCTGTGACCGAGTGCCTGGATGGGCCAGACTGAGAATGCCACACTCAGGACAGACTGCAAGAAATAGGGCAGAAAATGCCCCAGACTGGTGGTTTATTCTATAATTAGATTCACCAAGCCAGTAACAAAGGAGTTTCTGTAGCACCACACTGGTAAACAAGAAGCCAAACATAGCCCCCTTTAGGCATTCCAGCCTTTGGCTCCCATCTAGCAAACAGATCTAATACAGTGATAGGTTACTGAAAACCCAGTTCACCATTCTTAAAGTTCTACCAATCCCAAAGGATCAGACACTTACCCTACTCTACCTTACCCTACCCTCAGGTCAATCTGTATTTCAGATCTTTCCCAAATATCATGCTCTCAGCCAATCCTTATTAAACTAACTAAAAATTTATTAAAAAAAGAAGAGAGTTATTGAATGGTTAAGGAATCATATACATACAAGTAATTTTCAGTGTTCATAGCTCAGGATCATCACAGTGATGTTATATCTGTTGGCTTGTAAAAGTCTCCTTGGAATTATACCAACAGGTCAGAATCCAAAGGCAGCTTAGATGTTGCCTGTTATCAGAATTGCTGTTAATGGCAAACAATCCCATCCCATTAATATTGATGTTAATGGAATTTGGATATTGGCAAAAGGCATGCTGCTTTTTAGTAACCTTTTTTGGAGGGAGAGGCCCTATATAATCAATTTCCTGGCTCTGGCCATGCACAATTGAGCACCTCTTCTGTGTTCCATGATTTTGAAATGACATATCTCTTGCCAATAAAGTTTGGATTCTGGATGCCCTACTTGAGCTTGGTGCTAAGCAAGTGCAAGTAGCCAAGAAGTTTGGTATCTCAAAGTCCGTTATTTCATTTAATTTATTTTATGGGGGCACGAGTACACCACAATGTTGTTCCATTGCATTGATGCTTGACCTTAGGAATACAAGTGTCAATGCAGTGGAAAGCAGGCAGAGGCTGGTGAAGCTCTGTGGCTCTGGTTCCAGCATAAGCTTGGCCAAGGTACTCAACTCTCTGGGCCAATGCTGAAACAGAAAGTGAGTCAGCTGGAGGCAGAGTAGGGGAAGGAGTTCATCCCTTCAGACGGCTGTCTCAGTTTATGGAAAGCCTGGCACATCTCTCATCAAAGCAGCAAGGCAAGAAACAGGATGCTGACTTTCTGACAACTGCTAAATGGAGGGTGGACACCTTACCAACATTCTAGAGGAGTTCCAGCCATTTGACATCCTCAGTGCTGATGAGACCGCTTTCTTCTACTAGTGCTATCCCAACAGAAGCCTTGGCATGCTGGAAGGAAGATTTGCAGGAGGGAAAAAAGACATGGACCGTATCACACTGCTGTGTTGTGCAAACGTGGATGAGACAGAGAAACAGACTCTTATGGTGATCAGAAAGAGCAAGTGCCCTCATTTCCTGATGGACCACTCAGAGGTGCCCATGATCTACAGAAGCTCAGCAAATGCCTGGAAAACTAGTTTGTTGTTTAAAGAGTGGCTACAGATAGGGAACAGAGAGCTGTCCTATCAGACTACAATGTGTGCCTGCTGATTGACAATTGCCCAGCTCATTCAGCTAATCTAGAGCTATCACACATTGTTAAAATTCTTGCCTCCTAACATAACCTCAGTCACACAGTTGATGGACATAGGTGTCACCAAAAACTTCAAAGTTCACTACTGTGCTTGTCTTAAACCTCTCTTCATGCTGACCCACACCTAAGAACAATGGATGTTGTTAAACAACAACTCTGATGCACTTGATCTTGCTAGGGAGTCATGGGCCACTGATCTCCAGAAGACTTTTGGAAACTCCTTCAGAAAGGGAGGGTTTGCATCAACAGCAAAAAATGCTGCCTGGTGGACACCAGTGTGCTGGCTGATGTTTCAGTTCCTGAAAACCTAAGAGCAGA
This sequence comes from Chelonia mydas, assembly GCF_015237465.2. Classification (NCBI taxonomy): domain Eukaryota; kingdom Metazoa; phylum Chordata; order Testudines; family Cheloniidae; genus Chelonia; species Chelonia mydas. Next base: position 80,110,546 of record NC_051245.2, read on the forward strand.
GGAATTTGACGTCATTGTTGAGTTCGACAGTCATTTGCAGGTGGAAGGTGTGCTCACTGACACAGAACTTTTGGAAGCAGTAGTGGCTGTAAAGCACCCACAGGCTACTCTTGACCCACAAGAGGATAGTGCATTGGGAAAACAAACTCAAAGAGCCTTTGCTTGTGGACATTATCCACAGGATATCCCAGTATTGTGGCTTTGAGAACAGTTATGAAGCTGCTTGCAAAATTGAAAAAGATTTACAGGGGGAGGTGGAAAACCGTAAAAAGTGGGTGTTGGACAAATGTCTTTAGAAAAACTCTTTTTTTTCTTTGGTGCTTTTAAAAAGCTTTTATTTTATAGAATTGTGTGCCACTGTACTCTTTGTGAGACACAACAAGGTGAGACTTCCTAAATTTGCTCTAAGCCCTGTGGTATACTATATAGTGTATCCATTTGTGTGTCATGTTTGGTTGGTATCCATTTGTGTGTCATGTTTGGTTTAGAGCACTGTAGTGAACTGAAAGTTAACAATTTCACTTTGCAGTGTATTGTTGTTCCATGCTCCTATTTCTATGCATCCCCCTGAAAACAGAGCCTTCTGCTTATTGGCAATATCTGGAAAATAGCACCTTTTTGCTCGGAACTGAGAGGTTGCTAATAAGCAGAATCTACTGCATTAGTAAAAAGAGGTTATGGAGAGAGCTGGGAAAGTGGGAGAAATTGAAGCCTAAGCTGTCAGAGACCTGGCCCTTGTAACTTTGCTACATACTACACTCATCCAAACTTCTCCATACTAAACTCATCCTCCAAACCTAGCCCCACCCAGTTTTGTGGGTCATTTAGGTTAGTTCTGTGGGTCAGAGACTGTTTTCATTGTTAAATGTTTGTACGCTGCCGAACACAATGATCCTTGATTGGGGTTCCTATTACTATGGTAATACTAATAAGACTACATCTAAGAAGCTTCCAAAAACTCATCAGAAGGCATCCCCAGTCTGACAGATCTAAGGAAGCCTGTCAGACTGAGACTTAAACTCAGGGTTAACAACTGTGAGTGTGTTGGCAGGGCCTGGGACTAGATGATATGGGGAAGGTGCGAGTAATGGGGAAGAATGAATGGGGAGGGGGCATGGAGAGTTGCCAGGCATAGATAAGTAGGGAAGCACAGCAGCTGGTAGCAGGGCTGATGAACAGAACTAGGGAGCAGGGCTGAAGAACAAAGCTTGTTGCAAATGCTTCAAGAGTTAATTAGCAACTATGTGATAGCTTTAAAAAGAACATATTGGACAGCCCCAGAGGCCTCTGACAGATCTCTCTTCCCCACCATATCCTTGAAGGCAACAAGCGGTGTTAGTGTTTCAGGCAGGAACTGGGGAGAACTTCTGGAGATCAGTCTGCCCATGCCACACAGCCCAAGTCATTTTGAAACCTAAAACTTTCACTTGACCAACTGCTCCCCTTAATATGGGCTTCACCCCCAGGCCCTGGACTCCTTCATGTTTCTGGCAGGAAAAGCTGCCAGCAGCAGCTTCAGGAGGAGGCAGGGACAAACAGGCTCTTGTAGTGTATTGCCTGCAGTAGCTGTGTTTGACCCAGAGCTGGCTGCATTTCATTGGTGGGTGAAGTGACTTCTGTTGTATTTCTAGATTGTAAAATGCTTCTATCAGATAATCCTGTTTAAGTCTTGATTTTTCTGATTTTCTTTTTAATAATAATTTGCTTAGTTCATACCACTTTTTACCTGTGAATTACAAAGTGTTTTATGCAGAGGGGTAAATATCATTATCCCTTTGTGGAAACTGAGGCATAGAGCGGCAAAGTGACTTGAATGAGGTCATACAACAGGTCAGTGTCTGAGCCAAGAATTAGAGCCTAGACCTCCTGAGTTCCATTCTACTAGTACTAGTCACTGGACCTTACTACTTATCATCTCAGGGCTGCTTTAGCTTTAATAGATCATATCAGCATGGCTTGCTGATTGTGGGAATGTTTTGCTAATCCAGACTCCCTCTGCACATCGTCAAGGTTTATGGTATTGTTAACCCCATGTGTGGCTACACTTGTGTGTTTTGTTAGTTCAAAGAGTTTCATTCTGTTTTACAAATGCAGAACAGGCTCCCTTGTCATAACTTACAAACAGCCTTGGACAGTAGACCTGCTTTACTGAGAGAAATAATATTTAGACAGAGGAATACCAACTGTTTACTCTATATTCTACAAGTAGAAACCAAGTATTATAGCTTATTTAACTGTTTCTGTAGCAGGCCTTTTAAAAGTTGGCCCTTTCCTTTCTATAGCATCAAAATGGAGCAGCAGGACACAGAGTTTTGAAATGGGGACACAATGCTCTTCGCAGGTCAATGAACTCTGTGTGTTTTGAAACACAAAAGGACTTAAAAATAAATACTGAGTATCAGATTTCTAGAGAGACTTTTTAATGGCTTTATATGTTTCACAGAAATGTGTATGCCTCACTTTTCATGGTTTCTTAGATTCTTTGACTCAACAATCAGTCAATCTAGCTTTTCTTCATGACAGAGGTTTCTGTATGAAACTATATACCAAACTTTTCTACCACACTTTTATCTTCTACATGGGAAAAATAGGCTGTAGTGTTTACAATAGATGTGTTGTCAAATGGATTACTTTCCTTTAATTTAGAATAGTCCTCCTTGAGTGCATGGTTTTTATCTGGTTCTGTTTTTCTAGTGGTAGGCTTATTCTGATGAAACAATTACATGTTTAATGTAAAGTGCCACAGAAGGAAAGAAGAGAGAGAACAAGTGTGTTGAAAAGGGGATTAAAAAAAGTAGATGAATATGGGGCTTTATTATAAGGAGAGGTTAGGAATTAAGAGAGAAATTGCTTTACGGTCTCTCTTGTTAAAACAATCTGATGTACACTTAATTGATTAACACATCACTTTAAAGATTTTCATATATAGAAATATTTTTCTCTTTGAAGAAAACTCACATTGATGCAACAAAGTCCACCATGTTATTTAAGTCTTGAACTTTGGCTGCACTGAGAGAACCCAGATACAGTGGTTGTTTAGGGAGCATTATCATCATGTCTCCATCCTTGCCCAGCATAAACTTGCATGGAGGGTGGAATTGAAGGCAGGACAGGGGAAGGCCCAGGGGATCCACAGTTACTATCTGTACGCCTGGGATTTTATGTGGCCCCAACATTGAGGTATCTGAGTACCTCTCAAGTACCATACAAATGATGTACCACGTTTAGCTGCTGCTCCAATCTACAGCTGGCTGTAGTGCAACGCAATGTACTGTGATGTGTCTGAATGTGCATTAGAAGAGCTTCTGTATACACACAGAGAGAAAAACTGTTAAATAAAAAAGTACTGTTACCTACTAATATTGTCTGCTTAGTTTTGGTTTTATGACATAAGCAGAAACTTAATTTGTAGATGCAGAGAGCCAGTGATCCATATACCAACCTGCCCTTTGTTTAGCTTACTGTACAGCAGACATACTTTTAAAAAAATGGAGTTTTCCTTTGCAACTGACTTTGATTAGAAAATTATTTGTATTGGCCTTCAATATCTAAAAAGATTTCACCTTAAGTTATATAGGATAGAACTTCTAGTTAAGTGGAATAATAATAATGGGCATTTAATTCATGTAAAGTAAATGGCAACTTTTTATATAGATAATTGATACAAAATCATTCTTTCGAAACATTAATCCTCACAACACTTACAGCATGCTGTAGGTAGGTATGTATTACTGTTTCCACATTATCGAGAAACTATTACTGTTTCCACATTATCGAGAAACTAAAGCAGTGGGGTCCAATTACTTAGCAAAATCTACCTAGGAGAGTACGCACCAAGGCTAGGATTAGAACTCATGAGGAATTCACATTTTCTCTCGAATGGAGGGAGTGGGCTTTACCAGCTATACATATTCTGCTTAGAATATTCTCCTACTCCTACTGACCCATCACATATTAACCTACCTACATCAGATTTATAGATTCATAGATTTTAAGGCCACAAGGGACCATTATGATCATCTAGTCTGACTTCTTGCATAAAACAGAACTAGAGCTGGGTGAAATTTTTTGGATGGAACTTTTTTTTTTAACTGAAAAATGCAGATTTTGGTTTAATGGTACAGTTGTGAAGTTTTTGTAGTTTCGGCAGGTTGTTTCAGATTTTGGAAATGTCAAAAAGAAACATTTGATTTGACCCCAAATGAAATTTTTGACTTTTTCAATTTGCTGAAAATTCTGAAAAATTTTGGTTTCAGTTTGACCCAAACCAAATTCTGTTTCCAATCTTTTGAAACCGACAGCAAAGCAAACAATCCATTATTTACACAGCTCTGCATAGAACCTCTGTCAGTAATTTCTGCATCAGGCTGATAAATTTTGTATGAGCTATAGCATATCTTTTAGAAAGACATTGAGATGTGATTATATGACTGTGGTGGACAATTCACTGCATCGCTGAATAAGTTGCTTCAGTGGTTAATTACATTCAGTGTTCAAAATTGTTCCTTATTTTTAGTCTGTCTGGCTTCAGCTTTCAACCACTGTATTGTCTTATGCCTTTTTCTGCTAATGAAAAAATTGTGTACTATCAGAAATCTCTTCACTATATAAGTACGTGTAGACTGTGATCAAATCACCTCTTAGCCTTCTCTTGGTTAAACTATATAGATTGAGTTTCTTAAGTATCTCACTGTAAGGCATGTTTTCCAGATATTGGAAACCTTTTGAACCATTTCCAATTTTTCAGTATCCTTTTTGAACTTTGGACTCCTAACCTGGACACATTATTCCGTTAATATCTAATGAAAGAGGTGATGCTGCCTCCCTGCTTCTACCTGACATTTCCCGGCTTATGTGTACAGGTGTGGTGTTTACCCTCTTTGCTACCACATCGCACTGGGAGCTAGTGTTCAGTTGGTTATCTTCAATGACCCCTAAGTCCTTTTCAGTGTGACTGCATTCCAGGATATGGTCTCCCAGCTTGTATGACCTGTATACATTGTTTCTAGATATATGACCTTGCATCTGGCTGTATTAAAATGGATGTTGTTCAAAAGAATCCATCTTACAATGTGATCCAAATCAGTCTATATAATTGACTTGTCCCCATCATTAATTACCACTCCACCAACTTTTGTGTCATCTGCAAATTTTAACTGCAATGATTTTATATTTCTTCTTTGAGTGCTTCTTCCTGTGTGTAGTGTGCTTCAGGTTATGCCTGTGTCCCAAGCACCAGGACCAGAGAACTTTTTCCTAGCGGTGTCCATTTGGTCCGTGCATGATCTTTTTTCTTGCTCTGCACTGACAATATAAAGGGGGCTGGTGAACTTTACTCAGTTCCTTCTTACTGCTCATGGTTTAAGATGGAGCTTTAGGTTTCTTGTAAAGAGTTCTTTAAAAAAGTTAGTCTAAGTTGTTTTAGTCTAGTTAGTTAGGAAGATTGTTGGGGCATGGTTCCCTAAATTTTGGGACCTCCCTGCTTGGGTAGGCAACGATTCCAGTACCAACCCATCCCTAGTTCTTCTATTGGTAGCCAGGGAGAACATGCCAAGAATTCCTGGCTTCAAGAATGATCAGCTTCCCGAAACCTTTCCTAGTAAGAGATGATCACAATGCCTGTTTGTACTGCCTGGTGGAAATCCATGCCCCATCCATCTGCAGGTCATTCCTGAGAAGGACAAAGCAGTCAAAGGAATTCGGAGTTTAAAGATTCCTTATGGAGAGGTCCTCAAGCACAGGGACAGCTTCTGACCAGGGAGACCCTTCCCCCCTCAAAATATGTCAGACTGAAGAAAATATGTCAGACTGAAGAAAATAGGAGCAGCCTGCTCTGGCTGATTCAGCAGTCCTTCTCTCCCACCTCCATGCCTACCCCGCCATTGGTATCAGAGACTTAGGTAAGCCAAAGCAAACACGGAAGGGAGAGACAAGCACTCCCCATAAGGAGAACATGAGGTAAAGTTCCTCATCCAGTTCCCCTAAGAAGAGGCAAAAGTCTCCATCTTGTACCAAGCCAGAAGATACCTGGAACAAGACTGTCTGGTTCCAGAAGGGACTGGAATGGGACTTCATCACTTTTTAGTACTGGGTGGTACTTTGGCACCACTAACAACTGTATCTGCATCAGCACAGCACCAAGGGCCCAAGTTACAGAAAGGAAAATTACTCCATTCTCTCCAGGCCACTTCTCAGCACTGGGCAACCTAATCATGCTTCTTGAACTAGAATAATTGATATTCTCTAGATTCCCAGTCCTGGTACCAGGACATCTCCCTTCGGTAACCCTCAGTGTTCCCATCTTCAAGCCAGGGTAGAGCAAGACTGTCGCCAGTATGGCCAATGAGTAGAGTCTGGTACTGAGAGCTCCCCTGTTAGAGTTGGGCTCAAACTCATTGGAGTCAGGAGGAGGATATGGGGACTCCCATCTCCAGAGTGGGGATTGAGCCCAGATAGGGATTTGGAAGTGGCCAGGGTGTCCTAGTAACCTCTTTTATATGTACTGGAACCCATCACCCTGGGTCCCCACACCAAGGGGGAAGTCCCACACAAAGTACTTGACCATTGAGCAGGGGAACCTCAGAGGTGTAAGTTTTCCAAGGAGGAGGAACAGCTACCACAGCCTCCCCAAGAGTCTCCACAAGAGCAGCCAAGAGGAGAAGACCAGCTAAAATGCTGGTGACCTTGTCCTTCTCTTTGGACAAGGCTGGGATTCCAGCTTCCTGTCATATACAGATGAACCTAAGATCCAGAAAACCCCTCACAGACAGCTGGACATTCTGCACAGCTCCAGACGAAGTAAAATGGTGCTCACTATAAATGAAGCTATTGTCAAACTTGTCACTTTGGCAGATGACCATCACAGTTCCACCAGCATCATAACGGGCCGAAATGAAGTGAAAAGGTCAGAATACTCTATTCTTACCTACTCCCTGGTGGTGATGGAGCACAGTAGGCAGAGACAAGCCATGTCTACACCTCATGAGGAGGCTAACAGAATAGACCTCTTTGGAGGAAGATGTCAGAGTCATTGATCTCCCAATTTCATAAGTGATAAGAACATAAGAACGGCCATACTGGGTCAGATCAAAGATCCATCCAGCCCAGTATCCTATCTATCGACAGTGGCCAATGCCAGGTGCCCTGGAGGGAGCGAACCTAACAGGCAACGATCAAGTGATCTCTCTTCTGCCATCCATCTCCATCCCCTGACAAACAGAGGCCAGGGACACCATTCCTTACCCATCCTGTCTAATAGCCATTAATGGACTTAACCTCCATGAATTTATCCAGTTTTCTTTTAAACCCTGTTATAGTCCTAGCCTTCACAACTTCCTCAGGCAAGGAGTTCCACAGGTTGACTGTGCGCTGAGTGAAGAAGAGCTTCCTTTTATTTGTTTTAAACCTGCTACCCATTCATTTCATTTGGTGGCCCCCAGTTCTTATATTATGGAAACGTGTAAATAACTTTTCCTTATTCACTTTCTCCACACCACTCACGATTTTATATACCTCTATCATATCTGGTCTCCTCTTTTCCAGCTGCAAAGTCCTAGCCTCTTTAATCTCTCCTCATATGGGACCCGCTCCAAACCCCTAATCATTTTAGTTGCCCTTTTCTGAACCTTTTCTAATGCCAGTATATTTGTTTTGAGATGAGGGGACCACATCTGTATGCAGTATTCAAGATGTGGGTGTACCACGGATTTATATAAGGGCAATAAGATATTCTCCGTTTTATTCTCTATCCTTTTTTTAATGATTCCTAACATCCCGTTTGCTTTTTTGACTGCCGCTGCACACTGCATGGATGTCTTCGGAGAACTATCCACAATGACTCCAAGATCTTTCTCCTAATTAGTTGTAGCTAATTTAGCCCCCAGTTTCAAACTGTCATTCATTGATTACCAAATATGATTTCTACATGGATAAGGTATTAAAGAGACTGTACCTAAAGTTTATCCCCAAGGTAGTGATCGACTTTCACATCAACCAAAGTATCCATTTACCTGTGTTCTACCTTAAGCCACACACCAGGAGGGAAGAGGTGACATGGCCCTCTGTATAAGTGCATAGGCTCTTGCCCTCTGCCTCTACCGCCAGAAGATGAAATCATTCAGAAGGCTTATAGATCTACAGTGAAGCTCCCAAACTACAGTAAATGAGTCATGTGTTTGTTTGTTTACTCCAATGCAATTGATAGCCTCTGGAATGGCCCTTCAGTTCACATTAAAATAAGCAAAGTGGACTGTATGCTTAGAAAGTGTAATGTGGTTCAACAGCTTGTGTTGGTGAGTTTTTCAAAATGTTTTGTTGCCTAAATATGGACAGAAAGAAAAGAATATTTGAAACCTTGTCACCAGTCATCCACAAAGATCCAAAATAGTGGCATTTGCTAGTATAGTGAAAATATTTGCCATGAGGGGTCTATTAATTGTAGCTAATAAGGGCCACGTGACTTGTGAAAACATGTTGCTTGGGCAATTGTCCCATAGTTCCTAATACCTGAAATCAACATGAACAAAAAGAATTAGTAGTGGCATTACGTTTTCTTTCATAAAGAACCCAGCTCAATGTATGTTCTTACAACTTTGCATAGCTTGAAACGTTAGAAGTTAGGAGAATTGAAAATAAGAGATGATTCGGAAGTTTTATTTTGTTCTGAAGATTTGGTAGGCTGATTAAGATTATTATTTTTCTTGTGTAAATTTTGTTAGGAAACTGTCGACCAGTTTGAATTTAGACATGCTAACTGCACTTTTGTTGACAAGTCTGCTTACAGTCCAAAAGTTAAATACATCTAAAAATGGCAGCTTGTCACAAAACTATATATGGAGATTCGATTTGAGGGGGTCTGCTGCCATTCCCCATCCTCTTTTATGCATCCCTGCTCTGTATCAAACTGCTGGTGTTTTATATGTATATTTTTTAAACAAAAGATTCCAGTATAATGTGGAATTATATAATATATAATGTATAAAGGCTTTAACTTTGGAAGTGGGATATTTAATCTTTGCATTGCCCCAAGGACCTTCTATAATGCTATATTTAATGGGTTTAAAAGTTTACAAGTTAAGTATAATTTATTAAAATGACAGACTAGTAGTTGCCTGCTCCTGCCTAAGCTTCTTTTGTCCCATTAGTCACCTTATTTAAGCCTGAAAATCTGTCATAAATCTCATAAAAGTTCCACTTTGAAGAAGGGACTCTTCTCCTCTCCATATTCATGCTAAATCATTATTAACATTAATGGAAGTTGCATGCTTGGCAGATGGGAGAAGAGACTTGAGTGGGACTTTACTGTAGTTTCCAGTTTTCAAATGTTCAATTGCTCTTTAAATTAGGCAAAATATATCATCATTATCAGACATGAAATCAAGTGGGAGTGTAAATTGAAGAATGCAGTAGTGGTGGTTAAATTATAAAAACTGATTTTTTTTTTTTAAGGCAAAACATGCACGTTAAATCTCCCCTTCCTTGGGGCATGATATTGCTCTAGGATTAGAGTCTTGAGTGATAAACTTCACATGAGGTGACTTATTTACTTAGATAATTGTGGGGCTTAAAAAGTAACTATTAAATAAGCAGAATTTCACTAATATCGCTGAAAGTTTTTTTTAATGTCACAACTATTGTTTTTATGTGGATTTTAAAAATAGACTTGCTATTTGATAAACATGGTCAATTAGTGATCATTTTGTTCAACTTTATTACAGAGTAATTTTGCAGCTAATGACAGATTTCAGAGTAGCAGCCGTGTTAGTCTGTATTCGCAAAAAGAAAAGGAGTACTAGTGGCACATTAGAGACTAACCAATTTATATGAGCATAAGCTTTCGTGAGCTACAGCTCACTTCATCGGAAGTGAACTGTAGCTCATGAAAGCTTATGCTCAAATAAATTGGTTAGTCTCTAAGGTGCCACTAGTACTCCTTTTCTTTTTGCAGCTAATGTATTTCTTATGCCCCTTATCAATATGAGCATTTTATTTTTATTTATTTGTAGTATGCCGCCGAAAATTTTTGTGCACATCTTATGTATGCAGACACTAGACCTCTGATGTATTATACCTAGGGAAGGAGAGAGAAAGAAAAGCAAACAAATCACATCAATGATTGTACCTTTCTCTGGGCCTCCCATGCATTTTGTACGATTTATTTATTCCACAAGATATTTGGCATAGGGACCATGTCATCTCTTGTTTTTTGTGCTTGAGCATGCTGGCATGTAACAAATGTGAGTGTGGGGGGGGGAACCTGTTACATATTCAATACAAGTAAACATGTTTCAATGATGACAACACACATATGGAGAACACAGATACATTCTTTGTAAAAGTTTCCTATAGGAATCAGGAAACAACTGCTGAATGAGTCATTTATAGGTATATCTAGAGCATCATAAAACTTTACCAAGGGGCCTATTCTCAAAAGTAATGCACCCTCATTCTTGGAAATTAAAGGATGTGTTACATTTTTTCAATGTTAGTTAGGAACCAAGAGCTTATTTCCAAGACATAACAGAGCTATTTCCCCAAACTCCCATAGTGAAATTCTGGAATGCATAGTTCAGACAAAAAGGGAAAATAATTCATGTTCATATGTAAAAATAAATTTATACAGTAAACAAAAGGCTCTTAGACATTGGAAAATTAAAAGTTTTGTAATCTTCTGTCTCTGTTACATTCAAGGATCTGTTCTCCCTGTTTTCCCGCTTGCAACAACAATTAATAATAATGGTTGGGGAGATGGAGGTGTGATGGTAGCAGGGGAATAGGAGTTTAGGTCCTCAGACTATTGATACATATGCACACAAGCTTGACCATAGGTACTATATTTCTTATGGTTTTGCCATGTTGCTTAACAGTGCAATAGGTCCCTTGGGTGACATAGCATAAGACAAAGAATTATGTTACAACCCAGTGCATTAATATGATATATTGCAGGTTAGAAAAAAAAAAAGAATCCTCTGCATCTGATTAGTTTCCTCTTCATCATTTTTGGCTCCAAGCCCAAGGTTCATCTCAGTGGGTTCCTAGATTTTGCTGGGGGTCTCTAGACCTTGGTGGTTTTCTCTTCTATTTTTTGCTTTTCTCAGGGTTGAAAGTAAAACTTCTCTCTTACTGGTATGGGGGGTGGGGTCTCAGGTGGAAGGGGCAGGGCTGGGGGGGGGGGGGTCAGCACCCGCCAGCCAGCCAGCCCGCCCGTGCTGCCCGGGGCTCCAGCGCCGATTTAAAGGGCCCGGGGCTCTGGCTGCTGTGGCTACCTTCGCAGCAGCCGGAACCCGAGCCCTTTTAAATCACCGTCCCCGGGGTAGCTGCTCCTTTTGCCCCATGTTGGCGGTGGCTTGGGGGAGGAGGGAGGGAGAAAGGGGCAGGGATGTTAAAGCGCTGCGTGGCAGTGCTTTAAGCAGGGTCCTTTAAAGTGCTGCCATGGCTGGAGAACTCAAAGGCATTCATTTACTGCTTTCTCTCCCTAGTGATATTGCTTTGATCAAGTGTCTGAAGTTCACCAGCCTGTGCAGCTAGTCTCTTGAGGCTGCTCTTGCACCCAAATCACATGCATGGAAGTGGGCTTCACTATAAAAATACTTTTATTTTAAAGTGTTGGTTTGGTTTTTTTTTAATCCAATCACTATTATGTTTTGTTTAGTTGCATTCGTAAAAATGTAGCTCTGTTGTCTTCCTCTCCCATCCCAAGTACCAGAAATTCTCTTGCATGCACTAGCAATCATCTGATCATTGAAAAAATATTTAGCTAAGATGTGAGGTAATAGTTGGAAAAAAATTCTGTTTGCCTAATGAATTACCTGGTGGACTTTCATAATAAACTAACATTTTATTGTAGAAATGGACAATGGAAGACAATACACCTTGATTGCCACACTCAGTTGCAAACTTAGGGCTTTTGCATAATAATGAAAGATATAACATTTTGTTGGAATGTGAGGATATATGGATTATGTCTATGGGGTCATTTTTCAGGATGAGTGAATACCAATAGGGTATCAAAAGGGTTAATATAACAATTATTGATTAGTCAGCTCATATGAATAAATGCATAGATTAAAACTTTATAAATGTGCAGACTCAAGGGCCTTATTCACAGAAACTATTTAGTAGCCTGAATTGCTATTGGAACCAGGCATGCTGCACATGCACTGTGCAGAAATGTTCACTGAGTAGTTCAAGAGTTACCCAACTCCCATTGATATGGCAATATATACCTTCATAAAATGAGCATTAAAATAATATGAGACATCTCTGCCCTAAGCAGTCCATTCAAAAGTATAGAGGAGTATCACCCATGGTATAACACATGTAACTGTGTGTGTATATGTGTGTGTGTATATGTATATAAATTAAAAGCAAATCTGTAGGATTTCCCTTGAGTACAAAAAATGTTTTCACTTTATTTCATACCTAATTCAGCACTCATATTTCATTTTGAAATGTTTCCTCTTGTCTAAATTCCCTTTAAAAACAACAGGTTGGCATCAGTTAGCTTTAAAATCAACATCCCTTTCATCAACCTACCTGTAAATACTAATCTCTTATTAATAAGATGCCAAACTCTGCCATTGGATATGTTTATCCATTTTACCAGCCATTTGTCTTTAAGAACAAATAAAATAGATGTGATAGTGTCAGACTAGTTCCTAGCAGATGTTTATCAACATGGGAGTAAAAAACTTGTCTGAATTGGCACAGATAAACACTGATATTTATGGAGATACATGTATAAAAACTGGATATATAGTAGCCAGCTATGTCAGCCTTACTATAGGGAAGCTATACAAGACTTGAACTGCAAGCTTTCTATTATTTCAGAACAAGATGCACTGGCAGAGAATCTTTTCCAGAATATGTCCAGATTATGCTTCTTTCTCGCCATTTTATTCTCTTAAAAAAGCACAAATACCATCAATAATTCAATGCTTCTAACAATGAAAAAACAAATATTGCTTTGGGTTGTAATCTTAAGCATTTCTGATTTTTTCCCTTAAAATAAAAGGAAACATAAGAGAATTAGAGTTTGGTAAAGCTGGCTCCACTGACTAGAAGTACATTTCAAGAGATCAGAGAATTGTGAAACAACCAAGAGTTATGACCCATGTAGTTTAAATGTGAGGTACATTTTTGTCACCTGATTAACCCTAAATCAGCTCTGTGGATAAACTAATATTAAAGTGTTCTCGTTAATTCCAGCATTTGCTTCACTATGCTCCTTGTTGAGTTAATGGAGCCTTGCAGTTATTCACTGAGCCATACAAAATATGTGCAAATGGGTCACACAATCATTACTGATCTAACAGTACAGCTTGCTGAAAATTTGTCTTTTTTCCCCCCTCGCCCAATTCTAGGAAGGATTTCTGCGTACATAAAGATGAACCATGTGATACTGTTGGTAAGTAAATAAATGTCAAACATATTTATATATATGTTTAGTCTTATAAAGTCAGTGTTGTGTAAATATATAATGTTGAGTGAATGCGTCAACGTTTGCCGATGAATATTTATGACTAGTTAATGCAAAAACTGTTTAAAATTGCTATGATATGATATGACAGTCTGGATTTGTGCCTGTCATTAACAAAACAATGTAACAAAGTGAAAAAACTTTGACTTTCTAATCTTTTCATTTTAACAGATTCTTCAAACCATTTTTTCTTACTCCCTTGGCAGTTTAACACTTTCATATTGTGTTTCCAGTATATTTGAATTAAAAACATTAAACTAAAAGGGATGTTCATAGTTTATTTAAAATGTAGCAGATATCTTTTTGGTCAGAATATATCTTAAAAAATGATTATGCCTTAAATACAATATATCTTAATAGTGTAGCTTTTTAGAAGCACACAAGAATATGTCAAATACTATGTAAGACATTTTTGGCACCGTTCAATTAAAAACGGACACTTATTGCACTACACGTACCTTAATGTGGTATTTGCTATATTCCCTATACTTACAATGGGACATAACTGAAATTTAATAAATGTAACTACTTTAGGAGTCATATATCCAGTTTTAATGGCACTGTAAACAGTGTCCTCGGTTGAAAAGCCACCGTGTTAGAGACTGAGTCAACCCCAGAAGACAATATACTCCTATCCAAGCATGTAGCGTTCAGTGTCCTGACCAAGGTCGGATTGTAACAAGTAGAACTAGAACTCAAGTGACTCTTTCCCACACCAGTGAAACAACCATTTTCATCACCAGCTTTGGCAGGAGAAGTCTATAGTGCGTACCCTGTGAAAGTACACATTTACCATCCGCAGTAGCTGATGGCTCTGTCCATGCTAGTAAGACAGCTCTGCAGTACCAGCTTTAGTGAGAGAACTGAGGTGTGCCATGTTGGACATCAAGGTTACATAATGAGACCTAGTTTAAGTGGGCGAAGATTCATTACAGTCAGTGGAGTGATATCTTTTTACCCCAGGTCAGAATTTGGTTCCTAGCACCCATAATGACAGTTCAAGTGTAGTCACAATTGTTCAGTATACAGGTAACTTCAACAAAATTAAGACAGGACAGGTGGCTGTTTAAACACTTTGAATTTACAGAAAAGAAAAGTTTTGTAGGGTGTGACTTTGTCTGTAAGGCACAGGATTAAGGAGTAGTAGGAATGTTTTGCCTGATTCTCAGCAGTAGCATTTAAAGATGTGCCTTATGACTTAGATTGTTTGTCATTGACTCTAGTGTTGTTCCTTACTGAGTTTTCAGCCCAAAGCTATGTGTCTGTGTGGTAGAGTTGGATGGGGCACTTCAGTGCTGTAGTGTCTATCTTAGCGGTCAGGGATTTGTAGTGCTCATTATTTCTTCCACTTGTTGGCCTCCTAGTTGGGTAAGGTTTTTTTTGTATAAGTACGTTTTTGGAAGTTGGCAAGAGTTGATTCACAGTGCTTGTTTCTTCTTGCCTTGTGATGGGGAGAATAGTTATTTTCACCTGAAGGAGACAGTTATCTGACCAGGAAGTTCTTACATTTCTTATATCTACATCGAGGCTGAGGATCTTGGTCCAGAGTACAGGCAGTGGGTCCGGGTCTGGAAACTACCCATGACAAATCTTAGATGGAGGGTTCAGATGGGAAGCCAATGTTGTTGCATCTGAGGCATAGTTTGCATGGATATTGAAATCTCCCACGATGATGAGCCTTCTAAATTTAATGATCATTTTGCCTGCATTTCTGTTAGGTCAGTTGGAAAGCTTTTGGTATATGGAGATTTGTAAATTAATACGATGCTTGGAATAGTCTTATGCCTGGATTTCACATATAAAGAAGATGCACTCAAAGCATTTTTTTTCCAATTAAGCTTTACCTTCATTTCAGTTCTGGAGAGAATAGAATGTCTATTTTGTCTCCAGATTTGTGTCTCTGGACCTGAATCTGTAGTCTATACAGTAGGTCAGCAGAGAAGATGAGCTAGGACTGGACCTGCAGGGTTAATAAACCAGATTTCTTGATGCAGACCAAGTGAGGCAATTAATTGGTGATAAATACATGAAAAGTTTGAAGTGTGTTGTCTACTGATGTAGAGTTGATCAATATAAAGGTCCTTCTGATTTGGTACTGTGGGAGGTGACTGACTGTACCAGACTGACATTGAGTGATGTTTCTGATGTTTATTACATCTTTTATAATTTATATTGGTAGGTGGGTGGTCTGCCTGATTGGCAGTATTGGTGAACGAGTGGTGTGCCGAATACCTTGAGTGGCAAGACTTTCCAGGGGGCTGAGTTAAGCCATATTGTGAAGTGATGGTGACATAGTTTTGCTTTAGAATAGTTCAAAATGGAATCCTGAGAGACTGGTGATCTTATTGCAGTAGGGAAGGGAAGAAACAAGGAGCCATTGAGCAGCTCAAGCCCTTTGTCCAGTTGTAACAGTAGAGCCATTGTGGAGGACTGGTGAGGATAACAGGCAGAAGGAATGAAGCTCTGTGAGAGTCTTTGCTTGGGGTCTAGCTCATGGGCAGTGGCTCTTTTGATTCTTTTCTGGGGTTGGGGCTACATGGAGTATCACTGCCTCAGTTTCAGAATTTGTAAATCAGTAGGGAGGTGAGGTCACAGTGTACTGAATATGTTCTTCAGCTATTTCTGGGGCTGCTGCACTCCTACCTTGGAAAAAGGGGGAAGTTTAAAAATATGGAAGCTGTTATCCTCAAGGTACGGAAGGCAGGGTGGTCCATCTCCTGTTGTTCCAACTGTTGTCATGTGCCAAATGAATTCTTGGTTCCCCAAAGAAGTGGCCCAGAATATGAAGTTTCCCTATGATCTGAAATACTATTTTTTTCCATAAAATAAATCTATTATTTCCCCCATGCAGAGTATGGAGTACTGTGGGGCGCAGCATATAGTTAGAAGGACAGATTTCTTTCTAGCTAAAATCAGTGATAATCTATTAATTAGCCTTTGGAATGGTGCTGAAGACTAATTATAACTTTGTGCCCTTTTCTTGGAGGTTGGGACTATTGCCTCTACAGTATACTACATCTCTGCCTGGCTAGGAGCAAGATTGTTACATCAGTGTTATGAGGATTATAGAGCTAGATGTAAATCTTGGGGCAGGAGGGCACCCTTAAGTGCATGAATGTCTTAATTTAGTATCTTTGATTTTGCTTTTACTAGGTTCTGTAAACCACAAAGCTGATTTTAGGTTTAGATTAGATTGTAAGCAAAAGTTCTATAGAAGGTAAGTAAGAGAAGTTTGATCTTACAATAAATCTTCACATAACATGTTTATAGGCAAAAAGAGATGGTACATTCCAGGAATGCTTAACATGCTATAAATTACAGCATTTGCCAAAGGAAGTCAATGAAAAATGCTAATGTAATATCAACTGAACAATTCCCAGCTGTCCAAAGATTACAAAAAAATATGGACACATCAAAATACACATTTTTATCTTGTGTGGCAAGGAGAGTGATAAGGCAGCTCACCGTGAAACATTAATGTAACCCTCCATGTTATTCACCCTACATGATCCTTACAGGTTGTGTTTTTCAGTATGATACCCAATAACAAAATGGAGAACACAAGAAAGGAACCTTGAAGGAAGATTATTAAAGGAGGGGTTGTATTAACTGATGGGTATTGTCATGTCAGACTCTAATTCTTCCCAGTGATGGGCACTAGACAGATAATTGTTGGATTTTGTGTTTATTCATTAAATGCCATCACTGCTCACTCAGGTTGTTATTTTAGGTTTGACTTGAGTACACATTTTACCTAGATGAATAAATGCCAGTATTGAGTTATATAATCTACATTTGAGTGTCTTTGTAAGGCAAGGAAACCAAAGTTTTAAGAGCCTGCTATCTTGTTTTGCACAAGGTTCTATGTTGAGTGCTGCTTCTTGAAGTATTTTATTCATTGTGTCTTAGAAATATGGATTTTTTACAGTTACTTGTGTGATAATTTTACAATTTAAAGTGAGCACCAACCATAACTCTGTTTACTAATCCCCTTTCCCCCCCAAAAAGTGCTTATGCAAAATGTGTTATCCATCCTTGAAAGATTTAATTATGCTTTAGATTCAGGAACAAATAATCCAGGTATTGTGGTATGGGTGCCCTGAATGTAACACAAATCTCCAGGTGAAAATGTATATATTCATGGGGAGAAAATTCAGTTCTATAGATACAGAGACATCATTTTAGGAGATTTGTGCAGCTTGGAATCTGAGATTTTAGGAAAAAAGAGGAGGAAGGAAGGAAGGAAGCAGTTTGTATTCTGTTGGACAACTTGGCAGTCAACCAAAAACCACACTTTTTATTCTATAGTTTTGCAAAGTGAACTAAATGGTAAAAAGATATTTTGTTTTTAAGGCTATGAAGGCTACTAAATTTCCTGAAATATTTTGCATTTTAGAATATAGATTTTTTTTATCTTCTAATTTTCAAAATTTTTATGAAGGATTGCGCTATAGCTGTAAGAGCTTGGAAAATGTTGCTGTAGCTAGTAGAGTCTTTGGGCCATGTTTTGATCATACGTCGTGCAAATCCATAGTGATTCCAATTACTTCTTTCTTGATTGAGTTCACTTTCCTATAAAACAATAGGGCTAGAGCCTCACATGGTGTAAAACAACATAGATCCATTTACTCCAAGTGTGTTGATTTTCATGTTGTCAATTCTCATGATGAGTCTTGCAATATTTGAGGTCTTTCCTAAAGCCACAGCTGCTGGAATCAAGAGATTGTATGAGAAACTTATCTTTTTAAAAAAACATGTTTCTAGCCCTTATGGTTGCAGAAGAAAGCTCAGAAACCTGATCCAAGTGTGTATCCTAAAGGCTCAGAAACCAGAAGGCAAATAAAAAGAACCAAAAATTTATTATTTAAGTCAAATCTCATTATTTTTAAACCAATCTTGTGATTTTGGGGGCAAAAGTATGCAAATTAAAAAACTACTTGCATACTATGCTGACGGGTGCTATAGAAAACAGGAGAGAGGGTTTTTTTTTTCTTTTTTCCTAGTTCTTGTCTGTTCTGGTAAGGGTTATTTGTAACAGTAGGTTCAAAATTTTCAGATGGAAATCATTTTTTGATTTGTTGTGTCCCTTTTAAAACAATATTACCAACTTGTTCTTGTACTTCTGAATTTACCCCTTGTCCATAGAGGAGCCGGTGGAGGGAGTGGTTCCTTCACCTTCGTGGCCTGGCTATTCCTTGCTTCTATGGTTGGGCCCTATGAAGGGCCATTTGTCTACTTCCTCTGTCTTATCCTATTCTTTACTAGGTCTTGCTGAAGGGCGTGTGTGTGGGCAAATTCCTTCCCCTTCTGCTACTCAGATCTTCCTACCAGTCCCAGGGTCTCTTTCATTCTCCTGGGCTCCCTGACGAGAGATATTGGGGAACAGAGACACTTCTCAAGTCCATAGAGGGGCTTTGGTTAAGGGGCACATCGCCCTTTTGCGGTCCACCATTTCTTCCCTTTCCCTGTCCCAAAGAGGCTGTTACTGAGTTGTGTAAGCAGGATGAGCTTTTGAAGAAGACTTGTTTTTCTGTCCTCTTCTTGTAGGTGTCTGTTCCTGAAAAAAAATACATGGTACAACTGATTCTTCATTTAAAAAGAATTGATACAACAGGAATTACGCATGAATCAATATTCATGGGGAAAATACATTTTATAACCAATTAATTGGATGAAAAAATAATATATGAAAAAACTGTAGTATAGATAGAAATTACGCTGACTAATAATGTTCTGAAATCAAATATTTGAGCATTATTAAATTTAAATAATATTCTAGGTCTTAGATTTTGGAATTATCTAGAGGGGAGCTAATTTTCAACTCATACTTCTGGATTTTTTGTTAGATGGATCCAAATGAAGATTAAAATCATTAAACAAAACTCCTAAAGTGGTAATTTAAAATTATTGTAACTTGTACACAGATTTAATTAACAAATCTAGTTGCTATTTCTAAGGAAAAAATATTCTGTACTTAAAAAGTAAGTCCTGTAAATTTGGAGGAAATCACTGGTCCAGGGGAACTGCAGGAGTGATTGTGCACACGGAGATAGATGTACCATTTGCAGATTGTTGTTTTATGAATGCCATTCTTCCATTTTATAGTAAATTATCAGTTGCATTCCCTGGAGGCAATATTTTTTCTAAGTCTGTACTGAAGATTGAAATTTTCAAACATTAGTTGCTATGCACCTGAATCTCATTATTGTACTATGCACTGTGTTGCCTAATTTTTCAGGTTATATTGCCTCTGATACACCTCAGAAGTCCACAGGTGTACAACACATGTGCTACGTAAAATCTTGCATTTGCAGTCACTGTTTCTAGAAGATTGATGGCAGCTAGAAAAGTGTCCTTGTGACACCGATTGCTGTAAAGTGGAAAACAAAAGCAAGTATTTCCAGTTTTAGTTTACTCAAATCTTTTTTTGCTTGTTTTGCAGACTATTTAACTGAAGTGTGTCAGAAAAGGATCAATGCTTTTCTTGGTATCTATAGACTGGGCTCCAGTTTATCCATTATGTTGAAATGGAGTCATTTTATAGGTGAATTTTGCTTGAGAGACTGAACTTAAAACTTGGTCATTTCAGCAATAACTTTATCTTTGCCGCAGATGGAGATACTTTTTATTAGCTTTAAGTCAACATAGCTATGTAGCCCTATAGAAACAAGCTTACAAAACTGATACCATTTGCTTGTAATCTCCGAGCCCCATTTGAATTTACCAAGTAATAAGAAGTGTCAGAATGGCAAATGAAGCTTTCCTGATTCTATAAGAAAGACAGTTTCCCCAACGCTTTGTGGATCTCAGAGTAGTATGTGCAGAGTTCTCCTGAAGAGGAGGTAATTAAATAGAGGTTCCCGCCAAACAATATTTCATTGCTGTGCAAATTTAATCTTTCACAGTTTTATTATCTTAGATGACATTGCAAAAATGCACATTTTACAGGCATCCCAATACTTGTTTTGGGTTCAGAGTCGTCATATATTCTTTTCATTTGTTAAAGCACCAACAATAAAACCATTGTTGCCCAAAGCTGTATCTTTAAAATGTTTGCTTGTAAAATGTTTATATGAAAATACCATAATAATGTCTAAGTAGCCCAGGAATTATGACATTAAAGACATTATGATCTATAAAGACTCTCTTTGTGTGCTATTTCAGGAATTTAGTATAAATTACTGTATTATGAAGAACTTTAACTTGGTTATAGCTGAGTGTTGTACAGCAGTAAGCTAATAGTAGAAAATTCAAAAGGCCATCAAGTCCCCATTCTCAAGTAAAGTACCTCAACTAGCATACAAGATACAAATGACAACTGGTAGTTAAACAACCAACTACAAAAATAAACGGCATGAAACAAACTAAAATGGAAGAAAAAAGATTTCTGTCTCATCCAACAAGGTGCCATTGATGGATTTTTCTGTATCCTAAGGGGAAGAGCTGGATCAAAGTTGTAGACCGGGTTAGGGTATTTCTACACAGGAGTTAGACACCTACAACTGGCCTGTGCCAGCTGACTCAGGCTAAAGGGTTGCTTAATTGCAGTGTAGGACTCGGGCTGCAGCCTAAACTATCGGACCCTCTCTCCTCACAGGGTCCTAGAGCCCCAGCTCCAACCCACGCCCAATCATCTACGCTGCCATTAAATAGCTCCTTGTCTGAGCCCCACCAGCCCAAGTCAGCTGCCATGGACCAGCCGTGGGTTTTTAATTGCAGTGTAGACACACCCTTCATACAGAACACCTAGCCTTCTATTCTCTTGTATGTGTTCCATGGGACAGTCATCAGGTCCAGCCCTGCCTACCAAGATTTGACAGAAATAAATTGTCAGGCACATCTTCATGGTCCAACAAAACTTAAGTCTTGATATTCTAAAAATAAACCCTTGTGGCCTGCTTGCCAGATAACAATCAGCCAGAGAAGCACACAAGCATTATCACATACATAAATTGAAATAATAAAAAAAAATCCTCACACAATATTTCCTGTGGGGAAAGGAAGGAACCAAAAAAAAAAAAAGAGAGGAAGAACCATGTGTCACATACTAGTTACACTGCCTAACAGGCTACTAGAAAATGCTCAAGTGCCACCTTGGTGGACATAGTATAAGAACCTAAATAGAACAGAAGTACTGAAATAGGTGTGCAATAGATACGTTTTTCAAAAACTACTCCAGCGAGACACCATTGGAGGACATAGAGGCATGTATTGATGTAAAAGATCTGTATCTGGAACTATAGAAAGTTACTTCTGAATATTTTAGAGTTGAAAACAGCTAATTTTGACCACCATTGAAAAAATCGATGTTCTGTCCTGTATGTTCTCTGACATGTCTCCAGGGCTGTTGCTCTGGTATATTTCATGGGGACTAAATTCACAAAAATAACAAAAGGTATCTAAACGTTTTGAACTCTCACCATCTGCATTGGCCATGCCCCTTCCATAGAAAGTGAAACCACCACAAATACAAGATCCTCTAGATGTGTCTCCTGCAAAAGAAAGACAGTTTTGTAGCTAAAAGACTGGACTAGAATTTAGGCAATTTGGGTTCAGTATTTAGCCTTGCAAAAGACTTCCCATGTGAATGACTTCCATTGTGTGATCTTGGGTAAATCACTTAATCTTTCAGCCTCAGTTTCCCATCTGTGCAATAGGGATGATAATAGTTTCCTACCTCACAGTTATATTGTGATCATAGATTAATTGATATTTGCAAAGTGGTCCAATACTACAATGGAGAGAGAGTTTTTTCTTGAATTTGGATTTTTTTCATATAAAATTTTTATATAATTGATGGAAAAACTAGTTAAATATTTACTCAGCTTTGCTTCATAAGACTTATTTTTCTCAGAGCATCAGACTTTTAATCTGAGGGTCCAGGGTTCATGTCCCCCTGTTCGGGCGCAAAAGCTTTTTTTGGGGGGAGGGATAGCTCAGTGATTTGAGCATTGACCTGCTAAACCCAGGGTTGTGAGTTCAATCCTTGAGGGGGCCATTTAGGGATCTGGGGCAAAAATTGGGGGATTGGTCCTGCTTTGAGCAGGGTGTTGGACTAGATGACCTCTTGAGGTCCCTTCCAACCCTGATATTCTATAGTGACTGTGAAGTATAGCAGCTACACTTGAATGTTGTAACCTGATGTTGCTACTAGAGGCTCACCTGCATAAGAAAATATTTTTCAGGTGGCAGCACATATGAATATAAAAATGTTTTTCCTAAACTCTAAAAACTTTTAGTTGATATTTCTACTCTCCATTTGTATTTCTCATGGGCTTTGTAATACTAGCATTTAATAACTGAATAACTAACAACAATGTTTAACCAAGAGTCTGCGGCTTTTTAAAATTTCTTTCTTTCTCTTGCAACTTTTCTACGGTGTATTGTTTAATGTCATTTGAGCTATACATATATTTAGCTTCCTAGGAAGGAGCTCCATGTGGTAGAGTATTAGTCCATTAACATGTTTCTGTTATAAAAATAAGTTTAACATACAAAATATTTCAGTCGATTAAAGGAAGTCTGACTTACACAAATTGCACACTAAGACTCCAGTTGATGTCTGTGGGAGTTACATGTCAGGAAGGCTGCAGAATAGAGCCCTAATTAGATCCAAATAAATTTAAAACAAAAATTGGGCTGATGATATCATGAACCATCAGATTAATTAGTGCCATCAAAACCCCATGTTGCACTTTATTGGGGAAAAACAGTGTCAGTTTGTTTTAACTTCTTTCCCTTTCTGATGGATGTACACAGTTCCATGGGCATGGTAAGCCTATCTTTGGTGTAGCAATCTGAGGGTTGTTATTAGTACAGTGCAAAGGAAATACACTTTCATTTTGATTAGTCCACATTTCCTCTCTGGTTCTGGAGATTATGTTATGGAAAATCTGTTCTGTTTTATTGCATTTGAGGGGTGAAATCCTCGCCCCATTGACGTTATTGTCAAAACTCTCATTCATTCAATGGAGCCAGGATTTCACGCATGGGCTTTGGGAGTGTGCTTTCATACTGTGCTGTAAATCATACCAGAGAGTTGGGTTACAGCATGTTGGGCCATATTCTGGCCTCTGTTGCTCCAGTGTTTCACCTTAGTATTCTGAATTGTACTAGTGTAACACAGACCAGACTCTCTCTCACTGAATGTATTTTGGACCCCTTAGCTAATTTTGTAGTTGAGGTTTTATCTTACTTTTCACTATAAAACTAGTTTTGATCATGATCCACTCATCTTTAAAAAAAATAAAAGTCCTTTCTGCCTGAAATTTTTTGGGGGCGCATATTGCCATTGGAGATTTTTTTCTGAAAATTCGGGTTAGTCAACACATTTCAGAAATATGAAAGTCTGAAAAAGTTTATCTTTAGAAAAAATCTTAGCTTCTTAAAACTTATTTGGAAGAAAAATGAAAAAATGGTTTGGTGTATTGATTTTAAATTTGTTTTAATCATCTGTCATAGAGCTAGAGCCTCTGAGCATTTTTGTAAAGGGCTGCAAGGTTTAATGTTATTTACTGCAGATTTTAGAACTTCTTAAAAGTCTACAACCACTATCTGGAGTTCATAAAATTGGCAATGCTCATCTTGAAAAATTTGAAGTCCACACATATTGTGAAATTTTGCATAGATCTAGAAAATGGGTCACCAAAATAAGTTAATTAACACAGCTAGATTTGTAATCCTAGATTTTGAGTAAATATTTCTGCATAGCCAGGATACCAGATATCCTTTAACAAGATATATAGAACAAGAAAATTCCTAGACAATAGTAATTAAGGTAGGATTAAGGATGTAACAGTATATCAGTTACTTTTTTAAAAAAGCCTTATTTAGATGCTGTAAATATCTTTAAAAATAAGTCTGATAGTTCATGGTTCTACACACTTTGACTCTGACTTTGTAACAATATTGATCATCTGTCCACCAGCAACCCTTTTACACCCAGCTCTCATAATAGTACCATTATACCATTTCTACATTTCCAGGATGGATGACACTCATCTACATATACAGAACTACAGACCCCATGTCATACCATCACATATGTGCCATCAACCCCCAAACAAAACCCCCATTTCAACTGCCCATATATTTGCATTCAGTACCACCTATATCATGTTTCTTATTCTCCATATATATTACAATTCTAATGTTTCTGAAGCCCTGAGTCAGCAAAGTATGTAACACATACTTAAGTCCCATTGAAGTCAGTGTGATGTAAGCGTATACTTGTGTTTTGCCTGATCTGGGCCTTAATCTTCCATGTGGTGTCCCTGTAATTCCTCAGTATAACTCCCTTATTCGCTTCCTGACTTAGATATTACACACTATAATTATTATATACCCTCCCTCTCTCTTGGAAGAATGTAACATTGTAAAACACTGATAGGTATCTTTATACAGCTAATACTCCCACATGTCGAGGTAATTTATAGAGTTTGAAATAGTGGGAGAATATTCAGGGATGGAGTTTAGACTGTTTGTGGAACCTTGACTTAGAATTATATTTTCTAACTTTTTTTTTTTTAACTTCAGTGTTCTGAAAGGCTTTTTTTTTTTTTAAAGTAACTGATATGTATTTAAACCTTAACATATCTGGGCAATTTTAAATTCTTTTCCAAAAGATTTAAAAATGGTTTATTATTCCTAAAAACGTAGGAGAATATTTAGTAATATTTAGTGTATTTGGCATTAGAGTCACATCTTGCATTTCTTACTCAGACAAAGCTCCCACTGTAGTCAGACAGTATTGTCTGAATAAGGCTATAAAAATTTGGCTGTGATTCAGAACTGAACGTATTTGCTTTGTGGAGAAAAGCATAAAATGTAATTATAAGAAACTAATCCATTAGAATTTCTATTTATTTAAATAAGTTACAGTACATATGTGACAGGTTTCAGAGTAGCAGCCGTGTTAATCTGTATTCGCAAAAGAAAAGGAGTACTTGTGGCACCTTAGAGACTAACAAATTTATTTGAGCATAAGCTTTTGTGAGTTACAGCTCACTTCATCGGATGTATTGAGCTGTAGCTCATGAAAGCTTATGCTCAAATAAATTTGTTAGTTTCTAAGGTGTCACAAGTCCTCCTTTTCTTTTGCTAGTACATATGTGGTATATATTACAGCAGTATTGTAAATAGTGTATACTTTCTAATTTTATCTTTTAACCCTGTACTTTGTATTTCAGATTAAAAAAATGATCAAATATTAGTGTTACTAATACTGGTAGTGGAAAAAAGGTAAAATAGAAAAGGGTATACTGGGAAAAATACTTAGTTTCAAAGGGCATGAAATTTCAGATGCCCTGGAGGTCATCAATAAATTAACACAGCATACAGTATATTTTACTAGTATACAAAAAGCCAGTGTTAACTCCTTGTTATTACCATGATATTTTTAGTTTTTAATGGTCATTTCTTTATGTCTTCAGTATGTGATTACCTTGTACTGTTAGCAACAATTCCTGATTTATATGCAATCAGGACATTTCTCACTTTTTCCAGCTGAATCCTTTAAGGAAAACCTTAAACTGTGATTCATGTCACCTAATTTTTTAATTCATGTTTCTAATGACAATTTTTAATATCCATGAGGAATGAGATCATTTAAAAACTGATTTTATTCATGGGCTGAGGCAGATGTGAGCTGTAAAGAGCCTTCTCCCCATTTATTTTACTTTACTAATCAGAACAATAGTTGGATGGAGATAGTGATGTGTTTTTATCCCTTTACATCATAGATTAGATGGATGACTACATTCCAGAAAATAAGAGCTATGGCTAGATTCTTTGATCCACTACTTTTCATTGCTTCAGCAGGGGAATATCCACAGGGGAGTATGTAGAAGAATCTCTGCTTTGCTGTCTCTTATGTGAGCTCCTCTGGGTGCCATTGCTACTTCTTTTACTGCTGCCCAGCGTAAGCAGGGAAGGGAGGCAAGGAATGAATTGGGGATGGGAGTGTGTGTGACTTCACTATGCCTGATTTTCTGCTGGCAGAAGGTTTTTCATCAGAGGATAAAGTTAGAACTGTAGCTAAGAGTTAGAGAGCTGTAATTAGCCCCTTCACTCCCCCGGCAATGCATCGAGCTAATGAATGAATCCTGTGCAGTTTGGCTTACCACTGTGCTCAATAATTCTGAGACAGGCCCTCCAAAATCATGAGACTTTAAAAAAACAGATATGGGGGGGTGGTGGTATTCTTTTTTTTCCTCCTAGGTTTTGAGTCCTTAAAGCTAATATATTCCAGCTTTTTCTCTGTAACTGTGAGAGGTAGAAATTTATTAATTTTTTAAATTCAGGTTGAGATCCTCATGTATTCACATGACTCCAGGACAAACTGGGGCTTTAAGAATTGCACCAAATATTATGACACTCACAATAAAATTGTGTGTGTTGGCAACACTGCCTAAGTGTATAAACCACATAGTGAAAATACACTCTAGAGTAATTTTTCCTTTCTGTCATCATATTCTGTGACTTCAGATTTCAGTCCACAATAGTTAATCCTGCCTCAGTGCAAGAGGATGGATTAGATGACCTCTTGAGATCTCTTCCAGCCCTACATTCCTATGATTCTATATTTTACTTATAATTCAACTTTAAGGAACATGAAGTGATTATTGGACTCTAACTCACCCCAGAAAGTAAATAAATCCAGAATACAAGGCTAAAAAGTCAAAGCAACGATCATTCTGTATTTTATTTCATTATGCAAACAAATCATTGTCTTGATTTTAGGACAGAGTGAGTTCTTATTTTATGTTTTTTATAAATTTAACTTAATTATTTTTGAGTTTTAGAGGACATCAGTTTATCTTTTAAAACTGTATATTTTGATATAATACTCTGGCATATCATCTTTCATTCCAAGACCCCAAAGTGCTTTGCAAATATTAATTAAGCCTTTGGATTCCACTGCTGTTAAAATCTCAGTGTTGGAATGGAAAACCTAGTTATATAGGAGAAACTGAAATCTATATTCACTTGATAATTTTTCTTCTACTATTATCCATGTTAGCCATTCTGTCCCTGTGATGAGGTATACAGACCCCACACTGGGGAACATGGGTTTAATAAGATAGTGGGGACTCATTTGGTCCCCAGTCACACCTATGAGAGAGATCAGACTTGGGGGGAGATGCTTAAAAAGAGAATACACAGAATAGTAGGTGGCAGACCAGAGAGGAGAGCACGCCTCCTGTCTACAGTTCATGGAGAGAGAGCTGACTGAAAAGAGCTCCTTGGACGATTACTGCCTGGTAGCCCTCTCTGAAGGAAGGGTGGGCCTTGATGCTGATCTACCTTTTGAGGGGACTGTGGAGGGCCTGGCACTCACCACCCCTTTGGGGTGGGGAGGATGGGGTGTTGGAACCTCGCCACTTCTGAGTTCGCGTGCTCGCGTCTCTGTGGTCGGCCCGATGCAGCCTAATACCCCCTTAGTCGGGACAGTGTTTCCTAACGGCCAGAGTCCATATAAATCGCTCCCCACATCAGAGCAGTGCAACCCAGTGGCCAGAGTCCATATATCTCCTCCTCCCAGGCAGGGTAATGTGTCCTAGCGGCTGGAGTCGTGTAACTCGCCCCAAACATCTGGGCAATGTGGCCCAATGGCCAGGGTCCATATAAATTGCTCTCAGTGTTGGAGCAGTGTGGCCCAATGGCCAGAGTCCATATAACCCCCCTCCCACAGATGGGGTAGTACGGCCTAGTGGCTGGAGTCCATGTGGCTCACCCTGAGTGTCAGGGCAGAGTGACCCAATGGCTAGAGTCCATATAATCACTCTCAGCCTCTCAGACAGGGTAGTGCAGCCTAGCAGCCAGAGTCCATAAAATTCCCATGCTGGGCCACCCTCCCAACTTGGGGTATGGGGACAGGTGGCTGGGAGGGGTAGGGGAACCCAGACCCTCCCTCTCCACCAGGTCCTGACCCCAGGTCCTGGTAGTTGCAAGTTCCCCTTGCCACCAGCTCAGCAGGGATCTGCCTGAAACACGACGAGCTTCTGTGCAGCTCTAACATTGTTTTCCTCTAAAGTTCCCCTGGGTCACTTCCTACCATAACCTCTGGGTCCTCCATTTCGGGGAGTCTTCTGGTTTGTTCCCCTTCTGTGACATACTCCATCTGGCAGCGTCCCGGCTTGGCTGGCTTCCAGATCCTGTAGTGCAGGCTGTCCCTCCTCCGGAGCTGGTGGCATGCCTCCTTCCCCTCCGGCAGACAGCCTAGACCAGGGGTAGGCAACCTATGGCATGGGTGCCAAATGTGGCACGCGAGCTGATTTTCGGTGGCACTCACACTGCCCGGGTCCTGGCCACCAGTCTGGGGGGCTCTGCATTTTAATTTAATTTTAAATGAAGCTTCTTAAACATTTTTAAAACCTTATTTACTTTACATACAACAATAGTTTAGTTATATATTATAGACTTATAGAAAGAGACCTAAAAACATTAAAATGTATTACTGGCACACGAAACCTTAAATTAGAATGAATAAATGAAGACCTGGCACACCACTTCTGAAAGGTTGCCAACCCCTGGCCT
The DNA here is from genome assembly GCF_015237465.2 of Chelonia mydas. Lineage (NCBI taxonomy): Eukaryota > Metazoa > Chordata > Testudines > Cheloniidae > Chelonia > Chelonia mydas. The sequence continues at coordinate 80,139,560 of NC_051245.2, forward strand.
AGACTGAGCAGCTTTGCAGGCTTTTATACTTGTTTTCCAGTTGGAGCATGCCCAGCGGAGCCTCAGGGGCGTGGCTTCCTCTGCTAGGAAAGAAGGGTTAACCCCTGCAGTACCGTGCAGGGCCACTCTGCCCTGTCACAGGGACTATTTCTCCATGTTAGCCTGTGAGCCTTTTTGGGGCCACAGAGTAACACAAGCTTTAGCATACCTGTGGGACAATTTGTTTGTGTTAATTTCTTTTTATGTTTGTTGACAATCCTGGAAGGGCTCAGCAAGAGGGCTGAACTTTTTATGACTGGCCTGGCACCGGTGGAATACCTGGACATCGTAGAGCAGAGGCCTGAGTGAGTACAGTGGCTTGGACTAGGGGAGTTCTGGAGAAAGAGCCCAGTGACAACGTGGTGGAGTATTGCAGTCATGATCTTTGCACCCCTGGAGAAGGGGGAGGCTTGAATGATCCGGACTGTTAAACACTGAAACCTGGAGGTCTGGGTTCATAACATGGTGACAATATGGATCTGAAGCATCTTCTAAAGTGCATGACTGTGAACCAACAGTAGTCGCTCCTGCAGCAGATGGATGTTCAGCAGCAAAGCTGATCTGAGGCTTTGGGGTGCAACAGCAGTAACAGTTGGTCAAACATACAACCTCAGGGGCCCTGGAGTTTCACCCTCAGGGTCTGTAGGCCTGGACCCAGCAACTGCGGTTGTGTCAGTGAGATTCACGAAAATGGGCTCTGAAGATGACCTGGACTGTTTCCTTGTAATGTTCAAGAACTGGCAGCTCAGTGTCCAGCTGAGCAGTACGTCATCTTGTTAATGCTTTATCTGACCAGGCCAGCATAGGCTATATACTGAGGGCTGTATGCAGAAGCAATGCAAGAGTACAACCAGGGGATAGCATGTGTATTGGACTACCTTGATATCACAGAGGAGACCTTTTGATAGCCGTTTCATGAAAAGAAATACCCCCAGGGAGCCTGGCCCCAGGTAGTGGCCCAGAAATTGAAGGACTTATGCTGGCAATGGTTGAAGTCCAAGACTTGGACTGGAGTCCAGGTTGCTGAGCTCTTGATGGAGCAGTTCATCCTCATACTCCCAGTTAAGGGTAAGCACTAGATACTCAAACACTGCATTAGCTATGGTCAGAGCTGATGCAGTCCAAGTTAAGGAGAACTGTCTGGTTACTGAAACAGCTTTGGCAATATTGTGTGAGAAGCTACCTGAAGCAAATGGGGCCCCTCAAGTTGAAAGAGAACTTGGCTGTGGGGATTGGTGGAGTGATGGCCTGGTTCCTAGCCCAATGACACCAGCATCTGAGGGCCCCAGGCTGGGCCCCATCCTAAAACCCAGATGATGTAGGCCTGATCCTACATGAGGATGGGGGATCCTGGGGCCCCCATAGTCTTCTTCACCAGGAAAACCAGGAAGAGGAAGTAGGCAGGCCGCACAGGCTACCTCAAGCCTTAGTCCCAGGGCCAGAGCCTGGTAAGCAGTAGGAGTTGATTTTACAAGTGGACACACAAGACACCTGTACCATGAATGCCCCAATAGGAACAGGTGTGGATGGAAAGCCAATCCTGTAAGCTAACCCCAGTTAAACTAACTGTCCCTATCTGGATAAACAGGATGGAAATGATGGATCTGCTCGATTCTGGGTGTGGTCCGACCCTGATCCAGAACCCCAGGTGAAACTATTTTCTTACAATATATTCATGGCAATGTTAAGCTCTATCCTAATGTGTGTGTGTGTACAATTAATGTAGGGAAACTCCTGAGGCCCCTGGTAGCGGATCTGGCCAACCCCATTGTTTTGGGACACGATTGGGATTATTTCTAGGAGGTACTGGGTGGAAGTTAAAATGGCTAACTGAGGAATCCCTGTGTGGTGGGGCCTCAGACCCCTGCCTGCTGGTTGGTGTACAGCAAGAGCTGGACCCTGGAGAGGGGGTTTCTGGTCAAGGGGAAGCTCCTTCAGAAGTTCCACCTAATGATTAAATGATGCTGCCCCTCCCCATCCCCACAAAGGATTTAACTTTGTCAGAGATTAGAGCAAGGACCAAACCCTGAGCTGGGCCTGTGACTAGCTCAGTGGTCAATGGAGAAGTGATAGACCCACACTGATCAGACCAATACTCCTGTTTTGACCTCTGGGCATAGCAACTGTACCAGCTGCCGAAAGACTGACAGATGGGAAAAATGCAATCACAGCTCCTTGTTCCCTGATCTCATTGGCTCAAGGTCATGTGATTGGTTCATGTGTGCCTTCTGAGGGGCACCTCAGCCATGAGAAGACCTGACAAGGATTTTAGGCTACATCTACTGGCCCAGGATTCACCATCATGTCGAATATTTCTGTAGCTCATGTTTCAAGTGCCAGCTCGCTGACCCTAAAGGGGTGGGCAAACCCCCTCTAGTTCCTCTTGCAGGGGTGGGTGTTCCATTTGAAAGAATAGGGATGATTGTGGTCAGACCCTTAGAAAAGAGTGCAGCTGGATATAGACATCTATTAGTCATACTTGATTAAGCTATCTGGTATCTGGAGGAAATTCCACTGTGGTCTCCTAACACAAGGACTATTGCAGCAGAAGGGTTAAACGTCTTTGCCCGGGTTGGTTTGCCTATGGAGATCCTAATTGATTAAGGCATCAACTTTACATCCCATCTGTTGAAGGAAGGTGTGTGATCCATTAAAAATAAAACTGTATTAACATCCATCTATTAATCACTCTCAGACTGATGGTCTAGTCAAGAATTTTTAACTAGACCCTGAAAAGGATGTTAAAGTTGATTGCTGCAGCCTCCCACCACAGGGTCAAATGGTCCCTTTCCTTTTATATGCCATTTTGGAGGTACCCCAATCATCTACTGAATTTCTCCTGTTCAAGCTCGTAATAGGAGGCAACTCCAAGGTATCCTAGACCTTGTCCATGAGATATGGGAGGAGCAGGCTCCTAGAAGAGAAAGTGTTGTACAGTTTTATTAAAGCTCTTGAAGAGGTTTGAAATTTTATGGCTTGAAAACGTCCTTAGATCTGAACAGATCCTAGTGCAGGCCTATAACAAAGGGGGATGTATGTGTGTATTTAAACCTGGGGATCAGGTACTTCTCCTGCTCCCCAGTGCATAATCCAAGCTACTTGCCAAGTGGCAAGTACTATATGAAGTAGTATCTCAAGGGGGGCCTATTAATTATTAAATCAGACTACTCAACAAGAGGAAGACCTCTTGAAACTCTTGAGCGACTTGGGAGGGCTTGTTTGTTGCTCTTTATCTACATGAGCCAGAATAGGAAATGTAGGCACTCATCTCTCAGGACCCTGACAATGGATTGGTGGGGGAGAACTTTTTCCCAGAGCAAAGGACCCAAGTAAGACAACTGGTAAAGACTTCTTGTCAGTATTTTCCTCCCAGCCTGGGCGAACCCATCTTATTCAACCTTATGTTTGAACAGAGCGAGGGCAATGTCTCCAGGAGAACACTCAGCCACTTCCCCCCCCACCCCACCCCCCAAAAAAAGTGGGACACAGTGAACCAGGAACTCAGCACCATGCTGGAGTTAAGCATCATTGAAGAATCTGATAGCAACTGGTGAAGCCAAGTCATACTGGTCCGTAAAATAGATGGCACTGGTCGATTCTGCACAGACTTTAGGAAGGTTAATGTTGTCTCTAAATTTGATGTGACCCCATTCCGCAATTGGAGGATCTACTAAAGTAGTTGTGTGAAGCCCAGTATATCACAACGTTAGACCTTACAAAGGGATACTGGGAGATCCCACTTACATCCAAATCGTGTGAGAAATTGCTCTCAGCTCTCCATTTGGCTTATATCAATTTAGAACTAAGCCATTTACCTCCATGGGGCACTGGTAACATTTCAGCAACTTATGGATCACATTCTCCAATCACATGGGTCATAGTCTGTAGCCAGTGGTCATCTATAGCAGGAACTGCAATGTCCATCTGGAACAGGTTGCTGCCATTCCCTAGTCCCTAGGGGAGGCTATTCACAAATCCAGCAAAATGTAAAATTGGACAGAAAGACACCACCTACCTGGGGTATGCTTTGGGGAAGAATCAGGTCTGGCCCATAATGGATAAAGCCATGGCCCTAAAAGCCTGTCCAGGCCCTAAAAGCCTGTCCAACCCAAAAACAACAAAAAACAGATCCAGAGATTCTTGGGGTTTGTGGGTTATTACTGCTGGTTCATGTTAGGTTTCTCTATGACAGTGGCCCCATTCATCGATATGATTAAGGACAGTAGTCCCAGGAAAGTTCGTTGATGTGAAGCCTGCAAAAAGGCATTCCCGATGTTGAAAGATCACCTGTACAAAGAGCCTATTCTAGTCAGTTCAGGGAGTGAATTAAGATAAACTAAATTAAGGCTAGGCGGCAGCCACTTCAATTGTGAGTGAGTGTGTCCACCCAGGGGTTTAATGCAGTTTAGCTAATCCACTTTAAATTCACACCTTAAATTAGTTAGGATAAACTTTCCTGAAAATCCCTAGGAGAAGAAAACAGCTCTAGGAGAAGAAAAATCACCAGATAAGGACATATTTCTCCATTTTGTTTAAAATCTATGAAGTGCAATCCTACAATGTCTCAGGTGAATAAGGATGATTGTGTGTCCTTGTCTGTCTGGATTGCAGTATTTGATCCCATATCTCATCACAACCCTTCAGGTCTGCAGAGAGCACTATAAGAGCCACCTACCCTCATCTAATAGTTCTTCTAAGTACGAGGAAAGCCTGCTCCACAAACTCTAAAATTTCAAGTCCTAAAGGAGGCAGAGTCAATGCCTTGTGCTTAGTCTCAAGACTTATGAAATAATAATATCTAGCACTGTGAGTACATTGGTTTGTATCAGTTTCAAGGCTAACTTCACAAAAAAAGTGCTAAAAACATATTTAAAGAAAGAAAGAAGCTTCTCCTTCGTGGAGCCCAAGGGCCAGCTTTGTTAACAAGAAGCTCATGCAAGCTCCCATGAATATCCTGAAACTCATCGGAATTATTTTATTGAATGACCGACAATGTGAGGCTCCATATAGTCCCACAAGAAAACATAGTCTGTGTCCAGAAGTACTTATAGTCTTCATGCAAGAAAGGGGCAATGAAACAGTTGGATGGGGAAGGAAAGATAAGAAATACAGCAACAAGACTATGTTGTTAGCCAGCAAAGGCATGTGCATGGGATGTTTGAACTTTTAAAAATACAAGTTTAAAATAAATAAAAAAAGGAAACAAGAAGGGCTGGTTTGACATGGTAAATGACTAGATCGAATAAATAGGGTGGTTTTATGCAGGACCTTGAAGACAAATACAAGAACACTGAACTTGATATGATGGGGTAGGGCAGGGCAGCAGAGGGATTCCAAGAGGATGTGATGTGCTTAGATATTGGACAAAGATGATTTTAGCAATTGCATTTTGTATGCATTGGAAGGGTGCAACACAGGTGTCAGGGAAGCTAGAGTAAAGGAGTTTCATTAATCAAGATAAGACATAAAAACCTGAATGAGTTTTAGCTGCTGAAAAGAGACTTTTCAATTACCTCACTGTAGTTTTTCACTCCATTGGCATCATTATGTTTTGCTCCAAGACCTTTGCTAGTACTCAATGCTTTTTTTGCCTCTGTCTTCACGAACAAGGTCAGCTTCCAGACTACTGCACTGAGCAGCACAGCATGGGGAGTAGGTGACCAGCCCTCTGTGGAGAAAGAAGTGGTTCAGGACTATTTAGAAAAGCTGGACGAGCACAAGTCCATGGAGCTGGATGCGCTGCATCCGAGAGTGCTAAAGGAGTTGGCGGACGTGATTGCAGAGCCATTGGCCATTATCTTTGAAAACTCATGGCGATCGGGGGAAGTCCCGGACGACTGGAAAAAGGCTAATGTAGTGCCCATCTTTAAAAAAGGGAAGAAGGAGGATCCTGGGAACTACAGGCCAGTCAGCCTCACCTCAGTCCCTGGAAAAATCATGGAGCAGGTCCTCAAGGAATCAATTCTGCAGCACTTAGAGGAGAGGAAAGTGATCAGGAACAGTCAGCATGGATTCACCAAGGGCAAGTCAAGCTTGACTAATCTAATTGCCTTCTATGACGAGATAACTGGCTCTGTGGATGAGGGGAAAGCAGTGGACGTGTTGTTCCTTGACTTTAGCAAAGCTTTTGACACGGTCTCCCACAGTATTCTTGCCAGCAAGTTAAAGAAGTATGGGCTGGATGAATGGACTATAAGGTGGATAGAAAGTTGGCTAGATTGTCGGGCTCAACGGGTAGTGATTGATGGCCCCATGTCTTGTTGGCAGCCGGTATCAAGTGGAGTGCCCCAAGGGTCGGTCCTGGGGCCGGTTTTGTTCAGTATCTTCATAAATGATCTGGAGGATGATGTGGATTGCACCCTCAGCAAGTTTGCAGATGACACTAAACTGGGAGGAGAGGTAGATACGCTGGAGGGTAGGGATAGTATACAGAGGGCCCTAGACAAATTAGAGGATTGGGCCAAAAGAAATCTGATGAGGTTCAACAAGGACAAGTGCAGAGTCCTGCACTTAGGACGGAAGAACCCCATGCACCGCTACAGACTAGGGACCGAATGGCTCGGCAGCAGTTCTGCAGAAAAGGACCTAGGGGTTATAGTGGATGAGAAGCTGGATATGAGTCAACAGTGTGCCCTTGTTGCCAAGAAGGCCAATGGCATTTTGGGATGCATAAGTAGGGGCATTGCCAGCAGATCGAGGGACGTGATCATTCCCCTCTATTCGACATTGGTGAGGCCTCATCTGAAGTACTGTGTCCAGTTTTGAGCCCCACACTACAAGAAGGATGTGGAAAAATTGGAAGGAGTCCAGTGGAGGGCAACAAAAATGATTAGGGGACTGGAACACATGACTTATGAGGAGAGGCTGAGGGAACTGGGATTGTTTAGTCTGCAGAAGAGAAGAATGAGGGGGGATTTGATAGCTGCTTTCAACTACCTGAAAGGGGGTTCCAAAGAGGATGGCTCTAGACTGTTCTCAGTGGTAGCAGAGGACAGAACAAGGAGTAATGGTCTCAAGTTGCAGTGGGGGAGGTTTTGGTTGGATATTAGGAAAAACTTTTTCACTAGGAGGGTGGTGAAACACTGGAATGCGTTACCTAGGGAGGTGGTGGAATCTCCTTCCTTAGATATTTTTAAGGTCAGGCTTGACAAAGCCCTGGCTGGGATGATTTATTTGGGGATTGGTCCTGCTTTGAGCAGGGGGTTGGACTAGATGACCTCCTGAGGTCCCTTCCAATCCTGATATCATAGAATATCATGTGCATAGTGCAGCATATTTCAAAATTGCTTAAATTGAAAGTATACTTTATGACTGTGGAAGGATGCAGTGTTAAACATAGTGACTATTTTTGGATCTTATGTATCATTTTATGGAGAAATTTATAATAGGAGTTTCTTGTGGGCAAAGTGCCACATTTTCTGCACTTCACATGAGCAGCATAGTAGGCATGTACAGAGTCAGTTCTAAAAGTCTCATATCTACTTGAACTAGAAATACAAGAGATTTTCTTAAAAGATTTTCATGCTTTCTGCAAATTACAAAAAGTATTTAATTTTTGCAACATGAAATCCATGGTCACTCATACAGATTTGTAACCAGAAGAGATATGGAATAAACAAGTAGAATCTGTCAAACCAATGGAACTTATTAAGTACACCCACTATATTTAGCGTTCCATGAAGTCTAGAGAGTATATTTGAAGCTATCTTTTTTATATTCCTTAGCATACCCTTCTATGCAATGTGCTCTATGCTTGCTTGGCCCAGGGCCTTCAGTATACCTGATGAAGTTTTTGTAACCAAAACTGAATAGTTTGATTTGTTCCAGCCATTTGAAGATGTTTTTTAAATCCACTAAGTCACTCTAAATATAATTTTAAAACAAATGTTTTTAAATGCGTAAGTCAAAACCTTATTTGCAACTTAAACTGCATTGCAGTAACAGCAAAGTATGCAATTGCAATGCTGTATCTAAAAGTAGTAGGAAAAGGTCAGCTCCTTCCTAAAATTAAATCAAATTGTGTTTTACAGTATTAGCAGGTATTCAAATTGTATTTCACTACAAACCCTACTTTGAACTCAGCCTATAGCTTGTGCACCTTATTTTCTTAAAGTCAGATTGTGTGTGCAGCTCCTGCTGTACTTGCAAGGCTCTAAAAATTGCTACACAGAGTACTCTGATTTGGCTGGAAAATTATGTGTTACTTGCCTTTCTGGAAAAGATAACTGCTATTGAATACGTGAATAGCTGAAAAGCCAAGATGCAATCTCTCCCATAATCAGTCACCAGCGACTTCTGATTAGAGCACTAACAGACAACACATTCATCAACGTGACAAGTCTTAAAAGATGTAGTGTCCTGTGTCAGACCTTATTTGTCCCAAAGTTAGTAGTTTTTTTAAAATAAATATATAGGACTCATGGTCATTCTCTGCCATTATTCTTCTGTTACTCTTATGAAAATCTTCCCCTTCCACAGAATCTGAAATATTATTTTCTATTTCAAAGAAACTCACAAATAATTGCCCACTTTCAAAATGACCACCCTCTCTCATTGTTCTCAATGGGACAGAGGCTCTAGAATGCCCTTATCAAAGATGGCCACCACTATTCACCATCACCTCATTCTGCTCCTCTCTACTTCCTGTTAGAACAAGGAGCTACCATATTCCCTCTGAGTAGCTTGACTTCACTCTCATTGAAAACAATTGAAAGAGGGCATGTCAACCTCTTTCTCACTGAAAACAATAGGAGATGGCAGCCCTTTTAAAAGAGGGCAATTCTTCATGGAATTCTTTGTAGAATAACATTGTCTTTCACCCCATGATGAAGAACAAAATTTCAGATATAAAAAGTAATGGCAAAACATGACCATGAATCAAAAATGGTCTTTTTCAAAAACAGCCAGGTGGCACAAAATATAATCAGTGGACAGAAAATCTGAGGGTGGAAAAATTGGCCAGTACAATCTATGTGCTTTATGCCTCTCCAGAGTGGGGTAAAGCAGCAAGAGTGTACTTGTGAATCTTGCCATAAAAGATGTTTTAAAAGGGAGACTGAAGGTTAGGATTGCATATGTTTAAATCATTATAGATATCCCCTGGTAAAATTCTCTTTTAGTTTCTTGTTTTGCGTTCATGTATGAATTTTTTAAATAATAATTAATTAAATTTCTCAGGCAAGAGCTAAACTGAAGTTAAGGCTGAGAGTATATATAGGATGACCAGATAGCAAGTGTGAAAAATCGGGGATGGGGTTAATAGGAGCCTATATATTAAAAAAAAGCCCCAAATATCGGGACTGTCCCTATAAAATCGGGACACCTGGTCACCCTGAGTACATATCAGTAACTTAAGGGTAAAAACATTGTGGGGATGTTGTCCGAAAGACAAGCATTATAAATCCAAGAAATTCATAATTAAGGTTAAACTTAAAAGAAATCAAAATGCATTAAGGTATGGAAATGCCCTCCTCTCTCCTCTGACCAGTCATGTAGCTCTGCTGCTCTCATTGGTCCTTCCAGTCTCCATTGCCCTTGTATTTCATCACTACTGATTCTGTGTAGAGAAGAGACCTAAAGGAGTCACTCATATAGGCAATTAGGAGGGGAACCATGGTAAGTGTAGTGGATGGATCAGGGGTGGAAAGGCAAGGAACTGGTGGAAGGGTTTGAGTGAATAGGGAACTGATGATTTTTTTTTGGTGGTGGTGGTGGGAAGACTGTTTTATCAAGGGAATGTCACATCTATTGCTGGCTAGAAGTTTTTTGTGGAGGAAAATTAAAAAGTTGGCAGCACATCACAGTAAATAATCATGGTGATGCTCCACTTTGAATCAAATGAGTAAATATATTCTCCTGCTATATTCGTATGATAGTGAGGATCAAAATTATAATGAAGAAAATTTTGCACTTTACACATCACAATGACACTTCAGTTGTACATTCAATGGAGTACATATTTTTTTCATTTATTGTGTATTCTAATTTTTCAAAAACAATTTTTATTGGAAAGAAGAAAATGTATATTATGAAAGAAGCTTAAAACCAGCTCTGTAAAGAAGAAGAAGTGGGTTTTTTACCCACGAAAACTTATGCTCAAATAAATCTGTTAGTCTTTAAGGTGCCACCGGACTCCTTGTTGTTTCTGTAAAGAAGAGTTTCTGGCTTCTGTTGCTGCTACAGCAAATCCCAGGAAGACGAGTGCCATATGTTTGGATGTCGTCAGGGCTTGAAATGGATAATTCACACAAGTTTCTCCACCCACTCCTCTTCCTGGAAAAATGTAGCCAAAGGAATGGGGTGGTGGGAAAGGTACAAAGAATAGCCTGAAAGAATTCAGAGCAACACACCAGCACATGACCCAGCTGTAAAGAAATCTAATGGAAGAACGAGTTACAATGAACAGAAAACAGTTCTGAGCTTTCCCAAATAATTGCAGCTGAGGTTGCTAAAAGGTACGATGGTGTTCATCATCATCACCATTCCTGCTTGTCTGCTGTGTGAGTGGAATGGAACCTACCCAGCCAAATCTCCCTGGACTCCTTCACTGTTGCTCCAAAAAATTAGCTGCAGTAAAACAAAAGCTGAACCACATAGTGACAAATGTTCTGGCATCTTATTCAGAGGAGCTGTTATTTGAAGGAAATGGGCACAGACTGTTACCATAGGGCATCTGATACTCAAACAAAGGAAACAGAATATTCTTTACAGCGGTCCAGTACATCAGTGAGAAACGGGATCAAGAACAAGCTGTTTGATTTTTTTTTTCTTTTTTATGGAGGGCTGTTCTGAAATGGCTGAGGCTCAGCTTGGAACCTGTATCTAGCTGTCCAGCTGACGGTGCTGCAGCTTTACTATGGAAAGCTTTGTTCTATTTTTCCAGCCTAAGAGGTAAAAGCTTCTCCTTTTCAAATTAGCGAATCACATTCATTATGTTACTTTTTGCAGAAGTGTGCCAGAAACTTTTGGTGAGCCCTTTTATAATACAGTAGGGGGAAACTTTGATTGTGAAGATCTCAACATGAATTATTTTCCTAGTTCTTTTGTCCAAAATCTGGATACAAATGTATTGGATTTTAATGTAGGTCAAGAATATTAATAATTTTAGGTGACATGTAATGATGAACCACATTGCCCTGTGAATAGCAGCATTTTTGAATCTCTGGAAAGATTAAACAAGAAAGTCCTGCCATGAGAAGATTAGAATAATGGGTCAAACTGGATGCATGCTATCAGAAAAAAAGCTATGTTTTAGAAATGCTGCATAGCTGCCATGACCTTCGTTGTCCGACACACAATACTACATATGCGGTGTCTACAAGCCTGGTTCCAGACAAATTGTGTCCCATACAGACACAGTATAAATAAGTGCCTCACCATGCCGGATACAATCAAAGACTCCCTTTTATGGTGGACCACATTCCAAGTTTCTACCTAAAGTTGTCTCCTCCTTTCACCTCAACCAACCAATCCACTTACCAACATTTTCCCCCAAATCACATATGGACAGATGACAGTCCAGGTTTCATTCCTTGGATGTCCACAGGGCTATAACCTTCTATACTGATGGAACAAAATCTTTTTGCAAGACTCCAAAAATATTCGTTTCAATCACTGAACAATCAAAAGGCAATGCCAAAATAAAAAAAAACGGCTATCTAAATAGATATCATCCTGTATAAAACTGTTACCACCAGCATGGCTGACAGCCCCTTACGGGGATCTGCACGCATTCTACCAGAGCCCTGTCAGCTTCCATAGCATTTCTTAACAATGTTCCCATCACAGAAGTCAGTAGGGCTGCAACCTGGACCTCACCACACACATTTACCCAGCATTATACTTTGCAACAACATGTATCTTCCAATACCCTGTTCGGTCACACTGTATGCTCATCCGCTATGACTTCAATTCCGAAGCCCCCTCTTTCCACTGGAGGGCACTTTTCTGAAGTCACCTAGAGTGGAGCACCCACAGGGACATCGCTCGAAGAAGAGAAAGTTACTCACTTTGTGCAAAAAGAAAAGGAGTACTTGTGGCACTTAGTGCAGTAACAGAGGTTCTTTGAGATGTGTGTCCCTGTGGGTGCCCCACTACTCTCTATCCCCCCCTTTGCTTTGGAGTTTATTACTATGATCTGCAGTAGAGAAGGAACAGAGGGGAGGTTGGTTGCACAGTGCCAGTTAACCACCTGAAGTGGCACGAGATGGGGACCCAACTGGGCACTGCTAACATAAATCTCTGATTCTGAGCGCTGGGGCACACGGACACCTAAAGTGAAGTACCCACAAGGACACACATCAAAGCACCTCAGTTACTGCACAAGGTGAGTAACTTTCTCTTCTATAAATGCCACAATAAATTGATTTTTATAAGTGATTTTTCCTTTGTACCCTGAGACAAGATGGCTGACTTCTCTATCGTCCATTGATGGTTACTAAAGATTTCAACTGATACTACAAATTAACCCAGTGTAACCCACCCTTCTGCTTCATACACTGGTGGATGCTAATTGAGTAGTGTTCCTTCTGTGTCTTCCATTTTCTCTGATTTTTCTTTTCACTTTTCTGTATGCATTTTTCTTTTAAATCATTACTTTCTCTTTCTTTCACCCCTATTCTTAGGGCTCATTGTTGTTATAAAATTTTCCATATTAGGAAATTTTTTTTAAAAAGTGATTGTGAAAAATTGTTTGTTTGCCTGGGGCTGAAGTCTGTGTGTGCAGAGGATAACTTTTTTAGATGTTCTTTAAAATCATTCTGAAGACCATATTTCTACTTTATCTCAAACAGTTTAAAAAAATTATTATGCCATGTCTACACTCAGTTCCAGGATTGATTTAGCTGAAGCCATTTTAAAGACTTTCAGAACAGACAACTGTGTGGTCAAGGCTTTTGTGCAAAATGGCTGACTTGCTGCAGCTTGGTTATCTATATGATGTTATACAAATTGTGAATAAATTAACACAGTGCAGCAACAAATGACTTAGGAGCTAACACCACACAATTACCCACTCTGAATCCATGCATGTATCTTTTACATACCTGCATACATTTCCCTCCCTTTTTCTAGTTTTTTCCCCCACTCTGAGGATTGAAGTGCAGCAGTTTGATCAACTAAGTATATATTAATAGTTAACTTATTGTTTGTAATTAAACAAATAAGCATCTAGTTCCCTTATGGAGCTATATAATTAATATCTAATATCTTATGACTCAATTAATCCTTTATTTCTAGGTAGGTTCTTATGACTCACACGCCAATAGTACAGCTGGTCAAAACTTAGAGATATCAAACATAGTATGCAGCAAGTTGTGTCTCTAGACCGCTGATTTTGTCAATGTCTTTTATCCATAAACAAAGATGTAACACTCAGTTTTTGGCTGTTCTAACTTGAGATGGTTGTATGGTAAACATATTGGTTGCTGCCCTTCTAGTGTTATATGGTTGCTGGCTCATTTGTAAGTGACAAATGAGTAACTTTTTTTTCCAGAAAGCCTTATCTTATAGAAAGCTGTTACTTAAAGGTATACATAACACAAGCTACTCTTAACAGCAATGTGGAAAGCTTCTCCCCTATCTGCCCCCTTTATGGAAAACATATGGACTGCTGAAAGAAGATGAATATTGGTTTGTTAGAAACAGAGATGCAAGTCAAACTAAATTTCCACCATCCATGATTTCAAGTCTATATATTTGTCAATTAAATTAAATTAAAAACATATGTGTATATGTGACAATTTAGTGTTCAACCCAGACCAGTAAGGGGAAGTGTTACCATGTGCCCTGTAACCCTGGGTGCTTTTGTGCTGCGCAGCTTTGTCTCAGTGTCCTAACACCCTGCTTCCCATGTGCCCTGTAACCCTGGGTGCTTTTGTGCTGCCCAGCTTTGTCTCAGTGTCCTAGCACCCTGCTTCCCACACAATGACCTCCCCTTGGCTTCCCCCAGCCTGGTTACTCCTTGCAGCAACACTTCCAGGCTGGAGTTTCCCCAAAACGTCTCCTCTGGAGTGCTCAGCCCCTCTTACTGTAGTGCCCACAAAACCATATCAAGTTCACTGCTCCTTTAAAGAGACAGTACACATTAGCTTATTAATTGAACTGGGGTTAACACACCCTTCCCTTCAATCGCAGCGCTGAGCTGATTTATAGTAAAAGTAAAACATGTTTATTAACATAAGGACATACCTTTATCAAGTTTAAGTGATACCAAGTAGAAGTAATAGGGATAGAGATGGTTACAAGCAAACCAAAGTGAAAATACACTTCTAAGGCTGAAACTCAACTTAACGACTCTTTTGGGACAAAGTTTTCTAACCATGATCATTCTTCCAGCATGGCTAGCTAGTCCCCTTAGCCAGGATCCAAACACAGAGTTCAAAGTGCTTGGTTTCTTTGTTTCATCAAGTGAAGGATAAAATAGGGGTTCTCTCCTGTTCTTTTTATAGTCCAGGAAACCTTGGAAAAGTATTTTTTGAAGTGTATCTCCAGATGAAGTTCCTTTCCCCTACTGGTTGTAGACACTATGCTGTCTGGTGAAGATGGAAGTTTGAGATTTTTACAATGCAAATATTCTTCCTGCAATCTCCGATTCAAAAGACAGTCCGCTGTCTTTGTCCACACCTGATATGGGGCGTTGGCTCCTTTTCTTTGTTGGGAAAAACCTGTTCATCAACTTCTCCTAACATGCCTAGTTTAAACACATTTTAGTTACACATTTGCAGCACTACTTTATAATTCTCTGTATGTTAACCATATAGACATCAAAAAATATTAATGATCAACGAGTTATTCATTTTCCAAAGACCTGTTACAGGACATCTTTTAAATAAATATCAGGACAACAGTGTGTGAGGTGTTTCAAGCTGGTCAAGCCAGCTGAGTTTTACTGTTACCTAACTGGAAGCCCCACGCCAATTGGATTTGGAGTGCTCCTAGGGCCACAATAGCCAGAGCAAACAGATACACATGGACATTTATCATGTTCTTTCTTTATTTCAGTGGTTTTTCTTTTTTTTAAATACATTTTCTAATAAAACGTTAACCCATGTC
Organism: Chelonia mydas; assembly: GCF_015237465.2. Taxonomy (NCBI): domain Eukaryota; kingdom Metazoa; phylum Chordata; order Testudines; family Cheloniidae; genus Chelonia; species Chelonia mydas. Next base: position 80,154,650 of record NC_051245.2, read on the forward strand.
TGCTCTGTATCCTATATCACTTATTGTAGAGCAAAGGTTTGCCCCTTGTTCTTGGACAAAACCCCCATCTTCATCCTTTATTGAGTGTTGTGCACCGCTTGGCTGCCCTGCACTCCAGAGTGGCTGCATTTCAGTGGAGTGTTACAATATGTAGCGTTTGTGAAACTATCTCAGAATCTTTAGGACAAAAGATGCTATGTACATGGAGAAATAATATTTTAACAAAATAAATATTAACAATTTTAGTAAATTTACAAAAATGGAACAATGATTATGTAAAGTTAACTTAGAAAAATACCGAATGACAAGCCCAAATGGTATGAATTCAGTAATATGCAGTGTACATGTGTTAATAATACATTTCTTAGTTTTCTTGGATGGATGATATAGAAGGCAATAGGCACTTGTGGAACCTACTCTTTCCCACTGTTTTGCATCTCAGTCAAAAGTGGCAACCTTGATTGATGGGTAGCGTCCCAGAGAGCTTCATAGTAAAAGAGCCTTCACTATTGACAATGTAAGTCCTGCCATAAGGAACACTTAAAATGCAAATCCAAAGTTTATCAATAAGAACTGGTGCTGCGTGCTTTATTTTAGGTGTTATGTGAACACAACCCTTCAGGTTCTGTAATCAGGGATTGGCAATGGAACAAGTGCAGCTAACTGGTTCTCTTAGGTTCATATGAGACTGAAACTTTATGTAAAGTATGTATGTATACCTTCAGATCAGCGGCACTGCTATGGGTACCCGCATGGCCCCACAGTATGCCAACATTTTTATGGCTGATTTAGAACAACGCTTCCTCAGCTCTCGTCCCCTAACGCCCCTACTCTACTTGCGCTATATTGATGACATCTTCATCATCTGGACCCATGGAAAAGAAGCCCTTGAGGAATTCCACCATGATTTCAACAATTTCCATCCCACCATCAACCTCAGCCTGGTCCAGTCCACACAAGAGATCCACTTCCTGGACACTACAGTGCTAATAAACAATGGTCACATAAACACCACCCTATACCGGAAACCTACTGACCGCTATTCCTACCTACATGCCTCCAGCTTTCACCCTGACCACACCACACGATCCATCGTCTACAGCCAAGCTCTGCGATACAACCGCATTTGCTCCAATCCCTCAGACAGAGACAAACACCTACAAGATCTCTATCAAGCATTCTTACAACTACAATACCCACCTGCGGAAGTGAAGAAACAGATTGATAGAGCCAGAAGAGTTCCCAGAAGTCACCTACTACAGGACAGGCCTAACAAAGAAAATAACAGAACGCCACTAGCGGTCACCTTCAGCCCCCAACTAAAACCCCTCCAACGCATTATTAAGGATCTACAACCTATCCTGAAGGATGACCCAACACTCTCACAAATCTTGGGAGACAGGCCAGTCCTTGCCTACAGACAACCCCCCAACCTGAAGCGAATACTCACCAACAACCACATACCACACAACAGAACCACTAACCCAGGAACCTATCCTTGCAACAAAGCCCGTTGCCAACTGTGCCCGCATATCTATTCAGGGGACACCATCACAGGGCCTAATAACATCAGCCACACTATCAGAGGCTCGTTCACCTGCACATCCACCAATGTGATATATGCCATCATGTGCCAGCAATGCCCCTCTGCCATGTACATTGGTCAAACTGGACAGTCTCTACGTAAAAGAATAAATGGACACAAATCAGATGTCAAGAATTATAACATTCATAAACCAGTCGGAGAACACTTCAATCTCTCTGGTCACGCAATCAGAGACATGAAGGTTGCTATCTTACAACAAAAAAACTTCAAATCCAGAGTCCAGCGAGAAACTGCTGAATTGGAATTCATTTGCAAATTGGATACTATTAATTTAGGCTTAAATAGAGACTGGGAGTGGCTAAGTCATTATGCAAGGTAGCCTATTTCCCCTTGTTTTTTCCTCCCTCCCCCCCCCCCCCCCCCCCCCCGGACGTTCTGGTTAAACTTGGATTTATGCTGGAAGTGGCCCACCTTGATTGTCATGCACAGTGTGGGGAGAGTGGTCAGTTTGGATGAGCTATTGCCAGCAGGAGAGTGAGTTTGTGTGTGTGTGGGGGGGGTGGGTGAGAAAACCTGGATTTGTGCTGGAAATGGCCCACCTTGATTATCATGCACATTGCAGGGGGAGTGGTCACTTCGGATGAGCTGTTACCAGCAGGAGAGTGAGTTTGTGTGAGTATGGGGGTGGGGGAGTGAGAAAACCTGGATTTGTGCTGGAAATGGCCCACTTTGATTTTCATGCAGGTTGTAAGGAGAGTGGTCACTTTGGATAGGCTATTACCAGCAGGAGAGTGAATTTGTGTGTGTGGTTTTTGGAGGGGAGTGAGGGGGTGAGAGAACCTGGATTTCTGCAGGAAATGGCCCACCTTGATTATCATATGCATTGTGAAGACAGTGGTCACTTTGGATGGGCTATTACCAGCAAGAGAGTGAGTTTGTTTGTGGGAGGGCGGAGGGTGAGAAAACCTGGATTTGTGCTGGAAATGGCCCAACTTGATGATCACTTTAGATAAGCTATTACCAGCAGGAGAGTGGGGTGGGAGGAGGTATTGTTTCATGGTGTCTGTGTATATAATGTCTTTTGCGATTTCCACAGTATGCATCCGATGAAGTGAGCTGTAGCTCACGAAAGCTCATGCTCAAATAAATTGGTTAGTCTCTAAGGTGCCACAAGTCCTCCTTTTCTTTTTATGTAAAGCCTGAACCTTATCAGTGCTAGAGACACTGTCTGGCTTCATTAGTCCTATAGTTGAGCAGGCACTACCAAACTCTTTGGTTCAGGATGGTGCCATATGCACTTTGTGCATTTCTTTTGGCAGGCCATCGTCTTCCCCAATCTGCAAATGTTTTTCTGGAGGGCAAGAGGTTCTCATGCCCAAAACAGAGCATCAGAAACTGTGAAACTCCCAGGAGTGTTGCATTGGCTCGAAATAAGTACAGATGGTAGCACTCCACATGAAGTCCATTATGAAGTCAAGGAATAGATCCTGGAGCTTGATGTTCAATTAGTACAGAGACTCTGGGGCACTTATGACTAGAAGGTACCCAGGTGAGCAAATAGCATCTGCCTCATTTCATGGAACTTTCTTGGACCTAGGTTCATGTTTACAGATTAGGAAAAAATTCAAATTGATTTCCAGCAAGATTGTGTTTCAGCCTAAACCATTTTGCACAGCTATGTCTCCAAATAGAGCTGATCAGAATTTTTTTGGGGGAAAAAAATCAAGCAGTGGGCAAAAAATTAATTGAAAATTTGGCCTTTCTTAGAAAAGAGAACTTTTTGTAAAATATCATATTTTTAAAATTTTCTGGTTTACAAGAACTTTTGAAAATTTTCTATTGAAACTAAATAAAAACATTTAGCCCCTTACTTTGCACTTCACACATGGGGCCATTCTGTTTGTTCAGTGTTTGTATATGTAGTTTTTAACAATTTTTATAAACTATGGAGATTCTCAGGGGAGGAAACATACCATGGAGTTAAGTTTGCACATATAATATAAATCAAAGAAATACAGAGTTAAGGTTACACTTACAAGAAACATTTTAAGTGGAAATGCATGGTTACGGAAGCCAGACAACCGTAACTCTGCACTGTGATCTTCTGGCCTATAGCTTCTGATGGCACAATGAATTAGATGTTGGGTAAGTGATGGAGCCACTCTATTGAGCACATCCATCCACCATCAAGATGATAAAGAGAACAGTCCAAAACCACATGGAACACTGTTTGCTCTTGAGCTCCACAGGGGCAGGATGGGGAGCTCAAAAAGCCCCAATGATAAAACTGTAAATTAAACTGCCCATGCCCACAATGTATCCTATTTTAACAAAGGAGGATTTTTTGGTTCTCATGGTTGTTCTGAGGGCATGTGCAAGCTGATCTGGAGAGACTAGGGGATGCAGATCTAAGTTGTCTATCTGCCAAGAAATGTGCCATCGATCCAAAGTCTAGTCCTGCACCACCTGCTACTGCTACTCCTCAGAAAGGTCATGTCTGATGTACTGTCTGAGAGGCACAACTATTTCAGAAAAGGAGTATCTTGTATTTAGCCTGCATTTTTAATGCGTCTTTAAGACAAAATTGTACAGGTAAGCTGTCGTGATAATTAGCTGTGCACAATAATGTGGCCAGAGCCCTGCCTTCACACTTAATCGCTTGGGTAGCAATACCAGCCAGGACCAAAAGGGTGGAGATTGGAATTGTCTGCATTGCACCAGTGATGGTTGTTGAGTCCAACTTGCCACAGTGATGACTGGAGCCCTATCCTGCCATGCAGTATTTGGCACTGGCGAATGCCCGTGAGGTTGCAGTTCAGCACCCAATTAGTTGCTGGTAAACCTGTGGAGGGAGTGTGACACTCAGTTGGATTTTAGCATGTATCTTCTTGATGTGTTGCCAAAAGGGCAGGGACTGGTCAAGCTTTATAACCTGTGACAAAGCTGCAAGCCTGTATTGGTGGGTCCCACACATTCAGGTGGATTCAGTGGCCTCAGAAGCTTGCTAAGGCCCTCAATATGACCTCCCTTTTTCAGAATAGCGGCAAAGGTCACAGCTTATTGAGCTACTTTCATCACAGGTCAGTATGGGTGGTGGGAAGGTGGAATACCCCCAGTCTTTGTTGCTCCTTAGAGCTCAGTAGGCGCAGTTTGGCCTCCTGCCTGGACCAAAGTCTGGTTCCCCTCTCAAGGGGATCTCTGTAGAGAAGGGGTCAGCAACCTATGGGACGCGTGCCAAAGACGGCACATGAGACAATTTTTAATGGCACGCTGCTGTCTGCCGGGGACAGCACCGTGCAATTAAAAATCCTGCCCAGCCTGGCCCACTCTTCTCTGCCCACTGCTCTCTCCTTGCAGGGCAGCCAAGCTTTCCCCTCCCCCGCCTCTTCCCCCAGCATGCAGGGTTCCTGCCCCTCCTTCTCTCCCTTCCTGCGGCCGATCAGCTGACGGCCCTTGCTACGGAGGGGGATAGGGAAAAGCGGAGCCGCAGCGCGCTCTCTGCTCCTGGGACGTTGGGGAAGGGGGTGGAATCGGCATACCCCCTCCAGCCCCCTGCCGTGAGCCGCTCAGGGCAGGGGGCTGGGAGCACCCCGACGACCCCAGCCCACCCCCCCAGCCCTCTGCCCTGACCCCTGCACCTCCCTCACACACCCCCAGCCCTCTGCCCTGATCCATGAACCCCCCACACTCCCCAGCCCTGTGCCCTCACCCCTGCACCCCCCCACAACCTCAGCCCTGACTTCTGCACCCCCCCACACCCCATGCCCTGACTCTTGCACTCCCCACATCCCACAACCTTGAGCACCAAACGGGAGCTCCTGCACACACCCATATTCCCACCTGCACTGCTCGCACCAAATGGGAGCTGCCCAGGTAAGCACTCCACACCCAAACTGTCTGCCCCAACCCTGAGCCCCCTCCCTCATTCTAGCTCCTAGCCAGACTCTGCACCCCAGCCTGCTCCTTCACTCCCAGCCCTCTTCTCAGTGCACTCCCACCGTCATCTCAGTGCAGAGAGAGGGCCAGAACCAGGGAGAAAGTAGGTACCTACTTTATGTGGATAGGGCTGGGACCCCAGACTGGCAGCGGGCTGAGTGGGGCCAGCAGCCAGGACCCTGGCTGGCGGGAGCCGGCGGACGGAACCCCAGACCGGCAGCAGGCTGAGCTGCTAAGCCCACTGCTGGTCTGGGGTCCTGGCTGCCGGCCCTGCTCAGCCCGCTGCCGGTCTGGGGTCCTGGCTGCCGGCCCCTTGCCAGCCAGGGTCCGGGCCGCAGGCCCCGCTCAGCCCACTGCCGGCCTAGGTGAATGGAACCCCAGGCCGGCAGTGGGCTGAGCAGGCCGGCGGTGTAAAATCAGCATTTTAATTTAATTTTAAATGAAGCTTCTTAAACATTTTGAAAACCTTGTTTACATACAACAATAGTTTAGTTATATAATATATAGACTTATAGAGAGACCTTCTAAAAAAACATTAAAATGTAGTATTGGCACGCAAAACCTTAAATTAAAGTGAATAAATGAAGACTCAGCACACCACTTCTAAAAGGTTGCTGACCCCTGCTGTAGAGCATGGAGGGACCTGGTCCCGCTCTCTACTCCGGGTTCTAGCCCAAGGACCCTAATAGTAGCAGCTGTTGGCGGCTTTCCCTTCACCACTGACGCTGCTTTGATTCCCTGGGCCACTTCCCCGTGGTCCCTTTTCCTAGCTTCACCCTTACCTCAAGGTTCAGCAATGCTTCCTCTCCTCCAGCTCCTTTCACCTGGGTTTCTCTCTAGAGAGCTGGAAAGGAGAGCTTTTGTGCAGTATAAGTGGGACCTTAATTGGGTCCAGCTGTCTCCTTTAGCAGCCTAACGGCCTTAACTGACCCTTTGCCCGTTAACTGAGGTCAGGTGCCGGCATTAGCCTAATGATCTTAACTGGTTAAATTGGCATCAGGTGTCTTGATTGGCCTGGAGTAGCCTTTGTTTGGCTATCCAGGGAACAGGGACCTGCTCATTCTGAGGCTGATATACCTGCCTTCCACTTCTCTCTTATATCCTTCTGGTCGAGTCCGTCACACCCCAGATAAGTAAGGTCTGGTTCAAAAATGATTGGCTTATTTGTTCAGAAGGACCTGCAGCTGTTGATGATAACTAGCGGTGAGATGGGAGCAAGATGATACTGTTTTTAGCTTGTTTAGTTTCATTCACCACTTTGAAAAGTATTTAGCCAAGGTGTCAAGGTCAGATGACAGGCTGGAATCCAGCTCCTTATGGCTGTTGCCACACAGACATCATCAGCATACACAAACTTAGTTTCTCAGGAGGTCAGTAGGCCAGTTGTATATATTAAAGGGCATCAGAGCAAGTACAGATTGGTGTAGGAGTCTGTTGTTCATATGGTGGGGGCAACTCAAACCATCTCCACACTTGATGATCACTGTTCTGTTAGAAATCATCTGCATAATAAACTTTACACATTTCTTTTGTGCAACAATTGAGTAAAATTTTAGAACTAATCCACAGTTCCAAACTGCGTCGTATGCCAATGAAAGATCAACAAAAACAGTGCTGACCTTCTGCCTGTTTCAAAAGCATCCTCAATAAGAGATGTCAGTCTAATCACTTGATCTTCAGCACTACTGCCTGGTCAGAACCCTGCTTGGTCATGATGTAACTGTGAGACAACAGTAATTTAAGTACCAGTTTCTTGAGCAGCGTAAAAGTGATGCTGATCAGAGCAATTGTGCTTTAGTTCTTCAGGTCATCTGGCATCCTTCTAGGCTTAAGGAGTGCGACTACATCTGACCTTCGCCACACCTTTGGAACTTTACAGCATTACAGACAAGTATCATAGGGTCATAGTGGAAAGTCACAACAGGATGAGCTCATGTGATGCAGGAACTCCCCATGGATATTTTCAAGCCCAGGAGCTTTGTGAGGTTTTAAGAAAGAAATCACTGATTCCAGTTCCTCCCTATTGAATGGCTGGGATAAACTGGAGTCGGCTGAGGGGGCAGGCCGAATTTTTCTGATAGCAGACAATTCCTTCAGATCATGATCTCTCTGATTACTAGTTGGCTGTTGGACACCACAGCATTTGTTGTGGCATGTGTAGGGCATTTAGGGATCACCTCTGCCTAAAGGAAATGAAGAAGGCCCAAACCCCTACGACCTGAGTATATGAAGTCCAGACTTTCAACACATTGGTGACACCTTTCTTGTCTCTTAATACTACAACATTCCATATTAGCGGTTTCTTTTAATATATTAGCGGCTTGTTTTGTCCCTTCAGGCTAAGCACACTGTCTTTTTTTTTCATAGAGGTTGTCACAGACATCAAGCTGGCAGGAGATAGATGCCCTACAAAAAGCACGTGGAATCAACTTTCGAGCTGCTCTTAAAGTCTCACAGAAGAAGTTGTAAGCAACGTTCACATCATCAGCCATTTGCCATGACTCCCCGACTATGAGGTGCCTGTTGGATTCTTTTCTGAAGCAATCCCAATTGACAAGCTGAAAGTTCCTTTTCTTGCTTGGGTTTATTACGGCCAGTGCTTTCTCTAGCACTGTTATGACTGTGAAAAGGAAATGTTGGAATTTCCACATGTACGCTGAGAGGAAAAATGGAGCATCTACAGAAATGAAAACAAGATCTAGGGATCACTTAGTACCTTAAAGGGCTGAGTGGATGAGACTGCTTCGGATCATAAAGGCAGGATAGATTGGCAGCACTTGCATGGTCAAGGAGCATTTCACCATGAGGAGACTCAGCGGCGTTGTGGACATTAATATCAGGGCAATTGAAGTCACCACATACCACTGCGGGATACGGAACAAGAGAGAGCAGAAGGTGTTTTCCCTGTTCAGAAGAGGGGCAGTAAATATTTATCCGATTTACGCCATTTACAAATATGACATGCCAGGCAATCTTGTTATCTTCCTCAGATTGTCCAGATACTTGAAGCTTAAGTCCAGGTTTCACATAGGTACAAATTCTAAACTGTTGATGATAGTTGGAAGCTTCAATCTGATAGCCTCTGGTCTGTAATCGAGAGTCCTTGGTGGAATGTGTTTCCTGAAGCATATTAGCAGGTAACTGCTGAAGACCATCATGCTTAGGGGCAGAAAATCCCTTTTATATTCAGTAGTAAGATATTTAAAGAATTGATGGCCAAGTTGTCAGGATTGGTCCCTCCATCCTGGAGGATTAATAGAGGATGCCAGTGTGAAGCCTCCTGACATGTCCCTGTCCCTTGTAGAGATACAGGGGCAGGGAGGGCAGAACCAAGACCCTCCGTGACCTAAAAATCAGTTTAATCTAACCTGGGACCACAAACACTGAAATGCTTTACTCATGATTGTATGGTCTCACTACAAAGCAGGGTTAATGGTTGTTTGGTGCCTTAACTGCACATCTCTTAACATGTTTGGCTTTCATTTAAGTGTAAACTTAACTCTGAATTTCTTGCTTGGTTTTGGTATAATTGCTATATCCATTATTTACCTTAAGTTACCTATGCATACTCTCAGCCTTAACTGTGTCTGAACTTAGTTTTGTTTTGGAATTCTATAGGGCTTTGATCCAACAAAGCACTTAAGAGTGTACTTTACTTTAAATATGTGAATAGTCCCAACGTAGTCAAAGGGTCTTGACCATGTGTTCAAAGTTAAGCACATACATAAGTGCTTTGCTGGCTTGGGGCCTGTCTACTATAGGGTGTGTTGTACCTTTTTTTCTGAAGCATCTGATTCTAGTAACTGCAGGAGCACTGTGTTAAACTAGATGGATCACTGATCTAAACCACTATGGGAATTCCTATGTTTCTAAGATAAGTATTTTAGTAGAAAGAGGTCCACATAAAAGATAGATAATGTTTCCTCTGATTTTCTGGCTGTTCCCATGCCATTGCCACAGGCATAAAGTTGAGGTTTTTTGGATGACTTTACCATTTGCATATTTTCACACACTTTAGGATTTTGTTTTAAGAAAACTGTATTCTTCGAGTAGTATCCCTATGGGTGCTCCACTTCAGGTCCGCATGTGCCTCTTGAGCTTTCAGTTGGAGATTTCTAGCTAGCACTGACCATTCAGCCCACACATACACCCTAGGCTTCCTTGTGGCAGACACTGAGGCTATGCAGGGGTGCATGGGTGAGCTGCTGTCTGTTCCTTCTCTACTGCCCCAGCCCGCAATGGAAACCTAGCACGTCCATCTAGAGTGTACTCGACGTTCTCTCTTTTCTTTTTTTCTCAAAGTTAGTTAGTTTATAGCTGTAGGTTAGTGTTTAGTACAGTTAGTTTTAGGGCAGAGGATCATTTTTGCCTTCTTTTTTCTTCAGGAGACTTGTCATCTCCTAGCAGGGTATTCCTGGTTCACCAGGCTTCAAATGCTGCCTCTCTTACTGAGAGGCTATACCAGTGGGCAACGGACATTCCAAGTCTGTCCGTTGCCTGGGGAAGCCCCAAGTCTCCCACAGGTGTTCCTTCTGTTTGGCCCTTAAGTCCAGGGCTACAAAGGACAGGGAGATAGCTCAGACTACTGGCTATGGAAGGCTCCCTGCAACCACCCTCTGAGCCAAGTTAGGAGGACCCTCCACCCCAGTACATCCATCCCTGGATAGATCCAACACCCCATCAACCTTGGGGCCTGGGAAGCCTTGGAGTTCTAAGGACAGAAAGAAAGGGAAGTTTTTGGAGCCCACTGTGAAGACTCTCAGAAAGAGGAGCATGGTCTCTCACTTAAAGGAGTCAGCTCCAAAAAAAACCAGGTGCCCATCGACGTCCTTGGTCTCCAAGGGTTCTATTGAGAACAGGGACTGTTCCTCCAGTACTGATGGGCCCACAAAGCCTTGGAGCGCTAAGAACAGAAAGTATGGCTTTGGTAGGGCACCTATACTCTCCACCACTAAGGAGGGTAAGCACAAGATACCATCGGGTTCAGCCCTGCCACTGGCACCCAAGTATCCCGTTCGGCTGTCATGCACTTTAACCTAGCCACTTTAACTGATGTAAGCAGTTCAGCCAGGGGTACCAGCTGTGCAAACAGAATCCTTTGGCACCAAGCAAGCATCTGTGCCTGACATCTACAATGCCTGCAGTACACCCATCATTGTTGGTAACGTCAGCTCTGGCTATGGCAACCTTGACTACGGTGTTGGTACGCAGGTCCTTTTCGGAACCACAAGAGTTCTGATACATGGGGGATCGCTCAGTGTCAGATGAACCAGAGTCCCTGTTGTCATTTGGTACTGAGCATCTCTTGGTATTGAGACTTCAGTCTCTAAATGGACATTCCATGGTACAGAACTCTCCTCTCCTCAGTGGCTGCCCTCCAACCCCGTGCCATGGGAGGATGTGGAGGAAGAGGACTCCCAATCAGTCCCCTCGATTTTCAGTGAGGGGTTCTCCTACATACCTCTTTGGGAATCGGCCTTCACGCAGGGAAGACCTTGCTGGTCACTGAAAGTGGTGGAACAAGCCTTGTATGCCACCCTGCACTTCCTTAGGGACACCTGCAAAGGCCACATTGGGACCTGAGGGCTGCCTATCAACAGTAATTTAATGCACCACCAGTACTGTCCCTCAGGGAGACCAGGATTTCACATATAGAGCAGGTTACCATTGGTTCAAATAGAGATCTTATGAGGTGGTTGAGAACTAGGTTGAGATTCCAAGACAGGGTGGGGTGTCTGATGTGGGGGAAGAGATTATCTGTACCCTTAACAAATCTGTATGATACTGAGTGAGCACAAACCAGGGGATGAAAGGTCGATATGGCAGCCAGGTGTACCTTGACTAAACTGGTGGATAATCCGGATGTCTGTAGATCCAGCAAGTAATCTAGGATGAGGGAAAGGGGAACTGATTCCGGCCAGGGGTAACAACACCCAGACCAACAGATTAATCTCTTCCATTTCTTTGTTCAAGTTCAAGACATAGACTCTCAGGGCTTGGAGTTTGATTGCTTCTGCAATCAATCCATGGCAGGTGGTTTCTTCTTAAAGGATAATCCCTTTTGTGGGCAAGTTTTTCTGTCTAGACCCTCATATGATCATTGCTTACTCATTGTAGCTACTTTTTAACCACCAAAACTCTCAATATCAAATTTTGAATAGCGTGGGGTTCTGATCAAGCTTAATTGACCTGGTTCCATGGAACCCACCAAAAGTAGGCCAAATGTCAATGTGTCTCAGTGGGTCACAACTGAGAATACCAAATTCAGGACAAGCTGCTGAGAAATGGGGCAGAGACACCCCAAAACTGGTGGTTATTTTTCTATAAGATATACCTAACCAGCAACAAAAGTAAACTTCTGTCTCACCACACTGGCTAACAAGAAGTCAGAAATGCAGCCTCCTCACGTATTCCAGTTCTGAATTCAACACGCAGACAGTAGACTGAATGATGAGTGGTTCTTTATAACCAATTTATCAAACAGAGGGTTCTTCTGATCCCAAAGGTTAATATATAACTCAGATCTTACCCAATAATCACGCTGTTGCCGATCCTTTAGTATCTAATAACTAAAGGTTTATTTATAGAAAGAAAGAAAGAGAAAGGAAGGAGAGAGAATTAAAATTGGTTAAAGGAATCAAATATGTACAGTAATTTCAAGGTTCTAGGATCAGGGTTGAAGCAGTGATAGTATAAACTGCTGATTTGTTAAGTCTCTGGTTTCTCCAAAATCATTGGAAGTTCCTCAGTTCCTTGGTTAGAATGCTCCCATTAGTATAAGTTCATAGTCCAGAGATCAGATCAGGAAAGAGACCAAATGGAGATGTTTCCAGGGACTTTTATAGTTTATGCCCTGTGGAGGGAAACTCACTGTTTCAAACAAAGCCGTCAGTCCAGTTTGTGGAAAAATACAGGTAACGAGATGGAGTTTAGGGTTGCATGATTTAGTCACATGCCCTTGCATGATTCGCTGATTCATAACAGAGGCCATTACCCATACTCTAGTGAAAACATTCACATGAAAGTCCGTCGGGGGGATAGGCTTCTTCCATGGTCCATTGTGTTTGTTGATGAGCCATCAACTTGAATATTCCATTCACAATGTGTTGGCCAGACTGGGTGCAAATTACCCTATGGGTGATACCACAGGAGCAAACACATTTGAAATACAGGTACATAGTCAATATTCATAACTTCAGATACAAAAATGATATGTGCATACAAATAGGATAATCATATTCAGCAAACCATAACTTTCCATTGACACCTTACTTGATGCACTCTGTACAAAATTTGTTGTGATTATTTAACAGTGGTAGCAACAACGATCTACATGGTCATATTTTAATCACATAACATCATATCATGTACCAGTATTTTTTTTTCTGAAACCTCACAGTTCAGAGAAATCCTATTTCTATCCCTGGATGTTAGAAGGGCCTTCTACCTGGATAAGACTAAGCAGATTAGGAGATTGCCTAGACTCTTCTTATACTTTGCAGATAGAGCTAAGGGAGCTCCTATTTCTGTTGAATGACTTTTGAAATGGATATTAGATTGCATTTCTGTTATAAGTGTGCAGGTGCTCAGCCCTTCCTTCTCCCCGCATTGAGTGAGCATGCATTCAAGCAGATTATAGGCAACATCTGCTGCATTTTGGAACAATGTTCCAGTATCAGAGATATGTAGAGACACTACTTGGACTTCTGTCCATATATTTTTCAGAGCATTACTCCCTGCTCCCTGCCATCAGATTTGATGAGACACTTGTCTCTGCGGTACTATCTTCAGTTCGGAACCCTGTTCCAAAGCTCCCCCCCTGCTTCTAGGGATACTGCTCAGAAATCAGCTGAAGTGGAGAACTCATAGGGACACTATTCAAAGAAGAAGGAAATGTTACTCACTCTGTTCAGTAACTGTAGTTCTTTGAGATGTGTGTCATAGAGCTTGACTACTCGTCCTCCTTTCCCTCTGCTTCAGCTGTTCCCTAGGGGATAACTGAGAACAGAAGAAACTGAGGGCAGTTGGCCAGTGCACCCCTATATAGCCTCAGTTTCTGCCATGAGGTGGCATAAGGCACATGTGGGAGCCAAATGGACACTGCTAGCTAGAAATCTCTGATCGAAGGCTCAGGAGGCACATATGCATCTGAATTGGAGCACCCAGAGGGTCATACATCTCAAAGAACTACAGTTACTGCACAGGATGAGTGACATTTCCCTCTCTTAGGATGCTTGTCCCCCTGCTAGAATCTTTCAACCCAAACTCCAGGCCAATAGTTTTTTGTATTGCATGAGACCATGAGTATTAAAACATTATTAAAAAATGACTCAGGCTTTTAATTATACACTGAACATGAGAGCAGCATGGTTTTTTTCCACACTTCACCAATGGATGGATCTTTGGGGTTGTGGGTACCTCAGTCTCCATATTAATTGAATCCTTTGTCTCACCATGAACACTGTCTGCAATTATACTTATTTTTGCTAGTTTTATTCATGGTTTTATGATGTGGACACTTGTCCACTAGTAACTGGGCAAAGACAGTTGATAACTTTTTGATACTTTACCTACCAGAGCTAGTCCACACTCTTTAAAACACATGCAAAATAATAGAGGTGTTTGCCTCCCAAAGATACACTAGAAGATTCTGTACTGGGGACATGTATTATTGTACAACACTCTTTTTTAACACAAAATATAAGGCAGTATATTTACTGCTACCATATGAAATATCATTAACCATATAAATAGTAGACAAAATAAAATGAAAACAATATTCATTTTGTGAAACAATCCATTTTATTGATTATTATTAAATTATAATTGATTTATTGATTTATTAATTCACAAAATGTGATATTTCATTATAGCTGTACTGCAAATTAGTGAGGTTCTACTGCATTTAATAATTCTGTATTTAATTATCCTAAAAAGCATCTTTGATCATCCACAGCTTAAGAGAATTTTAACATCTTCTGTCAAGCGTGCATCAGTTCAATACTGTTTCTTGTTCTGACATATGTAACCGTCAATGTTTCTTTTAGGCTTTTTTCTTAGACATGGAATTGGGGTGTTTTTAAAATTGTATGAGATGCTATCACTGAGTTCAAGTAAGACTTTTCAAGTACAAAGTTTGTTAATTTGAAGTTGTGTGGAAAGCCCACAGGTTTCAGTGGGGATACTTTAATCATAACAAAAGAGCAATTGTTCAGAGTTTGTTGGGTTGTTTTGGTTTTTTTTGGTTTTCGAGTGGATTTAACCTTGGAGCAATTCCAGCTGTGTTAATAAGCCACAGGAAACTGCAGTGAACATATATATATATATATATATATATATATATATATATGAAGAAATTCTTTTTTACCTAAGGAAACTGCAGTGAGTGTGTGTGTGTGTGTGTGAAGCAAGAGCAGCTGCTTACCGAAGCCAGTTTTTTTCCTTACACATGAAATTAATAACCATGGACAAGACATGAAACTAGTTCTCGATTAGTAGTTGGCTGATTTATATCCAGTAGCTAGTGTTTGATGTGGCTTTCATGTATAAGGTCAACTTTGTTTAATAAGGAATAAAGCATTAATTGTATATGTGCTTTTGGCTGTATCTAGATTCAGAATCTAATTTAATGTAAATAGAATGCAGGCTTCTCATTCCAAGTGTTAGACCCTAGAAGATTAACAGTAATCAATGCATTTATAAGAACTATGTGTACAGAGAAGCCTTGGTTACGTAAATTGGTATTTGTTGCTTGTAATGAGTACTACTGGTTATAATTTCTTCCTTGCAATAGGTATGGAACCTATCAAAGGATTTAACTGTTCAGTGCTATATCATGCCTGTGAGAGCCAGTAGAATACTACGGGGAACTAGCAGCTATAGCGATCAAGCAGTGGTGGAGGGAAGCATTAAGCCTATATAAGGAACATCATAATTTTAGAGGAGAGGAGCTGCCTAGAATAGAATCATAGAATCATAGAATATCAGGGTTGGAAGGGACCTCAGGAGGTCATCAAGTCCAACCCCCTGCTCAAAGCAAGACCAATCCCCAATTAAATCATCCCAGCCAGGACTTTGTCAAGCCCTGACCTTAAAAATATCTAAGGAAGGAGATTCCACCACCTCCCTAGGTAACGCATTCCAGTGTTTCACCACCCTCCTAGTGAAAAAGCTTTTCCTAATATCCAACCTAAACCTCCCCCACTGCAACTTGAGACCATTACTCCTTGTTCTGTCCTCTGCTACCACTGAGAACAGTCTAGAGCCATCCTCTTTGGAACCCCCTTTCAGGTAGTTGAAAGCAGCTATCAAATCCCCCCTCATTCTTCTCTTCCGTAGACTAAACATCCCCAATTCCCTCAGCCTCTCCTCATAAGTCATGTGTTCCAGTCCCTTAATCATTTTTGTTGCCCTCCGCTGGACTCTTTCCAATTTTTCCACATCCTTCTTGTAGTGTGGGGCCCAAAACTGGACACAGTACTCCAGATGAGGCCTCACCAGTGTCGAATAGAGGGGAACGATCACGTCCCTCGATCTGCTGGCAATGCCCCTACTTATACATCGCAAAATGCCATTGTCCTTCTTGGCAACAAGGGCACACTGTTGACTCATATCCAGCTTCTCGTCCACTGTAAGAACTGCTGGTCCACTGTAAGAACTGCTGCCGAGCCATTCGGTCCCTAGTCTGTAGCAGTGCATTGGATTCTTCCGTCCTAAGTGCAGGACTCTGCACTTGTCCTTGTTGAACCTCATCAGATTTCTTTTGGCACAATCCTCCAATTTGTCTAGGTCCCTCTGTATCCTATCCCTACCCTCCAGTGTATCTACCTCTCCTCCCAGTTTAGTGTCACCTAAGGCACCTCTTTCCCCTTTCTCATTTGCTTTGCTGCTCTGCCCACTGGCAGGAAAGGCTGGGAGTCTCAAACTCCTCAACCAGTCACCAGCTACTTCTGCCACATCCAGACTTCACCAGCCAGAGAAGAATCGAGAGCTTTCTCTACTTTTAAGCCAACACATTGTATTTATGTTCCATTTAGTGGGGGTGTGAGAAAAGCATGTTGTGGAAAACCTTCAGGGACATCTCACTTTCTTGTGCAAACAAAGCCCATAGAGAGGGCTTTCCCAATGTAAAATAACATTTCACAGTATAACACAGTTGCCTTTTTTGCTATGTCTACAGTGAGAAGTTAGGTAATTCTCTTACCTTTCTTCTAGCATTGCTCCATTGGTGCTGACACTAGTGGGAGCACTAGTATAGACTAGCCCCCAGATAATTTTACCACTGTATTGTCCAAACCTAGTCAGAGCAGTGATGTGGGTATTGCCTAAAATTCCCAGTGTAGATAAGAAAAGGAGTTCTTGTGGCACCTTAGAGACTAACCAATTTATTTGAGCATAAGCTTTCGTGAGCTACAGCTCACTTCATCGGATGCATAAAAGTGGAAAATGCAGTGAGGATGTTTTTATACACACAGATCATGAAAAAATGGGTGTTTATCACTTCAAAAGGTTTTCTCTCCCCCCACCCCACTCTCCTGCTGGGAATAGCTTATCTAAAGTGTAGATAAGGCCTTTCTGTTTGCAGGCTGAAAAGTTAAAATATTTGGACTTCATCCTATGAGATGTACATTTAGAAGGCTAATTATGACTAAATTCCAAATGCTTCTAGCCATTTAATTGTATCAGAAACATCCAACAAATATGTTGATCCAGAGGGCGCCATTTCTTTGAAGGAATGTTCGATATGAAATAGGCTGTACATTTGGAATATGTAAATAATCAAATAGACTGCTTAAACCAAGATCTTCAAAAATAGGAGCCTAAAATCCTAGGTTCTTAAATAAACGATCTCAGTCAAATGGAGCTGCTTGGTGCTCAGCATTTTGCAATATTAGATCATTTATTTAGGAGCCTAGTCATGGACTTGAGTGTCTAACATTTAGGCTCCTGTTTCTGAAAATCTAGGGTTTAGATCATATGCTTGATACTGTCCTTGGCATTTATGATAAATGTGATGGTTAGACTGCTGTCTATTAAGGATTGTTATAGTTTTATGGAATTTGAGGTTTCCTCTAAAAACTCGTCTTCCTTTCTAACTTGTGCACTGAACTCCATATTGGTGCTTAAAAAATTAGTAAGTCCTAATGTTAAAATGAAAGAGTAGAAACTGAAGAACAGAAAATAAAACTAAAGTCTATTAGCAAAAAAAATTGTGAAGATTTGTGGATAAAATTATCAGATTTGTATTGCCTTTTTTAACAATATGCTGTTCAAATTTTACTGTATCACACCTTATTTAAATACATAACATTGTTTGGGAACAAATTTTGTGCACACTATATAGTAAATGAGTGATATTGTCACTATCCTGATCTTCTGTTCTCCCTTCTATGCTATTGATGCTAAATTCACTAATTGCGAATTGTCTTTAATAAGTTTATAAATAGTATAGGGCAGGTACATCCCTATGTGTTAGTACAGCACCAGCACAATAGGGCCGCAATCCAGGACCATAATGTAAATATAAATAATAAATAATACTCATAATGATTAATCCTGGTGTGGTGGTTGTGTTTCCTAGGTATAGCATATTTGAGTGGAATGTGCAGTGAAAAAAGAAAATGTATTATTGCAGAGGACAATGGTCTGAATCTCGCATTTACCATTGCCCATGAGATGGGTCACAAGTAAGTACATGAAAGAAAACAAAGATCCCTAACTTTTGTTGACATGTATTATTCCAGACTCTAAATTTAATTTTAATTTTAATACAGGAGTTTATCACATAACACAAGAGCTTTGGTTTTGTATGTGTTCTTGTTTTTTAATTAAGGAAGGCCATTACTTATGACTTATGATAAGTGTAAGGAAATTCATTTTTTTCGTTAAAATTGACATAATTTGTCAATATAGCACATAAGTCAAGAAAATAATTACATCTTTGAATGGCACATTAGTCATTCTATATATACAATAATTCATTAGAACATTTGGAAGATCTAATTTAATCTGGGGAAAGAACAGGTGTCTCCTGAACTTGTTTTGGGGATTGTGGTACTATGCATCAAATGCAGCTCTGACTAATATTGCCAAAAAACGTGTAATGAAATCATAAGTTGACTGAGATTTTATTGAGTTTGCCAGTCTCAAAATAGTTCCTTTAAAATCATAATGGTCATCAAAACACTAGCTTCCCTCCACCCCAAACAGCAAAAGATTGTGCTGAAGCTGAAGATGTAAATTCTTTACAGCAAGATGTTGTTCTTATTGGCTAGAAGGAGAGTAGGGAGTACTAAGGAGTAAACTTAATACAAAAAAGCAGTATGCTGCCCAAACAAATTAGATATCAAACCTGGAATTCACTGCTTGATCTCCCCACCCTTCAAAAAAGAATAAATAAGTCAGTGCTTTACAAGTTTAAATTTTACTGGGGGAGAATCTCCTGTATTCATCCTCAATATTTGATACAAGTTTATCAATTAGGTCAAAGTTTTAAGAAGCAGCTTCAGTTTTTGAGACCATCATTTCTGGAGGCTCTGCTCCAGACATCTCCATCTGAGCTCTTGCATTTGCCATTTGACTTCAGCTGGAACTGTGAGCTCTCAGCACCTCTGAAAATTAGGTGTCTCAAGATGGGCACTGTAAATTGGAAGCCACTTTTGAACATGTCTAGTTACTGTCTAGAGAACTGAGATCCCAGTATCTAATACTGAAGAAGAAAGTCAATACTAAATGAGATTTTTGGTTTTAAGGATAGCCTCTCCCGGTGAATTAGAGATGAACAATTTCTATGAACTCATGGAGGATGGTGAGGAGAGTTACAGGGATGTTCATTCCAGGTGAATCCCTGCCAGAGAAATAATTTAAGGCCACTAAATTCCTTAAACTTTAAAAAATTAAGTAGAAATAAATGCTTTCCTTTAAATTAATTTTTGGATATCTGCTGTTTATAGAAAGGAATTCTCAGAGAAAATACAATTAAATATAAGGCAAAACCAGAAAACCCACCACCTGTTTGTAGATGACAATGAAAACCGTCCACTGTTATAAAATGCATAAATAAATAAACTTTATGAGCTCTTGTTGGCAAGATTTTTCAAAGAGCACATTTAGCACACGGGGCATTAAGTACAAACAAGTATGCTTCCAAAAACTTTTGGCAATATTTTCAGAACTGGAATTGAAGTGCCTTATGCAACTGAAAATAATTAATAGTTTAATTTTTGTGCATTTGTTTTTGCACATCAAACTCCTTAAATGTATATTCTGTGCTTTGGAATGGATTTCTGTCTGACCTACATGCAGACCTAATTGTAAGCTCCTAATAGAACAACTCTGCAGAGCTGTGGAGCATTTAAGAATATTTTCTCAGTTACCTACTTTGATATATCCCCAAAATGCTCATAACCTGCTGTGCATAATTGTAAATACATATTAGTGTACTTATGGCTCTGTAGTCATGGTTGAATATACTGTTATTTTTGTTATTAATGTTATTTTTGTGCCCTCCATTGAGCACACTCAAGGGAGTTTCTACATGTAGCTTTCACAGTTCCCTATGGATACATTTTGAACATCATTCTATTGAACAATGATAATCTAGAGATTTTTTTGGTGGAGGTTGGTGTAGAGGTGGAGGTAAAGAGAGTGGTGGGAGGGGGATTAGTTTACAAGCATAAAGTGGAGTGGGATGAGGGAAAGGAAAAACGAGTGAGAGAAAAACGAGAAATGGAAAGGAATGAGGAAGGAAGGGATATTAGCTGCTCAGATACTATAATGATAAGAACAGAGATGGATAAATAGGAAGGAGATGGATAAATAGCGGAAGGAGAGAGGTGCATTGTGGAAACCATAAACAAGGCTGGCAGCAGAGGAACAGAGTATGAAGAGGGCAAAGGTGCACAGCCAGTCAGCATAGTTTGTTCCATTCAAACCTGTCTAATTTTTGTATCATAGCATGGAATATATATGTTTTGTGTCTAAGTTACAAATTGAAATATATATAACATCTTTTACTCTACTAATAAATAAGACTTCTCTATAGCGTGATAAGAAAAATACTTTTTATGTGTTGTGCAGTTTTGCTGCAACTCTTTAGATGTGAGGAGTGAGCCAAGTTCAGTCCTCATAAAGCTCAAAACATGTTTTAGAAATCTGTAGCTAAAATACTCTACTAATATAAATGGCTTTAGCCTTGTAAAAAATCTTAAGGTGATTTTTATAAACAAGTTTTTCAAGTTAAAATCCTGATTGTTTCCTGCAGAAATAAATTTAGACCTGAAACAGTCCAGAATTCTTTAGGAACAAAAGCCACATGGAAGTACCAGACAGTACATGCTACAGATGGTTATCTTTGGTGTTACTCAATTACTGAGGTGTTTCACTATATTACAGTTTTTCTGCAAATGCCTTGACTCAGTAACGCATGTTTTCCCCCCTGCGGGAACCACAACCTCTTATTCATGCTCTTGGTTCTAATAAAAGATACAGTGAAATTTGAGATTAGTGGAATCAACATGGATTATCTTCTTTCATTCACATTTTGAATTGCTTGTTTTTAGGTTTTACCAGTTTCAGTCTTCCCCACTCAATTAGTTACATTATTATTAAAATGAGATTATGGCTTTTCAGCTTCTGTTTTCCATTTGGATAAATTTAACTGCTGCTTTGTTACTTGAGTTGATCAGTAAATTAGTGGCTAATAGGAGTTCTACATTTGTTGGCCTACAAGGCTCAAGATCTGACACTGCTTGCCATCTACAAGGGCTTCATCTTGATTTTGGAGGTAAAATATCCTGTTACTGTATTTGTGGAACTTAATCTTTGTGCTTCTGTTTCATACCTTCCTCCTACCCCTTTCTCTTACTTAGAACTTGCCCTGTGTGTTCTTCCATTTCATTTGTAGTGTTTTTATAATAATTTGAAGAAACCCTCTTATAGTGGGAAACACTTTGTTTGTTTGTTTGTTTGTTTGTTTGTTTGTTTGTTTATTACAATATGCCGAGAGGACATAACTAAGATTGGAGCCTCGTTGTTCCAGTCTCTGTACAAATATAAACTGAAGAGCTTAAAATCTAAATAAATAATATATAATAGCACTTAACACAATTTGGGAGCCATATAAATAATTGGAAGCATGCACTGGGTATCATCCAGTGTCTATATAGCTGGGAAATTAATTCTTAAAAGAGCTTTCTCTGGTCACACCTTCCCTATAGAATGCTACTATAAATGTACCCAGCCTTGTTTTTAACATTTTAAAGCTGATCACAGAATACAGGTTACTTACCCAAGTGAAACATTTTGTACCAATGTGTTAAAATAGCTGTCTCCAGAAAATGATAGACCACAAAGCCAGATATCTGATACAACCATACCTATATAGGGGCACAGAAAGCTGAGTAGTAGCTCCAGGATCTCTCTGACTGTGTTCCTGCTTCCTGCTACTATGGGTCCATTGGACCTACACTCCTGAGCACGTCCCTGGCTGTGAATTCCTCAGCAAGTAGGAAGCTACTGGGGAAATATTATGTATCTGGCTGCAGGAGGGGATGATGTAAGTATTCTGGCCCTGACTGATCTGCTCACTACCTCCTCCTTACCCCCACAGAGCCCTCCAAGGAGTTTAGGGGGAGTAGTGGAATACTTCTGTGCAAGTGGTGGACACATACATCCCTTTTCCTGTGGAGATCCTTGCATAGAGGACCCCTCGATGCAAAGATCACAAGGACACAATTCAGCCCCTAGTTACTAATTTCACCTTGATGGTAACTTCCTTTATGCTTTCCAACACAAAAATCTGTTTTAAAGCATTTTAGTAAGAAATCCATATTAGGATTAAACAATTAAGATCAACATTAATACTTCTATTAATAGAGTCCATGCCTGGCTTCCTGAAAGCATAATTTAGATGAGGAATCAATTATTTCAATTTCTCCACTGCTTTTATTTCCCATTTCCTTAGTAGTCACTGTACTTCAGAATGTGTCTTGTTAAGTAAGATGATTCACTTGTAGCAGCATCACTATTCTCTCAAGTCACAAAGCCAAAAGTGTTCAATCTAAGGTGCCTAAAGCTCTCCTTCACAATCCATATTTAGGTACCTAAATAGAAGTGGCCTGATTTCAAAGGTGCTGTCCCCTTGATTTCCATGGGGGATGGGGTTACTCAGTACCTCTGGAAACCAAGATACTTCTGTTTAGGCACCTGAATATGGATTTGGAAACTTAAGTTTATTGCCCAAAGTTTGAAAAACACTGCCACAGTATAGAACGTGTGATTTTTTTTTAAAGGAGAATTTTCTGCTAACTACAGAACATAATGCTAAGAAAATAGCTTATATACATACATCTATAACAGTATTGTTAGCAGTTAACATTCTTTTGTGCTGTCTTCAGGTTTGCAGTGTTGTGGGTCAATTTTGAGGTCAGTCATCACATAGCACAGTCATGCTTTTATATTATTTTTGGCACACACTGGGCTATCTTTTTTGTACAGTAGCTAGAAGCTTTTATTTCTACAAGAAACACTATTTAATCTGCTTATATTATCCATGTGTAAGCAAGAGAACAGTTTTGGATCAACTCCTCATAACAAAGAAGATACCATATTCACTTGCTTCTTTATTAAATGGTTATTCTATTGAATTGGCAAAACACATAAGCAGCATAGAGAATTTTCCTTTTATTTATTACATAGAGACTGACTTTGATCACAGACTGGTTTTACATTAGGGTAGTTCCACTGATTTCAACAGATACTCTTAATTTATACTGGTATAATAAGAACAGAATTAGATACATTGAAAAACTATATTGAAAGCAAATTTGTTTTTATTTTTCTTAATTTCTTTATTTAAGGTTAATTACAAGACACCCTATTCCAAGGTCTAAGCTCCCTGACAAGGCATCAAAAATCCATCCCATCCATAATAATAAAATAAAAATAATGGCAAAATAATGGTAGATCCCACAAAAAGCAGCCAGTCAGCCCAAAACAGCAAAGTATCCCATCCCTCAAGTTTCCAAAGACCCCATCATTCACCCTGCTCACCTCAGCTTTCTTCTGAGACATTTTCAAGAAGATGTATACATTAAAGATCAACAGATTTAGGTATTTTGGATCAAAAGTGGGTGACAGTTTCAAAATCATGGAGCCATGCTGATAAACACCAGCTGAGAATTTTTGCCTGGCAAAATTAGTATAGAACACCAAACATTCAAATGGTTTGGGAAAGGTTTTCAGAAGATACATTTACAAATAGGGATTTTAGAGATGGATCCAATTTATCTTGAGGTTTTTGTTTTCACTTTCTGGTTGGCTGCAAACTGAAAGCCGAATGCCCTTGTTAGAATTTTCAAAATCACAAAAACTAATTTGTTGGATTCAAGTTCTAAGAACAGGCAAATTTTCAGAGAGCATCTTATTTTATCCAAGCATATTTTTCCCTAATGGCAACTTACACTGATGAGTTCTGTGAAGACAGACAGACAGCTAGAGGAAGAGAGAGCTCTGGACGAAATACAGTACAAAAACTAGCCAGAGTGAAGAATCTACTCTTGACAGGCTTTGTACATCCAAATCCCCCGGCCCCTCAGAAATGCTTTGTCCACATTTCTTTAGCAAGTTTAAAAAATGTAAAATCATTCGAAATTTAAAAGATTAAGCAAATAAGTAAAATTTTCAATTTTCCGTCCTATGTTTGAGTAATGCACTACAAGATGATTCTTTAATTAATATCATTTTGGAGCAGTGTCTTGGAAACATAGTGTCCAATATGTGGAAAACACTTTATGTAATGCATAACTTTAGTAGATATTTAAAAACATTTCAGACAATTGTGAGAAAGTGGACAAGAGATTGTGTAAATTAATGTCAATGTTTTTCATTAATAAACAGAATTAGCCATCTTGTTGGCAATTCAATGAATATCTGACGCCTCAAAGTTTCCTTTTCCTAATTACATATTTTTTTCATTTGATCACATGGTATAGTTCAGTAATGATTCTTGGCATAGAACTGAGTACATAAACCTTAGACATAACTATTTATCTTGAAATATTGCAGTTTGCAGTATTTGCCTTTAGCCTCTTCTTTGTTGTTGCTGCCCACTTGCCCTGTATTAGATACATGGCCTCTTAGTGGATTTTTAAATTAAATTATTTGTTTCATTTTATTAAGTTAAATAAAACGATCACAGCAAAGTTTTAAACTATTTGTATTACCCATATGTGCTTCAGTCTAGGGCCCAAACTGTATACTCCAGCAGAGTTACACATGGGAGGAATCAGAAGGACAAAGGATCACTTTGTGAAGGTTCATATTATGGAGTTTTCTTAATTTTTTTAAGGGGCTTTTGCAGGGAGGAATTATAGTGGGGCACTCCTCTCCCCACATAGGTTTGGTTCCTTCAAGCTTTTCCTGTGACAGCATTTGTTCTTTTCTCTTCCACATGTTACCTATGCAAAAACTCCATTTCTGAGTCAAATACAGTTGCACAGCTTGAGCCTGAAGCAGCATTGACTAAGAGAGGGCACAGATTACCTGTCATTTAGCCCCTGCTGTAGGAGAGAGGAGAATGCCTGAGAAAGTAGCTCCTCTTCCTCCCCCAGTCCCACGTTCTATTTCCATATTTACATGTATGACATAATGCATATGCAAAGCAAAAGCACAGAGCACAGGATACACAAGTTTAGAACAGTGAGCATCATTAAGCAATGCAACAAATATCATGTAAATTATACTGTAGCAGCCACCTCAGAGAAAATGACACTTGGATGGGAAAATGTTATATAACGGTAAAATGGGAAAGCATATTGGGAGCTCTTAATTTTCCATCACTTGTGCCATCCCTGAATCCAACATCTCCTGTGGAAGAATGGTGGTGGAAGTGGCAGAGGGAATTAAGAAAAGCTGTTTTGCAGAAGTCACAAGCTCACACAGATGGCAGGGTGCAGTACAGTGTTCTACACGTACTTAGTGAACTTTATGACTCTTAACATATTTGTTAGAATATGTATTGCATGAATCCCATTAATTGGTCTTAAATGGTTATAAGATTCAAAGCATATTCTAAAATATTGTCATTATCTTAGAGCCTTAATAGCTGGAAAGAGACAAATATTCCTTGGCCACATATTTCTTTTGATTTATGCATAAAATTCATAGAGTAAGGAGTGGGTTTGGTTTTCCTAGGCCAGCAACATGTTCATCCAATAAAGATAGAATAAAATCTTGCTAAATAGAAAGCTGGCTATGCAGCTGGCTATGCACATCAGCAAAATGTCTCTGTGACAAGGTCACTTGCACCTCCAAGCTAAATTATTCCCTTGTAAGTTCCATGAGGAAATCCCTTTGTGCCATGAGCTCTGTTGCTTTTCTCTTAGGCTATGTCTACACTATGAAATTAGGTCAAATTTATAGAAGTCAGTTTTGTAGAAACCATTTTTATACAGTCGATTGTGTGTCCCCCCACACAAATGCTCTAAGTGCATTTAGTCAGCAGAGTGCATCCACAGTACTGAGGCAACCGTTGAGTTCGGGAGCATTGCACTGTGGGTAGCTATCCCACAGTTCCTGCAGTCTCCGCCGCCCATTTGAATTCTGGGCAGAAATCCCAATGCCTCATGGGGCAAAAACATTGTTGCGGGTGGTTCTGGATACATATTGTCAGCGACCCCCCCCCCCATGAAAGCAACGGCAGACAATTGTTTTGCGCCTTTTTTCCTGGGTTACCCGTGCAGACGCCATACCACAGCAAGCATGGAGCCTGCTCAGCTCACCATCACCATATGTCTCCTGGTGCTGGCAGACACGGCACTGCATTGCTACACAGCAGCAGCTCATTGCCTTTTGGCAGCAGACAGTGCAGTATGACTGGTAGACATCATCGCCGTACTCCAGGGTGCTCTTTTAGCCGACCTCGGTGAGGTCAGTCAGGGGTACCTGGGCAAACATGGGAGTGACTCAGCCAGGTCATTTCCCTTTTAAGTTTTGTATCATGGCGATTCAGTCCTGCCGGCAGTTGTACTGCACCGTCTTCTAATGAGCAGCCAGGAGACAACGATGGCCAGCAGTCATACTGCACCGTCTGCTGCCAGCAAGATGTATAAAGATAGACGAAGAGGATCAAAACAAGAAATAAGACCAGATTTGTTTTGTATTCATTTTCTCCTCCCTTCCTCCCTCCCTCCGTGAAATCAATGGCCTGCTAAGCCCAGGGTTTTGAGTTCTATCCTTGAGGGGGCCATTCTGTTTCTCCTTGATGCAAAGCCACCCCCTTTGTTGATTTCAATTCCCTGTAAGCCAACTCTGTAAGCCATGTTGTCAGTCACCCCTCCCTCCGTCAGAGCAACGGCAGACAATCGTTTCGTGCCTGTTTTCAGCACAGATACCATAGCACTGGGAACATGGAGCCTGCTCAGATCACCGCGGTAATTATGAGCACTATAAACACTGCGCGCATTATCCAGCAGGATATGCAGAACCATAACCTTCAAGAAAAGCGAAACCAGGTGAGGAGGAGGCAACTGCAGCGCAGTGACGAGAGTGATGAGGACATGGACATAGACTTCTTACAAAGTACGGGCCCCTGCAATGTGCACATCATGGTGTCAGTTGGGCAGGTTCATGGCATGGAACACTGATTCTGGGCCCAGGAAACAAGCACAGAGTCATGGGACTGCATAGTGTTGCAGGTCTGGGATGATTCCCAATGGCTGCGAAAGTTTCACATGCGTAAGGGCACTTTCATGGAACTTTGTGACTTGCTTTCCCCTGCCCTGAAGCGCAAGAATACCAAGATGAGAGCAGCCCTCACAGTTGAGAAGTGAGTGGCAATAGCCCTGTGGAAGCTTGCAATGCCAGACAGCTACCGGTCAGTCGGGAATCAATTTGGAGTGGGCAGATTTACTGTGGGGGCTGCTGTGATCCAAGTAGCCAACGCTGTCACTGAGCTGCTGATATCAAGGGTAGTGACTCTGGGAAATGTGCAGTTCATAGTGGATGGCTTTGCTGCAGTGGGATTCCCTAACTGTGGTGGGGCGATAGAGGGAACCCATATCCCTATCTTGGCACTGGAGCACCAAGGCAGCGAATACATAAACCAAAAGGGGTAGTTTTCAATGGTGCTGCAAGCACTGGTGGATCACAAGGGATGTTTCACCAACATCAAAGTGGGATGGCCGGGAAAGGTACATGACACTTGCATCTTCAGGAACTCTGGTCTGTTTCAACAGCTGCAGCAAGAGACTTACTTTTCAGACGAGAAAATAACCATTCGGGATGTTAAAATGCCTATAGTTATCCTTGGGGATCCAGCCTACCCCTTGATGCCATGGCTCATGAAGCCATACACAGACACCCTGGATAGTAGTCAGGAGCTGTTCAACTATAGGCTGAGCAAGTGCAGAATGGTGGTAGAATGTGCATTTGGGCGTTTAAAAGTGCGCTGGCGCCGTTTACTGACGTGGTTAGACCGCAGGGAAACCAATATTCTCATTGTTATTACTGCTTGCTGTGTGCTCCACAATATTTGTGAAAGTAAGGAGAAGACGTTTATGGCGGGGTGGGAGGTTGAGGCAAATTGCCTGGCCACTGATTACGCGCAGCCAGACACCAGGGAGGTTAGAAGAGTACAGGAGGGTGCAGTGCACATCAGAAAAGCGTTGAAAACCAGTTTCAGGAATAGCCAGGCTACAGTGTGAAAGTTCTGTTTGTTTCTCCTTGATGAACCCCCCCCCCCCTTGGTTCACTCTACCTCCCTCTAAGCTAACCACCCTCCCCTCCTCCCTTTGATCACCGCTTGCAGAGGCAATAAAGTCATTGTTTCTTCACATTCATGCATTCTTTATTAATTCATCACACAAATAGGGGGTAACTGCCAAGGTAGCCTGGGAGGGGTGGTGGATGAGGGAAACACCGGGAGGGGTGGTGCCACACAGCACTTTAAAAGTTTAAAAGTTTAAAACTTATTGAATGCCAGCCTTCTGTTGCTCAGGCAATCCTCTGGGGTGGAGTGGCTGGGTGGCCGGAGGGCCCCCCACTGTGTTCTTGGGCATCTGGGTGAGCAGGCTATGGAACTTTGGGAGGAGGGTGGTTGGTTACACAGGGGCTGTAGTGGTGGTCTGTGCTCCTGCTGCCTTTCCTGCAGCTCAACCATACGCTGGAGCATATTAGTTTGATCATCCAGCAGCCTCAGCATTGAATCCTGCCTCCTCTCAGCTCCTGCCGCCGCGTTTCAGCTTCAGCCCTCTCTTCAGCCCGCCACTTACTCTCTTCAGCCTGCCACCTCTCCTCCTGGTCATTTTGTGCTTTCCTGCACTCTGACTTTGTCTGCCTCCACGCATTCGTCTGTGCTCGTCAGTGTGGGAGGACAGCATGAGGTCAGAGAATATTTCATCACGAGTGCGTTTTTTTTGCCTTCTAATCTTCGCTAGCCTCTGGGAAGGAGAAACATATGCAGTTGGTGGAGGGGGAAAAAGGGAGAGTGGTATTTAAAAAGACACATTTTATAGAACAATGGGTACACTCTTTCACAGTAAACCTTGCTGTTAACATTACATAGCACGTGTGCTTTCATTACAAGGTTGCATTTTGCCTCTTATTGAGGGTATGCTGGTTTGTTGTGAGAGATCACTCATGCAGGGCTGGGCAGCAGAATTCGGCTTGCAGGCAGTCATGCTAAGCCACAGTCTTTTGGCTTCTTTAACCTTCATAACATGTGGGAATGGTTTCAAACAGCAGTGCCCTCATTTCCCATACAAAGTAGCTGTTGGGTTGGCCATTAAAAATGGGTTGGCAATTTAAAAGGAGGGGCTGTGGTTTCCGGGTTCATGTGCAGCAGAAACCCAACTAACCCCCCTGACATACACACCCACCCAATTCTCTGGGATGATGGCTTCACCCCTCCCCACACCGCATGACTAACAGCGGGGAAGATTTCTGTTCAGCAACAGGCAAACAGCCCAGCAGGAACGGGCACCTCTGAACGTCCGCTTACTAAAACCACCCTATTTCAACCAGGTGACCATGAATGATACCACTCTCCTGAGGGTAACACAGGGAGATAAAGAACGTTTGTTGTTTGAATGCCAGCAAACACCGGGACCATATGCTGCAATGCTTTGTTCTGCAATGATTCCCGACTGCGTGCTACTGGCCTGGCATGGTAAAGTGTCCTACCATGGAGGATGGAATAAGGCTGCCATCCCCAGAAACCTTTTGCAAAGGCTTTGGGAGTATGTCCAGGAGAGCTTTACGGAGATGTCCCTGGAGGATTTCCGCTCCATCCCCAGACATGTTAACAGACTTTTCCAGTACCTGTACTGGCCGCAAATGCCAGGGCAAATTAATCATTAAACACGCTTGTTTTTAAACCATGTATAATATTTACAACGGTACGCTCAGCAGAGGTCCCTTCTCCGCCTTCAGGGTCCAGGAGCCCGCCTTGGGTGGGTTCAGGGGGGTACTGGGTCCAGGTCCAGGGTGATGAATAGATCCTGGCTGTTGGGGAAACCGGTTTCTCCGCTTCCTTGCTGTGAGCTATCTACAACCTCCTCCTCATCATCATCTTCCTTGCCCCCAAAACACGTTTCCATGTTGCCTCCCACCCCTTGGATGGAGTCAAAGCACAGGGTTGGGGTAGTTGTGGCTGCACCCCCTAGAATGATATGCAGCTCATCATAGAAGCGGCATGTCTGGGGCTCTGAACCGGAGTCGCCATTTGCCAATCTGGTTTTTTGGTAGGCTTGCCTGAGCTCCTTAAATTTTCATGCGGCACTGCTGCGGGTCCCTGTTATAGCCTCTGTCCTTTATGCCACTGGAGATTTTTTCAAATATTTTGGCATTTCGTCTTTTCGAACGGAGTTCTGCCAGCATGGATTCGTCTCCCCATACAGCGATCAGATCCCGTACCTCCTGTTCAGTCCATGCTGGAGCTCTTCGGCAATTCTGGGACTGCATGGTCTCCTGTGATGATGAGCTCTGCATGGTGACCTGTGCAGGTGAGCTCGCCACGCTGGCCAAACAGGAAATGAGATTGAAAAGTTCACGGGCCTTTTCCTGTCTACCTGGCCAGTGCATCTGAGTTGAGAGCGCTGTCCAGAGCTGTCACAACTGAGCATTCTGGGATAGGTCCCGGAGGCCAATACCGTCGAATTGGGTCCACAGTACCCCAAATTCGACCCAGCAAGGCTGATTTCAGCGCTAATCCCCTCATCGGGGGTGGAGTAAAGAAATAAATTTTAAGAGCCCTTTAAGTTGAAAAAAAGGGCTTTGTTGTGTGGGTGGGTGCAGGTTTAAATCGAGATAACGCTGCTAAATTCTATCTAAACTCGTAGCGTAGACCAGGCCTTACATTCTAAAACAATTATTTGTGGACCTGGCTGTGGGATGAGTTACCAGCCACGTGTTGGTCACAGCCTGATTATTAACCAGAATAAACAGTATTTGTACCTTTCATGTAACTCATATTACTAACAACATAAAACAACATATAAAAGCTGCCTATTAGGTCATTTGCCTATGAACTCTTCAATATAACAATAACATGGCAGCGCTTACAGAATTTTATGTCCTCAAAATGCAGGACAAATAATAACTGATTATACGGTGCCCATACAGATCCCTGTGCTAGCTAAGTAAGTATTATCACCATGTTACTGAAAAGGAAGCTAAAAACATGTTAAATGACTTGCTCAGGGCCACACATTGAATCAATATTAGAACCAGGATAAAACTTGAGAGTTTATGGCTTCAAGTCCATTTTTTAAGACTTGGATCACACTAGTATATCCATAGTACAACACAATAAAAATTAGAACTTGGTGAATAATGGGAGAAAAGTTATTCATTAATATTTTAGTCAAAAAAGTAATGAGTCTCATAATTACTTGTGAATGGTTTGCCCATAATGAAAAAAATATTCACTGGATAATTTATTTTAAACATATTGTGACATTCATGAATAAATTATTAAAATGTTATTTAGCCAGATCCTATGAAAATATTCCCTTCTCAAGAATGATCTTCTCTCATGATTAGATTCTGTTCTTTGCATATCACGGTGGAGCCATATCTATTTATACATGAAACTAGCTGTTAAGTAACCAAGACCTTAAGAGACTTTTTATCCCCTGTACAGAAAATGAGATTTCTTCAGCAATGTCTCACCCAGCAATGACTTTTCACAAATCACTGCTACTCTCAGCTTGCAGTTTTCACTCATCACCTCCTCTTGGTTAGACCTTTAACTTTTGGAGTTTGGGGTTGGAAGTGGGATTATTGATGGCTCAGACAAATGTCCACAGTTCCCCTGGCAACCTGTTTTTTATGGTTTGGTTAATCCCTCCTAGGCAGTTGGTAGATTCTGTGTGCTCAAACCAATAGCCAGCAGTAGGAACAGAGAGTGTATCTCTGCACCCTTTGGCATTTTTTATTTTTTCCCCAAATGTTAATAATAAAATAGGTTAGGCCTAGTCCACCCTCTCTATAGCTGAGACCCCTCAGATGTCTGCTCCTAAGGTAGTTCTTCTTGAAGTACCATTCAGTCTTTGCACTACAGTCAGAGAGGTGGTGGCACTTTTAGAGGAACAGGAAGCTTAGTCAAAGGTAACTCAGCTCCTAGAGGAGTAATGGGAGGTAGCGAAGCAACTAAGAGTTGCTAAGCCTCCCCGAGAGGTCTTCTTCAAAATGGGCCCCAGGGAACCATCAGGCTGAGAGACCACATCCTCTTCCTCTTCCATGTATCCCCAAGTACTTGTGCCTGATAATAAAATATCCCTCAGGCGGTTATTTCAAAAAGTGGTTACAATTTGTTCCTTAATAATACATATTTCCGTTACTGTTGCACCCTTTCCTCCCTAAAAATTCTATGAGTTTCTAGGTTTTATATATATATATATATACTCCCAAGTTGCTCTTGTTGAAGTGACATTTTTTATTTATCAAGAATTTACAACTCCTGCACAACAAAATTAATAGGGTAACAGAAGCTATGATTTATATTCTGTGGTTATATAGCTTTATGTAACCACAGAATATAGGTTATATAGGTTTATAGCTGTGGTTAGCTACTGTATTTCTCTGTCGTTTTCGTTCTCTTTATTCTCTATTAATTATTGTTATAATTCTTAATTGGATAGCGCATTAAAGTATTTTAGAGTAATCGTCATTCTAGGCACAGGCCTCAAATTCTTGAAAGGTTAAAATATTTGTATTGTAAATTGGCATTCTTTTTCGTTCCTCAGGTCCTTGTCTCATTTTAGGGCCTGATCCTACTATGTGTGCAAATAAGCATATGCACTAGGTTAGGTGTTTGCAGAAACCAGTCCTTAGATTGTAAACTCTTCAGAGCATAGATTCTAAGCCTTATTTTGATCTAACGTACACCACTTTAATACTGGTCCAACACAATTCATTTATGTGAACGTGCTTCTGATTTACTCTGTTGTGAGAAAAGAATCCGGTCCTCCAGCTCTAATTTGTAAATGCAATGTGCTTCAGTAGTGGCATACAAGTAATGAATAATAATAATAATAATACTTAAGTGTATTTCAAGTGTAATAGTGTGGTGTCACTGAGCAAGTCTGTTGCAATGAATGTACCATGTTTGCGGGAAATTTTGAGCTCCTGTTGCAGGATAAATATCAAATAACATCATTTCAGTGTGGACTTAATTTTTTCCAGAAGGTGCGTGCATAGCCGCACTTAACTTGTATAGCAAAACAAAGTGGTTGTTATTTGTTCAGATGTGAAAGAGGTGTCATTTCGGAATGCATGACTATAATAAAAGCATAAAAGCCTCACACGGTACTATTTTCACAGTAACATAAGAATGGCCATACTGGGCCAGACTATCTAGTATCCTGTCATCTGACAGTGGCCAGAGCCAGATGTTTCAGAGGGAATGAACAGAGTAGGGCAATTACCAAGTGATCCATGCCCTGTCATCCAGTCCCAGCTTCTGGGAGTCAGAGTCTTAGGGACACCTAGATCGTGGTTGCTT
This sequence comes from Chelonia mydas, assembly GCF_015237465.2. Taxonomy (NCBI): domain Eukaryota; kingdom Metazoa; phylum Chordata; order Testudines; family Cheloniidae; genus Chelonia; species Chelonia mydas. Next base: position 80,188,135 of record NC_051245.2, read on the forward strand.
CCTTGACCATCTTGGCTAATAGGCATTGATGTACCTATCCTCTGTGAACTTATCTAATTGTTTTTTAAACCCAGTTATATTTTTGGCCTTCACATCATACCCTAGCAATAAGTTCTACAGGTGTATTATGTGAAGAAGTACTACCTTATGTTTGCTCAAAATCTGCTGCCTATTAATTTCATTGGGTGAGCCTTGGTTCTTATTTCAGAGTAGCAGCCGTGTTAGCCTGTATTCGCAAAAAGAAAAGCAATACTTGTGGCACCTTAGACACTAACAAATTTATAGTCTCTAAGGTGTCACAAGTGCTCCTTTTCTTCTTGGTTCTTATGTTATGTGGTGGGGTAAATAAACTTCCTTAGTCACTTTCAACATACCATTCATAGTTTTATAGACCTCTATCATATCCCTCTTCAGTCAACTCTTTTCCAAGATGAACAGTCCTAGTTTTTTTAATCTCTCCTCATATAAAAGCTGTTCCGTAACCTCTAATCATTTTTTGTTGCCCTCCTTTGTAGTTTTTCCAAGTCTAATATATCTTTTTTTTTAAATAGAGTGATCAGAACTATACACAGTATTCAAGGTGTGGGCTGACCATGGATTTATATAGTGGTATTTTGATTTTTTTTTAATCTATCCCTTTCCTAATGTTCCTAACATTCTGTTAGCTTTTTTGACTGCTGCTACACATTAAGCAGATGTTTTCAGAGAACTATTTATGATGACTCCAAGATTTCTTTCTTGAGGGTGATGGCTAATTTACACTGCATCATTTTGTATGTATAGTTGGGATTATACTTGCCAATGTGCATTACTTTGCATTGATCAACATTGAATTTCATCTGCCATTTTGTTGCCCCATCACACTGTTTTGTGAGATCCCATTGTAGTTCTTTGGAGTCAGCTTTGGACTTAACTATTTGAGTAATGTTGCATTATCTGCAAACTTTGCCACCTCACTGTTTATCTCTTTTCCCAGATCACTTATGAATATATTGAACAGCACTGGTCCCAGTACAGATCCTTTGGGGACCACACTCTTTACTTCTATCACTGTGAAAACAGACCATTAGTTTCTACCCTTTTTTTCCTATCTTTTAACCTGTTCCTGATCCATGAGAGGACCCTCCCTTTTATCCCATGACTGCTTACTTTGCTTAACAGCCTTTGGTGAGGGACCTTGTCAAAGGCTTTTTGGAAGTCCAAGTACAGTATATCAACTGGATCACTGTTCTGAGTACAGAGAAACTTAGGAGAAAAAAACGGTTTCTAATGCCTATTTCATGTTAAATATCAACATGGGCCATCCTCAAAATCTCCCATAGTGTGCTCCAGCTTTCTGCATGATATCACAAAAATTTTCTGGCAGTTGCTTTTAAACAAGCTTGAGAGGTTTTATAAGATAAAAATATTTTTCAGTTGACTTGACAACCATGCATAATGTTAGTGGCAAGTTTATTTGACCAAGGCTCTTTGTCAAAATACATTTAAACTGAGATTATATAAATGGAGGTTAGTTGAATAGAGTGAGTTGAAGTATTGCTAATGTTTCAGTTAGAGAATGTTTTCCATAAGATACTTCCTATATTCATGTAATATGTGGCGTGTATATGTTCTCTCAGCCACGGTGGATTAAGCATTTCTTTATCCCACTCAGAATAATAAAGCTCCTGTTCTTACAGCAGAATTTGATCAGTTTCCATGCTGATATGATGCACTTTTTCTTAAAAGTGCAGCACTGATGTTTTTGTTAAATACAGCAGTTTAGACTAGTGAAATGTTTCATCCCTTTACCCAAACTGCCTTATCTTCCTACCACACAAACACACATGCATGATTGTCTTGCTCTCACTTACATAAGAATGAATGGCTCCAAAACGAGGGAAAGAGGAGCTCATGGATACAAGGGGCAATCTGCCCAGCACTAACATGATAAATTAGGTAAGAACAGAAGTGTTAAGCCCCAGAACAACACTACACACAGACACAATTTCTGAAGTGGTTTTCTGTTTGTGAAAAAGTACAGTTGTCTCTTACAAATGTCCATTACGTCATGTTGGATTACTAAATACCATACCACTGAGATATTTCCCCAAATTGAATATTATGTACTTTCATGTCCATGATCATTACAATGAAAATGTGGAAGTGTGCTCTGTATGGTATGTATATTATTGCATTAAATTTATCTCTTGGTAAAAGGTAATATATCAGTGAGTCTCCAGATTTTTTATTGCATTACATGGCATGGTGGAGGAGATGAGGAGTTAAGACTTCTGCATTCCCAGTTTGTGTTCACTTTTTATGCACGTTTGTTATAGGTATTAAGAAAAGGGTGTGTGCAGCAACTTTATCTTTATAACAGACCACAAGCTACATTGATGATGTTAAGGAAGGTACAGCAGATGTGTGCTTTGGCAATGCCTAGTTCTGCTTAAACAGAAGAGGGGCAAAGATGAACAATACTTAACTTCCAAGATATGAGGTCCCTAAAGTAAAGCAATGCCTATTGCATTTTCCCAATATATTGAGAACTCTCTTTTAAAGTAAATATATTACCTTTTAAAGTTTGCCATATTTTCATAATATAAATTTTTCCACACAGGAGTTCCTTTATTTAAACAACAGACAAATTTCTGCTATGTAATTTGCGCTACCAATCTCTATCCTACATATTCTTCACTTGTTCAATAGGTGGAACTAGGGTGACCAGATAGTAAGTGTAAAAAATCGGGACGGGGAGTGGGGGATAATAGGTGCCTATATAAGAAAAAGCCCCCAAAATTGGGACTGTCCCTATAAAATCGGGACATCTGGTCACCCTAGATGGAACATTGGGCATGCCATGCATGGAAGAATACAAGTATGCATTAGGCATGGTATGGCAACACATTATGACAAGATATAATAATTGAAATAATCTGTTTATCTTATAGTCATTTTTCTATTTTATTTTTAAAATCATTAAGGGCAGTTGCTACTTAGTACAGACTGAAACATCTTATCTTATTTTCTATATCAGAGTGTCTCGTATTTTGTGTTATAATGAAACAGATTGACACTGAGACTTTTAAAAAGATAATAAGATAAGCACTCAATGTACTAATCAGGGGAGCAACTTTTTTCACTACCTTAGAAAAATTATTCAGGCTAACACAAGGATATTGGAAATAGCTGCTCTTCTGATTAGTACACTGGGGGCTAGATGTATCCAGAGGCTCAAGTGCCTAATTGCCACTCTAAGTGCCTAAACCCCAAATTTAGGCACCAGTGGCATTCCCAAAACCCTACTTGGCTGCCCCCTAACCCTGAAGGTTCGTAAACTTGCTTGGCACCTATGTTTTTGCACTAAAAATTCCTTACATGCCTTTATTTCTGCCTCTGGGCAGGCACATTGCTGCCTCTCTCTAGGTGCTTGGTCGCCTAAGCTCTTGTGCGAGCCACACTGCAGGGAGATAAGTGCTCTGCTGCTTATGCAGGGTGTCCGATCTGGTAAGCATTCTCAGAGGCCTCCTAACTCCACACCAAACAGCAGGACCTCCTGTGACACTGACAGGCCAGGTGCCAGTTCTTGTCAAGGCTGTAGGTGTCTGCTGAGTATTGACAAATTCATAGCTGGAAACCAGACCAGCTCACCTCCATGTTAGTATTGTTCAGGATAGGTGTTAGACTGGTAAGAACGTGTTTAGTGTTCAGACTCTATGAAATGCTTCTAAGTTGAGCATGCAGTAATTTCACTTGTGATGTCTGAATGCCATGTTATAAGGTAATATGTAAGTTTTGCTTTATAACTGTAAAAATGCCTGCTTTGAGACTGTGAACCCAGTCATCAAGAAGGACTATCAAAATTAAATGCACCATTGTGAATATCATGTTACAAAGACTTGATTAAGGGCCCTCACACCCACAAGGTGTGTGCAAGAAAGCCCATTCCATCAGCTTGAATTCTGGAAGAAAGGAATAAAACAGGGACAAAAGAAAATTTTCTCTCTCTCTTTGCTGTTTGGACTTTCACCGGCCTGAAGCTAGGTAAACAGAAGCAGAAATCACTAGGGTCAACCTGGGTTAGCCCTAAAAGACATTCGGTGCTGACAGTTTACTACAACTACGCACTTTTTGGAATCATAGACGGTAACTCATTTGTGTATATATGTCGCCTGCTTTAACACACTAATTTATTTTTTCTAGTTAATAAATTGTTAGTTAGTTTACTATTGGATTGGCTACAAGCATTGTCTTTGGTGTGAGATCTGAAGTACAAAGTGACATGGGGTAAGTGACTTCTCTCTTGGGAATGGAAGCAACCTGAATCTTTTCTGATCTTTGGTGTACAACAACCAACTATCACTAAGTCCAGTTTGCCCGGGTGGCAAGATAGAGCATGCCCAGGGGGACTGCCTGAGACTCCATGGTCAAACTATTAGAGTGCTTCAGAGTTCACATTTGTTTCTGGGTTGGTGAAATGCCACCAGTTTGGGGTGTCTGCCCTGCTTTTTTGACAGTCTGCCCTGAGGTTGGCACTCACGGCTGTCAATCACTCTAGACAGTGTAATAGCTCCCTCATAACTTTTAGCCCAGTTGTTAGGGTATTCACCTGGGCTATGGGAGCCCTCTGATTCACATCCTACCTCTGCCTGATGAGAAGAGGGATTTGAACAGAGATCTACTACATCTTAGGGGATGCTCTAACCACTGGGCTATGGGATATTCTCATATAGGGTCTCTCTCAGGCTCTCCCCTTGACACTGTTCCACTATGGATAAATAATTAAAGACTCATTGGCATGGAGGGAATGGATCCTGGGTCTTCTGCCTCCTAGGTGAGTGTGCTAACTGCTGGGCTATAGAGTTATTTTCAGCCTGTATCTGTATTAAAGGATTCTTTAATTATGTTTGCAAAGTGGACCAGCTTCAACAGGAGAGATTAAGAGAACCCCATATCAGAATATCCCAGAGCTCAGTGATTAGGCCACTCATCTGAGAAGTGATGGCTCCTTCTTCAAATCCCTTTTTCTCATCAAGTAGAGAAGAGGACTTGAACTGGGGGTCTTCTACATCTTAGGTGAGTACCCTAACCACTGGGCTGACACCTCCCTCCAGATCAACGTCACAGGAGGTCCTGCTGTTTGGTGTGGAGTTAGGAGGCTTCTGAGAATGCTTACCAGATCAGGCACCCTGTATTGGCACCTAACTCCTTGAAAGGGGTGGGACTTGGCACACATCCATCCCCTTGGCATCTCCTATTGCCCAGCTCAGATAGCTCCCAGCTCAGCATTCTAGCTTTTGTTAATCCCATTCCTAGGATGCCTGTCTCTCTCTATTCATTGTACAGGGAGCCAAGGCATCAAAACCAGGCTCTGTGAATGCTAATGATTTTCTAGGTGCCTTAAAAGATAGGCATTGTAACACTCAGCATCACAACACCCAAGTCCCTTTCTGAATCTATTGTGAGTACTTAATTTATTTTCTAGATCAAACTGTCGAAGTGTCAAAGTGTTATTTCATTGTAGCACAAACTGGAGGCATTTTGATCTAGAAAATAAGTACTCAATCCACACTCAGTAATAGTTACCCTTAATGATCTTAAAAATAAAATAGAAAAATAATATATACTGTAAATAGAATATTTTGACTATTATATTATGTCATAGTATTGGTGACTACTACTGACATGTCACAAAATCCTGTATAAATAATCAAAAATATTAAAATAAAAAAAATTTCTAAACAAAAATATATTCTGAAATGATATTTTTCCAATATAAAATTTTGAAATTGGAAAATTTTTGAACTTATTATTTTGTGTGAAACTTTGAAAATACTTGTTTTTGTTCAGATAAGGAACACAAAAAAATTTCAGAATGTCAAAAATTCCCACAAAATGCAAATTTTGATTTTCACCAGGATCTATCTGTAGTCACAATCCATTCCCTGGCCAGTCAGCAAAACAGTGAGGCAGTATTAGACCTTCTGTGGTCTCTCCCTTAGTCTCCCCACAGTGTACAGCTATGTGGTTTCTCCTATCCCAATTGCTATATATGGGAAATCATACCAGAAGATTCCTTCTGATATATGTGCTAAGGGGAATAAAGGGACAGAATTTTGTTTCAGGTAATATTTCTGTGACATTTTTTAATTGTCCGTTTCTCTTGTTTTTCTTTTCTTTTAATATCACCTGCCCAAATTTGTGGTATATCTGATTTTTTTTCATATATTTGAACAGCATATCTTTAATGGATACTCTAGTACAATACTACATGCACTAGATGTAGAATAAAAGAATAAAAACTGGAATATTCAAATAGTTATCTGAATCTGAACTTGGTACATTTTGTCAAGGTTTGTTATTTAAGATTTGGCTCAACGGTAGTATTTGTACGAACAGAGTGTCCTCACCTGACAATCAGAATGCATCCGATGAAGTGAGCTGTAGCTCACGAAAGCTTATGCTCAAATAAATTTGTTAGTCTCTAAGGTGCCACAAGTACTCCTTTTCTTTTTGAGAATGTAGATGGACTCTCTCGAGGAAGTTTTAAATTAAATATGGCCCTGAAGTGTCAAGAAAGCTTTAAAAAAGCTCTCCAACAGATGGAAAGGAAAGTGGTCTTATCAGCAGGAGGTGAAGTATAGCCTTTGAGTACTTTGGATTCTAGCCAATGAGTTGCAGTGCAGGGCAGAGACAATCACCCTTGAGCTAGAATAGCTCCTACCTCTCAAACAGGTCATCTGTCACGGGCAGAGACAATCTGGATGTTTGGGGAGGGGGGGCTGTAATCCCCCCCCCCAAAAAGTACGGATTGTATTAATAAATAAAGGAAACACAGAGTTTAGAACAGAAGCTCATTTATCTCAGTTTATTAAATATGGAGAAATTTAGTCACGGTACAAAACCACTTATTAAAGCATTACTTTTTAAAGCATGAGTAAAAAGAATGACTTACAAATCTGAAAAAGTTCCAAACAATGATCTTCACCCTGGGTTTCTTTACATGAATTCTTCTGCAACATCTGTAAGCTGTAAGTCATCAGTTTTGTCCTTTTGTACATGTAAAAACATACACCAGTTGAGCTGGCATTGTCTCATTGTGGCTCAAAGCCATATTTTAATACATCATAGAGCACTGAAACAATGCTCACTTACAGCATTGATTGCTGGTACCACTAAAATCATTTTCAACTACTTTTGAAAACAGTTGGCATTTGGGTTGGCTGAGAGAACTGATTTCAACTATCTTTCTGTAAGCTGACAGATGGCTTGCAGCAGATGAAGCTGCCTAATCAGTCCTTCATGATTGCAATCAGAATCATACATAGCAAGCATGTCTTGAATGTTTCTTTCACATTTGGAGTTGCTATGAGAGTTTCAAGATTTTAAATAATTTTGTAGCCTTTCTGTTCACACCTTAATTACATACTGGGCATTGTAAAATCAATTACTGAGAAGTAGATGTATTTATAAAATTCCTTTATTGAATTTAGGTACCTGGCTTATCCTGTCCCTGATTGCTTTTTCTAGGGAACTTTTCTCTTCCTTGAAATTTCAGGTATTCTGACTATCAACACAAAACTTTTTTCATGGATTTGCTCCCAGAATAAGTTCTAGCTTTCATCTGATTGGATGGGCTGAAGTCTGACTGTGTTATTTTCATATGAGATTGGCCTTCTGTGGCTCATGTGTACAACCTTTGCAGAGTTTTGGACAGATTGTCTACTGTGTTTAGGAATGTTTGACTTAATTCAATACCAAAGAGGAAGTAAATATTTTTCATTTTGAACAGCCATGTTACAAATTTGAGCTCTACTTTCAGGATCTTGCTTTGCATTATTTGCAACCTCTCAAGTTGCACACAATGAAAGGTTGTTCTCAGAAACTGTGTAGAAGCATTGGCTTCAGAGAGTCCATCTTGTTGAACAGAGGCCAGAGATGCCTGGTGATATACTGAATATATGTCCTGAAATATAACATCTCATTTGGGTGACTTTTTAAAATTAATTTTGTGATTTTGTAAACAATTTCAAGAGTATCTCTTAGGATAGCATTATTCTTAAGAGCATCCTGGCATTCCAAATTCAAAGCATGCCCATAGCAATGAACCAGGTGCTTGTGGTTCCACCTGTTGTACTCTGCATGTTACAAATGATATTTAGCCTGCCATACTAATGGAATCATCATAACATTGTCTGTGACAGTTGTTGATCCTCATATTTAGAAGTAATAATATATCTTTGGTTACTGACATGATAACCTTCATTGGCTACATTGTACAGCCCAATGAATTCATCATGAACATTCATGTTGTCATCCATCTATCGCAGATATAAAACTACAAGCTCTTTTTGAAGTCTGTTTCATCTACCATATTTGTATACTACTGTCCAGAAATTTTCTCAGAAATATCCATCATGATTTTAAGAACAATGATTTCCATTATCTCTTTTTGAATAATCGGAATTTGATTTTTTTGTCTTGATTCTTTTTCATCTACTTGGAAATACCATGATCATATTCTGCCTGCAAACAAAGCAACTAAATAAAGGTGCTGCTAACCTGTCTACTTAAAGGCATATTTTCAGCTTGTTCAGTATAATGGCTTTGTGGTACAAGTCCTTGTCTAGCAAGATAACATGTACTATTTCGTGTTTGCATTAGGATCTTCCTATTTTCTTCTTTCTTCTCAGAGTACTGAAATCTTAGTATGTCACAACATTCTGTGCGGTCTTTTCAAGAATATCAACTGAGTCATGATGATACAAAGAAGCTTGAGGCCTCTAAATTTAGTCTCAAGCCTTTTTCCAATTTGAGAATACAGACTGTATGAAAGCTTCATCTGTGTACTTAGTCAAAAGTATTTTGTGCCTAAAAACTGTACAACAGTAGAAACAATGTCCATTATCAATAACTTCAGAATAAAGGAGCCATTGGAAATCATCAAATCAAGATGATCAGAAATGGCCTTTTTCAAAGTTACACACAGAGGAAGACTGAAGCTGTGGTTGGTGAGGTGTCTGAGAAATGCAAACACCTTGTAAGACTGGCTTATAGTAAAAAAGGACTGCAGAATTAAAAACACACACAATACTCTCTGGCAAACTGAATCATTTAGTTGGACCCTTAGTTTTATATAGTCATTGCATGCTTTGTGGACCAGTGCAGAAATGTGACAGATTGAAAAAAGGGAACAGCCTACACCTGATCCATTGATTACACTGAAAAACAATGGACTTACATAATTGTTGTACTTACATAATTCCCTGTGTTCCTCTCTCACCAAGAGACTCCTACAAGGAAAAAAAAATAAGGTGGCAACTGGAAGCCATTTGACTCCCAGGCATGATAAAGGACAGCCAAAAAGTAATGGACTCTATGATATCTGACCTTCTCCCTCCTTTTATAAAAAGAGCACCTAGAATACCCTGTGGAGTGAGGGGTTGGGGGTGCGGGAGGAAAGACAAGAAGAGCCAATCAGGGAGCCCTGGGAGTCAGTCTCAGCAGAGTGGTATCTGCTGGTACCTGGTATCCCAGGACTCCCTAGATAGAAGTGAGCAGAAATCCTCATTCACACAGAGAAAAAGTATCAATAGCTTTCAGGAGACAAGAAGAATATCCAGCCTGGCTTCAGAAGGAGTGGGAGTAGCATGGACAAGTGAGCCTGACCCAGGCACCCAGAATTCCCCTTCACAAGAAGAAGAGCCCCAGTTTGCAGAACCACTTCCCAGCCAGGGAAGAAAGGAGCCAGAGGCTACTGAATGAGAGATCCTCAACTCAGCCCCAAGAGTCAGTTGATACCCTGGGGCAAAGAGAGGGACTTCAAGTTGCTGAGACCAGAGAGGACCGTACCACTCCTGGCCTGAGGAGAACAGTCTCAATTATCAGGGGACTGTCCCTACTACAATAATCAGATAGTATAAAATAATATTCAACAGCTATTATATCATTATTTTTTTAACCCATGTTCCTTGCCTCCCCCACAAAAAAAAGTTGTCTACAACTCTGTCTATTACACTATCTGGTTGATCAATGATGATAATCTTTAGCAGCAGGAGCTCTTTTGTCTGTATAGGTTAAAGCTGTCTGGGCCTGTGTACAAAACAAAACAAAAATTCTTTCATGGAGCAACACTCTACTGTAAACAGTGTTCTGATGTCTTCCATATCTTTGAAGTGTTGAAAGTCAGGCATTTTTTGAATTCTTCTGCGCTCCAAAAGGAAATCTCTTCCTCTTTGCCCAGGCTGAAAAAGTAACAGTGAACAAATAATTCTGTCATCTCCTTTATTTCCTGTCCTCTTACATTCATGTCAGAAGTTTAACTTTGATTTGGCCCCACCAGGATCAGCTTTCTTTGAGTCTTTTATGGAATCATTTTATTCAAATATTTTAATATTTATAGCTATTATTTGGCCTTTCTGTAACAGAGCACAGTTAAATGTGCTCATGGTCCCATATCTTCAGGAAACAAAAGTAAATCACAGAGACAGTACAAAACAGATTGACATTAAAGGCCAAAGAATCACCTCAAATGGTAATTTGATGTGACTCATTTGGCTTTGATTACAAGGAATGTGTTGTGATGATATGTGTTATTATAGTGTATAGCATGTTAACTCATCAAATGAATTTAGTGCATGTAGGGTGACATTTAAAACTAAGTAAATATTTTTCATTGTAACCTTCTGGCAAATGTTTGTGTACTTTTTGCTCTAATTTAGGAATTTCTACCACTTTTCAGAAGAATTATTTAATATAATAATTGATAAAGAAATATCATTTGATTTGTGGTCTCTGAGCATCAGTAGCAGACGTTATTGCATATTGAAAATAGTCCATCTGAATGCTCATCAGATTTCCATGTGTTCTTAATATTTTTGATTACCCATATAATCTTGGAATTGACATCTTGATGAATGTTTAGAGCTTTGTTCAGATAAACATTTTGAATGAGATGTATTCTATTGATAACAAACTGCTTTTTTGTTGATTAGTGAATCACAAGAAAGGCATACGTTTATCTACCTCTGTTTTACCACACATCCATGCCTTGATGTATTATTCTATGAGTGGCTGTATGAGCATAACAGCACCCAATGTCACAGAGCAAAGGACTCCCTGGTATCTAGCAGAGAGTCTTAGCTGGTCTGACCATGTCAGTGTATCCCAACTCACTGTTGTCATAATCTGTATCTAAGAGGTGTCATGTAAGGCAATGTATACATACTGGTCATTAATATTATGGTGTGATCCATGTGAGGTGGGTGAGATATGAAAAGCTATAAATATGTGCTGGAAATATGGTCTTATAATGTGTTTGGTGGGTAGGGCTTAAGGCACTCTGCAACAGACAAAGGAATGTGCTTCCATCTGTTTGAATGTGTCTTCAATGTAAATTGAGCAAAGAGAGACCTTGGAAGGACATTTACGTAAAAGGTAAAGCCATCAAACTAGCAAGTGATGGCAGAGGAGACTGCCAAAATTAATGTGGTGTCAGATCCCTGGTGGACACAGCAAGCTGAGCCCCCAGGAGGGCTTTCTGACATTGAAAACAGTGATACAGTTTGAGGATGTTAGGAGAGAGCGAGAGCACCATTTTGGCATCCTTCACCTGAAGAGACACAGAAACCAGCCGCTTAGAGCTCTATGTTGGATTCTGGCTAAGGACTGGCCAGCTGTACTGGAAAAACAACTATGGTGAGAAAACTACTCTAACAAAAGGCTCTGGTTTGTTAAGTTAGATTTCTGTCTTCGAAGCGTATTTTGCTTTTGCTTGTTTGTAACCATTTCTATCCCAATTCCCTCTACTTGGTATCACTTAAATATCTGTTCTCTGTTAGCTAACTTAATTTAGTTTTATTACACAGCCATCTCAGTGCAGTGTTTTAAACTGAAAAGTAAAATCCTCAGCCAAACTAATAGGCTGATGCTGTGTACTGTCTCTTTACAGGAGCCACAAACTTGTTAAGGTTTTTTTGAGTGATACAGTGAGAAAGGCACTGAGCACTGCAGAGGAGATGGTTTTGGAAAAACTCAGGACAGGAGAGATTGTTGGTGTCCCCCTGCAAGGAGCATCCAGGCTGGTGGAAACTAAAGTGAGATCATTCTGCTGTCAGGGGCTCTGAGCCAAAGTTGCACAGCACAGATGTACCCAGGGTTAGAGGTCAGGTGGTAACACAACCCTTAACTGGTCTTGATGAACCCTCCAAAGCATCACAGGGTATCTGGTAGGTTTGACTAATGTACTGTGTTGCCCATCTGGGTGAATAAAGAGGCAGTCCTAGAGCTGACAGTTGCAAGTTTCACTAACAGGAAATTCTACCTTTGCTGTGATTTTGAACAGGGCAATCTAACCCTTTAAGATGGTTTTCAGGTGCTTCTTAGCCCTGTTTCTGCCCAGGACAGAGGCATTCTGGGTCTGGAGGTTCCCAGAGCATGTGGGAACTGTAGACTGAAGCAATGCATGCTGGTGAAAGGGGTACGAAGAACTCTTGAGAGAGCTGGATCTCTCTCCAGTAGGGAGAAAAGAGATTGAAGAAGGGCCAGGCCTATGGTGGGCCTCTATGGAGAGTTCAAATGACAGGTGAACCAAGGCTGAGAATGTTTTGGAACAGTCTGGGCCAGTGAGAAACCTGATGGAAGAGTTTGGAGATATTTTGTGTATCAGTGAACCAGACTTTAGGAAGGGAGATGCAGTGTGGGGCTTTATTCAACTATTTCCAGGAGAAGCGACATTAGTTTTTAAATAAAAAGAAAAGGAGGACTTGTGGCACCTTAGAGACTAACCAATTTATTTGAGCATGAGCTTTCGTGAGCCACAGCTCACTTCATCGGATGCATACTGTGGAAATTGCAGAAGACATTATATATATTATATATTATACATTATATATATTATTTATTATACATTATTATTATTATTATACATTATATATATATGTACATTGGTCAAACTGGACAGTCTCTACGTAAAAGAATAAATGGACACAAATCAGATGTCAAGAATTATAACATTCATAAACCAGTCGGAGAACACTTCAATCTCTCTGGTCACGCAATCAGAGACATGAAGGTCGCTATCTTACAACAAAAAAACTTCAAATCCAGAGTCCAGCGAGAAACTGCTGAATTGGAATTCATTTGCAAATTGGATACTATTAATTTAGGCTTAAATAGAGACTGGGAGTGGCTAAGTCATTATGCAAGGTAGCCTATTTCCCCTTGTTTTTTCCTCCCCCCCCCCAGACTGTTCTGGTTAAACTTGGATTTATGCTGGAAGTGGCCCACCTTGATTGTCATGCACAGTGTGGGGAGGGTGGTCAGTTTGGATGAGCTATTGCCAGCAGGAGAGTGAGTTTGGGGGGGGGGGGGGGGGAGGGTGAGAAAACCTGGATTTGTGCTGGAAATGGCCCACCTTGATTATCATGCACATTGTAGGGGGAGTGGTCACTTCGGATGAGCTATTACCAGCAGGAGAGTGAGTTTTTGTGTGTATGGGGGTGGGGGAGTGAGAAAACCTGGATTTGTGCTGGAAATGGCCCACTTTGATTTTCATGCAGGTTGTAAGGAGAGTGGTCACTTTGGATAGGCTATTACCAGCAGGAGAGTGAGTTTGTGTGTGTGGTTTTTGGAGGGGGGTGAGGGGGTGAGAGAACCTGGATTTCTGCAGGAAATGGCCCACCTTGATTATCATACACATTGTGAAGACAGTGGTCACTTTGGATGGGCTATTACCAGCAAGAGAGTGAGTTTGTCTGTGGGGGGGCGGAGGGTGAGAAAACCTGGATTTGTGCTGGAAATGGCCCAACTTGATGATCACTTTAGATAAGCTATTACCAGCAGGAAAGTGGGGTGGGAGGAGGTATTGTTTCATGGTGTCTGTGTATATAATGTCTTCTGCAATTTCCACAGTATGCATCCGATGAAGTGAGCTGTGGCTCACGAAAGCTCATGCTCAAATAAATTGGTTAGTCTCTAAGGTGCCACAAGTCCTCCTTTTCTTTTTGCGAATACAGACTAACACGGCTGTTACTCTGAAACCTAGTTTTTAAATGCTAGTAGTTTTGAGTGTGAGTAAGGCAGACCCAGATTAAACCAGAAAAATGAAGAATGGTTTGGACTGAGCTGGGGTAGTTGTGATGGAAGGCATGCCTGTATTCACACTCTCCACACCAGTATAATAATCTTTGTACAAAATATGCCTTGTGAGGTATCATTTACAAACTAATAACTCACTGGTCAATAATATCATGATGAAATGTGTGTCGCAACATTATATGTAAAATTATGAATTTCCCCTGAATAATAGTGGTAGCACATATCCAAACCAACGTAACCCCAATTAGGCAGGACTGGTCAAGCAGGTCTTAAACAAATGAATGTGTGTTCACCTCAGTTTACATATAAGTTGTAAACAGGGTCCTCGGACAACGAGAGGCGGAAGGCAGGAGACAAGAAAAATCTGCATTTTAGCAAACAGAGGTGAGAAGAAACAGTGTGCAGCCTCTTTAACTACCAGACACTATGCTGCCTTCTTTACTGTTTGGGCAAACTTTAACAAGTGGTAACCCTCAAAATTTCAAAGGGTGATAGAACTATTAAAATTAGGGCAAAAACACCCAGGTTATCTCTCTCTTTTTCCACCTAAGAAGACAAAAGAAACAGCCTTTGGACTTTGGGAGCAGATCCTGACCTGAAACTTGGTCAGCGATGTTACTAGGAACCTATGGTAAGATCACTTTGAACCAAGTCTAGTTTGTTAAGTTTAGAAAATGTTTTATCTTTATTTCTCTTGTAACCATTTCTGACTTTAATGTCTTATACTTGTTCTCACTTAAAAGCTCTTTCTTTGTAGGTAAATAAATTTGTTTTATTCTTTAATCAAAACTAGTCATGTTGTGAATTGTGTGGGTAACTCCATTTAGAGTGCCATGCTGTTGTATATTGGGCCCCTTAGAGGGACAATTGACCTAATTATATCTGAACTGTCCAGGAGAGGGCTGGACAGTGCAGAACACACGTTTTTGGGGGCAAAATTTGAGACTGGGAGTGCGCTGAGGTCACCCTGCAAATAGAAATCGAGGTTGCTAGAAAGCAGAGTGTGGCTGGTGTTTGCTGACAGGCTATTGGGGTCAGAGTTGCTCGACCAGAGCTGTGGTTACACACAGACATTGAGGGTGTGACCTGCATACTGGAAGGCTGTTTGTGAGCAGCCCAGGTGGGAGCTACAGCAGCAAAGCATTGCAAGGCACCCCAAGTTGCAGGGAAAGTGTGACACAGCCTCTCACCGATCTGGATTGCACCCTGGAACATCATAGTACTGTAAAATAGTGCTACAACTATCATCTAGCTAGGCTGCCTTCCTGTCACTTAAGGCCATGAGTAAACTCCCACCAGGGTGGATTTCTTGCCTTTTAAAGAAATACAGGAATCAGTTTTTTTCCTCTCAAAATTTAAAGGTTTCATCATAACCATGATCCCCCCCAATGTAATGATGGTCATTGATAATTATAGCCCAATATGGCTCTAATCTACCACACAAATACAAGAAGGGAGTGGTAAGGATGGGTTGTCAGTATACAAATTCGCCTCTTCCAAATTTTCATTTTCCTTCTCCTTCTGGGAATGATCTCTTTGTTTTCTGCTTGTTTGGCATTACAATGTGTAACACCCCTTGGTACCTAAAGTAGTATCTTGGAAATGAAGCTGTTTTTCAGGAACACACAAACACAAAAATTTATATGCTGAGATATACTTTTGTGCCATCTAGTATAGTATCATGCCTCTTAACAGTGGCCAGTCCTAGGTACTTCACAGGAAGATGCAGGAAACCCTGTAGTAGAGAGTTATGGAATAATGTGCCCATGGAGCAATTTTCTTCCTAAACCTGATCATCAGTCAGTGGTTGGCTTTGCTCTGGAATGTGAGGGTCTATCTCTCTTATATTTTTTATCCTAGTTAAGGTAATGGTGGATGTTCTCATTTTCCATGTAAATACCTAATCATTTAGTGAATCCTGTTAATTCTTTTTCTTATCCAGTTTTGACCCATCATCTTCTAAACTAGGGTGAAATTAAAATACGGTTTCCTCCAGTTTATGCATATTGAAAGTACATACTTGCCCAATTCAGTATGTCAATATACATGATATTTTTAGATATATCTATCCATAACAAACAAGTTATGGTAACACTGAGCACATCCTTTCTCTAATTAGATACATCAGAAAATAGTTGAATCCTCTGTCACAATGACATTAAACTGAACTAGTGGAGTATGTTTAGAGAGAATAATTTCTCAGAAGCAAACTAACAACCCACAGTGGACCCATCAGCCTCAAAGGAAAACTACTACTTCTTTATTCCTGCCTATACCCCACTCATAGATCTTAATCACCTTTGAACCACGGTATCATAAAAAATAATCTCTCTGTTACGTTTTTACTTTTGACTGTATACCAAACAATTGCAGATGCTTATTAGTTACAAAAAGGCTGTTGAAATCTTATTTCTTTGGGTTCTGTATGAAGAGATGGCATGTTCTGTGTCCATCCTTGCAGCATTATGCCCTTAAAATTGTTTGGTCACTTCCCAGGACAAATTTGTGTTTCACGTCTTAAACTCTAACAGATTCACTTTATTCTCTACGGCATTTTCTGCTGTGGAGTTTCTTTTCAACAGAATATACCTTTAAGCTCTGTAGTCATGTTATTGAATGTCCATATGGGCAACTCCTATGTGTGATCTTTGTACCTTTTTACTGACGTTTGCTGCAGTATAGCACTTTTTTTTTTGTCAGCTCCAGTCGTCCAATCAACTTGCCTTCTTCCATTGTTCAGACAGAGGGAAGGTTTACCCAGAGATTATGGAGGAATTTATCAAAGTTTTTGATAAATGGGAAAATGTGGCACTGGGTGTGTGGGGACATGAAAGAGTTCAGTCAATCCAGAGACTTAACTAGCCAGGGTTCACATCAATGGAGTTTGAGTGTGGAAGCACTTTTGTAGTGGTGTACTATCCAGCTCAGAAAAAGTGAGAAACTGAAATGAGTGTGAAATAAATGTGTCTTCACCCCAATTCTATCCACCATTCAAAAAATTCTCCCTGAAGATCCATGCACAGACAGCTGCCTCAGCGTTCCGAACTGTGTAGCGTGCCCGTTCCAGTGAGGGGCTCCACACGAGCCGCAGCGGCAGCACTTCTGTTGAGCACCCTGGCAGGCCCAATAGAGTCCTACACAGCCGTGCCTTATTGAGGAATTAAATTCCTTTCATGAATAAGTACAATGCAACATGAGCTGTGGTACCTCGCATAAAATTTGACCGAGAGTTACTGATATTTGGCTGACTAGCTTTGTGTGGGGCACAGTTTGGCAATGAGGGAAAGTTGCCAGGATTGTGTGGTGTTTTTGTTTTTTGTTGTTTACATTTTGATGTCAAAGTGAACAAAGGATGGTAGGGAGGCATGTGATATCAGCACTGAGTACTGGTCTAGCGGTAACTGACTTTTCATGCAGGAAAAATTGCATTGATACATTTATTCTACAATTCTTTGGCTGAAAGCAAGGACTATTCATGAGAAATGACCAAGATAGCCAACGTAAATTAATATACATGATGAGCGTAAGGGGCCAGCACAGAAAGAGTAGTGCTTATGTAGTGGTATCACCCACAGAGTTTTGCTTTGCTACACTACAAACTACAAGGCTATCTTAAGAAGATAGAAGCTGCAAAATCCCAGCAGCCACTCTGTATGCCCTGCTCTGAAGAGTATCCTTATAGTGACTTTTAAATAGTCAAAAGCGGCTGATACTGTTTTTTTTACTTTTCACATAGGAGCTCTGTGTGTATCCACATAGCTACTTTTGAAGGTTTTAAAGTGCCATTTTTCACTTAAAAAACTCACCTGACTATTGCCTACAATCAAATAGTTTTTTTTCAAGTAACAGGGAATCTTCAAAAGCAGCAACTGAGCAAATTGGAAGTGGCAGCCACAAGTAGATTTTGTAGCAGAATTTTATGACTCCTACATGGCAGTGTCCTGTGGGAGCATTCACCACCTTTTACCGTGTGGGTGCTTTGTCCTTTCGATGTAGTTCCCTTGAGTCATTCCATTGCTATTATTTGAAATAAAAGGTACTGCAGCCAAAACTCTGAATTTTTGAAATTGTAAGTATACATAAAACTACTGCTCAGAATATTTTAACAATACATCTTACCTATTAGTTAGCTAAATGCAAGTCGTCAACAATAAACAAACAAATGTGTAATGAAAACAAGTTCAATGCAGAATTACACTGAGATTCACTGGCTTTGTTATGTAAGCTCACAATGGTCTTCTCATTCATTAGTGGGAGAAATGCAGTTGTTGTTTGTGGAGGCCAAAAGTATAAATGGGTTCAAAATAGAATTAGGTATGTTTATGGAGGATAAGTCCATCAATGGCTATTAGTCATGATGGTCTGGGTGCCCTTAGCCTCAGAAACTGAGAGTGAATGTCAGAGGATGGATCATTCAGTGATTGCCTGTTCTGTTCATTCCCTTTGAAGCACGTGGCATTGGCCACTGTCGGAAGACAGGATACTGAGCTAGATGGACCCTTGGTTTGACCCAGTATGGCCATTCTTATGTTCTTAACCATTTTGAAAACCATTTATTATGCTGTTTTCTTAAAATAATTTTTATTTTTTAATACTTTCAAAATTCAGCATGGGAATAAATCATGACAATGATCACCCATCCTGTGCAGATGGTCTCCACATCATGTCTGGAGAATGGATTAAAGGACAGAATCTTGGTGATGTTTCATGGTCCCGGTGCAGCAGAGAAGATCTAGAAAGATTCCTCAGGTAATTAAGTCAAGAAATAGCATTGCTTAAAGTAATTTTTGACTTTTGATCTAAGTTTCAGGTATGCCAAATACTTAATACTTTCTACGAGCTTCTGTATGAGGTTAAAAAGGAAATATTGTTAATAATAGCTGTTAATATTAATAATTAATTAATACTGTTAATAATATTAACCACCAAAAAGCCACCTTATCAACTAAAGAAAATACATTAGCAAAGATATGGGGCAAAAATACATGTTAGGAAGATTGTGTGTTTAAAATGATATCTGTATTGTTTTCTATTTTGCACATAATAGATTACATCATGTCCTATGTTGTCATTCAATAACAAACAAGATGAGGAAATAATTTTATTTTAATAGAAATATTTTATGAGTTATCTAGTTGAGAATATGATACATGGAACCATACCAAAATAGGACACCTACATTGTACCCATGCATTGTATAAGGAATAACCCTCAAGAATAACCCTCTTGAACTGATAGATATGCCTACTGACAATTTACTACTTACAACTGAGTAGTCCTTTAAAGGTCTGTATTGGAGTTGGTACTGGAATGATTGAGATTCAAGGACAATCTGTAGATGTGTCCATTTAGAACTCAACTCTAATGGAGGTCCATGTATTTTCATCTCCCTTTTTCTTTAATTTTGTGCGAAAACAGTGCTAACTGAAATCTTGGGACTTGAAAAACACTGACATATTTAAAGTATGGGTGAAAAAAGTGAGCTCCATAAATATTTATTAAAAGCCATATAATTTTTAAGCAATTAAATTATGTAATATGTACACTAAAATGTTTTCAAAGTATTTTCCTGAAATCCTTATAGCTGTTTGTAATCCATAAACTGTTTTGCCTTTCTGTAAATATACAACAGCAAAAGAAAGAACTTGGTTAAATTAACAGATCTAAATGTCAGCAAAATGCTGCTTAAGATCTGTTAATCCTTTTTTATAGCAATTGCATATGTTCTATGTCAACAAAATAGCCAACCTTTATTAATATTATTCAACATTTTATGAATTTCTGCATATTGGCAGGTCAAAGGCCAGTAACTGTTTGCTACATACAAATCCCCAAAGCCTCAATTCTGTGATTATTCCCTCCAAACTGCCAGGAATGACGTACACTGCAGATGAACAGTGTCAGATTCTCTTTGGACCAATGGCTTCATTTTGTCAAGAAATGCAGGTAAGGATTGTTGTTTACTTTAGAACAGAGAGTTATTTTTTCAGGGACATCATGAAAGAAAGAATTACTGATTTGTAACTGGTTTTATGCGTTGCATGTGAAAGTCAATATGGGCATGTTTTATTTATTGTTTAGGCCCTGCTATAGTGGTGCTGGATTGGAGCTTTAATGTGCACCATTAGCATGCTGATTTCAGTATAAAAATAGAAAAATACATCCAGTGAAGTCATGGACCCTCTGAAGTAAATGACCTCACCACACATTAAGTGATGGGGCCATTGTCTGGCTTCTTGGAAAAGGGGTATTGCCCCATTATGGGCTAGGGAGCCAGAGTGTTACTTGCTACAGCAGCTTCATACCAGATCAGTGTGGGGATGCTGTTCCATGCTTTCCCCTACACCCACAGGTGGCCAGAAGAGAAGGGGGACTACATATGTTCATGTTGGTGCAGGAAAAGGTGGAGCAGCACCCACCCTCCCATCCATGGAAGCAGTTAAAATACCAGATTTTGTCATGATCCACTGTGGGCCTGTCTGTAGTTGCTCCTTTCCAAGGGGTCTGTGAAGGAAATTTTTTCTTTTCCATTTCTTTCTGCAGCCAGTACAAAAACTCTCATTATCGCTCATTAAACTACAATTTATGGGCCGGACTGTCAAATATATGTATGTGCAATTGCATGATACCTTTGTACCCTCCTAATTTCCCTGTGCCTCTACTGTGGGTAAGTAAATCAGGAATGTTATACTAATGAAACCCGGTGAAGTTAGACAGCCAATTAATCACCTGCAAGTTGCATATAATCCCCAAGATGCTTTGCCAAGCTGTCTCTCAGGGTGTCTTTAGCGCTCCTTTAGTGTTCCTTGCTATTTTCAGGAACACCAACAATTAAGTCAAGATTATTATCCTGATGCTAATTTGACTATCTTCTTGAAAATAGGGTACTTACTTTCCTGGACTTGTCCTCTATTAATTTCTGATATTTAGTTTTGAATGCCCCATGTTTCTTTTGTTCTAGGGTTTTTTTATTTGTGAAAGTATATAGTCAAGTTAAATAAATTTAGTCTGTCAGGCTGGGAATAAATGTTACTAGTGACATGTGCAGCTGCTAAAAAGAACTGAACCACAACTAACAATGCATTTCTTCTAAGATCTGACTGTCCATACATTTGATTAAGCAGAACTTGTAAGACTATCTGTAATCACACCATATGGTAATATTAGAGATACCAATCACATCTCCCTCATCGCCAAGGTTCCAGTACACAATCTCTCTGATAATCCTGTGAGACAAGGGAGAGATTCCACGTACTTCCCCTCAGCCGGTCGCTTGCCTACAATACGTGCCACGGCAGAGTACTAACAATACCTACCCCTGCAGAGTTATCTCTGGGAGCTACTAAGTTGGCCCACATTCCTGTTCCTTGAATGGTGCCTAATCTTTATGTTGAAGTTTTTTTTTTAACCCTGTGAACGTGCTTTAAGTTGAAGACTGTAATTTATGTAGTCTGAGAAGAGTAGCCTAAAGCCTTTCAAGAACAAAGTGTTTGTGTATTTTTCAGTGTAAGATTTATACTGTCACTGTGATTATCTTGTAAAACTGCCAAGTTTGCTTTTATGCCCACTGTGCTTCAAGTAAGAATCAATTAGTTCCTACCATTCTTTTGAATAACAGAAAGCAAGATAATGGCTCATGAGTAGAACCTGATAATTGAGTACAATTGTAGAACTGCAAAATATTGGCCTTGAAGATTAAAGTCCAGGATGTGAATGCTATCTAGTCAACTTTACTAAAACAATTCTTGTCATAACACAGCTGTGATCTTTATAGAGAATGAATAGAGTGGTTATATAGCATGGCAACTTTTAAGAAAGTCCAAGGGAAAGATCATGATGAAAAGAGCAAAAGTTATGGAAATATTATATTTCTGTCTACATATCTGTCCTTACCTCCACCACTACTTTTCCCACTGTCTCCACTCTGCACAAGCATCACTCTTAGCTTCTCTTTTTGTCTTTCTTGCATAGTCCCAACTTTTCTCCTTCTTCCCAGCTGTTCATATGACTGGAATGGCATTCCACTTGACATACACAAATATCCCTCACTCGTTTTTCCTTCAAAAACCTCCAGAAAAGCCAACTGTTCTGTGAAATGTTCCAGTCACAGTGACCCCTGCCACACTGTTTCTATATTTGTTATCTTGTTCGTTTTGTAATATGCAAGGTTTTGCTGTTAGAATGGATGCCTCATAAGTCCTTTTGAAAGGGGAAATCTCTGTTTAGTTTGGCATCGCTTTTTTGTTGTACATTGCTATTGCACTATATAAATAGGAAATTAATGTATAGTTTATAAAAATCAAGTGTCACCAGTATTATTTTATATCCTCAGATAAATCTTATTTCTCATTGTTAGTCCAAATAATTTTAACTTCTCTTGTACTGTGATAACGATGTACCAGAGAGGGAACATACTGTGTTAGAACTAAACATTGTAATCATAACTTAACTGTCCAAGTTGGGGAAAAGAGAGAGTTTCACCCCCAGAAGAGTGAAGTTCTGACTCAAAGTTCAGTGCTCTGGTTTGTGTTTCACTACAGTGTTGTTGCTGAACTCCAGCTTTCTATTAGCCTCCCTTGCAATGATGGTTTAACTGGCAGCACTTAAAGTTCCCAGTGAAGTGTTCAGCTGTTTTTCATGATTTGCCCCCTCACATGCAAAAATCCTAAAATGTCAGAAAAGTCTTAGATTTTTGTTTTTAAAAATTCTAACTGCATTACTTCAGTGATAAAAGTGCAACTGTAAATATGAGTAAACCTTTCACTTTTGTGCAGAGTAGACCATATGTCCTGAAGCGTTAGGAAAGATGGTCTGACACACAAACTTTCCAGTGTAAAACTTTAATCCTGATTGTTCTTTCAACTTACATACTTCAATCAAATGTCAGCAGGAAATATCAGGATTTATTTAACCAAAAGAACTCTGTCACCTGAGAAAGTCTAAAGCATATTGTTGTCAAAGAGTTTTCATTCTGTGTGATGTGCTGAATACTTTCTTTATGTTTATTGTATGCAAAAACAAAAGCAAAAATAGCTAAAAATGTACAGTTTAGATATCAAAATTACATTAAAAATAATTTGTAAATTATTAATGAAATGTATAATGATGCTAGGAAATCATGAAATACTGCAGGGAATTAAATAAACATAGCTAATTATTTCCAGTGCAGCTAGTAAACCATGTGAAGTAGTTAAATAGCTTCTGAAGCACCTACAAAGTAGCTAATGAAGATATTAAATATTTTAAAACAAGCACAATATTTACACTTTTTCAATGTCACACCTAATTCCTTATGGGTTGAACAGACCATGTGTATCCATGCTATAGACTTTAGGTTAGATGCATTCTTCCAGAAGATATTAACAGACTTTAGCTCAGTTAAAAAAAATCAGTTTGCCTTTTTGTTGTAGTGTTTTTTTTGTATGTCTCTTAGGCTTGTATATCAAATATTTCACACATAATATCTCATATGTGTATCCACAAATCCTCTATTATGTGCCTCGTTTTCTCTGTGCTATTAGTCCTCTATGTTACCTGAGTCAATATTACACCATCACTGTCACCATTTGAAAAGATCCTAAATTATCTGTTTCCTCTTAATCTCTGAAGGTGTTGTTTCTCTTCGGGTTATAGTCTGATGTACAGCATGGACTTCACTGATTAATAAATAAATATAAATAAATTAATAAATATTAATATAAATATAAATAAATTAATAAATAAATACTAATCTGCAGTCATAGCAAGTGCACATAAGTATGGAAGTATATTCTTATATACTTACAGTTTGCTTCAAATTGTGAGATTAGCATGATGTAATCTATGCATCATCAAGATTGTTTGATGAACAATAAAAAATGACCTTTGTGTTAACTCAGGTAAAATAAGGCCAGACACCAAAAGATAATTCAAATGGATAGGTTTTAATGTAATGGAGAGGTCAGTTTTCTAGGCCTTTTCAAGAGCCAAGTACATAAATTGGTATCCTACTGAAAGCAGTTGTAAGCTGTATCCTACTCATCCTATCAGTGCAGTTATTGCCCAGTGGATCCCCAAAAAAGACATTTCATAAACTATGGATAATTTTGCTATAGGAGGGTGCAGCTTTGTTAAATAAACATAAATGACATAAATGAAAGGGGTGGGAGGGTGTAATATAATCCTTGAAGGAGAAGGTGGCTGGATCCTTTCAGGCCAATCATGCTAAGCCACCCTTTGTCCTAACTGATGGATCCCTAGGTCAAACAGCTATCTCATCTGATAAACTGTCCAGCTCACCCAGGCCCACACTTCCCCCATCAAGAGGATTAGAACCATCACTGAGTCAGACCTCAGCAAAGTTTTGTGGGTGAGTCTCTTAGCCCCAACAACAAAGAATCACAATTTTGGGAGCCATATGCCCTCTCTACCATCCCTGCCCAGATAAATTCATGCCACTGTAAAGACTCCTTAGGACCCCAAAGTTGCAACATGACATACTGAAATATGAAATTCTGGCATAGCCCAAACAGAAAAGAAAATGCAATGGTTAGTCCACATAACAACATCCAATTTGGTCATTAGCACACATACAATATTCCAAGAAAAGGACCGACTGCTTTTCCTAGGCTCTTCCCCTGCTAACCGCCCCCCGCCACCCCCCAGAGCATAGGTGGGAGGGGAAATCCTGCTGTGAGTAGGAAGAGAGTCTGAATAGTGTTTTGCTCCTCCCACAGCTCAGCCTTAAAAAATGGAAGGGGGACAGTAAAGCTCCCTCCCAGCCAGTTAGAGCCAGAGTAGTAATCTGTGATACAACCTGACACTAAATAGGTTACAATTGGTTCGGATGGGCCAGGGAACCCCTAGTATTGTTCAAGGGGAAACCCCATCAAACCCAACCCAGCTCATCACTACCCCACTGCTTGTAAATTTGTCTGGAGGGGTGGAGGTCTAAGAAGATAAGAACATAAGAATGGCTGTACTTGGTCAGACCAAAGGTCCATCTAGCCCAGTAGTCTCTCTTCTGATAGTAGCCAATGACAGGTGCCTGAGAGGGAATGAACAGAACAGGGAATCAATCAAGTGATCCATTCCCTGTTGCTCATTCTCATCTTCTGGCAAACAGAGGCTAGGGACACCATTGATGAACCTATCCTCCATGAATTTATCTAGTTCTTTTTTGAACACTGTTATAGTCTTGGCATTCACAACATCCTCTGGCAAGGAGTTCCACAGGTTGACTGTGTATTGTGTGAAAAAAATACTTCCTTTTGTTGTTTTAAACCTGCTGCCTATTAATTTCATCTGGAGGCCCCTAGTTCTTGTGTTATGAGAAGGAGTAAATAACACTTCCTTATTTACTTTCTCCACACCAGTCATGATTGTATAGACCTCTATCATATTCCCCCTTAGTCGTCTCTTTTCCAAGCTGAAAAGTCCCAGTCTTATTAACCTTTCCTCATACAGCAGCTGTTCCATACCCCTAATAATTTTGTTGCTCTTTTCTGAACCTTTTCCAAATCCAATATATCTTTTTTGAGATGGGGCGACCACATCTGTATGCAGTATTCAAGATGTGGGCGTACCATGGATTTATATAGAGGCAATATGATATTTTCTGTCTTATTATCTATCCCTTTCTTAATGATTCCCAACATTCTGTTCACTTTTTTGACTGCCGCTGCACATTGAGTGGATGTTTTCTGAGAACTATCCACAATGACTCCAAGATTTCTTCCTTGTGTAGTAACAGCTAATTCAAACCCCATCATTTTATATATGGCTGCTACTCTGAAACTTGGGATTATGTTTTCCAATGTGCATTACTTTGCATTTATCAACATTGAATTTCATCTGCCATTTTGTTGCCCAGTCATTCGGTTTTGAGAGATCCTTCTGTAGCTCTTTGCACTCTGCCTGGGACTTAACTATCTTGAGTTAGTTTTATATCATCTGCAAATTTTGGCACCTCACTGTTTATACTTTTTCCAGATCATTTATGAATATGTTGAATAGGACTGGTCCCAGTACAGACCCCTGGTGGACACCACTATTTACCTCTCTCCATTCTTAAAACTGACCATTTATTCCTACCCTTTGTTTCCTATCTTTTAACCAGTTACCAATCCATGAGAGAACCTTCCCTCTTATCCCATGACAGCTTACTTTGCTTAAGAGCCTTTGGGGAGGGACTTTGTCAAAGGCTTTCTGAAAATCTAAATACACTATATTCACTGGATCCCCCTTGTCCACAGGCTTGTTGACCCCCTCAAAGAATTCTAGTAGATTGGTGAGGCATGATTTCCCTTTAAAAGATGCTTGAGCTGAAGTTAGTGAGACTACTCTTGTAACTTGCATGGAATTTAGGTATCGATACATTAGGAGATGCAACATTACCAACTTGTTTTAACATTTCTGTCAGCTAAATTCAGAATGACCAATGTATTTTTGGTATTCAGATCTATTAAAATGTTTATAATACCATCACATAATTGTGTGGGTTTGTGCATTTTAAAAACAACTTTGATTTTCTAAATCAAATTTAAAGAAATCTGTATATGAAACCAAATGATTTTCTAGTGTGGCTGCCAAAGGCACTAATACTCTACCTACCTTTTAATAAGTAGGTAAGAATAAGAGAGAATTTGTTTGATTTAAAATCTGGGCCAG
Source organism: Chelonia mydas (assembly GCF_015237465.2). Taxonomy (NCBI): domain Eukaryota; kingdom Metazoa; phylum Chordata; order Testudines; family Cheloniidae; genus Chelonia; species Chelonia mydas. Next base: position 80,214,862 of record NC_051245.2, read on the forward strand.
TTTCTAAAGAAGTGGTTGATGAGAGACTGGTCTTGGTAGCTGAAAACAGGCATAGAGCTAAAAAAGCCATCTATGTGGCTTTAATAACAGGAGATCACCTGACATCTTTGGTGAAGCTTAGTGGGCAAGAGAGACAATTGACAATTCTGCCAATATTAGGCATTATTGGAGGCCTATGTGTTCTTGGGTTGGTCAGTTCATAAGGGCCTTTGATAAAGGCCCAAAGGTAGAGTTAAATATTAGAGTCATCTTAATGTATCCTAATTCCCAGTTAGAATACATCAAACTTTTGTGTGTGTGTGTGTTCTTTTTCTCTAATGTAAATGTGCTTAGTAATTTGTTTACCTCTTATAAAAAATGTAGTGAATAGGAAGGGAGTGAACCTAGGAGTTGATTATAGGTGCAATGGCCATCTAAATTGGTTACATCCTCTCTCTAAGATAAGTTTAGGTGGTGGGGGTTAAGGGCCACAGGCTATTTACAAAGGTATTTAGGTGCCTAGAGGCAGGTAGACATCAAGTGAGATTTTAAAAAGCATCTAAACTGGATAGGCACCTAACTGCCATTGACTTACAAGCTGCTTAGGTATTTTTGTAACTAGAAACCCATCTGCATATTTAGGCACCAAAAAGACCTATGTAAATGTGGTTATACATCTTTTATGATTGGAAGTCAATCTTTTATGATTTATGGTCAATGTCAGCCAGCTTTGCATTCCTATGTATTTGAAGTTCTTTGGTTACAAGCTGAAAGTTAAAAGGGATAGAAGATTCTCTAAAAGGGAAGGACTTTGGATTTTGTGTCTTGAAATCTTGGAGAACTGTTTCCTCCAATGTAGTCATTTAGGTATGTGGATCCAGGATATAAAATACAAATAAGGCTCTTCTCTGAGCTATGAACGGTATAGGAAGTCTTGTTTTGATTTCATTGTTATTGTCAGTTTACCTATATCCGTGCTCCAGTGAGGTTGAACTGAGCTCACTATTCCCTTTTCTCCCATTTCTTACTTGGGATAGGACTATAACAGCAGAAGGCCTGATGGCTGCCTTATCGGCATAGTCTTCAGGAATTGGCCTGGAATGCTTGTTCCTAACTTTAGTGCTTCCCTTACAGTTATGAGCTTAAAAAAAAGCTTGCTTAAAACTTAGTTTTAGAAATGCAAAGGTAGGTTTTCTCTTTGGACCTTAAACCATAAAACAAATTACATTGTAAGATGGATAAGTATTTAGGCTAGGGCCAGCTCTAACATTCTTTTAGAGTTTTTATGAGTTATTTATAAACATATGATGTCTTATTAGGTCAGTTTCTTCCTAGGTGTAAGTCCATTGGCAATACACCAGGGATGAATTTGGGTCATTGTCATCCTGACCTTTGTTTCTGTACAATTCTCTGACCTACTGACATAAGTCTCTTCATTTTGTAAGATATTACTACGGACATCTTTACATACTAGACACACATTGACATTTGCAGGTACTCCTATGCCCTGGCCCAGATACAAACATTTATTAAATGATATTTCCCTTACAATGAGGTTTTTTCAGGGTATCATTTCATTTAGAAAACATAATATAAACACATTTTTCATGCATCATATCAAAGACCAGAAACTATTATTCAATTTTGCAAGCATAATAAAGAATTTGAGACAGACAGAGCACATCTTGTCTTCTGGTGGCTCTGGATTCTGAGAACCTGGTGCTGATCTGTTTCTTTTATCCCCCTGTGTCTCCTGATCCTTCTTGCCCCTGCACTGTCCATATTTTGTGGGCATCAGATTGCACAAGCAATAACCCTCAGGCAGTGATCCAGCCACAGCTGGCCCTGTTCGCTTTCATCTGGTTTCCAGGTAAGGGGGGGGACAAAATAGGGAGAGGGGGAAGGAAGTTACAATTCTGAACTTGATTCCTCTCTCTTGAGGATAAGGCAGCCTTGTAATTTCTCTGTAGGGACAAATAGAAGAGGCTTCCGGGAGTGATTGAGGAATTACAATAGGCAGCAATGTTCATGGCTGGACTTCCTTTCAGGGAAAAATAAAAACTGTCCTCTCCTGAAGCTAGAGGATGGACTGAAGGACCAACTGTTCTTTCCATCTATAACATTTAACATTTTATGACCCCTTAGTGAAAAACCATTATAATTTGCCTTGTTATCTTATTTGATATCCATTCTATGTGAATGCAAGATTCAGTTGAGTATTGAATTGCTTCCAAGGGAGAGAGGATTATGAAGGAATGGAAGTACATCAGGAAGCAGGAACCATTGGGATGGAGTGAACAGGGAACATTTGAGGAAGTCATCAGGGAGCCTAACAGTGTCTGAATAAATGTTTTCTATATTATTCAAGCAATAGCAGAAGTTTTACAAATATTCACTTGGGTTTTGAAAACTCACTTCAGTCTCGACTGTGTTAGAAAATTCATATTTAATTTAAGGGTGAACTGCAAAGCTAAAATTAAAATTGACATAAGTATTTATGAGCTGAATGCCCTATTGACCCATGTGGGATATTCAATAGGAAAATAAATTTTACTTAACCTAAAAATTCTTTTTTATTTTCATCTGTGAAGACTTCCTGGCATATTCTGGTTTGTTGGAGAGCTACCAAAATAGATTATTCTTTGAGATTGTCACTGCAGTAGATTCTGTGGTGTTCTAAAATGATTCAAACTAGGAAGTATTAGATTAATTTTACAATAGCAGGAAAAACTATTTAAATGTGCTTACTAACTTGGTTGCCCCACACATTTAGCTTTTCAGTTTTACACCTTTAAGTAAAGTCTATTATACTTCATTCTCCAAGCCCTCTAGTGAACATAATTGACAAGTTATATATATATATACACACACACAACCTAACACTTCACTGATTTCTAAGGCATACTTTCATTTCTAATGACAGTGCTAGTTTTCTTTCTTTCCATGCTTGAATGAGTGGTAAAATAATAATGGAATAAAGTATTAGCTCTCTTAATTCTTAAGAAGCTTTGAGTTTTGTGGAGAAAGAAGTATATCACTATTCCCCCTTTTACCTACCTGTTTTTTGTCCATATGCACTATGGGGCTCCAGCCCATAGGTCAAGTAGCTGAGCTATGCGCTGGTGGGTGAAAACAGAGTCCTCATTTCAGACTGTGGCTGTAGCACACCATCTATAGTTACCTCTAAGTCAATTGATCAATATAGTGGTAGATCCACCTTGCCTGGCAAAGCCCTACCTGTATCAGTCTGACAACATTCAAGGGTTGTGACTCTGGACACTGGCTCCTGGAATCTGTCCCCCACTCCAATAGCACAACTGGACTTGTTCCACTGTGTCCATGCCCAAGGGGAGTGCATCCAGGATTTGCTGCATACTATCTCCACAATTTTTGTTGATGTTTAACTCTGCATATACTTCAGTGCCACCAAACCAGCAACTTCCTGATGAAATTAATGGACTACATATATACAGTCATTTAAGTCCTCTGTCCTTAGCAATGTATGTTTGTTTTTCAGCATGTTATTTGCACTGGGTTGTGGTGTAAAGTGGAAGGTGAGAAGGAGTGCAGAACTAAACTGGATCCACCAATGGATGGAACAGACTGTGACACTGGAAAGGTATGACCACTGATTTTCCTACTGTAACTAATGGAAGTAGTGCAGCAATTAATTTATTGTGATTAAATTTTGGAAATTGCTTCTGAAAAATTGCACACACATTACTTTTAAATATGAGATGAATCATTTTAATTTGTAAATTTTAGGAAAGACAGTATATAACTAGATATTTCTGGGAATAACTGTTATTAATATAACATTAGCATAGTATACAATAGGGATAGTTTTATCACTGTATATGCAAATACACTTCATAGCTTTAGCATGTCTTTATTGGTTTCTCACAACAGTTCAGAATATAAATAAATCAATGTCACTATACAAATGAATTTCACTACAGAAAAAAATGTAATATGAACACTATCCAGTTCTGTGAACCTTATACAAACTATATAATAACTGTAGGGTCATTTTTGAATATTTTAACATAAATTACCAGCCTCAACACCAAAACACTATTTTGACTGGCAATATATAATTGAGTGTCATTTACGTTTAACATAAAGGGAAAATATAAAATGTACTAGTGAATAATTTTTAGATTTTCCCTATCAGTAGTGTCTCAGGTTTTCAAATAAACAGATTTGATCATCTATATGCCCCTATTTACTGTGCACACCTGAAATAAAATATAATTATACTGAAGATATAACAGTTTTAGAAAGGAGATTAATAGACGTTTGAAAGAGTCCATTACAGTTACTCTTTATTCTGATTAGCATCAGAAAAATAGGTTTTTTCTATATACAGTATGAATATTTTGGGGATGGGGAGAATACACATATGCATTTGCCTAATTAAATAGTTATTTGTGTAGATCAGCAGCTTGCTTGTGTGTGGGGAAAAGGTATTTATCCCTATGAAGAGTGAAAAATCTCTAACTTAACCAAGCCAAAATATGTTTTCACATTTGCACCATTTTTGTTTAAAGCTAATTCTGCTTTTTGTAATATATTTTATCAATGGAATGTCATTGTTGCATTGTTTCAGTACTTTATTTTTAAGCTGAAATATGAATTTTCAGACACTCACAAACACTACTTACTAAAATTAATTTCATGCAAAGAACCAGTACAGAATTACTGTATACAAATTACTACAGAAGAGGTTTATTTCAAAGAAGTTTTAAAGTGTCAGAGCACCTAAAAGAATGACAGATTTCCTAAAGAACTCATCAACAAAGAAATGAAATGGTCACTTAAAGTGAGACTTCTGTTAAATGTCCATCAACAGCTTTTATGCTTCGGAGGGCCTTTGCCAAATGTGTGCTATCACAATAAATGGAGGCCAAGTGTGTAAGCCAACTCTCTTTTTAGAAAAAAGTAATAAACAGCACAGAAACATTCATATATCTTGCTTTTCTTGTGGTATTACACTGCCCCAGCCCCCGTGCAGTCTCCCTAAGGGATAATTTGCTCTTTGAATCATAAAACATTGAGCCAAGGACAGTTTTTGTCATCTAAAAACCAAACAAAATCATAAACAGAATAAGATAAAGTATTCAGATAGTATCGGTGGTGTACATTGGGAACAAACCATTATTTATTTTTGTTCCATTGGAATAATGAGATTGTGTACCCTAATGATACTGGCAAACTAGACTTGTGTAGCCTATTTAATATTTTAAAACTACTACTATTTCTTGATAAAGGTAGCATTCTTTTCTGAGAAAAGAGAAATATATGTATAAATCCATCATGCATTGAGAGGAGAGAGCCTTATGGCTATGTTATAAGTGGTGCAGGGTCAGCTATACCAATGTTGCCTGACAGTTTCCACTGTAAGACCTTATTTTCTGTTGCTTATAACTTTGCCAACCTTTAACTGTTCAGAATGAAATTTTCCATGCTAGGTGTCTACCTCATGTTAAATATTTTTGGAAAATTTCAGCAAAAATGGTTTAGCCAGTTCTCAGAACAAAATTAGGAAAAATACATTGTTTTGCCTTTGTTAAAAGAATCCTTGCAACCATTTAACGGATAAGCTGTAGAGCCTCTATTCTTTGAAACAGGGAATTTCAATTTGTCAGAGGGGTCACTGGTACAAGGGATGTGCCTATTGCCATCCTTATCAAAATCGGCTCAAATTTGGTCAAACTATGTGCCTCTAAAAATCGCAGATCTCATGTGCTCAGTAGAGATTTGTTAGCATTTAGCATCTAAATTCCCTCTATACTGAGCATGCTGCAAGGGCTGAGCAGAACATTCTCAGCAATTCCTCCTTCGAGCAGCCGGGGGCTGCTTTAGCACTGGACAGTGGAAAAGAGCCTTTCTATCTGGTGCTCTCAGTGTTACCATGTGGGGCCAAGGTAGCATGGAGAAAGAAGAAGTCTGACTGGAATGCTGAGTGGTCCAAGCATGGAGGGTTGCTGTGGGGACACTGGGACAAGGGGCCACAGGTGTTGGGGGAAGACTGGGACAAAGAGCTAGGCGTGGGGGTTGGGATGTGGAGCCGAGGGACATGGGGAGAGACTGTCATATGGAGCTAAGGGTAGAGGGACTTGGATTGGGATAATGAGGCAAGATGGGCAGGAGGAGGAGACTAGGTCTAGAACAAGGAGCAGTGTGGGGTGGAAGACGCATCTAGCAGAATGAAGTAAGCAGACATCCCTGAAACATCATAATTATCTTACTGGACTAGGAAAGTTTCTTCTTTCCATTGTCACGGTCCAAGATGAGTTTCATATTCATTAGTCAATCCTACTCTGTTTTGCTCAGAGCATGACAGTGTTGTATTGTTGTACAACATTCCTTCATTTAGGAGATGATGGGGATTTCATTTACTCAGTCTGTCTTGTTTCATGCTCATCCTGATTAAATTGTTCTGTAAGTGAAGGATTTGTGAGCATTCCTCAGCCTCTACCTAGTGCAGATACAGTCCCTGGAGAGTCCCTTTTACCCCATATATCTATGGTAATATACCTACCTTTATATGTAAGCTTGGAAGGATTAGATTTTTGTTGGTATGTCAGTAAATGTTAATTTCATTGTACGCATGCACAGATGAAAACATATTTCCATTAATAATAACTGAAATTTAGATAGGCAAAGTAAGAAAAATGGTGCCTGAAAATGTATTAGAGTTTGATTTAAGGATATTGATGTGTATATTTTGACATGTGACATTGACAATTTGTGTTTTAATGATTATAAAACTTTAAATGTTTTGAATCTCAACATCTACTGCCACTAAATAATTATTGTCTGACTCCCCATAATTTCCTGCAACAGTGAACATTTAAATAGGTAAAAATTGGGGGAAAAGTGCTTCACCCATAATTTTGCACACCGTGAAAATTTATAATTGATAAATATCTAAAATTGCTTAAAAATAAACGTCAATATTATCTGTCAAAATTATATTAAAAATTGAATTATCCCCAGCCTATTTATATGTACATGGGCATTTTTAACCAGAGGCATCCCCAAGCATTTCAGTTTTCATATATAGAAGTTGCTAATCTAACAGAAATGCAGTCATCCCAGGATGTTGTAACCATATGGTATAACTCCACCAACATCACTGCACAACACTTTAGGACAGAAAGTAACAAAATTTAAGCTGAAATTTAAGATTACCCCCAACTGGGAATTACCCTGGGAGTAACAAAAGTAACCTTGTGCTAAATTACACAGATATTTCATGACCACAGATAGTCAAGGCCTTTGTGTGTTTCATCTGAAAAATGTCCTTTCCAGAAGCACAGTATACATTGACAGCTTTCTAGGGCATTAGCTCAGTACTCAGAATGAAAAGAAATATTTGATGAGTCACTGATGCCACTGAAATTCAGTAGTCATTATGCTATTCCTATTCTTATTATTTTGTACCTGGTACAATTACAAAATATACTGGGCCAGATTCTCAGATGGCATAAATTAGCATAACATCCCCATTAAGTCAATGGGGATTAAGTAAATTTACATCAGCTTTGGATCTGAACCATAGAATCCAGCAAATACACTACTGTGGGTACAGTTAAAAAGAAGTTTATACAACTTTTTATTAGTAGGTAAAAGAGTACTGGTTTGAGTATTGATGTTTGTATTTGTCATGGAGAGTACCATTAGTACAAATTGCTCATACACTACTGAAAAGATGGTAAAAGAAAAGTTATTAACTGTTATCTGTACTTGCCCCCTCTTGTATAGCTGAACAATATCTATTACTGCATTTTGCAGAAGGGATTTATTTATGTTTTGTGATATGCAGATTTTACCTTTTTTCAAAGTTAGCCTGTGGCAAGCCTTTTATTTTACTACATTGTGCACCTCTCATGTACCACTAATTTCTATGCGACTATGTTTCTCACATACATGATAGTGTTCTGAAACAATTAAGTAAAGAATATTATCAATATTATATCTGTCATAAAGGAAAAACTGTTTCTCAATGAGTGTAATCCCACAAATCCCCCAGTGAAGGTCACACATCCACATGATGCACTGGATGATGGATTTTCATTTGTATTTCTGAATTAGCAGAAAGGTGTGTAACCAGACAACTCCCTTGTGATTTGTCAGGAAGCTCAAGAGCACATATTATTTCTTCTAAAGTGAATTATAACTTTGGCTTCCTAAATTGATTTCTGAGCCATCTTCAGACAGTAGCACAGAAATAACTAGTTTTGTGAAAAAGTTCATTTTTGCCCAAACATGTCCCCTTTGAACATTTAGCTTCATAAGATGGAAGGGATACAGTTCTGAAGACCCATACTAAAAGATCAAAAGTTAATAAACACAAAGGCTGCATCCTATCATATGCACCCTATCAAGTGTATAACTTGTTCCAAAATGTTCATTCCTGGAGAGTGAAATATGGAGGTCCTATTTCTGAAAAAATTTGCTCTGAATTTTAGTTTTGCCACTGGTGCCCAGATACCATGATGATAGGCACATTATATGTGTGTGTGTATTTTAAGTGTGTGTGGGGGGAGGGGTATTCCATTTATCTACTCTGCAAAGTTAATATATACACTTGTAATGTGCTTATCTCCATGGCAGCTGGACACTACTTAGAAAACTAAAATTGAAAGCTAAATCTAACGGATGATTTACTGTTACAGTGTACTTATTACACAGCAGATAAATGAGAGGAGAATTGTAGTTGTCCTCTCCTGGCAAATGATGTATATGTATAGAAATACAACAGGTGAAATCCTGGCCCTATTGAAACTTCCATTGACTTTACGAGGGCCAGGATTCCATCCAAAATATTCTGAAAGCTAAGCAGGGCAGTCCTACCTCCCATTATCAATAAAGTCCCATTTACCCTAAAATTTGTGTGCTACATTACATCAGTTTTCATTATAAATTGCAGAAATACATGTGAATGTATACATCAAGCCCAGCACTTCATGTAAGTGTATTGATATAGATAGATATGGATTATCTCTCAGCTGTATTGACTTTCATCCTCCTCACTTCAGTGCTTTTTTGGACTAGTTGAATGGTAGGGTAAGCCAAATGATCTTGAAGTCGATAATGGCGTGTTTTATGCAATAAGGACCAAGTGAAACTATCATGGACATCAGTGGAAAAATTCTATTGATTTTAAGGGGAGTTCGAACAGGCCCTAAATTCCCAGTATTTTCTTTGGCTTGATGTTTTTAAGAGTGTGTTCAATAAGCACTGCTTATGCTGTGCTAGCAGTGCAAATGGAAGACAATGAGTTATTTTGGATGTGCCTTGATTTATTCACCTGAGAGTTGACTTTTGGCATAGTGGTGTAAGGCTGGAGAATGTACCAGTAGAACATCTTTTCCTGAATATCTGGACGGGGAGTGGAGCACATGGAGCGCTTGCAGCAGAACTTGCAACACTGGAATCAGCAGTCGACAGCGCGAATGCACTGGGTAAAAAAAGTTCCATTTTCCTTTTCTGTGCTATAGAATTTCTCAGTAATGTTTAACTGTAGTCAAACCTGGTCATACACAGCTGTGCTAAATGTATACAATTCTTCTTTTTCCATAAATACTGAATAATGGGAAATAGGAGATTTCTAGGGTTTGGGAAGGTCAACCTTCCTCCAAAAAAATGGGGCACATGAGTTTGTCTTGCTAAGAAACAGCAGGAGATTTATTTATGTAAACTTGTCATGAGACCTAAAAAAAAATTCAGAGTGAATAAATTATTATATTATTTTTTCCTCTGTTTCTACGAGGACATAACTAAAATAAAATTGTAAGCTATTTGTTTTTCAAACTAATTTTCTGACTAATTTTGGCAAACTATTCTTCTTCTGGAGATTGTGCACAGTCAGTTCTTTGTGAGAACTCAATATCTGAGATTTGAGCTGGTTTTTTTACTTTTGATTGCATACACAAACCACTTTTTATGTTTTTGCTCATCCAACCAGGGAAGAGATCTTTTACCGTGAGGTTTCTGTTGCAAAACTTTACAAACAGAAGTTCACACTCCCTAAATATTTTCCAGTAGTCACTTACATTTTGTTATTTCCATGAACATTCCAGACAGGAAACTCATTTACGAGAATGTTTGTTAATAGCAAATATACCAGGAACAAACATAGTTGAAACTATTCATTTTAAAATCAAACAAATATTAATGAAAAACATTTTTGATTGTTTGCACAGCTCTGCTTATAATAACTATAATGGGGTGAGGGGAAGGTTGGTCTTCATTGTTGCTATCACCAGCTTCCGCGGTGCAAAAGTGTAGTGAGAGCAGCAAAGTTGGACCTATTGTAAAGTTTTCTGGAAGTACTGTATCAAAGAATACAAGTTTATTTTAAAGGTGACCTACAAAGGAAAAAATAAGTGAGTTCAGGCCTTTTAAATTTTTTTCACCTGAAAAAAATATCCAGAATATTAGGTCTTGTCCTCCATCTGTTTGCTGGAGGAGTCTTTGAAGGAGATGAGAACTGGACTGGGAATTGTCTTACCCTCAATTGGACAGATGCTTAAACCTTTCACAGAGAGATCTTTCCTCTCAACAGTTTTTACAAGCATTTAAGTTAAATAGGTATGAACAAAAACAAACAAAAAAAAGTTACCACATTGAAGGCAAGGAGTGTTTAACCACTGACTTCATTGGAGCCAGGATTTCACCCCAGAACTCTAAACCTATGGCTAAAAAAATACTGTCCCCTCTCAATTGCTCAACCCCATTTTTCCCTTGGTAGGAAAGGAGTATAAGAAGAGAAATAGTGGGGAGGGAAGTAGCGAGAACAGGAATGGGTAACATAAGTGGGAAGACAGAAAAAGATGGAGAAAAAGAGAGGAGAAACATACTAGAGATAGAGATAAATGGACAGAGGAGTTTGTAAAATCAAAGATGAGGAAAACATGGAAATGGGTGTACTGAACAAGGTATTCTGACAGAAAAGCCTTTTTTGCCCATGTGCAGAATTCTTCCCGAGCTCCCTTTCATGTGAATGTCACTTCTAGCTGTATTATAAGATGCCTGTAAGCTATTTCCAGCACTTAGGGATGTCTGAATTTCATTTTCACTAGTTTTCCAGGCAAGATTTTCCAATAGTTGCATACTCTCCAGTTTCTGCAGTCTGCTATTGCTCTTCCGTAATTAGCACCCATAGGAACAACTGAAAGGCCAGAAGAAAGTGTGTGTGTGAGTGGGGGGGCGGGGATTGGACTCGAAAACTGTAACAGTGCACCAGTAAATTGCAGAAAGCTGTAAATTTAAAGTACATGCAAGTGTTGTGCCCATTCCTTGATGATTTAGACTCAACTTTGGCTCAATCAGGAGCTGAAAAAAATCACCTGAATTATACTGAAAAAAGCAGCTGGAGATCTATAATAACCTGTCTTGAATACGTGGGCTGAACTTCCCTCTTCATCTGTTCCTAGGTGTAAATGAAAATTTGGAATTTGTGTATCTTTCTTAAGAGAATTGATGAAAAACAGAAGTCAAAGTTTTCTTAAGTTTCATTTTGTAGTTGGTGATTTTTTAAATGTGTTTTTAAGATAAACAATGTATTTCATCAAAAGATGTCTGTTTGTTAAAGCAAATTTTATATAGACTGAATGACGTGGACTGTGTTTTCAGAGTTCGGCAGAATGTCACCAACAAATAAAAGAGATGTCTGTTCCATCTTCTCTAGGCCAGGTCCTGAAGGAGATTGTCATGGACCCAGAATACAATACAAAATATGTGAGAATCCTTCTTGTCCTGCTGGAATGCCTACATTCAGGGACTGGCAATGTCAGGCCTTCGCTGTCAGACCTTCATATCAGAAGCATGTATTCCAGTGGCAGGCTGTTATAGATGAAGGTAAAAGTAAACTATAACCCATTTAACTTGTGATGTAGTTCTATGTATTAGATCCAATATCATAATGTCCATTTAGAAAGCAATATAAAAAAGAAAATTATAATGCATCAGGCTCAAGCTTAAAAATAAGTTCCATATTGAATCATTTAAATTTTACTGCTCTTCCATCATGCTAATAGCAGTTTCACGTATGTCCAGAGGCTTTTGTCTCATCTTTATATTGAAGTTGACCTTCCCAATGAACACATCTTCCATAAAATGAAATATCAATGGCACAAATGCAAAAAGAAATAGTGTAAAGTCTTCCATAAGCACACATTTCTAGCGGAACATCATCAAGATGTTAAAACTTGCATACCTTGGTTACACATCCAGTTACACAGTTGAAGAGAGAGTGGCGATCCTGTAGCTGGCATTGATTTCAGAGAAATGGAGGAGCGTGGCTTTAACATTTAGACACCCTAGATACCTTGTGCTGGATTTGGCAGAATCCAATGTCTAATGCATATTTTGGACTTGGGTCAGTTTCTTATAAATCTAGACAGCAACCATTTGGAATATTGCATGCATTGGTACAATGAAACAATGTTCCTTATTACCTTGAAGTGTGCACTCACCAAGGAAAGAGTGATACCAAATGTTTATGATATCTGTAAAGCTAAAGTTAGCACAAAATATTGACGGCCCAGAAAAGAAAATATTCTACCCGAGTCTGTGCTAGGAATGTGGATGATAGCTGCTATTATACTGAATTTCCTTTAAGTTTTGTCATATTGTATTTTCTTCAAAGAAATTAACTTGAGGATTTAAGTTACAAAAGCCATTTTTAAAATAATCAACTGTTGATAAACATATGACTTACTCATGCAATAATTATTGCGTATTAAAACTCATTCTGAGGTGTGAGATCATTTAGAAATGCTTTATTGCAATTTATAATGCAGCATTAAAAGAAAATGTCAGAATCATTCATATTAACAGCAATCATCCATGTCAGAAAGAATTATGTACCTACATCTTAAAATAACCTTTTTGATTTGCTAAGTGCTGAAGTTCTGAGGTCACTCACAAATTTATTCTGATGAATTGGTTGCTCAAAGGTGACTGTCAAAGCTTGCCAAGAGCAAAGCATCTCATGCAGTGAGCTTTTTAGTGGTCCTTTAACAGTTAAGTAAGATTAAACTCAAAATTTAGCTGCATGGGCCTTTAAATCTCACAACGAAAATAATCAGTTTGTCACACTGCTTAACTGAAGATGCAATCTGATGGTTAGGCCCAGGCTGAAGACTTTGGGTTAGGACTGAGGAGATCCGCACCTGTTCCAGCTTCACCCTGAATTCCCCCTTAGAAGAAGTAGGCAATCCTTCTTATCTATCATGGTGGCTTCTGATTGGCTACGGCCTCCTTCTAGCACCATCTCCAGCAGAGGCTGAGAAATCCTGGTACACCCTCTGCCAGTAAGATTTATAACACTGGGCTTTCCACAGTCAAAGTTGAGGGCAATAAACTCATTTTCATTATGTTTATACATTGATATACATTCAAGGGAAGAACTTTACTTCCTGGTATATTTTTAAAAATCCCTGTTGTACAAACAAATATTTCCTTATGCTATTTCTAAAACATAAGATGGAGACTGGTTTATGTTTTCTGTCAAGGGTTCCCTTTACAGCTGGGGTCACAAATCCTGTCACTGTTCAGTTGTGCCAGTTGAGGAGCAGGGGAAGTGAATGCCCTCCCCAAGGTTTTTGCAATTGCTCAAAGTTTTATAGGCTGCAGAGCTTAGGGTATGGTGTGACCACTTTTAACCAGTGGTCCTGTAGTAAATCAGTACAGCTGCTGCTGGAGCAATCTGGAGCATCACTCAAGCTGTCTGGTTGCAATGCCGCTGAAATTTGACCCAGCAGCCCCTCTGTGCAGACAGAGGAGCGGCCTGGGCAAATTTCAGTGAGTGGCATTGGAGACCTAGCACACAGGATCACACCACCAATCAAATTTGGCCTGGATGCCCTTTCATCCAGACAGTGGGGCAGCTTGGCCAAATGGTGTTGCAACTTGGCACACGAGGAGTCTCTCCTATACAGAAGAGTGCAGGGGAGTCCCCCAAGAACTTGAGTCCTGGTAACACCAGGGAACCAGTAAGTGAGAGGGAAGACTCTCTGGCTGAGGGAGACCCGGAGCTCTGGGGATAACAAGCATGGACCAGAATGAAGTCTCTACCAGGAGGAGGGACCAAAATTCCATTCTCCACACAAAGAAATATCTGAATTGGTGCCACTGTTCAGCAAGGTGCTCAGAAATACCAGTTTTAATTAAACACTGCAACTTCAAATGTAATTTCAGTTTACTTACATTACCAGTGTTTCTCACTATGTGAGCAACAGATTCTTTTTGAAAGAATTGTACATATTTTCAATGGGATTCAAAGAAATTAACATTTGTATATGACCCACTAGTTGGCAGAGGTATAGAATAAGTGTGACTGGTTCCCTCCAGAATACATTAAAGAAAGAGTAAATGAGATCATATTTTTAGATGAAAACAGTTTAATTGAATACGTTATCTGTGTGTTCACAAATACATACACAAATGTGCAAACAAACACAAGACATGCAAGATCTTTGACAGCTTCCCAATTGGGGAATGTGAAGTTTGTGAACTATGACTTCTTTTAATTGGAATCTCTATAGTATGGAAGGATCTTTTTCCATATATTCAGTGCTGCACCTTCGTCTGGTGTCCAAGTTTCTTCTTTGTTGAAGGTGGGTGTGGTATCCCACCTACACTGTATAATATTATATTTACATTGCATATATGAATATATATAAAATATATGAATATATATATATATAATGGCCTTGTGCCTTGCCTCGCCTCAGGCTCCAAGATCAATGAAGCCCCTTTATTTAAGAAGAACAGAAATCAGAGAAAAATAAATGAGAAATTGTAGAAATAATAAATATGGGGCTAAAGGCAAGTTGTAATTTGGAACCATGGGGTCTTCTTTTAATTTAAATTTCAAGTCACAATTCTTCAGTCAGAAAATGAAGATGGGGTACAACTGTCAAAAAGACAAGTGGCACTGCACAAAAAAAGAAACGAATACAGAAATGTGCATAAAAAAGTGGTGTCCCATAGTTCATTTACTGTGTCTCTCTCACAGGGTCCCATTTCATTTAAACTAAGGGTCATTTTATCTTTTAATTTCCTACCGTCTATGTTTGTAATGTGTTGATTCACTCAACGCTTGTATTTGACATACAAATAAAACGTGGTGCCTGTAGTGGGCATTATATGTTAATCAAAAGCTTGACAGGGGTACTTTAAGTTGAAATATCCTATATAGCTTTTGCAGCATAAGCATTATTGAGTTATTAAGTGTAATTTAAAGATTGAACAAATACATGGGGAATGAAGACACACCACACAGAACATGGGTTTAAGCAGCAGGCTGTGACTTTACTGAACTAAATTAACACTAGGTTGAACAGCACCCAAAACCTTGCCAAACAAAACTGTGGTCCAGTGTAGATATTCATGGCTTTACAACAAGAGGTCTAACACCCTTGGCCTAGCCCACTAAGTCACTGAAGGATGTAGTCAACCAGGGCCGGCTCTAGGTTTTTTGCCGCCCTGTGCAAAAACATTTTTGGCCTCCCCCGCGCCCTTTTTTTTTTTGCTTTTACACATGTTGGCATTTTGCAATGTTTTTGTTTTGTTTTGACTGTTTACAATTTTTTAAAAAATGAAAACAGAGAATTTGTAGTTAGTGAAATAAAACAATTTTCTACTTGCATACTCTTTTAATTTTAACAAAATCACAATTACAGACAATTTGGATTCAACTATACACTGTAATGTATCTTCCGGTGCGCCCAGTTTTTCATAAATTAGAAGAGTTTATATGAACTGAATTTTTCTGATTTTTATACTTGCGTAGTCTTTTAATAATTCAGTGAAATCTAAATTTTTTGCAATGGTAGTTTCAATTTAAATTAATTCGAGTTCTGACAAATGATTCTGAGACATGGTGGACCTCAAATAATTTTTTAGTAATTTCAGTTTTGAGAAACTGCACTCACCAGAAGCCACTGATACTGGTAATATTAAAAGAATGCGTAATGCTATAGCAGTGTTTGGAGTGAAAAAAACATTTCTTGATATAAATTCTAATACTTTTAGAGGAGAAGTTTGGGGACGTATTAGCTCAGATAAAGCTATGAATTCATCATACAATTCTACTCCATCGATGTCAGCAGTGTTATCAGTACTGAGAGCTAAATGTAGGTCTTGGCAGTGCTTCATGAGGTCTTCTTTGGAAAACTGATTTTTAATATTTCCAATATCATATAAAAATTCAAAAGTTTCATAATGACCATGCAACTGATAAAATCTTTCTTCAATGGAAGTTATAGCTACATCCAAAAACAAAAATCTACATCTTTGGTCTGTGAATACACGAACCATGATCTATTAATTTATTCCCCATTTTTCATTTTTTTCTTCATACTGGATGGCATAAATCGACAATTCGACTAATTAAATGGATATTCAGATGTAGGATCTAGTTTTGAAGGACCTTTTTCACAATAATTATTAGCATTGCAGCAGTAATTATTGTTGGCCATGTACTTGGATCCAATCCTAAGTCAGTCTCTCCACCTTCCATTAATTGTTCTTCAGTTTTAGATTTGGATAACAGTTCTTTGTTTCTGGACTCTTCAGCTGAAGAAGTAAATTTTTGGATGGATTGTGATTGTTTGTCTTCATCAGTTAGTGAAGATAATCTTTGGTCGGATTGTTGTTCATCTTTATCAGTTGATAAAGATAATCTTTGGTTTGATTGGTCTTCATCAGTTGATGAATAATCACTTTCAATGCATTGCTTAGAGCTTTCTCCTTGATTGTCGACTTTTTAAAAATACTTATTTGAAATACGAGATAGTTTTTCTAATTTTTTGCTGTTTCTCTCTTTGTTGCCGGTAGACAGCACCGGAAAATCGTTTTCATTTTTGTCCCGGCATTTTAGCCATATAACCACTGACACTGACGTAACACGGAAATTGGGGCAAATGGCGCCAATAGGGCGGCACAGTACACACAAGTAATCATGATTCCTGATTTAATTAATCAATAACCGTTAATGTTTACACATTTACGCACATTCACATTATGAGTGACTGTGTCACAACGTGACATGATATTTTTCACGTCATGCTGCTATCGCAGTACTGGAGATTTTTTTGATCTTCATGTATTATTTTTTTTCCGTACATTGGTGGATTTTTAAAAAAAAAAAGGAGGGCCAGAATGCCGCCCCTGGAAATGTGCCACCCCAAGCTTGCTTTGCTGGTGGCTAGAGCCAGTCTTGTAGTCAACTGTTGAGATCCCTTTGTCACTCTCCCCTCTCATGCAAGCAAATGAGGGTAGAGATGAGGGATACATACTAGATAATGATCCCTGCTAGATCTCAAGAGATTTCATCATCTTCCACAAAATTAGAGTTACCATCCGTCTGTATTTCCCTGTGCTCAGGTTTAGGAGCTAGCCAACGGACACCTACCATAACCCTGCACTGGGCCAAACTGAAAGCTACAACAATTCAGAAAGTCCTACGCACCCAAGTAGGCCTCCTGGGTTCTGTGAAGAAGTGGAAAACCCTCAGAGCAACAGTTAATTCTGTCCTGAGGGAAAGGTCCTTTCTGCACCTCTGCTGCCCCTGTGGGTTTGATCAAGCTATTTCCATGGTACACCAGGAGACCCAAGTTCTGCCACATTTAACTCACAGGGATGCATGGCAGGTGATCGCATGACTGTCTTTGCTGACTCCCAAGCCCAAAGAGGGGTTTCTGTACTGTGAAGAGGGGGCAGGCCATCAACCAATCCTGAGTAGCCATTTCCCCTAAACCAGCCATTTGGGCACTCAGGGATTGATTCAAGTGCCCCACTCTATCCCCACCTCAACCTCACTCTCTCCCTTCCCCTCCAAGCTGAACATAGCCACATGGATTGAGGGAGGGGTGGGACTTTCCCCTCACCCAGGCAGCACAAGGGAGTCTGCCGATCCAGTCAACCAACCACCCACTGAGACTGGAAGGCAGTTTAAACTTTAAATATCAGTATTGTGCGCATGTCAGTAAGTGGAAAGTTATTATTTGATAATCTAAATGTAATTCAAGGAGTTGGCTCTGGATCTGTAAAGTCCTATGTGGCTTGCATCATGACGGCTCAAGAGACCACTGTCTTTGTCTGTCCCATTACAGCAGTTGAAGTTCACTGGGGTCACATATGCTGGGGTCACATATGCTGGCAACTCTAAATTTAAAGATCTGGAGGATGTCTATAAGAAAGGATGTTCCAGTGATTAGGGCACTAGTCTGTGACTCAGGAGACATGGAGTCAATTTCCATCTCTGCCACAACTTTCCTGTGTGACCTTGGCAAGGCACTTAGTCTTGCTCTGCCTCAGTTCATCATCTGTAAAATGGGGATAATAGCCCTACCTAACAGAGTGTAATGAGATTAAATACATTAAAGATTGTGAGGCACTCAGATACTACAGTAATGAGCACCATGTAGGTGTCTAAGATAGATATTACTCAGTGGAGCCCCTTTGGTTCTGGAATTCACTGTCTCAATGGGTCAGCCAGAGACAGATTCTCTTGACCTTTGGGGCTTGATGAAAGGTCCATCTCTTTGGTTTTTGTCTGAGGATAATGATTGTCTCGTTTAATAGTGAGTGTCGTCCTTCAAATATTGATAATGGTCAACAAGGTATGCTTACTATTTTTAATATTGTTCAACATACAGCCATTCTGCGATAGTGTATTTATCGATAAAAAGTAATAAGTGATTGCATAGTCCTTTCTAGATTTTGCATATGAATCTAAATTCTACCACTGTAATAATTACTTCAGACGAAATCCTGATTCCCCCCTTGGTAGTTCTGTGCTGGGCAGGGGAAGGATGGATTCTTCCCTCAGTTTGCATAGTGGAAACAGAGATTCTATCTGCCATGAAGCCTCAGGGCTGCAGTAGTCTGCAGTAGTCCATTGCATGGACAGCCTATGATCCAAGTAGTCCTGGATTCAACTTCCCTAATTAATCTGATGCAAAGTTGTGCTTCGTGATACACAACTGGTATGGACTTCTTCAATTTGAAAAATTAACAAATAATAAAGGGCCTCATTCGGTCACCTTTCTGCTGAATAGTACCTCGCTTATGGAGTAGTCCTCACTGGAGTAGGTGCTACAGAAGTAATATTCATGAACTGAGAAGGGAGTTAGGTAACTAGAGTATGTGAAGGTTATAGCTATCTTTTCCAAATTAGTATTGTATAAGTTATAGGTGGGGTTTGAAATGGATAATTCAGAATACCATTCTGAAGGGAGAATAATAATTATATAATTAAAAATGCTGATATATGCTCTCCAGAAGAGAGTCAGTATTCTATGACTTGGCTAAAAAATTTTTTAAAGGGTGAAAAGTTCAGCTCAAGTACGCTTTCTAATTTGACAGCGATGTGAACCCTTGATATTTGATAAAGCCATTCACGAAGCCAAAGGCCTCTAAGATTCTATCTAGAAGTCAGTATGGTACAGAGACAGACAGTACATGTGACTAAGTGAAATTAATTTTAAAGGCAGAATTGTAATTATATTTGTCAAAAAATCTGCAAACAGTTTGGGAGTAAAATTGAAAGGCTAATTGTAAACAAAGATATGAACATGTGGTTCAATTTTTTGTTCCATTTTGCCAGTGACAGGGCTGTTAAATCTTTTATCTTTGATTGCTTTGGCAATGATAGCACAAAGTGCATTGTTTGTAAAGCTGTTATGTTTGTGAAAAGCAGCCTTTTGATAAGATCATTTTTTAGGATTTTAGAATTAAAAAAAATCAATTTGCATAATTATTCATACAGTATTTTTCAAAAAATAGATGTAAAAGCAGTAAGGAAACCCCCTGGCTTGTCGGAAAGCATTTCCAGTTCTTTGTAAATGTGTGTGTGTGGTTCTTTTGGACTTGTATTTAAGAATAAATGCTTTTTTTTGACGTGCATAGTTAAAAAATCCAGAATGTGTTAAGTTCTTTTTTTAAGCAGTATTTTTGATCTGTCAGAAGTATAGCAAGATAAAAGTGTAGGTTCTTCTTCAAGTGATGGTCCCTATGCGTATTCCAAATGCGGGTACTCTTGTGCACCATGAGCTGAAGCCAGAACTTTTCAGCAGTAGTGCCCATTGACCCGCACGGGCATCTTACGTTGTCACGTGCTCCAGGCAAGGTTTTAAGAGGTCGTGTAGGGCGATGCGCCCTCAGTTCCCTGTTCCTGCATGGTTGGAGTCGGAATCCTCTCCTCGCACTCGTAGTTGCTATGAGAGCGATAGTCCATTTGTAAATAGCTAGTTCCATTTCTTTCTTTAGTAGTTCTGTAAATAATGTAAATAGTTAATGTAGCTAGTTGTCCTTAATGGGGACCACCCCGACCTAGCTGGGGGACTATGTCTCACAATCAGAGGTTTAAAAACTGTGCCTTGTGCCCTCACTCATTCTCAGTGAGCAGTGAACACACACGTGGCCTCTACTGTCTGTAAGAGGCTCACCTTGCAATGTGCTGTGACATCTTAAAGTCCTTTTCATTGTAGACCCGTGACAGCCATGCCTTGTGACTTCCCAAGTTTCTCGTGGAAGAAGTGCTCTGGCCTCATGCAGAGTCCAGTCCCAGACTGTCAGTACAGGCTCTGCACTGCCCTTCACTGGCAGCGAACCACCCTCTACCCTCTGCCTGGATCTGCCAGCACCGCCAACACATGACAAGGTGATGAAGGAGTATCACAAGCTCTTTTGCGCATTGCTAAAATGCACTGCATTCCCTCCCTGAGCCAGGCCCAGTCACGTGAGAGGTTGTGTGAGGTCCCCGCCATGCCACCCCCTAAGGCAGGGGGCAAGGCCAAGTGCAAGAGAGAGGCACCAGCACCGTTGGTCTCGGTGCCAATTGAGCCGTAGGACAGCCCACTGATACGTCCCCCTCAGTCCCGGCAGGAATCACTGGGCTCTGCTCTGCACAACTCCTCTTGGTTCAGCGGCTAGCGGGATGTGTCCTGGATATTGGCATGGGTGGAACCGCTGATCCCTGCAGCACACTTAGACCTTCTGTACCCACCCTTGCCACTTCTCTTCACTCTGAAGCCTCTTACACTGGCGGATGCACCGATCCTCCTCAGCCTGGACCTGCCTCCATAGGTCGCGGCACTGCCTGCACCGATGGCTCTGCCACTTCCGGAGGTCTCTTTGGACTCAGAGGGCTTCTCAGCGGAAGAGCCGTCCCTCTCCCCAGTTTCCTGGCAGTTTCAGATTCCCAAGCGCATCTGCCACACCAGACAGGTTGCGCTTTGATCCCATCAGGGTGGTATCTGTGCCCTTGGGGCATACAGTACCCCCAGGACCCGGCCTCATAGAAGGAATGGCCCACTTGGGACCCTTATCACCAGCTGTACCCACCATTGGTGGTCTCGCACCATTCCACTGGGTCCCTCCACTGGAGCCACCGGGCTTGGACCTAGAAGAGGACTTAGAGCATGACCCGGTACTGCCAGTGTCCCCGGTCCCGATGGTGGCCTCCTCTTCTCTGGATGAGACCATGAGCCCATCTACTCTCTCCACCAATACCAGGAGTTGCTGCAGAGGTGGGTCCTCAACTTATGTATCCCCCTGTAGGAGGTCCAGGACCAACCTCACCAGCTGCTGGACATCCTTCAACCTCGGGGACCGACGTGCATTGCTCTTCCCATCAACAAGGCCATCTTGCAACCTGCACGGGCAGCGTGGCACATGCCAGTCTCCTGCATCCTAAGCCCCAAGAGCAGGGAGCATAGACACTTTGTACTGGCTATGGGGCATGACTATTTTTTTCCCATGCCCCCCTGCCACGCTGGTAGTGCATTCAGCCACAGAACAGACACACCAACACACTACTTCCACCCATTGAGATAAGGCGGCGAAGTGACTGGACCTCATGGGCAGCAGTTCTGTATGTTGAACTATTAGGCTCTGCTGGCAAAGTATGATTTTAATAATTATGCAAAGCTGGCAGAGTTCTTGGAGGACATCACATAGGACTAGTGACAGCAGTTCCAGGCCCTGCTGGAGGAAGGCCGTCTAACAGCCAAGGTCAGCCTCCAGGCTGTGGGGGACATGTCCTCCCATTCTCTGGCCACGGGCATTGTGATACGATGGGAAGTGTGGCTGCAATCCTCAGTTTTTCCCGGGGAGGTCCAATCCACCATCCAGGACCTCCCCTTTGACTAGGACAAGCTGTTCTCTGCCAAAACGGATGAAGCTCTGCACTCCCTGAAGGACTCAAGAGCAACTCTCCAGTCCCCTGCACCCCTACCCAACATACCAGCCCACTCGGCCTGATGGTGCTCTAGACCCAAGCACCTGCACCCATCTGCCATGGCCACCTCCTCCACCGTGCGACGGCACCAATCAAAGGCCCAATTCTGATGCATTGGTTGTGATCTGTGAACCCACCACATCACTACCTAAGGCCCACAATGGATAGTTGGAAAGTGGAGATCGTTTACTCGATAGAGTTCCTCACCTTCTCCTCCTATTGGAGCCCCCTAGTATGCCTACAGGGAGCCTCACCCATGCACCCTCTTCCAACACAAGGTAGATGCCCTCCTCATGAAGGGTGTGATTGAACCCATGCCTGCCCCCTTCATTGGCAAGGGCTTTTACTCCCTGTACTTTCTCATCCCGAAGAAGAGCAGGGGCCTCCACCCTATCCTTGATCTCCACCTACTCAACACTTTCATCAGAAAGTTTAAGTTATGTATCATAATGCTCGCATCCATCATTCCCTCACTCCCCCAGTGTGTGTGGTTCACAGCCCTCAACATGAAAGACACATACTTCCATATCAGCATCCATCCGGCCCACCACAAAGTCTTCCGCATAGGTGACAATCACTGTCAATTCAAGGTTCTTCCCTTCAGCATCGCGTTTGCCCCCAGGCTCTTTACCAAGGTATTTGTGGTTGTAGCAGCCCACCTTCTCCGGCTGGCTACTTTGCGTTCCCTTACTTGGATGACTGGCTCCTGGTGGCACTATCCCTTGCCAAGATGGCAGCGGCTGTCGCCATGCTCCACTCGCTCCTTGCCTTTCTGGGCATCTGTGTCAATGACAAGAAATCCTTTCTTCTCCCGATGCAGACAATCCATTTAACTGGAGCGCGCCTGGAGTCTATAGCAGTGCGAGCCTTCCTCCCAGCAGATCGCTTTGCCACCCTCACAGCTCTTGTGACAACCCTGCACTGTAACCAGCGCACAACAGTATGCCGTTGTCTGTGCCTCATCGACCACATGGAGGCCTGCACCCATGTGACACCACACACTCTTCTCCACATCCGCTGTCTACAGCTGTGGCGCCTCTCAGTCTTCAGGCTCTATGTCACCCACCTGGACTCTCCGTTGATTGTCCCAAGTTGTGTCTGCACCTCCCTCACCTAGTGGACCAATCCTGTTTGCCACTCCATCCTTATGGTCACCCTTACTACAGATACCTCCCTGGCAAGGTGAGGTGCACACTTAGATGGCCGTGCCACGCAGGGGACATGGACTCCCAGAGAAGCATGCATGCACATCAACATTCTGGAGCTGTGCATGGTCCACCTTACTTGTCACACGTTCCTGCCTCTGCTCCACAATCAACATGTCTAGATTCTCTCGGACAACACCACCACAGTGGCATACACAAACAAACAAGACAGCACCAGGTCCTGGCCACTCTGCATGGAGGCCATCCATTTCTGGAACTGGTGTTTCTGCCACTACATTGTGCCCCACGCAGCATACCTTCTGGGGGGCCCAGAACCCCCTGGCAGATGCACTCAGCCACACCTGGTACCTCAACCATGAGTGGGAACTCCACGACCCCACTCTCTGCTCCATCTGTTGTGCCTCACTGGGAACTCAAGCAAACCACAAATTCCCCTCTACTGCTCCAGGGGGACGAGGGGTTGAGACTCCGAAGGTGTTGGCCTCTAGTACTCCTTTCCGCTGTTCCCCTCCACCCTCAGATTCCTGCGTAAGATCCCCCGAGACGAAGCCACATTCATCCTGGTAGCCCTGTGCTGGCCCCAACAGTTCTGGTTTCCTGATTTACTCAAACTGTCGGCCCACTCACCAATCAGCCACTCCACCCTGCCAGGCCTCCTCACCCACGACAACAGCAGAGTTCGACACCCCCAACACAGGCCCGCTTGAGCTGACAGCTGACAGCCTGGGTTTTGGATGGGGCTCACACGTAAACAATGTCTGTTTGTCATCCGTCTGCTTTGTACTTATGCACAGCAGATGGGACGCCATATGGATGTGCTATGCCATGAAGTGGAAGCGCTTCACTTCCTGGGTGCAACACCACCACCTTCCCCACTAGGCCATCTCCTGGAGCGTAAGAACTCAGGCCTCTCACTCAGCTCGATCTGTGTCCACCTCACGGCACTTAGTGCCTTCCTCCCTCCACTGGATGGACAGTTGGTGTTTACCCACCCAACCACTACCTGGTTTCTGAAGGGCCTGATGAACTGCTTCCCACCGGTCCTTACCACTACTCCACCCCTGAGACCTTAATCTTGTGCCATCTGCCCTCACCAAGCCTCCCTTCAAATCACTGGCCATATGCTCCCTCACACATCTATCCATGAAGGTCCTCTTGTGGCCATCACTTCCACCCAGCTTGTCAGCGAATTGGCGGCCATGATGGCTGACCCCTCCCTGCCCCCCATATAAAATTTTCCATAGGACAAAGTCTCCCTGTGCCTTCACCCTAAGTTCCTCCCAAAACTTCTTTCTGATTTCCATCTCAACCAGTCCATCCAGCTCCCGGTCGTCCATCCTATGTCACACACCACTCCCACGGACAGGACACTGCATTACCTGGATGTCCACAGGGCACTGGCCTTCTACTTGGACAGGACTCATGCATTCTGCACCTCCCCATGCCTCTTCATGGCCATTGCAGAATGGTCAAAAGGGCAAGCCCTTTCCTCGCAGCACATATCCAAATGGATCCCTAAGTGCATTACTGAATGCTCTGTATGCTCCCACACTGCCCAGCAGGATCATGGCTCATTCCACAGTGGCACACACAACGACTGCCGCCTCCCTGTCAGATGTCCCCTGGCATGAGATCTGTTGTGCTCCATCCACACCTTCATAGCGCACTATACCATCAACCAGTGGGCAGATGCAGATCCAACCGTAGGTCTTGCCGTCCTGCAGTCGGCCTTACCTATCATGTCCTCAAACCCACCTCCAAGCTGTGCTTCATACTCACCTGCATATGAAATACATATAGGGACCATCACTTGAAGAAGAAGAGTTACTTGTAACTGGAGGTTCTTCGAGATGTGTGGTCCCTATTTGTATTCCAATACCCGCCCACCATCCTCTTTGCTGTGGACCTCCTATTCAGCCGGAAGAGGGAGATTGAGGGTGCATCTCCCCACACAACCTCTTATAACCTCTTCTGGAGAGCGTGGCAAAGTAAGGTGCCCGTGCGGGACAACAGACACTGCTGCTGAAAACGTTCAGATCCAGCGCATGGTGTGCATGCGCACCCACTTTTGGAATACAGATAGGGACCACACATCTTAAAGAACCTCCAGATACAGGTAAGTAATCTCCTCTTTCAACCAAAATATTAGACAGCTAACATGTGCATATTCTTCTAATTGTAGCAGTTAACATGACATGAGTATTATGTAGACTGAAGTTTTTAATACAGTTGTTTACTAACAGGAAAAAGAGCTGTAGTTTACCAAACAGAAGAAAGATTCAGTATCTTTTTTCCCCATTTGTATTAAATAAAATGAAATAAGTTTTTGTTATAATTAACATTGATTAATATAAAGAAAGCTGTGCGCCACCACCAAAAACATTGGTTTGGAAGAAGTTTACTTTGATTAAATCAGTTTTACTAACTTGGCATTTTTTTTCACCAATTTCTATTAAAGAAAAGCCTTGTGCATTATATTGTTCCCCTGTTGGAAAGGATCAGCCTATTCTTCTAACAGAAAAGGTGATGGATGGGACGACTTGTGGTCAGCATGGATTAGATATCTGCGCAAATGGTAGATGCCAGGTATAAATCAATTCTTTAGACTCAGCTTTTAACATACTGTACATACGTGTTAATTCTGGTAGAATATTGCATAAGAAATGTCCAGAGCTGGGTCACTGCCTTCCTCTTATATCTACATATAAAACGTAATATTTTAAATTCATTTCACTTATTACAATATGTTACGTGGCGCAGTACCTGAAGGACTAGCTGGGGCTGGGGAAAGACAGTACAGAAAATGTATACATTCAGATGAGCAGATCTTTAACAACACTTAGTGGGGATGAGGCAATGGATGATTGATTTCATTGTCTTGAAGAGGGGCTCATCTTTCAGAAGCAAGGGAAACACTGATGTAGAGTGTGCATGTATATTTAATTCAGCCTGATTTCCAGAAATACAGAATTATAGGTCAAGATAAACAACAACCCCAGGGCCTGAATCATGTATAATAAAAGCTTAATACTAATTCTGTGCCTACCACTGAATTGCCGCCGCGGGATGCGGACTGCCGCCCCATTCTCATTGCCGCCCCAAGCAAGTGCTTGGAAAGCTGGTGCCTGGAGCCGGCCCTATGTGCATATTCCTTAAAGTTTATGCCTTAAAGTTTCACTTGGTACATGGAAATTTGTATCTCTACTGCTCTTTCTTTGTCTCATTTGGTGGTCCTTTGTCCTCCTCACTCCTTTTTAGTCCCAGAGGTTTCTTTTTGGCTCCTTCCTAATTAATTATTGAAAATACAATCTGTGGATAGCCCTACACCACTCAGTCATTGTCTTTACTGCAATGGGAGACCTTGCACAGGCATCCTCTAAACCCTATGCCACATCAGGGTATGCCTAGGTTAGGATAAAAAGAGATTTTTAAAAGTATTAGCTAAAAGTTTTAATCCACACATTATAAAACCCTGTTGCAAATGGGGCAAGTTGTATTTTAATGTGTAGGTTTCATCTTAACCAGCTAACACGTTAATTCAAACACTTTAACTTATACACTTTAAAAATGCCCATGTTATCCTAGTCTAGATATATGATAATAGGAAATAGGAATACAACTCCCATATGAAAATCCTGAGCTGCTACTCTCTTCTCTTTAATTTAAAAGAACTATAATGGAGAAATGGAGTAACAGTCATCATGTACTTGAACATGAACAGATTTTCAGTTCACAGTAATTTCTCTATTTTATTTTCTAGTTACTGTGCCCTTGCCTTGATAATTTATGAGAAGGAGTGGAGGTTTTGTTGGTTTCACTGGATGAGTGCACTAGAATCATAGAATATCAGGTTTGGAAGGGACCTCAGGAGGTCATCTAGTCCAACCCTCTGCTCAAAGCAGGACCAATCCCCAACTAAATCATCCCAGCCAGGGCTTTGTCAAGCCTGACCTTAAAAACTTGTAAGGAAAGAGATTCCACCAAGTCCCTAGGTAACGCATTCCAGTGTTTCACCACCCTCCTAGTGAAAAAGCTTTTCCTAAGATCCAACCTAAACCTCCCCCACTGCAACTTGACACCATTACTCCTTGTTCTGTCATCTGCTACCACTGAGAACAGTCTAGATCCATCCTCTTTGGAACTGCCTTTCAGGTAGTTGAAAGCAGCTATCAAATCCCCCCTCATTCTTCTCTTCTGCAGACTAAACAATCCCAGTTCCCTCAGCCTCTCCTCATAACTCATGTGTTCCAGTCCCCTAATCATTTTTGTTGCCCTCCGCTGGACTCTTTCCAATTTTTCCACATCCTTCTTGTAGTGTGGGGCCCAAAACTGGACACAGTACTCCAGATGAGGCCTCACCAATGTCAAATAGTGGGGAACAATCACATCCCTCAATCTGCTGGCAATGCACCTACTTATACATCCCAAAGTGCCATTGGCCTTCTTGGCAACAAGATCACACTGTTGACTCATATCCAGCTTCTCGTCCACTGTAACCCCTAGGTCCTTTTCTGCAGAACTGCTGCCGAGTCATTCAGTCCCTAGTCTGTAGCGGTGCATGGGGTTCTTCTGTCCTAAGTGCAGGACTCTGCACTTGTCCTTGTTGAACCTCATCAGATTTCTTTTGGCCCAATCCTCTAATTTGTCTAGGGCCCTCTGTATACTATCCCTACCCTCCAGCATATCTACCTCTCCTCCCAGTTTAGTGTCATCTGCAAACTTGCTGAGGGTGCAGTCCACACCATCCTCCAGATCATTTATGAAGATATTGAATAAAACCGGCTCGAGGACCGACCCTTGGGGCACTCCACTTAATACCAGCTGCCAACTAGACATGGAGCCATTGATCACTACCCGTTGAGCCCGACAATCTAGCCAACTTTCTATCCACCTTATAGTCCATTCATCCAGCCCATACTTCTTTAACTTGCTGGCAAGAATACTGTGGGAGACCGTGTCAAAAGCTCTGCTAAAGTCAAGGAACAACACGTCCACTGCTTTCCCCTCATCCACAGAGCCAGTTATCTCGTCATAGAAGGCAATTAGATTAATGAGGCATGACTTGCCCTTGGTGAATCCATGGTGACTGTTCCTGATCACTTTCTTCTCCTCTAAGTGCTTCAGAATTGATTCCTTGAGGACCTGCTCCATGATTTTTCCAGGGACTGAGGTGAGGCTGACTGGCCTGTAGTTCCCAGGATCCTCCTTCTTCCCTTTTTTAAAGATGGGCACTATATTAGCCTTTTTCCAGTCGTCCGGGACTTCCCCCGATTGCCATGAGTTTTCAAAGATAATGGCCAATGGCTCTGCAATCACATCCGCCAACTCCTTTAGCACTCTCAGATGCAGCGCATCCGGCCCCATGGACTTGTGCTCGTCCAGCTTTTCTAAATAGTCCTGAACCACTTCTTTCTCCACAGAGGGCTGGTCACCTCCTCCCCATGCTGTGCTGCCCAGAGCAGTAGTCTGGAAGCTGACCTTGTTCATGAAGACAGAGGCAAAAAAAGCATTGAGCACATTAGCTTTTTCCACATCCTCTGTCACTAGGTTGCCTCCCTCATTCAGTAAGGGGCCCACACTTTCCTTGACTTTCTTCTTGTTGCTAACATACCTGAAGAAACCCTTCTTGTTACTCTTAACATCTCTTGCTAGCTGCAACTCCAAGTGTGATTTGGCCCTCCTGATTTCACTCCTGCATGCCCGAGCAATATTTTTATACTCTTTCCTGGTCATATGTCCAACCTTCCACTTCTTGTAAGCTTCTTTTTTATGTTTAAGATCCGCTAGGATTTCACCGTTAAGCCTGCCATATTTACTATTCTTTCGACTCATCGGGATGGTTTGTCCCTGTAACCTCAATAAGGATTCTTTAAAATACAGCCAACTCTCCTGGACTCCTTTCCCCCTCATTTTATTCTCCCAGGGGATACTACCCATCAGTTCCCTGAGGGAGTCAAAGTCTGCTTTTCTGAAGTCCAGGGTCCGTATTCTGCTGCTCGCCTTTCTTCCCTGTGTCAGACAGTACCTATACTAATACAGTTAATTCTGGTTATGCTGGGATCTCTAGACTTTTTAATATAAGAACCACATATGGTATTCATTGTAATCTGTTTTTTGTTATCAAATTAGCAATGATGTTTATGAACAGAAATAAGCATAGCAGAGTAATTTGTGTACTGCTAGAATAAATGTTTCTTGTTTTAAGTTTAGTATTTGTGTTGAAAGCCTTTCAATAAAACATTAGTAAGGGCTACATTTCCAAGTACATAATACAAGTTCCAGACACTTTTACATTTATTTTAATATAGTAAACTAGCACAGTAAATGATTTGGTGTCAGATTGTGCCTGGCCCTTATGTGGGTGCATTTACAGAGGAGCCTAACGAACCTTCCCCGCTTTGCATAGCCAGTGTAAGCACCAAATAAAGCTACTGACTCTGTGATCAGGTGAACATAGGGATTGTGCTGTCCCTACTACCCCCAGGAGTGCATAGTGTCACAAAGGTGAAGGGGCAGGGCAAGGAGGGGGCTGGGACATGGCTCCACCCTATATACACCAGCCAAGAGAACTCGCCAGCCACATGAGTGGGGTGGGGGGTTGTTAATAAGCTGCATGTCCCTCCAAAGTGGGGAGGCAAGTTGTCATCTGAAATGCCTGTGGTGCTCTCCCTGTGGCGGGACAGCTCTGCACCAGTCTAAATGCACAATCTAACCCTTAATTACAATGATAGGTTTATTTTTCTCCACAGAAATTTGGCTGTGATGGAATATTAGGATCTCTGGCACGAGAAGATCATTGTGGTGTCTGCAATGGTAATGGAAAATCATGCAAAGTTATTAAAGGCGATTTTAACCATACCAGAGGAGCAGGTATATCTGCTTATTTTTTACTTAATAAACCATGCAGTGTTTTGATGAAATTGTGTGTCAAGAGGTATGCTTCATTTTTGCTTAACAATAAGTGCCTGAGAACTACATTCAGAGAGCTGCAAAAGACTTCTGTAAAGCTATTGATTGTTGTTTGATTATGATATGCAGTAGTTGAGATGTGAGTGGAGAATTCACATGAAAATTTTCTAATTAAGAAATTGTAAAATGATGCTCTGTCTGTTATGTATTTATTAAATTACAATAGAGAAGGAATTATCTAATTTGCATTGGCTGCAGTTGTATAAAATAGTGGTTCCCTCGGTATGAAGGACTATTTCATAGAAGAGGCTGTTTTTGACAGATTGAAACAAGTATTTAGTAAACCCCACTTCACAGTTTTGACACACAGTACCTGCATTTGTTTACTGTTCTTGAGAATAAATGTTATCCAGATTACTATACATCACCTACATGAAGGTCTTTAAGCAAAAGAGGAAACAAAGAATATAAAAGACAAATGTCCAAAGAAAACTTCTTATAAAGTGTCATAACATGAGTATAATATTGTGAATAATATCATAAATCTGAATGGCATTTCTGAAATGTTTTAGCAGCTACGGCCTAAACTGACTCTCGTGTCAGTCTTCCCATTGAGCTGAATGGGATGACTTATGCACATAAGTGTTTGCAGAATTGGGGCCTAAAGCCATAAGGTTGTCCACTTTTTGCTGCATCTAGAAGCAAACACATTTGGAACAATCCTTTATCTGAAAGTGCATTTGATAGATCATTATTTCAGCTGTGAAATGTTTGTGTGTAGTTATGATTTCCACTTCTTTCTAAAGAAATTTGCAAAATTTCAAGATAGCGAGTAGATTATTTTGCACAAGATAGTATAATGAGAAGCAGACTATATATGTTTGAAAAAAAATCGAGAGATTTCAGTGCAATCTAGACTAATCTAAGCAGTGCTTTAGAAAAGAAAATTGTACAAAGCCTTCAGATACTTGAATTTAGCCCTTCCTGAGGCTGGAGATAATGTAGGACAGGGAAAACTGAAACAAAAACAAGTCTGGAGGCTAGGAACATATAAAGAAAGAGTGGCTAAATTCAGTTACAGATCAAAGTTTGAATCTAAAAAGCTATAGAAAAGCTATCAATCAAAATCTGTCAACTCGCATTTATAACAGAGATAAATATTCAAACATATTGTAGGATTTTAGGTTAGGAATATAATCAGTACTAATCAACTTTGAAGCATGACTATATGAAGAGATATTTTCCGACTTTGGAAACTGAAATTTAAATTGTTTAGAGAAATTTTAATTAATTAATTTTAACATTTTTTTAAATATAGTACATTAAACGGGACAATTTCATGTCAACTATAGGATATCAGGCACAATGATGTCAATACTAAGTAATATAATTTCATATTACAACTATATTTACAAAATGTATGGTCATATGTTATTATTCATTCTGTGAGTTCTGACTAGGGGTTTTTAAAGTCTTAGTTCATAAATAAAATTTCTGGTTAGATATAGCTTTGCACCAATAACTAGTTTCCTGCACTGCCTTTTAACCATTTTTTAATTTAAAGCAACTGACTATGCAACATTTTAACAAATCCTACTTTCTTATTAACTGAAAAAATAACTTAAAAGTTCACTAAGTTATTAATATTGTGACAAAGTTCCTCCTCTGCCTTGGTGGGTTCTGCGCTTTCTGGTGGATTTGCTTGCCTCAGAGGTTTAGGGCAGTCCTCAGTTTGGCTCCTTTTGTTAGTGGCACAAACCTGCGTTCACTCAGCTAACCTCGTCACTGGCCAGCATGGGGAAAAGGAGGAGAACAATCCCCACAGTCTCTGCTGGCCCACCTAATTGGTCAGGGGACAGGCCAGAGACCTTCCCCTCTGGTGGGACCCACAGTCCAGATCAACTCCTCTTATATCAAATAGGGAGCTGGGGGAATGGGGGGAACCCAGGCCCACCTTCTACTCCGGGTTCCAGCCCAGGGCCCTGTGGATTGCAGCTGTCTATAGTGTCTCCTGTAACAGCTGCGTGACAGCTACAACTCCCTGGGCTACTTCCCCATGACCTCCTCCCAACACCTTCTTTGTCTTCACCACCGGACCTTCCTGCTGATGACTGATAACGCTTGTACTTCTCAGTCCTCCAGCAGTACACCACTCTCAGCTTCTTGCGTGCCTCTTGCTCCCAGCTCCTCACACGTACCTCACTAACTGAAGTGAGGTCCTTTTTAGCGTGCCCTGATTAGCCTGCCTGTCCTAATTGATTCTGGTAGCTTCTTAATTGGTGTCAGGTGTGCTAATTAGCCTGCCTTAATTGATTCCAGCAACTTCCTGATTGTTCTGGAACTGCCCCTGTTACCTTACCCAGGGAAAAGGGACCTGCTTAACCTGGGACTAATATATCTCCCTTCATTCACTCTCCTGTAGCCCTCTGGCATGGAGGGAGGAAGGAGGTAGGGGCTGCTGCTGCAAGGCCCTGAGCTCTCCCTGCTGCTGCTGCTGCTCCAGCTGCTCCCCTGGCTGGGCCAGACCCTCCCCAACCCTTAGTTGCTGCTGCTTCTGCTGCAGCCCCTTGCAGGGGGCGGCTGCCTGCTCCCCGGAGGAGGGGAGTGAGGGACCCCAGCTCCAGCCCCAGCTGCTGCCGTGGACACCACAACCACCACCACCACCACCTCTGAGGGGTCCTTCCTGCCTGCCTGGCTGCCAGACTGCCATCTTGAGTCACTGGAGCTGCTGCTGTGGTGTTTACTGTCCGGGAGCTGCTGGAGCCTCATGGAGCAGGACAAAGAGGATCATTTGCTGCTGGGGGGGAGCACGCTGAGACTCTGCAGACCACCGTGGAGGGGGCCTCCAAGACTGAGTAACTTTCAAACTGTGCTCTTTGTGGTGGGGGTTTTGACTGTGTTTGTGGAGATATAGGGGGTGTGGTGGGGAGCCTGCCCCCTGGCCCATCTGTGTGTCCCCACCTCCACCGTTGCCCCCTCCACCACTCCCACTGGCTGTTTACCATCTGCCTCAGCTTCTGCCTCGAGGACTTAGCTGCTCGCCTGGATTGCCGCGCCCTTTCACCACCTTTTGGGCCTGAAACAGCAACCAGCCCAAACTGACTCTTTTTTTGCAAGGGCACATGGGCGCACGTGCTGCCCCACCTCCCAGACTTCCCCTCCCCCCCACCACTACAGCAGTCTCCCCGTCTCCCCTTGCAGCCCTTGCTTCCCCCACCTTTTTGCCCCAGCCCCTTGCTAGCTCCAGTTTGTTTGCCTGCCCCGCCCTTTTCCCTCTTCAGTTTTTGTTTGTTTGTCCCGCCCCAGCCCTGAAGCTAGCCCCTTGGTTCCTCTGCCCCACTCCCAGCCTGGTTGTTCTCAGTCCTTCTCAGTCCACCACTGCTCCCACTCGGGCCCAAGGGGTACCTCCCCCAGCATGCCCAGATGAGCAGGAGAGCCCCGCCTCTGATGCGTGCAATCTGTTGTGGCCAGTGGAGGAGGGTGCGGCGGGGATGCCACTGGGCATAGGAGAGGGCCCTCCCCGGGGGATTCTTCCCTTTGTCATGCCACCCCACTGTTACCTCCCCAAGTCCCTGAGCCATCGCCCCTGCCCCCCAACCCGACCCCTGTTAGCCAGCTCTCAGATGATGCCATGGAGGGCTGGGCCCTAGTACAGGGAAAGCGGGGCAAGTGGAATGCTCGAGCTCCACTCCTGCCATTGGATTTGGAGGCCCCCCAGAAGACCAGGAAGGGGGCACCGACATCAAGCCTTCTGCCTTGCCCTCGGGTGTACTCCATCCACAGGTGCCGGCTGGGGAAGATGTGGCAGCAGCTAAGGGTAGCACCGCCGCTCCACTAGAGCCCCTCCTTGGGGAGGCCCCCGATGGAGCCCCTCCTGCCCCTTTGATGCCTAAGGCCCCAGCAAGCCCCGCCAGTGTTGCTTCAGACGCTGGAAGGGCGGACCCGGGGTGGTGATCTCCATCTACGAGGAGATTGAGGCCCTGGGTCTGACCCCGGTCACCAAGGGGAGGACAACCCTCTGCCAGCGGGCCTCGATCTGAGCGACCTCACCCCGGCCCCCCTTTCCCTATGCTCTCTCTCCCCCTAACCACTGTTCCTGCTCCCACCTCCGAGGGTCCCCAGACTCTTCATAGAATCATAGAATCATAGAATATCAGGGTTGGAAGGGACCCCAGAAGGTCATCTAGTCCAACCCCCTGCTCAAAGCAGGACCAAGTCCCAGTTAAATCATCCCAGCCAGGGCTTTGTCAAGCCTGACCTTAAAAACCTCTAAGGAAGGAGATTCTACCACCTCCCTAGGTAACGCATTCCAGTGTTTCACCACCCTCTTAGTGAAAAAGTTTTTCCTAATATCCAATCTAAACCTCCCCCATTGCAACTTGAGACCATTACTCCTCGTTCTGTCATCTGCTACCATTGAGAACAGTCTAGAGCCATCCTCTTTGGAACCCCCTTTCAGGTAGTTGAAAGCAGCTATCAAATCCCCCCTCATTCTTCTCTTCTGCAGACTAAACAATCCCAGCTCCCTCAGCCTCTCCTCATAAGTCATGTGCTCTAGACCGCTAATCATTTTTGTTGCCCTTCGCTGGACTCTTTCCAATTTATCCACATCCTTCTTGTAGTGTGGGGCCCAAAACTGGACACAGTACTCCAGATGAGGCCTCACTAGTGTCGAATAGAGGGGAACGATCACGTCCCTCGATCTGCTCGCTATGCCCCTACTTATACATCCCAAAATGCCATTGGCCTTCTTGGCAACAAGGGCACACTGCTGACT
The DNA here is from genome assembly GCF_015237465.2 of Chelonia mydas. Classification (NCBI taxonomy): domain Eukaryota; kingdom Metazoa; phylum Chordata; order Testudines; family Cheloniidae; genus Chelonia; species Chelonia mydas. The sequence goes on from NC_051245.2 coordinate 80,249,957, forward strand.
CATATCCAGCTTCTCGTCTACTGTCACCCCTAGGTCCTTTTCCGCAGAACTGCTGCCTAGCCATTCGGTCCCTAGTCTGTAGCGATGCATTGGATTCTTCCATCCTAAGTGCAGGACCCTGCACTTATCCTTATTGAACCTCATCAGATTTCTTTTGGCCCAATCCTCCAATTTGTCTAGGTCCTTCTGTATCCTATCCCTCCCCTCCAGTGTATCTACCACTCCTCCCAGTTTAGTATCATCCGCAAATTCTCTTCCATCTGCCCGGCCACAGGTGGCACCCCGCTGATGGCCACTGAGCCTATTGGGGTGACGGCCAGTGCCACGCAGCCGGGACCTGAGTCACCAGGGGTATCCCTCATTGGTGCGGGGCAACTGACCTTCAGGCGAGGAGTACGGCAGGGGTGCCCCCTCTCAGGCCAGCTGTACGCTCTGGTGATCGAGCCCTTCCTCTGTGTCCTCTGTCGGAGGTTGACGGGATTGGTGCTACAAGAGCCGGAGCTGCAGCTGGTCCTGTCGGCATACGCCGCTGACGTGCTCCTTGTGATCCAGGACCCGGGCGACTTGGCGCGGGTGGAGGCTTGCCAGGCCATCTACTTAGCAGCCTCCTCCGCCCTAGTCACCTGGGTTAAGAGCTCTGGCCTGGTGGTCGGGGACGGGTGGCAGGCGAGCTCCCTCCCACCCGCGCTTCAGGCCATCTGGTGGAGCGCAAGTCCGCTGTTCTATCTTGGCATTTACCTTTCTGCCACGCATCGGTCTCCACCAGAGAACTGGCCTGGTTTAGAGGGCAGGGTGACAGAGCGGCTCCAGAAATGGACAGCACTACTCAGGTGCCTCTCCCTTCGAGGGAGGGCACTGGTGCTCAATCAACTAGACCTGTCCATGCTCTGGTACCGGCTCAACACCCTGGTCCCAGCCCTGGGCTTCCTGCCAACCTCCGGAGGGTGATTCTGGAGTTCTTTTGGCCAGGAGTGCACTGGGTCTCTGCAGGGGTCCTCCATCTGCCCCTGGAGGAGGGAGGACAGGACTGAAGTGTCTACACACTCAGGTCCATGTCCTCCACCTCCAGGCTCTGCAGAGGCTCCTTTAGAGTGCAGGTAGTCCGGCATGGAGAGTACTGGTGCACACCTTCCTGCGCTGCTTCCGAGGGCTCCAATATGACCAGCAGCTCCTTTATCTCCATCCGAGGGGTCTTCCGCAAGACCTCTCCGGGCTGCCGGTCTTCTACCAGGACCTCCTCCAGACCTGGAAACTGTTATCAGTGACCAGGTCTGTGGCAGCCACCGAGAGGGGCAGATCTCCTTGCAGAGCCCCTGCTACAGAACCCCCAGTTCCATGTGCAGGTGGTGGAGTCCCCCTCAGTGCGCCAGAGGTTGGTCCTGGCAGATGTCACCAGAGTTGGAGACCTCCTGGACTACGACCAGGGAGACTGGCTGGATCCCCTGATGCTCGCTCGGCGCATGGAGCTCTCCAGGCCTCGTACTCCCCGGCGCGTACTTCAGGAGGTGAGGGCTGCTTTACCGCCCACTGCTCAGGCCTACCTTGACCAAGTCCTGCGAGAGGGCATGCCCCGCCCACCCTCCACTGCAGGTCCTCCGGACCTTTTCATCGGGCCCCGGCCCCGTGGACCCGACCAACTCACCCCTTCACCGTGAGCTGGCTGCATGATTTGCAGCCGGTTTGTTTCCAGACCACACCGAGGAAACATCTATACACGCTCGTGCTCCACACCTTTCACATCCTCACCCTCATGTCCCGCCCCGACACAAAGTGGTGGGACCTCCTGTCACCTCTGGAGGGTGAGGAGCCCAGGTGGGCCAGCCTATATTCCACCTTAGTCCCGAGGCCCGCCGGGGATATCACTTGGTGGCTGCTTCATGGAGCCGTGAGCATGGACATGTACTTGGTGCGGTTCACTCCCGTCCCGGACACCTGCCCCTTCTGTGGCGTGAGGGAGACCCTGGCACACATTTACCTGGAGTGCGCCAGGTTGCAGCTCCTATTCTAGCTCCTCTCAGATATCCTGTTACGTTTTTGGCTGCACTTTTCCTCTCACCTCCTTATGTACGCACTCCCTATCCATGGCCCCACAAAGTCACGGGACCTCCTGGTCAACCTCCTCCTGGCCCTGGCTAAAATGGCCTTCTATAAAACCAGGGAGAGGAGGTTGGCTGACGGGGCATCCTGTGACTATGGGACCTATTTCCGATCCTCCGTCCATTCACACATCCGGGCAGAGTTCCTCTAGGCGGCGTCTGCTGGCTCCTTTGACGCCTTCGAGCGCAGTGGGCACTATCCGAGGTTCTCTGCTCGGTGTCCCCATCAGGTTCCCTTCGTTTGACCCTTTGACCGCACTCCTGAAAGCTCAAATCTATGTAAGAATAAGGGTTGAGTATGGTAAAGGAACAAAAGAGATCTGGAAACCACATTAAATGTATTTTGTTTGTTAATTTTTTAAAACCAGAACATCAACATTATAGATACCACATAATGTTGGAATTCCACCATGGGCTTCAGGTGCCCATAATGATAGAGGACTCTATTTATCTTGAGCCAACTCCACCCTTGTGGTTTCTGCCCACAGAACTTCTTGAAGGAATATCAGCTTTATGATGTTCATTTGGCTGTAGATCATTGTATATATTATATATAGCACATCACATGGATAATTGTGTGTTTTCAATGTTTCAGAGGTTTTAATGGGGCTGTCAGGAAAAGTAGCCGCCCCATCTCCTTATGTTATGAAGTGGAGAGAAAATAAGCCTTGTGAAACTTATCTTCGAAGTATTTTTTTTCATATAGGAGTGCTAATTAAAGACACAGAAGGATATATTCTTTCCTTGTTTATGGGCCTGATTCCATGAGGTGTTGAGCATTCTTAACTCCCAGGCAGTCTATGAGTCTACTCACAGACTTAAAGTAAGGCTCATGCTAAAGTAATACTTTGCTGTATCAGGTCCCATGAAGTCAATGAGAGTTGTAAGTGCTCAGCAGCTTTGATGTTCTGGCTCTATATGGGCATCTCCCATTAGCATTCATAGCAGTCAATCACAATAACCATGGAACAAACCTTTTACATGAACTTATTTTTGGACATTCGTAGTACAAGCTATCTTTGTCAGGGCATCCTGGAAAATATGATACAATATTAAATTAAAAAGAAAAAAAAGAATAGCAGATTAAAATGCAAAATCTACTGTTCCATAGCTTTGTATTTAACTCATGACATTTGATCTCATGCTTAGGTTATGTGGAAGCTTTGGTGATACCTGCAGGAGCAAGAAGAATCAAAGTTGTGGAAGAAAAACCAGCTCACAGCTACTTAGGTATATTTTGTTTCATATTGTTTGTACCCACAGCAAAATATTACCATACTGCTGGTATGTGTGACTAAGAAGTGAACTACAGAGAATATGAAAAGAAAGTGAATTCTGTGGAAAGGCCCTCTAAAGGAACTGTGCCTCAGGGGAATGACAATTGTGTGTTTACTTTTTAATAAATTCCTGAAAAATTACAATTGTTGCTGTTCTGTTCTGTGTTTTCAGTTGAAACTGAGAAGCAGAACCAGTAAGAATTAATAGTGCAATGAAATGAAAAGTCCCTGGTTTGATCTTTGTATTAGCATAATTAACCTATAAAAAAGGTTTTATATGATTAATCTCATTGTTTTCAGGGAAAATTAAGATAATAAATCTTAATAATAGCAGTCCCAGAGTTCAAAGGTTTGCTTTCAAGTTATCATGAGAGCTGCTCCTGCTCTGCTAAAATATCTTTAAAGGTTCAGTATTTTGGATTGCTCTATTGCGTAAATACACTGATGACTTTTGGGGGGGTTTTTTGGAAATAATGTCAGCTCATACAACAGAATCTCAAATTGATAACCTCAGTTTTAGTGGTAAATTTTCTAGGATATTTTTGTTTTTTAATAATAATTTATTTTTAAATAATGCAAGTTGAAAATGAAACATACCTTAGATATTTAGTAATGTATTAATCTGTGCAGGAGTGGACATGTCTTTTACAACTTGAGTGTATTTCCTTCCTCAGTTCCTATTATATATGAACCACTCAGCTTCATCGTCTAGTCCATTTCATCTTGTCCAAACTTCTTGTAGCACACTCTAATAATGAAGGACGGGGTACAGTCCCAATAATATTGTATTGGGACAGCCAGGAGGTATGTGGGTTACAGACAGAAGCATTCCATTGACATATATGTCTATGTCTATATCTATATCAGGGGTAAGATCTGAACAACGTAGATGAGCCTGACGACCCCTGAGCAATGTAGCTGGGTTGACCTAACTTTTCAGTGTAGACCAGCCCTTAAACTCATAAGTGCCTGAATCACTTTTGAAAAAAATGAGATTTAGGCTCCTAAATCAGTTAAACATTGCAATGTTGAGCGCAGCATCACCTTTAAAAATCTGGGCCATGCTCTCCTGGGACACACAGGTCCCATATAGAATAGTCAAAGCTTGAGGGAGGAATCTATGCTTCTGTTTGACTCAGGGAATCAAACTCCTTTGTGCGTAGCACTCCAGCTCCTCTTCTAACCAATACTTTGGTTAGGCTCAACAAGAAATATATAAGCTTTTTTCATGTCACTACATAATGTCACAAAGTATCATAAGGGGCATCCTCAGACATGATACAAATCTTTGGAAATGTGCTCCTTATCATGGTTGGTCACTAATTCGTAGTCACTTGTCATTTTACTTTTACTATTTTAAGTACTTAACAAAGCAACTCAACCTCATTGAGGTCCAGCTATTGTTATATTTGAAGAGCATTTATTCAGCCATTTTTGAATGATTGAGGAGCAGGAAAAGGACTTGAACAATATTGTTCAAGTGAAAATTGTATGTTCTTACTGCGGGAAGGAATTTCCTTTAAACTTTTCTTAAGTTGCTTGGTTGCAACAGTTCTGAGAGCAGTTTAAGAGTCTGAACAGAATGAAAAGAATTCCAAAGTTTGAGACCAAGAATGAAAATTTCAGCTCAAAAAGATCATTTTGCAGAAAACTCTGTGACTAAAAACTGGCAGTTGTAATTTGCATTGATACATCCTTATCTACATCCAGCATTCCCTATCACAAATGCTATAAACAATGATTTAACTATTCTCTTGTGTTTCTGTCCTTCAGTTTTATAGGTTTCTTTGTGCTATTTTTACAATGTTGAATGCTTTATTCTCTTAATTTCTGGCCCTAACAACAAAGTGGGTCAACTTTACATATTCAGGGGCAATTTTTCAGAAAATAATCTTTAAAAATGCTATAGAGAGGCATGCAATATGGCTGCAAAAACATACACTTCCAAAGCAGAAGCCAGGTTAAGACTGTTGGAACATTTGGCCCTTATTGTACTAGTGTAAATTCAGTATGGGGGTAATCAGAACTGTGCTTCCATCTTCACAAGTATTGGGAGCAGAAGCACTGTGGTCTGGGTCCTGCAACTGTGTTGACTAAATTGTGCCTTATAGCCACAATCCACATTAGTAAAGAAAGAGAGTGGCTGTTCTACAACAGCAACTCTCAGGAGGAATTCTGACTGATTGTGTCAGAATTGTTCCTGGGCCCTACAGAGAACATAAGATTCAATGGTAGCAGCTCTACCATCCTAGGAGAGGAGAGCGTGCAACATGTGATCCTCTGTGCAGTTGGGCAGCTCTGCCACGGCCCAATCCTCTTTCTCTCTCCCCTCATCCCTTTGGGGAGCTAGTATCCTAAGTGGGGATGAGACAGTGTGTGCACTCCCAGCCACACTGTGACTAGGTCCTGCACAGACTCAAAAGATTTACAGAATCTCTGTTACCTGCAAAAGATCCACATTTTAGCTAGTCAGCCCTAGATACGCTACATGGTCAAAATGTCAATAATAATGATCCTTCTTCAGTACATCATTCTTAAGATCATATGGGTGGTTAGAAATTGTACTCAATGACAAAAAGAGAGAAAACAGATGTTTAATTGGTAACCTTTCCATGCATCGGAAATCCAATTAATTTTAGAATTAAAACACAGTATTCAAGAAGGAATTTGAGATTTCTCTCTAAGGAGTATTATTTCTCATCATGTTAAAGCTGTTGCCAGGAGACTTTATTCATTTTCTCTTGCTTTACAATCTCTATCATAAGAATAAGTTATGAAAAAGTCAGTGTTTCGTGTATTAGCTGAATTGTTGTACAGTAATGTTGTGCTTTGTCCTTTCCTCAGTTTGCAAATTTAAGAGGCTACAATTATCTTTTGTCTAAAAACCTCATTAACATGGGGTAAAAAAGGTAGTTTACAGTATGTTTTTCATAAAGAACGTGTTAGGCTTTCACAGCAGAATTCTCATTCTTGTGACAGTGTATAATGACATGACCATTCCCATAATGCTTTCATAAGAATGGATATTAGAATATAACTAAAGAATTGTTTTATAGTCTAACGACTATAATCTTCTCCTTACCTTCTGATATTCTGCTAAACAGATGTTAGAAGGAAAAAATGCAGTTATTTTCGTTTGTAGCACAGAAGTGGATTACTTGTGACTTCTCAGATATATAGTCAATCTCTTTCAAAGATGTAAATCTTTTGGACGCTTGAGAATTTAATGCTACACAAATTTGTAATCACCAGTTCGATTTTGAGGCATCTAATGCACAATTGTGCTGCATGTGGCTTCCATTATGGAATATGCTTCCTAAGGAAAAAAATCTGTCGTATAGTCCTTTTATGTAGCCTGTCAAAGCACACACAGTTTTAAATATCATCTCTGACAATGCTTTTAAATATCTTGGACCAGATCCTCAACTTGTCTAAATTGTCATAGCTCAGTTGAAGTCAATTTACACCAGCTGAGGATCTAGTCTTTATCCACAAGAATATGTACAACTTTGTGTATTAAGACCAAGCATATATCCCTCCCACCTCCCCGTGCTTAATGGTTCATATAATATGGTTAATATGTAGCACTTTTGGAGCTAATGTTATACCAGTATAAAGTAATCATATGTTCTTTAGGATTTACTAATGCTTTATATCTTTGCTAGTTGGTAGTACTTTATTTCATGAATTTTGTGATTTATAATGATAGAAACTAAAGCTGCCAAATTTAAAAAAAAACCACTGTGTGGGTTTACATTTTTTTTCATGAAGAGAAGATTATGTGGTTTTATTTTGTTTTAATCTGGTAACAAAGAAGACTCTGTGGGATTTGCTGTCTGTAATAGTCCTTTGCAGTTCATTCAAATATTAGAGAAGAAAAAGGCACAGTCAGATCTTAGACTCCCAGTCCAGTGTTTTGTGTATATGAAATAGGTAGAAATGGTAGCAATTGATCAACACATTTCAGAAAACACCCAGAATTAAGCATATGAAAGTCTATCATGCTCAGCTGATATTTGTTTAAGCTTGGTGAAACTATTTATAGAATTCTCACCTTGCCAAAGCAGTAGATTGTGAAATGAATACAAGTTAGTTATTCCTTGTCATTCATCAAAGTTAAATCTGAAAGCCCTGTTCAGAAAAGACCCATGTGTTATATGTTGTTTTCATTTTTAAAGGAGGAGGTCTAGACACAAGGTCAAAGCACAAAAATATGAGCACATTTATGCACTTATATTAGCATTCTCTGTTTCAAAGACTATCCATGCAAAATGGGTAATTAAACAGAAGTGGCTAGTTAGACATGTAATTTGCTATTTGTGCATGCATTTATCCAGGTAGCACACACAAACGTAACTATACACACAAACATTATGTACACATTTTTGCACATACATACTTTAATATGGGCCTCTGGACTCTCTCTCTCTTTTTTTTTAATCTGGTCCTTGAGCTACATAGAAGAATTGTGCAACAACACTCTTTTTCGCCATTAAGTTACTATTCTTGAGAAATTGTGTTGGGTACATAGAGGATTCATCAGCTTTATTATCAGAGTAGGTACAAAATGGAAGTGACAGAATATGTGAAAATTTGTCCACAGTGGTAAAGATTTAAACATATATATGAGAAAATAGTTACACAAATTAAAATTTAAATCACGTTGCTATTCAGTGAAGCAGTTAAATACATATTTAACTTTAAGCACATGCTTAAATCCTACGACTTCAATGAGATTTAAGCATATGCTTTGCTGAATAGTGATGGTCTTCTTATTATTTGCAGAAACTATTGAGAGAGAATAAATGCAGACTGCTTTATATAGGTTAATTAAAGTTGTATCATCCATAAAAATCCCAACACCCGGTCTCCTTGGTTTCATTTTATAGTAACCTTGATGACCTTGGCACAGGGCACTTCCTGAGGATTAATGACCTGTTAAGGTTAACTGCCTGAGGTTCTGCTGAGGTGCCATCATCTCCTTCCTGCCCATCAGTAATCCTCAGGAAATGCCCAGTGCTTTGATAGTTATTACTTTAACAAACAAACAAACAAACAAAACAGAACACCCCCACAGGCTTGTTCTTTACCCGGATGAGTGTATGTAATATTCACACACAAATTCAGGATGTATATTTGGAATCACATCAGTTATATCAAAAAAAGCCATTAATAAACACTGAATCACAAATATCTAAATATTTTATTTGTATTTTAAAAGGGGAAAATAGAAGTATATTCTCTTCAGTTTTAGGAAAACCTGATGATCAATATAAACTGTCATCTTTGTTTTCTCTACTATTCCTATTATACATCATTACCTCCATATTGTATCTTTCCCATTTTATTACACATCTTATTGGAAATATTTCTCAGGCACATTCAACAATGTTAGTTTCAATAAATGTTTGATTATTGGAGTATGTGATTTTGTAAACACTATGAACATTTTTCTGAAATCTTTCCTTTGGGGAAGGGAGAGTCTCTTTTTGACACTGTGCATACTGCGATATACCTAATCAAACGATTGCCAAGAGGTTATGTGGGACTGATAACTATTCTTCTTTGGTTTCCTTATGCTCAAAACAGTGGCCTGAAATAAATGAAGGGAGAAGCAACTAATAGGAGAACTTCCTACAGAGAGATAATATCAAAGTTCACCCTCAGCTATTTGAGAGATGGTGGGGAGTTTAGATTATTCAATTTATAATATCGCTATATAAAAGTAATATAATGGTTAATAGTAAATTTATTCACACAATCAAAGATATTTATCAATTAAACTATGATATTCATTATTTAGCACTAGCATTTTTAAGTGTCCCAGTGTTGGATAATGAAAAATTGAAAAATGTGGTTGCAAAAGTACATTTAAATGGAAATAACACTAATATTGGTACATTATGTCAAATTATATCTAATTCTAGAGACACTGATAGTGGTTCCAAATATAACCTTGTGACAGAATTTTGCCTTTTACAGGGCATTAAGCTGAAATTTTCAAAGGTGCTTAAGATATTTGGTCACCAAATTCCCTAGTTTTCAAACCCTGTAATTTGGCTTTAAAAATGTGAAATAGCGGCTTACTTTAAAAATACTAAAGGCAGAGTGTACACTTTCAGGGGTTTATGGGGTTTTTTTTTGTTTGTTTGTTTTTAAAGACTATTTTGATCACTGGCAAGTGTTCCTGGAGAAGTAGTAAATGGTCAAAATTACATTCTTCTGAAACTTTACATGCAATGGCTCACCAAGTTTTGTACCCTCTTTGCACACAAAATATACTATCCATCAATTCAAAATTCACAAAAATGTGAACTTCCCCCTCATTTGAACTCAATCCCCTTTTTCTTAAAATCTGTTATCCTTTCTCTACAAAAAATGGCAATTTCCACTTAAACAAAAATTAAAATGTCAGAACAAAGCTACCATTTCAGTAGTGTCCACATAAAGAAAGAGAGAGAGCACACCGTTACAATACATAAATCCAGCAAATATACCACATACCTCACCATTACTCAGTTATTAAGTAAATGGAACAGGCTAGTTTTTGATCTGTATTACAGAATAGTGCATTCTGTGGCATCAGATTGATCAGGACTGACAGAGAATGTCAGAGGATCTGACTTGTGTTTAGATATGCACATGTTGGGTGCTCAACTCATCCTAGGTAAAGATTGGAGAAGAAAGGAGCATTCAGTCCACACTGAAATAAAATAACCTTTGCAGATTACTCTTAGTATTTTACTAGGTACTGCAAAAGGATTCTGAAATGTGATTACATAGTGATAACGAAAAGTAGTAAATTATGCTTTCCATTATCGTAGTGCAGTGGCACTCTTTCCATTTATTTCATGGGCTTTACGAAACTGAATTAATTGAGCTTCATAAAACTCCTGTGAAGTAGGAATTCCCATTTTACAGACAGGGTGCTTGTCTGTATGAATACTTAGTTTGCAGCAAGCTGGAGTGATAAAATCTACCTCACACTAGCCTGCCATGTACTAACTGTCTGTGTGGACCCTGCTGTCAGTTCTTTAATCTACTCCCATTTCAAAGTAGGGTAGATCAAATGGCACTATGGAACTTCTAGTGTGCAGCAACAGGGTCCACATGGACAGTTAGTGTGCAGCAGGCTAGTGTGAGGATGATTTACATCGCAACTTGCTGTGAAATAAATGTTCATAGAGATAAACCCAGGAAAAATTATCCAGATTATCCAGACTCTGATTTAACAGTGACTTGTATCAGATGCTTCACAGGAAGATGCAAGAAACTACACAGTGGAAAATAATGGAATAACCTTCACATGGGTGAAGTTTCTTCTTATTCCCTACCAGTTAGTGGTTGTTGTGTAGTCTGAAGTTTGAGTATTTATGTTTTCTCATTAGCCATACAATGTTTAATAAAGCCTTTTGGTCTCAAAGGTAGTGGTAACCTGTTTCCACAGGTCACTTACATACTGTTTAACTTTTTTTCTCTGAGCAGTATTAAATTGATTGCCACTTGTTCTTGTATTACGAGAAAGAGTAAATGGGCATGCTTAATTTACCTTCTCGATGTCATTCATTATTTTGTATACCACAGTTATCTTCTTTCTAAATCAGGCAGACCAGTCTTTTCTCATATGAAAGTCTTTCCATGACTCTAGTCATTTTCATCATCCACCTTTGAATCCCTTCTATTTCTGCTCTATAACTTTTGAGATTGGATGATCAGAAACAAATGGTGGGGGGAAGGGCAAGGTAAATAAAACCATCATGATTAGCATATTAAGCAGAAGTCTCAGCACACCAAATGTCTAGCCAGTGCCTAGTGTGTTTTGCAAATCTCATGGCATAGATGAGTTTTAAAAAGATTCAAAGGAGAATAATGTATTGACTTTATGGACATTAATAAGGAATATCTCCCATGCATGGGGATAAAGGTTGACATTGTTGGTAGAGTAGAGGCAGGCCTTATTACATATTAGCACTGATAGGTAAGACAGAGTTAAACTATGAAAGGCCTTATATAGGGATGCAAAGAGATGGAAGACACAGACCAATGAACCAAGGAAATTACTTTAGCAATAGCATTTTGAATGGACTTCAGTGGACCAAGATTGCAATTGTCAAGGTTAAAATGAAAACAGTTGGAGTAATCAGGACTAGGACATACAGTATATCTAGATAAACTTGCCCAAGGTTAAATAGGCTGTGGCAGAGCCAAAAATAGATCTCCTGATTCTCAGTCTTAAGCTTTAATGATAGGACCACGTTTCCTCCCTTCAAGTCAAATTCTGCAACTCAAGTATGGGCCCACAGATGTGACAAGAATACAAAAAGAACCAGAATGGTTCTGTTACATGGGAGGCCTGTTCTGCACCCTCTACACACCTCATGTGTCAACATGGAGTGTTTTGGAGATGGGTGGGGTAGGCTAGGTGGATCCACAGTTATATTATTTCATCAGCCAAGCCCCCTCTTTTCTATGATGGACTGGGTACAAAGGCTGAAGAGGCTGTTACAGTCACATGGCTGCATAGCAGCTCCACTGTTGATCAGGGAGAGGATTCCATTCCAGCTTACCCTCTCTGACCCTTGCAGACCTCCCCAGTTTATAGCCCATTTACTTTGCTTGTGTGATGGGGAGAGGATTTGGCCCTTACTACCAACTACTAAATGGAACTTAATTAACTTTAAATAGTTGAATTGTTAAACCTAAAAGGACAATTTTTGAAACTTATTAAATCATTAGATATTTTTAGTACAGGAATATTTTACAGCATTAATGGATTTTAGAGTCTTACTATTTATTGTACTGTGCTGTAGTGGCACACATTGTTGGTGAATAATGCAATTGTATTCCTGCCAGTCGATGGTCCTATTGCCATTGTTTCCCATAGAAACATAACATAACAGTATAAATATAAATAGGAGAGAAGTTGATCACCAGGAATGACTCACATTAATGTACAACTCTAAAAGACATTTTGAGCATGAACTAAGGTGCTGAGGTTCTTTCACATAATTCTGAAGCCAAACATCCAATTTAAATGGGGAATGTGTAGAACTTCTTGCCCACAAGGTGACTCTGAGTATACTTTACTTCACATGACTATTCAAGAGTCTGATTCTTTCAAGAATTACAGACTCTTCACAGGAGGAAAAAAGTACTGATTCATGTATCAAAAATTATGCAAAATCATTTAACCTCAGTAATTTGAAGTGTATCTTATTTAGTCTAATCACTTCTTATGATCAAGCCAAAAGGGGGAAAGAGCCCTCCCCCTAAAAAAGGTATTCCTGGCTTGAAACATCAAATTATGTCTATTTACAAAAGACAGTTTTTAAAAAAAGGAAATATAGTGCATAAATGTAGCCTGTCTGGGACAATTGCAGCATTTCCACATTTTCAGTGAGTAATCACTGGAGTCTACTAGTTAAAGCAAAACACTTGAAAGCAGGAAGTTACTAAATCCTAATCTGCACTGACCCAGAGAAGTGCTCTGTGATTTCTGAAGCATTCCATTTGTCCCCCTTATTCCTTAGGTCCTGTCTGTTCATAAAAATTACTGTATTGGGGGCAAAGAACTTGTATAGACCCGACTGACCTGTGTTTTAATCAAGTTACTGAATAATGCTACAGGCCATTAATCCTTGTAATCAGGCCAATAAAACTGTCCTAACTTCAGAAGAATCCAAATAATGGCAGACATATGTTTTTTGTCATGTTTCCTTGCCAGAAAGTGAATCTAGAATGTACTGTTGTTGAAGTGTACATATGTAGGTTATGAATGACCAATAGCTTTGTGAATTGGATCCTGTGATTCCACCAACTTGTAAATTATACTGACAGCACAATATGAAGACATCATAAAGTGTTACTGTAAAGTTCTGTTTCACATCATTTTCTAATATTTCCACAGCTCTTCGAGATGCCAGCAAACAGTCCATTAATAGTGACTGGAAGATAGAACATTCAGGAACATTCAATATTGCTGGGACTACTGTCCATTATGTTCGGAGAGGTCTCTGGGAGAAAATCTCTGCCAAAGGTCCCACAACATCACCTTTACATCTACTGGTATGACAATATGGATTATATTTTTTACCTGTTTTATATAAAAGAGCATGGTGGTGAGGTTGGTGTTTTATGTTTCTGGAATTCTTTAGCAATCCAAATAGCTTGACAATTTTTCCTAATGTGAGATAGCTAGAAGCCATAACTGAGATAAAATCTTTTGTGTGAAAAACATATAGGAGACTTCACATTGTAAGAGCAGTGGGCTGTGGTGGTCACCTACTGAAATGGAGGAGAGGTGAAGTTGATAGTGATGGTGATAGAATTGGAAGCGGGAGAGAGAGTATGGTGATTCTCAGGGTGATGATGGGAGAATACTCAACATTTTTCAATCCTCCAAATGCAAGAACCTGGGGAGATATCTCCCTCCAAAAATAAAATTAAAGCCTGATAGCCTCACTGTCCTCCAAAAACTATATCTTTCTTGTGAGTAACATCATCTAGTATTCTTTCATGCAGAAACCTGAAGTTGTAAATCCATCCTTTACCATTGGGTTATCTAGAATCAGATCTTGCGTGATGACATCCTCTCACTACTCTGGTGGGAGAGAGGTGTTCAAAATGTTTGTCTGTAACTGTGAAACACAAATTAGTTTGTGAGCCAAATTTATTTCTGAAAATCACATTTATTCAATGAGCCACAAGAAGCCACAATATACTTCTGCTATGGGTTATTTCTTATTACTACTGCAGATAGCATACTGGGAAATAAAATTCTCCTGCCATCATAAACGTACACATCTCTAGAACAACTAAGTCACACATTCCTTTTTGACAGGGATTTAGGCTAAATTTAAATGGTTTATAAGTAACAATAACTTCACATGGACTGTATTGTGTGTTCAACAGTTGCAGTGTGCTGCTAGTGAAAATTGTTATAGTAAAAAAGAAACAAATCTGGAGAAAAAGTTGTATGGTTTCTCTGTGGAATTACATTGAACAGTGAGTTAACAATACGGTTGCCTTAAAATGGTCAGTTTCTAAACTATCCAACCACCCCTTCCGATAGAAAATTCTAATCTGAGAAAGTCGGCCTCAATTTTTGCTCCTCTCCTAGTGAGTGTTGTGCACATCCCTTCATTTATTCTGCTTAAATACTCTGTCCCTTTCCTTCGTGTAGGTCACAGCAGTATAATACTTAAAGTCAAGAACACTGTGATGGTTTCCTCTAAGACCAGAATGCAGCTCTGTACCAACAGAGAAAGTGCACATGAGCAATGTAGTGTTCATTCTTGCTTTACTACTCTCCATTTAATCTCTTCCTCTGGTCATAATTGGACTTCAGCAATGTCTGTGAACATGAGTCTTCATTCTGTATATGTTGCAGGTGCTGCTTTTTCATGACCAGAATTATGGTCTGCATTATGAATACACAATTCCACTGGACCCTCTTCCTGAGAATCAGAGCTCAAAAGTGCCTGAACCTCTTTTTATGTGGACGCACTCAGGTTGGGAGGACTGTGATGCTGTATGTGGAGGAGGTAAATGATTTTTTTAAAGTTATAATATATATTTATGTATCCTTGGATAACTATTTGTTCAACCAAATGTTAGTTTTAATAGTGTTTTAATAATACCGTCCTCATTACAGCTGATATAATACAATAGGCATGGAAAGATTTAAGTATATTTTTCATCTGCTTGCTTTTTAATTTTCTAAAAACAACAATAATATCTATAGTATAATTTTACATCTAAGTAATGTATATTGTCAAAAAGGACAGTGAGGAGAGGAAGTCTGGTTAAACAAAATGAATTAAGGACAAAATTATTAAAAAAGCAATTGTATGTGTGTGTGTGTGTATACATGTACATAACAAACACCTATGTATGCTTTGTTATGTTCCAGTAAATATTTGGAATCAGTGAACATAGTTTATCAGTAAAATACGTTTCAAGGCATCCTAAGTGACGCTGATGAAAATCTGCGCCCAAATCTCAAATCCAATCTCTGTAACTAGTAGCTTGTCTTGATAATGATCCAAAAGTACATGTGCCACACTGTCAAGAGTAGCTCACGACTATGAGTGCCTACTTCAGGGCAGACTGTCAAAAACAGGGCAGAGGCCTGCTGGTGTGTTCTACAATTAGAATTCACCAAGCCTGTAACAAATGTGAACTCCTAGATCACTATGCCAGTTTTACCATGGAGTCACAAGCAGTCCCCTTAGACTTTCCAGTCTATCTTGCCACCCAGACAAACTAGACATAGTGATAATGGTCATTTATATCAAAAATCACACCACATCAGGTTGCTTCCAGTCCCAAGAGACCAGTCATTCACCCCAGATCAATTGGTACTCTAGATCCTACACCAAAGACAACACTTGTAGCTAATCCTGTAATAAACTATTTAAAGGTTTATTAACTAGGAAAAAGGAATAAGAGAGGTTTCAGAAGGGTAACCGTGTTAGTCTGTATCAGCAAAAACAATGAGGAATCCTTGTGGCACCTTAGAGATTAACAAATTTATTTGGGCATAAACTTTCGTGGGCTATAACCCACTTCATCAAATGCATGGAGTGAAAAATAGAGTAGGCAGGTATAAATATACAGCACATGAAAAGATGGGAGGTCAGTGCTAACGAGGCCAATTCAATCAGGGTGGAAGTGGCGTATTCCCAACAGTAGACAAGAAAGGATGAATATCAAGAGAGGGAAAATTACTTTTTGTAGTGCTAACGAGGCCAATTCAATTAGGATGGATGTGACCCATTCCCAACAATTGACAAGAAGATATGAGTATCAACAGAGGGGAAATTATTTTTTGTAGTGACCCAGCCATTCCCAGTCTTTATCAGGCCTAATTTGATGGTGTCAAGTTTGCAAATTAATTCCAGTTCTGCGGTTTCCCATTGAAGTCTGTTTTTGAAGTTGTTTTGTTGAAGAATGGCCACTTTTAAGTCTGTTATTGAGTGTCCTGGGAGATTGAAGTGTTCTCCAAATGGTTTTTGAATGTTACAATTCTTGATGTCTGATTTGTGTCCATTTATTCTTTTGCATAGAGACTGTCTGGTTTGACCAATATACATGACAGAGAGTCGTTGCTGGCACATGATGGCATATATCACATTGGTAGATGTGCAGGTGAACGAGCCCCTGATGGTGTGACTGATGTGGTTAGGTCCTATGATGGTGTCCCTTGAATAGATATGTGGACAGAGTTGGCAACGGGGTTTGTTACAGAGATTGGTTCCTGGGTTAGTGCTTCTGTTGTGTAGTTGCCGGTGAGTATTTGCTTCAGGTTAGGGGGCTGTCTGTAAGCGAAGACTGGCCTGTTTCCCAAGGTCCGTGAGAATGAGGGATCATCCTTCAGGATAGGTTGTAAATCTTTGATGATGCGCTGGAGAGGTTTTAGTTGGGGGCTGAAGGTGATGGCTAGTGGCATTCTGTTACTTTCTTTGTTGGGCCTCTCCTGAAGTAGGTGATTTCTGGGTACCCTTCTGGCTCTGTCAATCTGTTTCTTCACTTCCCCAGGTGGGTATTGTAGTTTTAAGAACGCTTGGTAGAGATCCTGTGGTTGTTTGTCTCTGTCTGAGGGATTGGAGCAAATGTGGTTGTATCTTAGGGCTTGGCTGTAGACAATGGATCATGTGATGTGGTCTGGATGAAAGCTGGAGGTATGAAGGTAAGTTAACGGATAGTAGGTTTCCAGTATAGGGTGATGTTTATGTGACCATTGTTTATTTGCACTGTAGGGTCCAGGAAGTGAATCTCTTGTGTAGACTGATCCCGGCTGAGGTTGATGGTGGGGTGGAAATTGTTGAAATCCTGGTGGAATTCCTCAAGGGCCTCCTTCCCATGGGTCCATATGATGAAGATGTCGTCAGTGTAGTGCAAGTAAAGTTGGGGCCCTAGGGGACGAGAGCTGAGGAAGCGTTGTTCTAAGTCAGCCATAAAAATGTTGGCATTCTCTGGGGCCATGTGGGTACCCATAGCAGTACCGCTGACTTGAAGGTATAAATCGTTCCCAAATCTGAAATAGTTGTGGTGAGGACAAAGTCACAAAGCTCAGCTGCTAGGTCTACTGTGACATTATCGGGGATACTGTTCCTGATGGCTTGTAGTCCATCTTTGTGTAGAATGTTGGTGTAGAGAGCTTCTACATCCATAGTGGCAAGGATGGTGTTTTCTGGAAGATCACCAATGGACTGTAGTTTCCTCAGGAAGTATCAAAGATAGCTGGGAGTGCTGATAGCATAGGGCCTGAGGAGAGAGTCCACACAACCAGACAATCCTGCTGTCAGGGTGCCAATGCCTGAGATGACGGGGCATTCAAGATTCCCAGATTTATGGATCTTGGGTAGCAGATAGAATGCACCTGGTCGGGGCTCTAGGGGCGTGTCTGTGTATTTGTTCTTGTGCTTCTTCAGGGAGTTTCTTGAGCAGATGGTGCAGTTTCTTTTAGTACCCCTCTGTGGGATCAGAGGGTAGTGACCCATAGAATGTGGTGTCAGAGAGTTGCCTAGCATCCTCTCATTCATACTCTGACCTAGTCACGACTACAGCACCTCCTTTGTCAGCCTTTTTGATTATAATGTCAGAGTTGTTTCTATGGCTGTGGATGGCATTGTGCTCTGCATGGCTGAAGATATGGGGCAAGTGATGCTGCTTTTCCACAATTTCAGTTCATGCATGTCGGTGGAAGCACTCTATGTAGAAGTCCAGTCTGTTGTTTCGACTGTCAGGAGTCCATACAGAATCCTTCTTCTTGTATGATTGATAGGAAGGTGTCTGTGGGTTAGTGTGCTGTTCAGTGGCGTGGTGGAAATATTCCTTGAGTTGGAGACAGCAAAAGTAGGATTCCAGGTCACCGCAGAACTGTATCATGTTCGTATGGGTGGTGGGGAAGAAGGAGAGGTCCTGAGATTGGACAGACTCTTCTGCCAGGCTAAGAGTATAGCTGGATAGATTAATAATATTGTTGGGTGAGTCAAGGGTACCACTGTTGTGGCCCCTTGTGGCATGTAAGAGTTTAGATAGTTTAGTGTCTTTTTCCCTCTGTAGAGAAGTGTGTGTTTTTGTAAAGTCCAGCCATGAGGAAGTTTGTGTGGAAGGTTGTTTTTTTATAAGAATCTTCAGTTTTGAGAGCCCATTCTTAATCTTCTCCTGTTTGCTGTATAGGATGTTGAACAGGTGATTCTGCAGTTTCTCTGAGAGTGTGTGGCACAATCTTTCACCATGGTCTGTGTGGTATGTTGATTGTAATGGATTTTTTACTTTCAGTCCTTTTGGTATGATGTCCATCTGTTTTATTTACAAGTTAAAGCAAACAAACATATACACACAAATGAATTACCATCTAAATCCTAAGAGTGACAGAGTTGTAGTGATCTGTCTATTCAAAGTGTCTTTCAGGGCAGACCCAGAAGGCAGCCCCTGGGGATCTCTGGCTTCAGTTTAGAGTCTTTGGCCCTTCAGAGTTCAAACAGTCAAATGATGCAGTTTTGATTCCTTTCCCCCAGAGTTCAAGATGATGGGACGAGTTCTCATGCATGTCTCCTTTTTATGGGTTGCGGGGGAGCAGTCAACTTTTGTCTTCTGTTGTTCCACAGTTATTTGTGTGGCATCTATGTGTCTTCTTTTGTTGGGCAGGAAATAACACATCCTGTGACAAAGTAGTATTTCACACTTGGTAATGTTTCTCTCCTGACTATGGGGGTTTACAGTTTCAGAGCAAACACTTAACTATTACCTATAACATTATATATATATATATATATATATATATATATATATATATATATATATAAGTGAGATTAATGCATGCAGCAACATACAAGCATTTCACAGACTCTAAATACTAACTACATTCTTATAAGACTAATACCTATTTTGAGTAGAACTAAGATACAAGTAACCTGGTCTCCAGCTATGAGCTTGTCAGTCTTAACTACTGCCTGCATACTGGGCAAGAGCTGGCATCTGGGCTGGCAGTGTCACAAAATGAAACAAAAGCTGTATATCAGCAGATAGGAAAACACTGATACAATATTAATAAACTGGGAGATGCATGTTTCCTGTGGTCATAAATATGTGAGTTTAGAAAAGCAAACTACAAATATGGAAGAAAACATAAAATCCATAAAAATTACTAACTCTTTAGAAGATGAACAATATTATCAATCTGGAAAGTACACCTACTAGATTGGGGCTTATATGCAAGTTAGATTGGCAAATGCCTATCTTCCCTGGTTCATACATCGCACTGGGGCTTAGGCAGGAGATAGGCACCCAGATGCCTACCCAGAGGCAGAAACACAAGCTCTAAGGGAACTTTTGACTGAAAAAACTTAGTCACAGAGTGAGTTCAGGTGCCTACAGGATTCAGATGCAGTTTTGAGAATCACAGTGGCGCCTAAAATTGGGACATGGTGCCTAAATCCAG
The DNA here is from genome assembly GCF_015237465.2 of Chelonia mydas. Lineage (NCBI taxonomy): Eukaryota > Metazoa > Chordata > Testudines > Cheloniidae > Chelonia > Chelonia mydas. Next base: position 80,269,780 of record NC_051245.2, read on the forward strand.
AATTAGGTGCTTAAGTTTAGGGTTTAGGCACCTAACTACCCTTGTAAATCTAGGTCTTAGGATCCTAAGTTCCACTGACTTTCAAGACCATATCTAGTCTTAGACCAGATTTCATACCTAGGTCTTAGGCCATATCTATACTACAAAATTATGTCGACCTAATTTACATCAGCATACATCCACCGCAGCTATTAAATAGCTTGTGGTATGTACACTTGCCTTTTTGTTTCAGTGGTGTGAGTACTCACTAGGAACTTTTGTATCAATTGTAGCATCAACGTGGGACATTCTGGGATGGCTCCTGAAAGTCAGTAACAATTGATATAAGCAGTGCAGCGTCTGCACTGAGACTGCATCAACCTAAGTAAATCGACCGTGACTCTACACCACTCGGGGAGGTGTTGTTACTAAATCAGCCTAGAGAGGCACTTATGTCAGTGGGAGCCAAAATTAAGTGAAGACACTTCCACAGCTAGATCAACACAAGGCAGCTTACATTAACCCAGATCAGGCCTTAAATACTTCTGAAAATTTTACCCCTTGTCATCTTATGTCTGTAAACTGAGGGGTACACAAATGGCATAATAATAATGATAGTGTGATAATTACACGATACTGGAAAAATCTCACTACACTCATATTCACATCAATAGGCATTGCTATCTGTGTTTCTAATTATAGTCACTTGATTACTACTACCTTTTTCTTATGCCTGTTCTTCTCTCCTGTTGCAGGTATAGGTGTGCTGCATAATATATGCTATGCTTTTTTATTCTCTTTCACTATCCTGTTTACTTTATCATTCTCAAGCTGTTGCAGAATTGAAAACATAGGTGACATTTGCACTGCTATATATTCTGAGTGGCCCTTTCTCTGTGTTTCTTGTTTGCTCACAAAGACGCACAGAACTCCAGAAGATAGAGTAAAAATATACTAGTTCTTCTATTAGCTCCTAAGACATCCATTACCGAAGTATTTAATCATCAGCCACATAGTCCATCTCCTTGACCATCCACTTCCCTGGGGTGACTTTTCACAAAACGATCACTATATCTGACTTATCAGTCCTCATCCTCAAAGGAAACCTGCATAATGCTTTCAAAATATAAGCCTGGAAGCTTAAATTCATTACCGTGCTAGATACTAAAAATCATAGACTGAAAAGAGACGCTGGATTTATGGCTTATTACAACAGTCTTAACCCTCTAACCTCCTCTTTTTGTCCTATGGCTGCAGAGATGTTGTCGGGCCACTCTATCTTAAATGGTCCCTTACAATATGTGCTAACTACTTATGATAAACAATCTTTTCCATCTTGCATTTTGCTGTTACACTAGGAATACCTTTCCAAGACCTGAAGAGTTCTGTGTGACTCAAAAGCTTGTCTCTCTCACCAACAGAAGTATTGTCAGAAAGCTATTTTTGATATACAGTCCAAATTTCCCGTTTTTAAAATTTAATCTTATAACTCCTAATTATACCACCATGGACCAACAAAAGTAATTAATCTTCAACCATCATGTATATCTTCTTTAAATATTCATTGACTCCTCTTATGTCTATCCCCTGCTCACCCTCTCCTTTACTTGTTGCTTAGCAAGTCTCCCGAGGTTGAACTGTCTTGGTATTCTGCATTTCACACTACTCTCCTGACATGGTCACTTCTAATCCTGAAAATTGCTGTGCTTCTCCTATTGACTCAAATAGTAAAAGCTGGAAACATACCACTTATTCATCATAATAGTTGAAAGAACTCACTGTCCCAGCTATTTTGACTCTGTGAACAATCCTTAATTCTCTACAGACGAGTTTCCATGGATATGTATGTTTGCGGTTTGGTAAGAGAACTCTCCTCTGTAAGCATTCTGTACTTGCTACAAGCAGCATCTCCTTTTCTAAGCAGTGCCACTCCTCAGATTCATTTTAGAATATTAACACTTTTAATGACTTCCTGCTGTATTTTTTATTATAATTCCAGTACTTACATTTATCATGAACTCTCATAAGTGTACCATTTCTAGTGTTTCTCATTTTCTGAGAAAAGCTCAAATGTAACATTAATCCTAGTAATTTATTCTACATGACAACTTAGATAAACATTTAGCAAAGTGTTTCATTATGTCTGTTTATCATCCTTTTCTGCTGTAACTGGCATAAGCTTGTGGTGTTATTTAAATTAGTTTAGGTAACCTACAATTCTTCTTTTTGAGATATTTTAATGCAAATGCTCAAAATTACAGCTCAGGATTATTTATTTTTGACAAAAGAAACATTCATTATAACTGTCCTATTGATTGTCTGTTCTTATGTACAGAAATAACATAATTTAAAATGTTACAGACTGCGTGATGTGGAAAGATTTGAGTTTAAACTGTTATTGTCAACATCTGATTAATCAGAAGTAACAGTTTACTAACACATATTTATTTAAATAATGTTTAAAATGAATAATAAAAAGGAAGTATCAAAGAAGCTGTAAGGTTTTGTGCATATATATTTAGATATGTAATTTTTGTGTAATCAACTATTTGGCAAAACAAGTTTGGTGTATGGGTGAATGCCTGTATGCCTACATATTTGGACACATACATACACAAACCTGTAACATAGTTAAGGCAATCACATGCAATGTTATTTATTTATATATGTGTGTATGCATGTAAATATACACACGTGGACATACACAGAAAAATGTAAATCAGTTAAGGTAGCCACACACAAATTATACATAAAAATACGTACACACATCCTTTACTTCTGCATCCACAGGCACATTCCTTATCACTATCATACACCACAGTCTTAACTCTGCCTTCCTCCTGCTCACACCCTTTTACCAAATTATCAAATTACTAGTTTAAATCAGCAAACTTCAGATTAGATGTACTTCACCATTGGAACAGATTAGCAAGGAATACAGTAAATTCTCCACTGTCTGGTGTCTTTAATTCCAGTCTGGGTAGCTTTCTAAAAGATATGTTCTTCTTTGATGGCAAGTTGTTGGGCTAGAATCAGGAATGAGTGGGTGAAATTCTGTTGCCTTCGTTATGCAGGTCATGCTAGACCATCACAATAGTTCTCACCAGCCTTAAAATCAATTAATCTACCTGCTCCCTACACTATTAGTGTGGATGTTTGGTGTGCTTGTTTAGTGTGTTGGAAGGAGGAAGTAGGGTGGTGGGGCAGTCTGGCATCACATGGGTGCAGAGATAAGGTTGTGGAGCACAGTAGTTGTGGTATTGGTAAAGGTTTGTGTCTGGGTAGAGAAGAATGTGTGCTTTGGTGTGATTTTTGCAAATGTATTTATAATTAACATGTATTTTTTTCTGTGGAATTATAAATCACAACTTCTTTTATAGCCAACCAGATCCCTCCACCTTTAATTATTCCTGGTATCATTGGTTTCCATAATTGCCATTATAAAATGTAGAAATGACATACTTCATTTTTCTAAGCCAGTGGATGAATTCAGCTTATGGTTTTTTTTCATAAAATATTTACTTTTTTAATCAATGGTTTGTAAATTTTCACATGTGAAACTAAAACTTGTATAATGTACATATGTATAGAAAACTATAACTGAGAATAATTTGCTGTATTTTATTTCACATCTTTCATACCAATTACACATAAAGATGGTAGTTTTATCAGATAAAGTTACCTGCGACTCAACGTAGATTTTTTTTAAAGAAACCTGGACATTTCCCATTTTTCCATGTATCTTTGCTTTATGTTTTATTAGGAGAAAGAAAGACAACAGTATCTTGCACAAAGATTATGAATAAGAATATCAGTATTGTGGACAATAAGAAATGCAAATATTTAACAAAGCCTGAGCCACAGGTCCGAAAGTGCAATGAACAACCGTGCCAGACAAGGTGATAGTGATTCAATTACATTAAACTGTAATTAATGTTAAGTGGTGGAAATCACGGGAATCGATTTAAGCATATGCTTAAAGTTAAACATGTGCTTAAGAACTTTGTTGAATTGGGATCATAATCCTTACCAGCACACACTAAACACTTGTTACACTAGAAAGTAAATACTTCAAATTTTCTATTTTTTTTTACTGATCTTCCCAATTCCTTTGAAGCATGAACATCACCAGTGTCTATGGATCAATATTCTGTGTGCAAGGGGTAGAAAAGGCACAATTAGCCTTTTTTCTAAATTTCATCCACAGAAAAGGGGCTGATCACAGCTTTCGTTCCTGCGCTCTGAGCACAGAGACTGCTCCCTGATAGTGCTCCAGTTGGCTAAGTTGTTGGGGGAAAGGCAGATTCATGGCCTTCTCTTTTCACCAGTCAGCAGAGTTGACTGGACACACAGGGAATGTAGCTGGGCACCTTAGTGGGGTGTAATAACTGGCTCATTTCCTGTGCATGATGGGGATTCTCTGTGGGAAATGTGGAGTTCTGCATCCTCCGCTCCTGGTGACTGCAGTAGGCATTCTGTATGTAATGCTGCTTTTGTTAAACTTCAGAGAATACCAGCTTTTCTCTGAGTTGTTGATGCAATACAGTTAAGGAGAATCTCTGGACTTTAATACAGTAAGCATGCAAGTTAGAGTGGTTGCTATGTTTCAGAGAAGGGAAATTCAAATATAAAGGTATCAGATGGTATTTTTCATGATCATCATCATACTCAATCCCTGTTACCAGACTTATGTGATCATGAGAAATGAAGACTGTGTTAAGTACCATAGTCCTCACACAGGCAAAATTCCTATTTACATCAATGGGCATGTGTGTGTCAGATTGGCAAGACTGGTATCAAAATTATATGGATAGAAGGGTGAATAGTTTTTTTTAAATAAGGCAAAGGAGAGAAGAAAACAAATTAAATTACTAGTAAAATATTTTAAAGAAACATGCATAAACATATTGAAAAAACATCAGTTTCCTTAGAAAGTCTTTAACAGAAAAAGTCTGTAAAGTAAAAAACATAATATATTTTAAGGTCAGAAAGAACCACTATGATCATCTCCTCTGATCTCCTGCATAACATAGGCTGAAGAACTTCACCTTTATAGAGTGATCATTTTTATTGTCCCAATAGTGAGGGATAGAAATGGGAGAAATCTGCTCCTTTTCTGAGATCCTATCAATGATAATTGTTTTTAAATGTGTTGCACTGTTTTTACACACAGTAGAGGTATCACATAATTTAAATAGCATAAAAAGCCATAATCATAAAGCTGCTAATAAGAAGTGCCGCTTGGAACAATCTAGAAGGTATCTCATAGTCCTGAATTCAAAGTAGTCAAACATTTTGTATTTTAAAAAAATTACAAAACAAACATTATTTCACTGATGGGGGAATTTCACTCCTGTGGGTTTAGGGAATTCTCTAAACATTACCTGGCATTATTAGTTATTTGTTACCGATACCTGCCATTTTTTAGATGTCTATTTATATGTCTCTCTTAACAAGCTGTAATATGGACATTGAGCCTTTGGAACTAATCATAAAGAAAAATAAATTAAAATATTTATATGTGATGTTTGCTCAGAGTGAGCATGACAGAAATCTGGAATGTCCACTCTAAACTTCAATTTTCTAAATACTGTCAGTTACGATGCCTGGGATGCACCTGTAGTCTGCATCAAAGGGCAGAACCCTCTGGAAAGCTTTGACTTTTGAGGGATGCACAGAGATCATCCGGAGCTCTGGAAGATTCTGGAAAGGTTACTTACTAGCAACTGACAGGTTTCAGAGTAGCAGCCGTGTTAGTCTGTATTCGCAAAAAGAAAAGGAGTACTAGTGGCACCTTAGAGACTAACAAATTTATTTGAGCATAAGCTTTCGTGAGCTACAGCTCACTTCATCGGTTACATTCAGTGGAAAATACAGTGAGGAGATTTATATACACACAGAACATGAAAAATGGGTGTTATCATACACACGCCCCACCCCCACCCCCGGCTCTCCTGCTGGTAATAGCTCATCTTAAGTGATCACTCTCCTTACAGTGTTTATGATAACACCCATTTTTTCATGTTCTGTGTGTATATACATCTCCTCACTGTATTTTCCACTGAATGCATCCGATGAAGTGAGCTGTAGCTCACGAAAGCTTATGCTCAAATAAATTGGTTAGTCTCTAAGGTGCCACTAGTACTCCTTTTCTTTTTACGAGCAACTATAGGTCTCCAAATGTGTTGGCTCTCCAGATCCACACTGACTCTTTCTTATTTCGCTGTACTTCAGAAATATAAATGGTGTGTCTGGAGTTAGAGATGGACACATAAGTGAAGGGACTTTTATACCCTTGGGACCAGAATAGTGAGTCTGAGGCACAAGTGTGCACACCCCTAACAGTTCACTGCTTTCAAAGAATTCCATGGTTTGTGTGGCAGGGCATATGATTCACATAGTGTGTATCTGCAAGGGGAAATATTCAGAGAACAACAGTTACTGGTAAGTAACCTTCTGCTTTTAAAACTTTACATTTGGATACATTTCTAATTAGAATGATAAGGAAGGAGATGGGGAAAGCTTATGTTATATAAAGGACTGAATAATTAGGTATAATTGATGGAATTGGAAAGAAAAATTTAATCTAAATGTTAGAATACATTTCTTAAATGTGTGATGAGTTGAGTTAAATTCATCTCCTTCTCAGTGTGATGGTCATAGCTAGAGTTATTTAAAAATGGACAAAGCACTCAAAATATACGTTAGGGAACAATCCTGTTGACAGACAAAGGACAAGATAACCTTATCGGTCTTTTTCATCCCTGATTTCTATTATTCTATTATTTTTGTTTCTTTGTAGATGGATGATGACCGAATGGACTCCTTGTTCAAGGACATGTGGAAAAGGAACCCAGAATAGACAAGTTGCCTGTACACAGCAGCTCAGAAATGGAACCTTGATTAGAGCTAGGGAAAGAGATTGTCTTGGGCCAAAACCTGCTTCTGCACAGCGCTGTGAAGGCCAGGATTGTATGACTGTGTGGGAAGCTGGAGTGTGGTCTGAGGTGCAGTGTATGCATTATTCTCTATCTACTGTTGTTTCTTAAAATTTTCTAGAGATTTTGTTCGGACCCTTATAGGGGGGTACAGAAAGCTATAGTCCAAGTGTTATCTGTAACTTTTACTAGTAAAAAGTATTACCTCACATATATGGCATCAGAATTAGACAAGGAGAAAACTTCCTCAGTTTAATGGATTTGGAATAACTAATGTCTATTGAACTTTGACAAGTGGCACATCCCAGATTAAGGGATTTTTTGGTCCTTCATGCCACAACTCTAATCTCTCTGGAATTAAAGATGATTGAGTAATAAAACCCACTACCTAGAGTTTTCCCCTTTTAGCCAATTGCTGCTCTGAAACATTTTCAAAAGCCCAAATCCAGGAAGGTATTATTACTTCCTGTCAGTGGTAGCTGATGGGGACAAATAGGGCTAAGCCTCATCTATTAAATTCTCTGTAATTTGTTTCTGTTTTATAATAAACAAAACCATTTGTTGCATATGCCTTTCTTTTCTCTCTTTTCTCTGTCAACACAGTGGAGAGTACCAGAAAGTAGACTGAGGAAGGGGAATAGGGGTTGGCAGAGTCTAGTCCTTCAGTGCAGAATACAATCAGGGATGGAGAAAATGGCAGTGCCCAGTTTGTTCAGTGGCATAGAACTGTAGAGTTCAACCAGGAGAGAGACAGTCAGAGAGGACTGATAGAGATTTAGCCGCTGAGAGGACTGATAGAGATTTAGCCGCTAAAAGGCCTCCTCCTGCCATTTTAAGTATAGGGCAATGCTGAGTGCTACACATGTTCAGAAGCTGTGTTTCCATTCCCCTCTAGTGCAAAATGAGGGTAGCCCCAAAATCTGAGTATAGGCACAGGCCTAGTTGTAGATCTCCACCCGCACCTCAGGAGCAGCATCAGAGTCCCAAGAGAGGGAATCTGAAGCAGAGAGAGTGAGGTGATGGCCATCCTGTGTTTGCAAGGAGGGAGCAGGTAGTGCCTGTGTTCAACAACGAAAGAGTGAGAAGGGGACCTGGAGAATGCGGCGGTAAAAGAGATGAAGCAGTGAGAGGTAGTGATCTGGTGAGCGGCTGGGCCTATGAACTGGCAGAGGTGGGCAGTTGAAAGGGAGAGGCTATGATCTGGTGAGGATGGGGTGCAAAGGTAAGGAGAAGAATGCAGGGTGAGCTGTCTGCTCATTTTCAGAAGGAGCAGAGGTGGGGTTACAGCAGAGGAACAATTGGAAGAATGGAATTTATTTATCAGGGAAGAAGAAAGAAGCCTAAATAGTTTAGTTGGTTGGTTTTATCTGGGAGATCAGTAATGATTGTGTATGTGTCGGGGGGGGGGGTCAGAAATAATTTTTAAGGAGCGAGGTGTTTCTAATCCCCAGTTCCACCATATGCCACTGCTTCCTGAACTTGCAATCAGCTTGGCAAAAGACATAGCTTTAACTCTTGAAGCAGTGAGGATGGTCTACTAGGGAAAATCAAAGCAGTAACAATGTCTTGAATGAGAAATGTTGTAATTTTTTGGCTATCTAAGTGGGAATAGCTGAAAGAAAATGTGCTGATTAAGGCCTTCCGGTCAATAAATCTTTTGCCCTGGCTTTATTGTAGTACAGTTTTCACGTGTTTTATATGCAATTGAATTTTTATTATTTTTTATCTAAATTAGTGACATTTCATGTGGTAGAACAAATTGGATTGCTGCATATAGATCTGTGATATTTACTTCTGCAATTTCAAAATTCATTCCATTTAAGGTCTGTTATATCCTTTTGTGGTTTGTTTAAGTTTTATTCTGTCTCATTCTTTGAAAAGTATTTAGAATTTCTTCAAGGATGTTTTAGTTCACTTTGTTTCCTTTTTAGCTGCTTTTTTATTTTGTGTGTATCTAATATATATATGTATCTCTTTCTCATACATATGTATATTAAGGAGAGTGCCATTTATAGGTAAGGTTGCCTAAAATTTTTATTATAACTCTTTGTGGTCAGCTGATCATAATTTTCCAAAACTTTCACTTATCAGGATGGAACTTTTAGGCTTGGTGACTTATGTTATTATGTCTTGTGTTATTTTTAGTCTCAGGGTCCAAATGTTATTCACGTAGCTGGAGTAGCGTAATTTAGGTCAATTTACCCCAGTAGTGAAGACAAGCCCTCAGTCTAACATTCTTTTACCAGAATGTTGTGTCATGGAAAGTAGAGGCTGCTGAGATCACTAGATTTAATATTAGCATATATTTTTTGTGTCTTGTAGAAGTGTAAATCACATCTTTCTGTATCCTACAGTGTTCTGTAAAATGTGGCAAAGGAGTACGACATCGGACTGTGAGGTGCACCAATCCCCGAAAGAAGTGTGTTTTGTCCACAAGACCTAAAGAAGAGGAAGACTGTGAGGACTATTCCAAATGCTATGTCTGGAGAATGGGAGACTGGTCTAAGGTGGGATATGACACTAATACCACATAATACAACAAAAACTATTTTTCCAACAGAGTTTATTGGAATAAGTTTTATCAAAGACGCTACAGTTTTATTGAAGATTCAGCAAAGTCCCAAATCCAGGAACAATGCAACTGCAAATGAAATGGAACTATAAGGTCAAATTGTGACAAAAGAATAGAGTTTAAGTAGAAAATAGCATTATACTTGCTTAGTATATCTATGTCTACACTACACAACTTTTAGCGACACAGCTGTGCTGCTACAGCCATGCCACTAAAAGGTGTGCAGCGTAGCCACTGTTTGTCAGCAGGAATGAGCGCTCCTGCCGACAATAAACTTCCACCCCCAACAAGTGGCGTTAGCTTTGTCGGAAGTGTTGTTCACACCGGCGCTTGTCGTCGTCAGCAAAACTTTTGTCTTTCGGGGGGCGGTGTCTGTGTGTTTTTTTAACACCTCTGAATGACAAAAGTTTTGTCTTTCGCTTGCCAGTGTAGACAAAATTCAGATGAAAATTGGAGTACGTAATGTAGCCCAAGTGTAATTGTACTAGTATAGCTTTAACTCAAATCAATGGAAGTGTGTAACTAGCAACGCTGATAGGAAATACTTTCTGTTTTCAGCAATATAAACCATAAACATAAGAAAAGTGAAGGCATGTGTGTGCAAAGACACCAGAAAAAGAAAGAAGTATAAAAATCTCTGAAATCTCCTGCCTTTCTTGGCTGTGATGTTGACACACTGTTGGGCAAAGCAGTGATTACCTCTAGTTTGTGCTCTATGTATATTCAGTTTTCCTGAGGATTTATTAAATTTTCTTGCCATCATCTGACTTATCATCCTTCTGATGCCATCTGTTACGTGCTGAGATTAGTGCCAGTGCACTGAGTTTTTGTTCACAACAACAACTTTCTGACCTAGTGTCTGCTGACCTAGTGGATAGACACTTGGCCATGCAATGTAACGTTCTGCTGTGAGATGGCTCTTTGTTTGAGTCACCTATTTCCTTGTGCCTTTCAAGTCCATCAGTGGGCATAGTGTTGGATGTTCTGTGTCTTGATTCTGTCGTTCTGGCTGGTTGTGCTGCATGGCCTTTGGTACTGTGATGCAAGTGTACCTGGTGCAATGAGGATATTCTAATTTACATTACCGAAGGATGAGCATATTTTCCTCTGGCCTTGATAACATTCCTTTTTTTCTCCAGGGCATACTTTTTTCTGACTTCCATTTCTCATTTAGATGTCCTACTATCTAACTCTGGGCAAATAGACTCCTTTTCCTCCACTGTAGGATGCTTAGGCATCTCATCTTACACTTTTCATTTATTTACACTACCAAAATGCCTACAAGTAAGTTGAACCTCCCTGACTGGTTAAGACATCATTACTCTACCACATAATTTGTCAATATTCAAATCAGTTCCACATAATCCATTTTATATCTAGTATCCATTTAGTGTTGCTTTAACTGAACTCCCAATATAATCTGAAGTGGATTATTTATTTAGCATATAGGCCCTGATTTTAAGTTCTCTACTGAGACATCAGTTTAAAATATTCCATATTTGGATTTCCTAATTTTTTTCCTGTTGTTTTACTGTTCCATTGCTAGAATATATAGCCATGAAGTCATGGCATACATATTAATGTGTCTGCAATGAAGGAAACAAATGGAAAGCTCAGATAAACGTTAATCTTTGCTCACTGCTGTTGGTTTTTGAGTCAGAAGGTTCAGTGCAGCCTCTTGTGTTCACTGTTTTTGCTCTTTAGGATAATTCTTGACATTGACAGAAGGCTGTTCCTTTGAGCAGAGCCAAATTCCCCCCAAGTTTATGCCAAGACTTGGCTAGCAAAATTTAAATTACACTTCTCGCCATTGAAACTGGAGGTATAATGTGATCCTTACTGGCTTTGCTGCTCCTCTTGAGATCCTAAAACAACATTTTATTTATTTATTATTATAGATTTATTTATTATAGATATTATTATTTATTATTAACGCAATAATGGAATTTAATTAATTTTAGAAGAACAAACACACAAAGATCAGATGGTGATTTTTGTTTTCATCATTTTAACAATAACGCCAACAAGATAAAGAAGAAACTGACAGCTGCACTAAGGTCCATGACACAACAGTTTTACTAAAATTCTGACTTTTTGTTTTAAAGTATCCAGTATACTCTAGAATTTATGCTGAATTTAACTTCATAATAGCTCTTAGGGTATGAGAACACTGCAACTGGGATGCGTGATTCCCAGTACAGATAGACAAACTCACCCTACTATCTCTCCTTTAGCTAGTGTGCTAAAAATAGCAGTGTGGACATTGCTGCCCAGGAGCTGCTACCCAAGCTCAGACCCGCTATGTCCTAGGTACTTTCCAAAGACTTGAAAAAGATGGTCCCTGCTCCAAGGAGTTCACAATCTAAGGATGACTGAGTAGACAGAGGGGTACTGAAAGGACAATTTATATGCCATTTACATACAGATCAACTTGATTTGCTATAGGTAGCACAGTGGAAGGAAGTCTTCAAGAGGGACTAAAATGTGGACAATGTAGGGGCCTTGTGGATCAACTTAGGGTAGTCATACTGTGTATAGGAAGCTTGTCAAGGTTCCTTCCCCACTCTGAACTCTAGGGTACAGATGTGGGGACCTGCATGAAAAACCCCCTAAGCTTATTTTTACTAGCTTAGGTTAAAACTTCCCCAAGGTACAAACTATTTTACCTTTTGTCCCTGGACCTTATTGCCGCCACCACCAAGCGTAGAACAAAAATAACAGGGAAAGAGCCCACTTGGAAATGTCTTTCCCCCCACAAATCCCCCCAAGCCCTATACCCCTTTCCTGGGGAAGGCTTGATAAAAATCCTCACCAATTTGCATAGGTGAACAACGACCCAAACCCTTGGATCTTAAGAACAATGAAAAAGCAATCAGGTTCTTAAAAGAAGAATTTTAATTAAAGAAAAAATAAAAGAATCACGTCTGTAAAATCAGGATGGTAAATACCTTACAGGGTAATCAGATTCAAAACATAGAGAATCCCTCTAGGCAAAACTTTAAGTTACAAAAAGATACAAAAACAGGAACATACATTACATTCAGCACAACTTATTTTATCAGGTATTTAAACAAAACAGAATCTAACGCATATCTAACTAGATTGCTTACTAACTCTTTACAGCAGTTCTGACCTGCATTCTGGCTCTGGTCCCGGCAAAAGCATCCCACAGACAGAAAGAACCCTTTGTTTCCACACCCTCCAGCTTTGAAAGTATCTTGTCTCCTCATTGGTCATTTTGGTCTGGTGCCAGCAAGGTTATCTTAGCTTCTTAACCCTTTCCAGGTGAAAGGGTTTTTCCCCTGGTCAGGAGGGATTTAAAGGTGTTTACCCTTCCCTTTATATTTATGACAAAGTTGCATGGAAGAAGACCCAGAGTTGATTGTATAAGAAGCTCATGAGAAGGTGGGATGTGGAGAGGAACAATATGAAGCTTGACAAGGGAGGATAAATAGGGAGGGGTAGAGTTATGTAGAGTTTTGAAAGTACAGTAACTCCTCCTGAAAAAAGCTACTTTAAACAAAATCATGTTAAGCAAATCCAATTTCCCCATAAGAATTAATGTAAAGGGGGGGGGGTAGGTTCCAGGGGAAACACACACACACACACACACATATATATACACAGTATAAGTTTTAAATAAACAATTTAATGCTGTACACAGCAATGATAATTGTGAAGCTTGGTTGAGGTGGTAGAGTCAGAGGGTGGAAGAGGGTGGGATATTTCCCACGGAATGCCTTACTGCTAAATGATGAACTAGCAGTTGGCTGAGCCCTCAAGCGTTAACACATTGTTAATGTAGCTTCACACTCTACAAGGCAGCACGAATGGAGGGAGGAGACACAGCATGGCAGAGACAGAGACACACACCGTGTGTGTGTGTGTGTGTGTGTGTGAGAGAGAGAGAGAGAGACATACACACACGCACACACCATGTGTGAGAGAGAGAGAGATGTGCATTGCCCCTTTAAGTATGCAGAGCCCACTCTAAGTACACTGCCTTTTTAAGTAGATCAGCAAGTTGAGACGACAGATGCTGCCTGCAAACTCCCTACATCCTGAGCCTAGCATGTATCCCCCCTGCTCTGTGGAGATGGGGTAAAGGAGTGGTGGGCAGGAGCAGGGGGACATCCTGATATCAGCACCCCTCTTCTCCCTCCCCCTCCTCACCGCACAGCAAGCAGGAGACTTCCAGCAGTAGCTCCAAGGCAGAGGGCAGGAGCAGCACACAGCGGTGGGGGGAGGGACAGCTGAACTGCCCAGCAATTGATAGCCTGCTGGGCAGCTGCCGCACAGGAAACTTAGGGGAGGTGCTATTGGGGGCTGCTGGTCCACCCTCGTTTGAAGCCCCCACCAGCTAGCTCCAACGGGCTGCTCTTTCTGCAAGCAGTGGACAAAGCAAGCAGCTGCCAAACAATGGGAACATTGTGCAACTTTAAATGAGCATGTTCTCTAATTGATCAGCAACGAAACAACGTTAACTGGGATGACTTTAAGTGAGGAGTAACTGTAGTGACAAGAAGCTTAAGTTTGTTACAAAATTCTATGGGAATCCAATGGAGGGACTCAAAGGGGAATTCTGTGACCAAACCAATGGGCAAGGAAGATGAATTTAGCCGCAGCAGTTTGTAAGGATGGAAGGGAGGCACTGTAATAATCAAGGTGGGATATAATGAGGGCCTAAACTAGATATTTCACCATAGGAATGGAGAGAAAAAGATGGATTAGTGATGTTGACAAGGGAGAAGCTGCAAGATTTGTAAATAGTATGGTTGTATTGGGAAAAGCAAAGTGATGAGTCCAATATAGCACCAAGGTGATGGCCCAGAGTGACTGGGATGTTAGTGGTTTTGTCAAGAGTGATCAAAAAGAAGAAGAAAGAAGAAGGTTTGGGGGGGGGAGATAAGGAACTCATTTGGTTAAGCTACCGCAGTGAACTCCAAACTGCACCTGAGTTTTTATGTAGTCATCCAACTGCAACCCACTACCATGGATGAAGTCCGTGGCTCAGTCCGTTTCAACTGATATGTATATCACTGTGTATGTGTAGTGCCTTCTGGAAATCCAAGTGAGAACAAGTTCATTCTCAGTTAACTAAGAATTGGCTGGGGAAAGACTGAGCAGGCAGAATAACCCATGGAGTGATCTTCCAGTTGAGAACTCCAAAACATTGCTGTCAGTAGTGCAGAGTTGATAGGGCTCATTGAGCCACAGATTGTCTCTTTGTTCCATGTCTTCCCTGGGGATGTGAGGGGGCAAGAGACCACCAGGTGATCTCCCCAGGACCTGGGAAAAAATGTAGAAACCAGGAATTGCCCTATCTCCCTGCTACAATGGCCCATGTAGACTAGTACTGAAACTACCATGGCCTGAGCTGGAAGGAGAGATGTGACTAGGATCAGTGAAGGCTTGTTAGAAGGATGTGCACAAACCTCCTGTTCCCACAAGCAGCAGACAAGTAGGCAGTCAAGGCTGGCATCACTGGTAGAGAGGAGGGCCCACTCCCAACATGCAGCCAGTTTATACAACAATGTAGGGATGCTACATCCTCTGCTGCCTTGTAAAATGGGCCCAGATTTGGCCAGTTGTCTTTTAATGTTTAAACCTTTGTAGAGTCAAAAAACATTCAGTCTTGACATCTACTACCTTCATACTTGGTGTGTGAAACAGTTCTTGGTACAGAGGGGGAAGAGTGAAAGAGAAGTGCATTGTTTTTGCTACCTGTTCAAGAACCTAGGAAATTCAGCCTTTAAACTGTGCAGAGTGCTTCTTTGTCAAATAAATGCAAATAGTTTACTCTCCTTCAATTGAAATATAAAGAGAAACTATGGGGCTTTTAATATTATTTAGGAGATTAGTTGTACTGAGAAAATAATTAGCCTTGTTTAGTTCTTTGGTTCCTAATCCAGAATTATTAGTTCTTTTAAATTCTGGGAACAGAACAGTGCTGGCCACATATCAAAATATGACATTATTACTAGATTTATGGAGAAAGATCTTATGTGACTTTTGTGAAATAATAGAAGTCAAAATAACCCTTGCATCATTTTAATAACTTTTATGTTAACTGAATTATACAGTTAGTTTCCAACAAATGAGGTATGTCTTTATTTTCAGAAATGATGAATAAGCAAATAAATCACAAACTGTCCATACAATCAAATAAAAGGGGGAGTTGTTTGTTCATTTTCATCTTATCCTGTACATTAGCATAATTTGTTTTAGACAAAGCTTTTTTATGGATCAGTTCAAAACTACTTTGTTAGTTTCTGCCTGGAATAAATGTAGTGTAACGTTGGGTTACAAAACAAGAAAGAGAGAGAGAGAGAGACATCTACAGCACACAGATGAACTATATAGGATTTTAAAAGTGTGTGCCCATTTCATATTATATGTGCATAGAATCACAGGTAAAAGTAGGATATTTTGATTGTCTCATCTTAGTAAACCACCCTGGGAGCTACCATGTGGTGTTCTATTATTGCTAGAAGTCTTCTCAGTGAAATTGAGGCTTTCAGGAATGACAAAATAGTATCCAAAAGTAACAGTTGGACATAGCTCTGTGTTGTCTATCAAAACTGTTGGATCTGTAAGGAGAATGGGTTTTATTGTTATGCATTTTTGTTGTGAGAGAGTCCCAAGGTTCCAATCTGGATGGGGAACCCATTGTGCTCCAAACTGTACAAACACACAGGAAGACACAGTCTCTGACCCAAGGGGTTTATCATCTAAGACAGGGGTTCTCAAACTATGGGTCAGGACCTCAAAGTGGGTCGTGACCCCATTTTAATGGGGTCACCAAGGCTGGTGTTAGCCTGGGCCCCAGCAAGTCTGCAGCCCAAGCTCTACCACCCAGGACTGAAGCCCAAGCCTCACCACCCAGGGCTAAGGTTACATTTCCCCCACCCAGGGCAGAAGCCTTTGTGCTTCAGCTTTGCCCCCACCCAGGGCAGTGGGGCTCGGGGAAGCTCAGTAATCGGTCCCCCTTCCTGGGGTCATGTAGTAATTTTTGTTGTCAGAAGAGGGTCACGGTGCAATGAAGTTTGAGAACCGCTGATGACAAGTGACATACTAAGAGTGGGGGAGAAGGAGTCGATCAAATATATACCCTTTGTATACATTTTATATATTTTTTTAAAATAGTGAAAAAACCCTTAAGTACAGGTGTCTCTGACTCTTTCTGTTCTTTCTTTTAGGCTTCATGAAAGTGGGCATCAAAGAGGGATTTGAAGGAGGACAGGTTACTGGCAACAGATCAGTTTGGGAAGAGCATGTGTGTGGGGGCAGCATCAAAAAAGGTGCAAAGACAGCCATGGGAGAAGTGGGCAAATGGGTGGTCATGGAGAAGAAGGGGCAGGGCAATGCAAAAGGAAAGGAGAGCAGATAAGTACAAAGAGGCAGATCTGTAAAGGTTAGAAAAGATGCTTGAACTTAATTTAATGGAAAAGAGATAATGAGTGGAGAAAGTCGAAGAAGGGGTGACAGAACAGGTCAGAACAGGCAAAAAAGGATGATCCTTGCAATGGAGTTTGAATTCACTTCAGTCATGTAAGGGAGACAGGCTGAAATACAGAATAGTATCTTGGTAAACAGGGCAGGAGTGAAAAGGTAAACTTCTGAGTTATCAGCATAAAGATGACAGCTGAAACCACGTGAGAGCATGAAAAGATCACGCAAGGAATAGGGGTTCTGAGATACATGAAGGTACTATGTATTTTTTACTCAACTCTAGTAAAAGGAGAATAAGAGTGGATACTGAAAAATAATTGAGAAATTATAAAAATATTCTGTAGAAGATCTTTAAAAATGTATCTTTGTTTCAACATGTAAATAGTAGTATATATGAGCTTATTATCATTTTATATATATATAAAAATTTTGAATCACAGGGCAATTTTACAAATGTCCTACACTGTCCCTTCCAGTCTGCTAGAGCCACATCCTGAGTTCTAACCTTAGCTTGAAACTTTAAACTATGTAGTTTGGCTTCCTTTTTCTCTACTAAAGTTTGTCACTTTTTAAAATTGACATTGACAGGAGTGATTGGCCTCTGTGTTACTGATCTAAGTAGAAATGCCTGTATAATCAACACAGACTTTTGCTTGCAGTAAAGCAGAAGCAGCAGAAACCCCTTCATTAGTGTATGAGAATTTAAAGATATTTATTACAATATGGTTTATCTTAAGGTGAATGTGTTAGAGATAGAAACGTCAGATTAACTTTATTTTGTATTGACTATAGTTTGAAATATAATTGTCCTTCTATATTCTGTACAGATATCCTGCTAGTTATTTATTGGACTGTCATATTTTTGGAACATGATAGTTGTTGTTTTAATGCTGTATTAGACTCAGAGATCTAGCTAATGATCCCAGTGAGCCAAAGGTTTTCTTCCAATACAAATTACCCAGTAAAATGTTGTCACCAGCTAGGGCCTATATTTTTTTGTCACACAAAGTATATCTCAGAATTAGGTGTATTTCATTTGGCTAAAATACAGTATGTTACTGATTCAGTTTTCTAATTTATAGAACCATTGTATTCATTAATTAAACAGGGTTCCTCAAAACTTTGTCAGATACGAGTATGTGAGGCAAAAGAGGGTATTTTTCAGTGGACAAGGATACTGCCTTGGGCAAAGTCCAAGTTTGAACAGCCTGGGTCGGTCCTTGATACAGACAGTGGTGGTTTAAGTTAAATCAACAAAAAGGCAGTCAATAAACATAACGTAAATGAGACCAAAAGAAAGCCCTTCGTCCTCAGGGCTTTTGTCCCCATCTTCTTCCCTTGTAATCCAGGAGGCTTTAACTAGCTCAGAGACAGCCTAATGCTGGCTCCTCTGGCAGTCTGAAAGCGAGTTGTTGCTCCCTTGAAACCTCAAGCTCTCATCCTCATTAGCAAGAGCAGTGCTGAGGCATGTCTAGTGGAGCCCCGCGGATACCTTTGGAAACCATTAGTTCGCATTCAGGGCAGAAGGCGCAGAAATCTTTGGTCTCTTTGTGTATACTGGGCCACAGAAAAGTGCCAAAATTCTGGACCTAGTTTTGTCTTTTCCCCAATGACCTTTACAGGGTATGGATTATACCAAGTGAAGGAGTTTACAGTGATATATTCTAGGCACCAGGAATTGTGTTTGAACCTCCTTCATCTGCTGGTCTTGATCTACCTAGTATAAAAGGTCTGTCTTGAGGGCAAAATATGGGTATTGCCATGACCTCTGGAGTTCTACTTCCTCATCGTTAATCACAGCCATCTGCTAATGTAGTCGGCCCAAGGTCTGGTCAGTTTTTTATTCCAGTCAAAAGTCTGAGAAGACAATCAGCATCTCAGGGTTTAACTATGGCATGGGGGGTCTCCCACCAAGCTTGTGGAGAATGTTTCCCATAGTCCTCTTCTCTGATTTGGCGAGTTCCTGGGTCTGAGTGCTCTGCTACACCTATGACTGCAGTGGCTTTATTCACTTCTTGTCGTTCCTTTCTTTTTATACCCCTCTCCTGCCAAGATTTCTTGTTCCAGAATCAGTAGAAAAATATCTAGAAAAAAGGGTCCCCATGTTATCCCACAGGCTAGCATCCTCAGGGGTAATTTACATAGGAAGCTTCAACAGCTTGTAGGAAGCTTCAACAGCAGCTCAGGAAAGCATAGCCAATCTCATCCTCATATTACCAGAAAGGGTAGGTCTTGGGGGACCTTCAGAGGCTCTTGTATCCCACAACATTCAGTTGCACTGTGGTGCTTGGATAGTGTCTGACATACCTGTGGATGCAGTGGATACAAATTTCTCCTATTGTAGGTCGCCACTCTGCTTCCACTAGTTCTCAGATGAATGTCTGGACACCACCAGAGTCTACAAGGGCCAGAATTTCCTTGTCATTGATTTTTACCGTACGATAAGTTTTCCTGGGCCCCTTCTCCAGGACCTATTTTCTGCCATACAATTGACCAAAAACACATTCCTTGTATGGGTACTCCATGTACATATGCCCCAGTTGGACACAGGAGAAACAGACAACTGCATCCTGTCACAGCCTGCTACTTTGGTTGATCTCTTCCTGTGAAGATTTTGGGTATCCCTGTGCCTCAGCAGGTGGCTAGCAAAGGTCTTGTTACATGATTGGGGATATCCATCTGTTAACTGGGAGGGCCTTAAGAGGGTCACAGACTTTGGGCTCTTTCTGATGCCCAGGCATGTGCTAAGGCCTTCTTGGGACTCATCCAATGTAATTCCCTTCTCTCCCTGGACACACATTTCTCCTCCTTGCTGTTCATAGTGGTCTATGGTTCCTCTCCATTGGCCTCTCAGCAGCTTGACCAGTCAAGGAGTCCTCCACGAGGCCGTTAGCTTCCTACAGCTTTTCCAGTTGGTGTCTGCAGACCCAATCTTAACCATTAGGAGAATCTGTATGAACTGCTTGAGGATGATCAGCTCCACAGCCTGGGGTCTTGTCCAGTTTCCAGCTTTAATCAGTACCAGCAGAAGCCCTTCAGCTTCTGGGCCACCATTTGAGGCCTGGCATTGGGATTGTACTCTCATCTGAAAGTGCTGACGGTAGGTTATGCCTAATCAATCCAATATAGCTTAATCAGTTTAATCTTGGGCAAGATGAATGGGCAGCCATTTCATCAAGACCTTGGTACGCTGCCTGACCTTCCCCTCTTCAGCAAGACAGCTAGCCTGATGGCCCATTTCTCTAGAGGCCATTGTGATGCTGTTGCTACTTTCTCAAAGGTTATGTGGAAGGAGTCTGTGTCATCATCTGCCATCATCTTAAGAAGCGTCAGGGCCAAGGGCATTCCCTGAATCTCGGGAGGTTTGTCTCCTGACATTGAGGGATTTGAGCAGCTTTTTAAAGTCAGCAGGACAGTTATATATTATAGTAACTTTTAGTGCATTGTCATCTGCTTGAACAGCTGCTGTAGTCACAACTCTTGCTGTGATTACAAATAGGCTAACCACAGCAGGAGCTGATTCATTTCTATTGGGATTTTTGTTTGTTTATTTCTGCCCTTTCAGGGACTAAAAATCCCATTTCTGGTACCACATGTCAGCAGCCAAGAACACCACCTTGGGCAAAGTCCTAGTTTGAACAGCCTGGGTCACTCCTTGACCCAAGCAGCGGTGGCTTAAATGAAATCAACAAGAAAGCAAAGTGTGTAAACATAACATAAATAAGGCCAAAAGAAAGCCCTTGGTCCTAAGAGTTTTTGTCCCCGTCTTCTTCTCTTACACTCCTGGAATCTAGATCTCAGGCGGTCTACAGGACGAAAGGCTTGGGTGAGAATGGTGGTTGGGGGCAGTGTACTGAGGGGGCATTCTCCTGTTTTGCTAACCTGGCTCATTTTAGGGGATCCAGGGAATTAAGAACCCCTAACCCCCCTCCCTAAGGAAGATGAAGGTGATTTGGGTGTGAAGAGGGAAACGTTAATGAACTAGCAAGGCTATTGACCTTACACCTGTTTTGAGCTCTTCCATCCTCTGATTATCAAGAAAGTGCAAAGCTTCAGGATCCTATTGAACTCATTTCTAGATACTGCACATAACAATAATGCCAAGAATGGCTTTCACTTTCATCTTGCCAGGAGAGTACCTTTCACATGAGATCCTAGCTACTGAGATCTATACCTCCTAGCTGATTACTGTAATTCACTCTGTTTCGGACTGAATAATGTTACATTACACAATGAAGCTCCAGCTTATGCAGAATACAGCAGCATGGCTCTTGAACAAGAAAAACATAACAAACATATCATACTCTCCACTGGGTTTCCACTGGGTACCAAAGACAGTTCCAAGTACTGGTCCTAATATTTAAAGCCCTTAGTGGAATAGTGCTTGTCTGTTTTAAAGGCCAACTTTTTATCCACAAACAACTAAAACAGCTTTTCTCCTTGGGAATGTTAACACTGATGGAGCCCAGATTCAAACTCTCAAAAGCAGGGGCTGAGGGTTACTCCATGATAGGCTGCATCTATAGTGTTACTTACCAAGATAAGATGGAGCCCAAAGTCTGGCTACAATACAGAAGACACTTCTCTGCAGCAGTCGTCTTGCACTAATGAAAAACAGGAAATACAGTGAAAAAGGTACAAAAAAGGGAAAGGAAACACGAAAAAATCCAAGTAAAAGTGGTTAAAAATAGGAAGGGGCCAAAACAGGATTTTCACAGCTATACTTTCACAGCTAAACTTGGCATCTTGATACTGAGGTGATGGGTGTGTTACAGCTGAGTGTGGCAAAGATCTTCCTGCAAATGAGGCATGAAGGAACTCAGACTGCATCATGTATTTGGATTCATTATTCCCTCTTCCTTGCGATTAACTGATACACAAATATTGGTACAAATAAAGTAGATAGAGTTTGGGACGTAAACAGCTATAGCAAAAGCTGAATAGCTTGATGAACAACTTTTGTGGATATTTTTAACCTCATTTAAACAAAACCACTTATACAAACAAATACACTGTATGATCTATTAACAGTCCTCAGAATCAAACTACATTAAAAATACAAAGTGAACAAAAAATATTGCAAACCTTATGCACTGTTATCAGTTTTTGATTCTTCAGTATGCTGTTTCACACTCACTTTATTAAAAGTTTGAAACTGCTTGAATGCTGGAACTGACAAACCTATACATAAATGATTAGGAATGCTGTGCTAGTAATTTCCAGAACTCATCATTGAGTTTCCTTATAAGAACATCTCTCTCCGGTTCAAATGTTACTTAGACTTGTAAAACGCCTTTCTGAGCAATCTATTTATTCTTGAAGACAAATTGTTCAAGTCAATTCTGTTAACATTGTCACAGATTGGCGCTTCTTATTGTAGATTGTATCAGATCCTGTAATGATTGCCTATTATTTTGGCTGAGAGACACATTTTGACCGTTACTGACTGCCAGTTACAATTTTTCCCTTAATTTAGGAATTCCTACTTCTTACTGAAGCCAGCTGGAAACAACTAAGGCATTACAGCACCTTTCTCAGCTGTTGGCCATAGGAATATGTATTCTCTCCAAAATATATATCTTTGGCAGGGAACAGAAAGAAGGAATCTCGGGTAATCCTTGTGCATGCCAAGTGTAAGGATTGTTATATTTAACGGCTAGATTTCAGTCCCTGAAATTATATTTAAAAGAAGTTCAAAGGTAGGCCAGTATTCATATAGAATGTGTAGTTTTCATGCAAAAAAAACTTTAAAAATAGCTTTTCACTATATTTATCCAGGATTTTTTTTGTAGAGGCTTTAACAGGAATGTTTTACATGACTTGCAGCTTGAATGGTTTTACAGTACCTTTAGGACTGTGTCCAAAACTGCCAGATTAACAGCCACATAAAAAAACTCTGGCTGCATATTAGAACATTTAGTCTAAACCTACAAACACAGTTGTCCTACGGGAATTTTTGCTAATCAGCTACATGGCCTCAAAATGTAGGTCACCTGAACAGTCAGAAGTAAGAAATAACTAGAACACCACAAAAACAAACTACAGTGTGTGCAAGTGTGACATTCTTTTTTGGCGGAAAAAAAATTCGTGAGAGAGCATTCCCCAGTACATAGTAATGAAGAGTAGGGTGAAATTAAATTAGGATTTGCAGAGGACACTTGCTGAACCTCCACACTTTACTAAGTTTTATGTATAATTAGTTTAATTATTTCATAAGTGATTTTGACTGCATAGATTTTCTGATTAAATTCATTGCCTAACAAATTAGCATGGAAGATATTGATAGTCATAAGTAGGATCTTCTTTAATTAAATAATTTTAATCCTCTCCTCCAAAGCACTCACAACCCCTCCAAGCGTGGTCTCGTCTGCAAACTTTATAAGCATACTCTCGATGCCACTATCTAAATCATTGATGAAGATATTGAACAGAACCGGACCCAGAACTGACTCCACTTGTTATGCCCTTCCAGCATGACTGTGAACCACTGATAACTGCTTTCTGGGAACAGTTTTCCAATCAGTTTTGCACCACCTTATAGTAGCTCCATCTCGGTTGCATTTTCCTAGTTTGTTTATGAGAAGGTCATGCGAGATTGTAACAAAACCCTTACTAACGTCAAGATCTACTGCTTCCCCCCTATCCCCGCATCTCCCTCTCAGACTCTTAGGCCTTTCTCCTGTCTGCCTTCTTTCTTCATACGGTTTGCAGAACTAATCCTCCAGGCCCTCTGTTCAAGGTCTGATGTAGAACTGGCTTACAGGATCTTGCTAAACGTCATACTGAGTTCTCTTCTTTCTCATCTGGCTCAGGCATTCCTGGGTATGGCAGGAATACCTCAAGGATGCAACAACTGCAGCTAAAACACAGAGGTACCACTGTCATACGGGAAAGTGAAAGCTAAGGTTCAGAACTCCCTTCCGTTAATTGCGCTGTTAAACAATAATAGAATAACATTTATTTAAATATTTTGGGATGTTTTCTACATTTTCAAATATATTGATTTCAGTTACAACACAGAATACAAAGTGTACCGTACTCAGTTGATGTTTATTTTTATTACAAATATTTGCACTGTAAAAAACAAAAGAAATAATATTTTTCAATTCCCCCATTGCAAGTACAGTAGTGCAATCTCTTTATCATGAAAGCTGAATTTACAAATGTAGAATTATGTAAAAAAAACCTGCATTCAAAATGATAAATAAAGGAAATAGTATTTTTCAATTCACCTCATACAAGTACTGTCATGCAATCTCTTTATCGTAAAAGTGCAACTTTTATGTAGATTTTTTTGTTACATAACTGCACTCAAAACCAAAACAAAGTAAAACTTTAGAGCCTACAAGTCCATTCAGTCCTAATTCTTATTCAGCCAATTGCTCAGATAAACAAGTTTGTTTACATTTGCAGGAGATAATGTTGCCTGCTTCTTGTTTACAATGTCACCTGAAATTGAGAACAGGTGTTCACATGGCACCATTATAACCAGCGTCACAAGATATTTACCTGCCAAATGTCCTAAAAATTCATATGTCCCTTCATGCTTCAACCACCATTCCAGAGGACATGCATCCATGCTGATGACAGGTTCTGCTCAATAATGATCCAAAGTAGTGTGGACTGATGCATGTTCATTTTCATCATCTGAGTAAGATGCCACAAGCATAAGTTTGATTTTCTTTTTTGGCGGTTCAGGTTCTATAATTTCCTCATTGGAGTGTTGCTCTTTTAAGACTTCTGAAAGCATGAACCACACCTAGTCCCTCTCAGATTTTGGAAGGCTCTTCAGATTCTTAAATCTTGGGTTGAGTGCAGTAGCTATTTTTAGAAATCTTACTTTGTTACCTTCTTTGCATTTTGTCAAATCTGCAGTGAAAGTGTTCTTAATACAAAGATGTGTTGGGTCATCATCTTCTTGATGATGACTGCTTTCTTGAGACTGCTATAACATGAAATATATGGCAGAAAGTGGGTTAAACAGAACAGGAGACATACAATTCTCTCCCAAAGAATTCCGTCACAAACTTAATTAACGCATTATTTTTTTAACGAGCATCATCAGCATGGAAGCATGTCCTCTGCAACGGTGACTGATATACAAATGTTTAGCATTTCTGGCATTTAAATGCCTTGCAATGCCGGCTACAAAAGTGTGAACTCCTGTTCTCACTTTCAGGTGACATTGTAAATAAGAAGCTGGCAGCATTACCTCCCATAAATGTAAACAAAGTTGTTTGTCTTAGGACTGGCTGGACAAGAAGTAGCCTGGACTTCTATGCTCTAAAGTTTTACATTGTTTTGTTTTTGAGTGCAGTTACGTTAAAAAAAAAATCTCCGTTTGTAAGTTGAACTTTAATGATAAAGAGACTGCATTACGGTATTGTATGAGGTGAATTGAAAAATACTATTTCTTTTGTTTATCATTTTACAGTGCAAATATTTGTAATAAAAATTATATAAAGTGAGCAAAGTACACTTTGTATTCTGTGTTGTAATTGAAATCAATATATTTGAAAATGTAGAAAAGCATCCAAAATATTCAATAAATTTCAATTCATAGTCTATTGCTTAACAGTGTGACTAAAACTGCAATTAATCACAGTTAATTTTTTTAATCGTGAGTAATATTTTTGAGTTAATCGCGTGAATTAATTGCAATTAATTGACAGCCCTAGTGGAAACCTGAGGTTCAGCCACTCTGGAATTGGCTATCTGGGTGGCAGGCCTCTACTTCCTAACTATGTTTACAGGACAGGCCCAATGGTGATAGCACCTGTAAGGCCTTTTCTTCTAGCAGCCTGTGACAAAAGTAGCTCCTTCAAAACAAATAATTATTTATTCATCCACAGGTACATAGCATGGAAAGCAAAGGGTAAACAAAATAAAAGGTCTATATTCATATCTCCCCTTAATCTCTTCTTCCAAGCTTTGGTAAGTCCCATTTATACATTTACTGTCATCTCTTGGGTGGGAAACAGCCTGCACTGCTGCAGCATGCTCTCTGTGTTTTCCTCTGTTAGCCCTGGTCTACACTGGTGGGGGGTCGACCGGATAGCGTAGCTGAAGTCGGTGTATCTTCAGTCAACTTACCTGGCCACGAGGACGGCAGTGAGTCGACCGCTGCCACTCCCCCGTCGACTCCGCTTCTCGCGAGCTGGAGTTCTGGAGTTGATGGGGAGCACGTTTGGGAATTGATTTATTACATCTATCCCTAATAGATCGATCACCCACTACTAACAGCCGATTCATCCCTGCCTCTTCCATAGACCGGCATCTTTAAGTTTTTACTGTCCTCTGTGATCCTAGGTTTGGATTTGGGAGAATAAATTTTGCTAGCCCAACTGAAGCCACATAGGGGTACATTCCCTAGTTAATAGCTTCCCTGTTGTTTCCCTTAAGGACTCTTTGCACTCTCTATATTATCTTATCTTTGCCATTTTTTGTTGTTTCCTCTGGGCTTGCCCCTTACAGCCTCCTTTATCTCTACTCAGACAGGCAAGTTAATATCACATAGTTGCAAATGCTATTTATAAAACAAAACACAAAATCCACATATTTCCCTCATTTTTCAGAGTACTATTGTACCTTCTTTATCATAGCAAACAGGCCTGCAGAAATAGAGAACTATGCTATGTTGCTAACTTGAATGATGTCTCAATAAAGTATATATTTGTCATATCTAAATTTGTTGTGTCTGATTTTCCACTGCCTTGCATCTTATGAAGTAATTTACAGCTGTGCCTAATGTACCAAATCAGAATAGTCCTGTTGTCCACTCAGTTTTTATGCCTGTACATGACTGCAAAAAGTGCAAGGCAGTGTCAGGTGCATCATCAGTACAGTTGAGCTCAAGCCACCAAGTTTGGATTTCTGCTCCAAAGACTGGAGTTGATAGATCCAGAGGGTTGGTTTGAGTCCATCTCTAGTTAGGAGACATATTTCAGGGCATGTCAAATATGGTATCTGAAACACATAGTAACTTGTTCAAGAAATTAAGATTTAAATAAAAATGTTGTACAGGTCATGTGTGTCTTTTATCTACATGAACACAAGGTACCAGAGCCCCTGGCATCCATTTACAAGAGAAACATAAAAAGAAAAGGAGTACTTGTGGCACCTTAGAGACTAACAAATTTATTTGAGCATAAGCTTTCGTGAGCTACAGGTCACTTCATCAGATGCATGCAGTGGAAAATACAGTGGGGAGATTTTATGTACACAGAGAACATGAAACAATGGGTGTTACCATACACACTGTAATGAGAGTGATCGGGTAAGGTGAGCTATTACCAGCAGGGGTGGGGGGGTGCGAAGAAAAACAAACAAACAAACAAAACCAAACCTTTTGTAGTGATAATTAAGGTGGGACATTTCCAGCAGTTGACAAGAACATGTGAGGAACAGTGTGGCAGGGGGAGGGAGGGAAATAAACATGGGGAAATAGTTTTACTTTGTGTAATGACACATCCACTCCCAGTCTTTATTCAAGCCTAAGTTAATGATGTCCAGTTTGCAAATTAATTCCAATTCAGCAGTCTCTCGTTGGAGTCTGTTTTTGAAGTTTTTTTGTTGAAGAATTGCCACTTTTAGGTCTGTAATCAAGGGACCAAAGAGATTGAAGTGTTCTCCGACTGGTTTTTGAATGTTATAATTCTTGATGTCTGATTTGTGTCCATTTATTCTTTTACGTAGAGGCTGTCCAGTTTGGCCAATATACATGGCAGAGGGGCATTGCTGGCACATGATGGCATATATCACATTGGTAGATGTGCAGGTGAACGAGCCTCTGATAGTGTGGCTGATGTGATTAGGCCCTATGATGGTGTCCCCTGAATAGATATGTGGACACAGTTGGCAACGGGCTTTGTTGCAAGGATAGGTTCCTGGGTTAGTGTTTAGGTTGTGTGGTGTGTGGTTGCTGGTGGGCTGTCTGTAAGCAAGGACTGGCCTGTCTCCCAAGATTTGTGAGAGTAATGGGTCGTCCTTCAGGATAGGTTGTAGATCCTTGATGATGCATTGGAGAGGTTTTAGTTGGGGGCTTAAGGTGATGGCTAGTGGCGTTCTGTTATTTTCTTTGTTGGGCCTGTCCTGTAGTAGGTGACTTCTGGGTACTCTTCTGGCTCTGTCACTCTGTTCCTTCACTTCAGCAGGCTGGTATTGTAGTTGTAAGAATGCTTGATAGAGGTCTTGTAGTTGTTTGTTTCTGTCTGAGGGGTTGGAGCAAATGTGGTTGTATCGGAGAGCGTGGCTGTAGACAATGGATCGTGTGGTGTGGTCTGGATGAAAGCTGGAGGCATGTAGCTAGGCATAGCGGTCAGTAGGTTTCTGATATAGGGTGGTGTTTATGTGACCATCGCTTATTAGCACTGTAATGTCCAGGAAGTGGATCTCTTGTGTGAACTGGTCCAGGCTGAGGTTGATGGTGGGATGGAAATCGTTGAAATCATGGTGGAATTCCTCAAGGGCTTCTTTTCCATGGGTCCAGATGATGAAGATGTCATCAATTTAGCATGGGTAGAATAGGGGCATTAGGGGACGAGAGCT
Organism: Chelonia mydas; assembly: GCF_015237465.2. Taxonomy (NCBI): domain Eukaryota; kingdom Metazoa; phylum Chordata; order Testudines; family Cheloniidae; genus Chelonia; species Chelonia mydas. Next base: position 80,298,268 of record NC_051245.2, read on the forward strand.
GAGGAAGCGTTATTCTAAGTCAGCCATAAAAATGTTGGCATACTGTGGGGCCATGCGGGTACCCATAGCAGTGCCGCTGATTTGAAGATATACATTGTCCCCAAATGTGAAATAGTTATGGGTGAGGACAAAGTCACAAAGTTCAGCCACCAGGTTTACCGTGACATTATCGGGGATACTGTTCCTGACAGCTTGTAGTCCATCTTTGTGTGGAATATTGGTGTAGAGGGCTTCTACATCCATAGTGATATCAAGTGATTTTCTGTTGCAAACATTTAATAAAGTAAACAACTGCAAAAAATGGATGAAATATACTTCAGGATCTAGATCTAGCAGAGAGGGAACAAATGGCAACACTATATCATTATTTTGCTATGAAATTACACTTAAAACAATAGCACATATGTGACTACATAATTAATGTACGTATGTCTCATGAGATTCTGTGAATATAAAGTCAGCAAAGGAGGAAGGGTGTGTTTCACAAGTTCAGATTAGATTTCATGTGCATCTGTGGGGCACTGTCCTAGTTTGCCTTCCAGGATTTTATTTCACAATCATTTTTTATGGAAAAAGAAAGCTACTGTTACTATACTATTTTTTCTGACACCATTCGCCTTGGCAACAGTAAGATGGCAAGGCTGATTGGGTTCTGACTGCACACTCAGTTCTTCTTGCAAGTTTGATTGCGTGATGTAATGTACTTGCATGCATCATGTCATTTTGATAAGATTACACCTAGATCGCTGTTTAGCTGCCATGGAGCCTAATCTTGATTCTAAAGCCTGAAATGTTTTCTCCATGCTTCCTATGGAATTCAAGATAAGTGTTTTGGCAAAGCTCCCCCCACTCCACCACCAGCTGGCACATCTATTTCTCCCCAAATGTAGAAAGTGGTCCACGCTAATATAATGTCAGGCTAACTCAGTTGAGCATGATCAATCAGGGACATCCATGAGGTGGCAAATTAACAGGTCCACAGCCCATCAGCATGAAAAGTCTGTGCTGTATCACATGATTTTTACTTGATCTGGCCAGCACGTTGCTAAAGGATATGTTCAGGTTTGGGATCGTAATAGTCACACTCCACTGTGCTGAAGAATGTCTGTCTGCTGCCTATCTGTGCTAGAAGTCATCTATTCTTGTTTTTAATCACACTCAGTGTATTACATGGTTCTGGTGGGCATCACAGAGAGAACAACTGTTCAGGCTCTCTTTGCTGTGGTTGTGCCCAGTCTTGATTAGGACCCAAAGGTTTGTTGCTTAATTGGTTGGTGGCCTGTGATATACAGGGGGTCAGACTAGATGATCTGATGGTCCTTTCTGGTCTTACAGTCTCTAACTATAACTCATTTACCAAGTGAGTGTACAATTGTACAGTATAGTATAGGTTGCTAACATGAAATTACCTTCATGCAGAGCACCTGTGATGTTTGCTTTACTGTTATATATCTTGGATCAAAGGAATGACTTCCTACAATACAGGTACCAGTTGAAGAGTATATAAGTTGCCCATCTACAGCCATGGTTATGTTCTATTGGCGCCAGTTCCATAGATTCCATATTATGCCCATGGAGATTTGTCTCAGTAGATGTGAGAACTTCCTTATGGCCTGTTGCAGGATTATACACATGAAAAGGCATGCTACATTTAGTGTGGATGGAGCTGTTAAGTCCTTGATTCCCTCTCTTTTTGGGTTGGAGTCTCCTCTGATTGTGAGTTTGTGCCGTATATATGGTTGCCACATCTCTCCTGTTGTTTGCCTATTCTTTCTCCCTGACCCAGCTTCTTCTGTTTCTCTTCTCTTTTTCTGTGTATTTTAGTGGAGTTTGAGTTCCATTTTTCATTCTTATTTTCTTGCTACTGCTGTTCTAGATCTCTCCTTCCCTTCTGAATCTCTCCCTTATTCCTCAGCATCTTCCCACAAAACCTTCTCTCCTCTCTCTATTTCTCTCCCGTTTTCTCTTTTCTCTGTTCCTCTTCACACTTTCCCTTTGGATCCCTTGGGTGTGGGAGGGAATAAAAAAATCTATTGGGGTGCCTTAATCCTTGCAGGAACTGAGAAGAAGCAGATCAGGTTGATGGGTCCTTGAAGAAAACATGAAGAGAAACAGACTTAAAAAGAATCGGCATTCACTCTGCTCAGTGAGGGGAGCAATTTAGCAGTGAGGTTGGGAATATGGCAGGCTTTTCATCGTTCACTACTCCTTTTCTCCAGTTTCTGTGAGCATATTCTGTTGCTCCACCCGTCCTCTTTTTGTTGCCTCCTGAGGGTAAATTCAGAAATAGGGATGGGAGAGCAGGCCTTGGAGCTCAGAGGCTTCCTTTGCTTTGCTTTTTCACCACTGGTGCTTCAAGATGTGTGCGTTGCTGATTGTAACAGGTAGATAGAACCAATACCCAACCCTGGCAAGGTTTTATAGATTTTTTGGGGCAGGGGAAGAGCTATAATCCATAAATTGGGACTTGCTGCTGTAAGTATTAGACACAACCATATTTTCTAGTTTACTTGTTTTAAATCAATTTTAATTTATGAAACTATGAATCTGCCTGAAATTCTAGCCCCGCTGAGGTCAAAACTTCTACTGACTTCAGGTGAGTCAGGATTTCACTCCAAGTTTTTACAGGAAAAAACAGAATTCTGACACATGCCTTTCTTCCATCTGTTGTAGTGTTCCATTACCTGTGGCAAAGGAATGCAGTCTCGAGTAATCCAGTGCATGCACAAGATCACAGGAAGGCATGGCAATGAATGTTTTTCCTCAGAAAAGCCTGCAGCATACAGACCGTGCCATCTTCAACCCTGCAATGAGAAAATTAATGTAAACACAATCACATCACCCAGGTTAGGTAAGCTGAAAAAAAAAAACATATGACAGTGCAGAAGTTATCTTTTTCTGTCTTTCCTTATGAAGGAAAATGATGGTCCTGTGATTAAGGAGATCTAGATCCTATCTTTATATCTCTTGTAGAATTATGTGTCACTTTAGGCATGTCATTTTAACATCTCTGTGGCTTAGTTTCCCCATATGTAAATTGCAGATAAAAATAGTTTGCAGGGGTTTTATGAAACTTAATTCATAAATGTTTGTAAAGCACACTGGTATCCATGAAGGGGACATGATGTGGTATTCCATCTTCTTATTGTTACTAAACATCAAAATGTAAATGTCTTTATGTTGGTGTTAGAAATTTATTTCAAACTGGTTATTTTTCTGGTTAATTGCACCACACATTTTTATAGAGTTGAGAAAATATATAAAGTTTAGTTCGGCAAAGTTTTCCAAACAACATTCTCATGGTCCTTAAAGGACCAAGAAGGCCACTTGGAGCTTGTACAAATGGTTACTTCTGCCAGTCTTTCACCCAGACCACTACATCTGTCCATGATTGTGTAAACATCAGAGATTAAAACTTCAACATAAAGGGATCAGACAAACTCATTGGGACCCTTTTAAAATCCAAAAGTTTCTCAAATTCTGTTTCCTATTAGAGAGTCTGGAAGAAATTCTACTAATGGTGTAGAGAGAGATCTGTTAACCCTACCAATTATCCTCCAGGTAAAATCCCTAATGGAGTTTTCATGAGGTTCTTACCATCAGCTCCTTAGAATGTCAGTCTGAGCCTTGAGCATGATTGGGATATATTCAAAGATCTGCTATAGGACACCTTTTCCCGATGATTTTTTCTGAGCCCTTGTTAGGATAAACCCTCCTGTCAAATAGATTATTCCTGAATGGAAAGCAAATCTAATGTCACAAACTGTCTGTAATCCTCCCTTTGAGCTAATGAAGGGTGTTCCCCTTTGAAGTTGGAACCCTTATAACATTTTGTGTAGCGGCCATTGTCTCAGCTTGCTGGATGACTGAAATGACAGCTGAGGCTTACAGACCTCCTTATATAGTATTTCATAAGGACAAAGGTGTCCTTCATGTTTTATCTCTCTTTGTGCACAATTGCCCAAGTGACTTCCACCAGCATCATAGCACATTTTCCATCCATTGAGACAGAGGCATCTCCCTGCCTCAGATGTGAGACAGGCCACAAAGTTCTATTTTACGTAAATACACAACATAGAAATTTCAGGCTGATTTGAAATTTATTTACTTTACTTGAAGGACCAAAGGGAGGGAGTGAGGCCCATAAGGCTGAGTTATCTGAGTAGATCAGAAGATGTAGCACTCGTGTTTGTAATCTCAAAGTCGACCTTATCCAATAGGAGTTAGGGCCCATTCCACCAGATGCATAGAGGCAATGCTTGCCTTGAGTGCATCTGCCATTTGGGCTTCCAGTCATATTGTTACTAGGCAGTATAGGCACCCATGCTTCTTCAGATATAGCTTTTGACATCTGTTCTGGTTTCTGTTCTCCCCTCCCCCCCCCTCCCCCTCACATGAAAGGAGAGCTACACAGATCTTATCTAATTTGAGCCTAACCTTGTTATCTCAAAAAATACCTAATTTAGTATTTTTTTGGACTAGGTCCATCTATAATGCCCCGCTAACTGTTTTTCTATTCTAATGTTATTTGCGCATTTAGTTATATTTATTATATATTTGTATTTTAATAGTGTTTGGAGGCCCTGTAACAGGATGGCTTGCCCCTTAAGGGCTGGAGGGCTGAGGCTAGCCAACTCGCATTAGTAAAGAGGCACACCTGGGTTGGATCAGGGAATTCCTCATAAAAATCAGCAGGAAACTGCAGGGTGTGGCTAACAGAACGAGGCCAGGGCCAGGGCCAGGGCTTGGGCTCGGGCTCGGGCTCCAGTCAGAAAGGTGGAGTAGACAGGGATAGAGCAAGAGCTCTGTGGGTATGTCTACACAACAAAGAAAAAACCCCAGCTGTGTAGATTTCTGGGCTTGGGCTGAAGACTGGGCTCTAGGACCCTGAGGGATGGGAGGGCCTGCAAAGTGACCCCTGACTTTGAGGTTGTGCTCAGTAAGTGGCCTTCCCACTATAGGCTCCAGTTAGGGATCAGGGTCTCATTATGTTAGGCACTATACAGATGTGAGGTAAAAGGTCAAGTCCTGCCTCATAAAGCTTACAGTCTTGGTTACAACATTCTGGATGAAACAGGTGGACCGAACAATCAGGAGAGGAGGGAGTATGGGTGAGTCAACAGTGCTTTGAGCATGTTTTGCATGGTAAGGAGTAGTCAGTGCTCACTACCTTCCTGATCATTATCAGCTGACAGAGTTGTGTACGCATCACGGAGAGATGAGTCTTAAGGAGGGATTTTGAAGGAGAATGAGTTAGCGGCTTTTTAGATATTGATGAGGCGTGCATACGCAGTTGTGAGGGAGTAAGTGCAAAGGTTTTTGAGATAGAATGGTTTTGAATGGTGGAAACATTGGCAGAGTGAAGACAGTAGTCAGCACCATAATGTGTTAATGGAAAAGCTAGGTAGGGTGGGGCTAAGCCATGAAGGGTCTTAAAGGTAAAGAAGAGAAGCTTGTGTATCACACAGTAGAGAAGGGGGGACTCAAAGAGGGTGATATGACCAGAGCGATGAGCAGGAAAATAATCTTAGCAACATCATTTTGAATGGACTTGAGGGGCAAGGTTGCAGTTGTCCAAGCCAGAGAGGAGGAGATTGCAGTAATGAAGATATGATATGATCCTGTCTGACCGAGTATACCATCCTATTCCTGAAATCTCTCTCTCTCTGTGGATAGTCAATACAAATGTATTGCAGTGGCCATTTTTCTCGATAAAAGGTATTTGCTTTATTTATACTTTTGCAACTATTAGCTTGAAATTGTGCCTTCTTATAAGTGTATGGCATTCGTGAAAGGGAAACTGTCAGGTCTACTTAGCTGGCCCTCAGAAATTCTAATTGTTAAAATATTGGCAGCAAGTCACCAAGATAGGATTTTTTCCTCTGTTGAAAAATAAACTAGCTTCACCCTACCCATTCCTTCCGACCAACAGAGCCCCAGTGCCCTCCCAGCTTCCTTTCCTCTCTGCTGCCTCCCTCCAAAGTACACCAGCACCCTCTTTCCATGCCTGCTGGCCACTTCCTTATCAGTTACTCCTGCCTCTGCTCTCACCCAGTCCACTTCTTGGTTCCTGACCCAATGGAGTCACTAGCAGGGAGGTCCGTTGTGTCAGAAGTCCTTAGACACCCTTAAGAACACCTCTGCTATCTGATTCTTTACTAACAAATTTAGTAATAGGTAATAATAGAATGAATGAATGTTATACTCTGCCTTAGGTATCAAATGAACTATTTGAGTGTATAGATATATAGTTGTGTTTTTTGTTTGTTGTTTCACAGCTGCTTTAACATTCAAGTGCCTAGGAGACCAGTGGCCTGTATACTGCAGAGTGATACGAGAGAAGAACCTCTGTCAGGACATGAGGTGGTATCAACGTTGCTGTGACACATGCAGGGACTTTTATGCGCAAAAAATGCAACAAAAGAGTTGACCTCTGTCAGGCTGGCTGGCTCTCAGCTCTTTGCAATCTCATTATTTATACACACACACACACACACACGCTTCTTCAGACCAAATATTATCAGATTACATATAATTTAATCAAATTTAATTTATTTTTGCCTGCCAAACATACTTTATTGTTTTGGTTAGACAGCCTTTGTGTTTTATTCTCTGAGGTTTTCATAATTTTTATATGAACAATTTTGGATACATATATCAGAATTTTTTTAAAAATAGTATTTTAAATGTTTATGTTCAGTAGGGTCATCTCTCTGTTGCCAAAAAAGCCCTCATATTATCTTGAATTTATTTTAATTTAGCTGAATAGTTTTGCTGTATTTGGAAATAAAGCCAATTTTTTTTTATTTTAATTTTTTGGCATTCAGAGTCAGATTGACCTTGTTTATTTTGCAACAGATGTTGAGGTGCCTAAGCTAACATTGTTGAACAGGTTATTACAGAATGTATTGTGAAATCAGTTTCTCTTTGGTTTAGAGACATACTGTAGGAGAGAATCTACTGTAACATATAACCTATGATGAACAAAAAAAAATCAAAATAACGAACTAGGGATTTTGATCGTGCTCATGAACACATACTTGAACACAAGTATTGAATCAATGAAACACTGTAGAGATTTACACTGAATCACTCACTGTTGCACTGTTTGAGGTAGTTTAGAGAAACACAAGTTCTAGAATTTGTACCATCCTATGAAACCACGTCTGTACTGTTTTAACATGTCACTTGATTTTAAATGTTTTCAGCAAAAGACCCATGCCTTTTTATGCCTTTGTCTGTCCTCTTTGCAATTCTACAAATGGAAGAGTCCTTTTTCCTGGCATTTGTATGCGTAATCTGTTAAACATTTTCCAGTTCTTTGTTGATGACTTAGAAAATAGCTTTGTGATACTGCTTTCGTTTCATCTTTGTTTTATGAAAGTCTTTATACAAAAAAAAGTTTTACAATTTTGTGAAACATTATGAAACAACTAAAATTTTCCTTATGAGAAAATATTGTACATGATTCACATGATTTTTACATTTTCAATAAAAAAATAAAACCTCTTTCTTGATTTCTGTTTTTCCTATTTTGTGCATCTGAATTATTGCTCGGTTTGTTTCCCTTTTTTAAATTTTAAATAGAGCTTATGTCATCATCCCCACCCCTGCCTTCATACTACAGGTCCATGGGACTGAGCAGCATAGAGGGGCTCTAAAATCTCTGGACCTGAGGGGGAGAAGTCCCGCAGCTCAGGAGAGAGGAAGACAGCTATAGGTTGTCTCCTGAATACCCCTTTGCAAACTGTCTGTAGGAGGAATGTGTCTGGCATGGGAGTGGTTGGAACTGCTACCCTTAGGCACTCAGGGATGCACAAAAAAAATTACCTTTGGGCTGGCACCAAGGATGCAAAGTTTCAGAGGCAAATGAGAATATTTTCTACATATAATGAGTGAAATCGGGGGTTATCATCTAAGTTTACCTGCAACTTTAGCTACAGCTTTCTTTTCCTCAGTGGCTGTAACACTTGATTATTAGCTGTATGTGCAGTCTGCAACTTGGAAGTCATGTGTACACGTAATGTAAATGTGTCCTATTTCCTTCTCTGGATGAATTTAAAATGAAGTAATGTATATTTTGTTGCCGCATTTTATTTAAGCACTTCCCTATAATTCAAAGAAACAATACAGATCAATGTGCCATTTTATTAGAAAAAGAGGGAGAAGTTTTTTTTTAAGAATGCACTGGGTTTGTGAGCACAGGTATGATGATCTCAAAATGCATTGTTGCCTTGCACAGCACTGCCACCCCGGAGAGCACACTGATCTGACTGACAGCTGGAAGTACTTTCCAGATGTGGTCAGTGAGGCAGTTGTGCTCTTCCAGCAATAGATAGTCACAGCAGAATTTACTCAGTTCTTCAAGCAGTCTCTCTCTATTAATGAGTTTTCCTTCCAAGCTGATGAATAACACTTCAACCTGTGTCAACTATCCAAGTTCAGTTGGACAATAAGGGTTCAGTTGGACTCCTATTCAGAGGGTCCAGCAAAAGGCCTGTATGCTATTAAATCTCATTTAAACCCTATTTTGGCTGAGTTAAGTATCACAGAAGTATTTTGACTGATTTAAGTATCCATTAAGTGGGATTTAAGTATTGCATAGAGGTTGTACTAGCTTTCTGTGCAGGAGAGAATTTCACTCCCAATGTACACTGTAAAGCACAGCCCTGGCCAAAAGTACAACAATTACCACTTATTCCACCTGTCTGACAGGTGAAGTACTCCTGGAATTTTAGTTGCATGTCACTTACTCTGGAGGAGCATTGCTATTCACTTTCATCCTCAGTGAGCACTACAGAAGCAGTGTCCTTTGGGTCATTTCTATGCATAAACATTCCCTGTAAAAAGAAAAGTAAATTAAATATTCAATGAAGAGTAGCAAATTAGAGTTTAAAAAAAAACAAAAAAAAACCCTAACCAATGTCGACATTCACATCTCAGCAACCTGTGACTGGGAGATGCTGCAGAGGATTTATGTGCTCCTGAAAGATGGAATGGGGCCTATCTATCCAAGCATTTAACAGCACTAATCACCACACTCGCTGAAGTCACCATGGTAAATAGAACGACATAGCACTGTATAGCTATTAAACTAAATCAATAACTTCATGAATGTCACAAACTGTAATCTAGCTGTATATTCCATTCTATAGCATTCCATGCCTTCCTGCAAAGTGGTTCAATGACACAAACAAAAATGAAAGAGTGGTATGCTACGGCAGTCTTTGGAGTATCAGGAAAGTAGGCTTAAGCCCTTCCCCTCCAATGAGGTAGTGGCATTGGAGTTCAGGCCCCATGAAGTAACAAAGGCTGCTTTTAGTTGTAATATTTGACCCAATTCTGAATAACTGCATTCTGCTAAAACCAAATTAGAAGCTGAATAGTAGACAGAGCAATAAATGATTCAGTCACATGTTGTATTTGGTCATTCATCACAGCCAGCCATACTGTAGGTCCTGCAAGGAGGCGGCAACTCCTCTTGCCTAACTATGCAATTTCGCAGAGTTAGCTGAAAAATTATTTAGTCAAGCCAAATTTCAGTGCCATTTTGTTGAGCTGCTCTACAAGTCAGATAATTTCAAACTGTACCTTTATAACAAATAAATTGTCTGGGGTTTTGTTTATCCATTTATATAGGTCCCAGTCCTGCAAAGTGACTGCCTTGCTAGTGCTTAGTTAAATGGGAGCTGAAGATCCTCATATGCTTAAAATTAGGCACTAACTTGAGTTAAATTTAAGTCAATAGGACTAGTCACGTGCTTAAAGTTATCCATAGTTGCATATTTTGCTAAAGCAGGGCCTACAAGAGTTTACTCATCCAGTCAAAAAAACCTGATGTCAGCTGACTTGTGAATCGAAACAAAGAGTAAAAGCTTGGTGTTTTTTATTACCTGTACTGGTTATAGTTGGTGGCGAGGCTGAGGGAAGGAAATTTCATCAGTCAAAATCAAAGTGGCTTTATAAATATGAAGTACTGAAATAAAATATCAAACTCTGAAATAAAATACAAGCACCACAGATACAATAGTGAAAATTAAGGGCTTGATCTTATACTATTCAAGACAATTAGAATTTACCATTGACTTGAAGAAAGATCAAGCTCCTAAGGAACACGTGCGGTATCAATAGATGAAATAAACTAATATTCCCCGTATTGAGGAAAAACTTTCTGACGAAAGTTGCATCCGATGAAGTGAGCTGTAGCTCACGAAAGCTCATGCTCAAATAAATTGGTTAGTCTCTAAGGTGCCACAAGTCCTCCTTTTCTTTTTGCGAATACAGACTAACACGGCTGTTATTCTGAAACTTTTCTGACGAAATATCCCTTTAATCTGAGAATGTGTATGTTACTGTTACAACATCAAACTACTGTGCTGAAGTGCGTGACAAAATCAAAGGAGTTAGAATCCCCAAAGAATAATTGCTGAAGGGCTTGCACCATTCCTGCTGTGGTATGAACTGCTTCTAATTAGCTGAGAAAGAAACACTATAAGCCTGAGATCTTTGGCAAGTCACTTAAGGAAGTGCGGGTGTGCATTTAAGTGTCTCACGCATCTAGTCACTGATACTCTGTTAGTTTTAATGAACACGTATACATCTATCAAAATAGACCTTAAACTTGAAAACTTGAGCTTGGCACTTGAGGAAGTATGTCTTGCCTGCTATGCTGCTTCTAAATGATCTTTTATCACTGGTAGATGATATAAGTGAGTGTGACACCAAGCAGGGGTCAGTTACAGTTTCAGGCAACTGTAGGGTCCTTTTTCACTTCATTAATAATAGAAGGAGCACGCAGCAGCCAGGAAGCAGAAGACTGGGCTGTTTTCATTATTACTCAACAGGAGGGGAAAATGGACTTCTCTGTTTTGCCAAACAACAACCATCCTGATAAATTCCTACAACTAGATGTGAAGTCTTTAATGAAAAACTCTGCCTTTCTACAAGGCAGCCTAGTAAAATTTCCAGAAGCAGCTTTTCCAGGCGCACAGCAATGGCACAACAAAGTCTATTTACAGGTAAGGTCTAAAGGAAAGACCTGAATGTTTGACTTCTTCCCTTATTATTCCTTATAAATGTTGTGGTTCAGAAACAAATGAAATTTGGGTTTGAACCTTTTGCTGTGGTTGCAGCCACTGCATGTCCCTGATCCTGCACCACGGATGTCAATGAAAAGTTTTGCCATTGACTTCAGTGGGAGCAGGAGCAGGCTGTATGAGAACAATCTTCCTGATATCATGAGCTCAGACCTTATCACTCTCATATAGGTCCACACTTGTTAGTACTGGCACTGACCTGCTGACTCCTGGTTGTGGTATTTTTTAGCATTTCCCAGTATGTGTATGAATGATATTGTATAACATTAATTGTATTTATTATTATATGGGGTCATATGGAAACTTCCCAGGAACAACATGCTGGTAGGAGCTAGAGGGGAGGAAAATTCTGGAAGAGAAAAAATTCAGGCTTAAAATGGAAACTCAGTTACATCCTTAAAGATAAGAAGCAGCTACTGTCTCCCCATAATAACTGACATTAACAGTCACTGACTGTGTACCATACAGTTAACTTGGCTTTCATGACTGCTGTTGGGTGAATTACTTAAGCAGACACCAGAGGGTTATTCCTGGGTAGTAGTTAGGGTGAAAGACAGAGGACACAGAGACAGGGAAGAAAAGAAGAAACCCTTTAAGTAGAGGTTCCCCTCATAGAGTTTTCCCCAGATTGCAAAATATAAAAACCTAGCCCTGTGTCCTCTTGGAACCAGCATGGGTTTTGACCTCCAGAAAGTGTTCAGACCTCAGTGGATGTTCTGGAAGACAGAACCACTTCACCGGTGAGGGGTGGGGGAGACAATTGCTCCCCTCTTTGGCTCTCTAGCTATGTGAATCTACTGGAGCCAAGTTGTTAGGGATTACTCCAACTGCAGCTGCCCCAGAAGTTGCCCTCAGAAGGGAGGAGGGTTGCCAACATTTATTGCAAAAATAAGGGACAGTTTTCCTAACACACACACATACACACATGCATGGCTGAGAGTGCGGAAAGTTACTGATTTTTCTTCAGGGATGGTGACTTGTGAAACTTGAGACGTCAGTAGGCCTCTAGGTGATGACAGAGGCTACAGGCCACACTGAACTCCTCAGGGCAAGTGCTGTGCTCTGGAGATCCCATAACAGCCACACATGTTACTCAGTCTTCATCTACCTGAGAGATTAAATGTACAGGAAAGGACAATGCACCCTGTGCATTGAGAACCTGCCGCATCAAGCATGAGGGCAGTTAGATTTTCCTCAACTCCTCCATTGACTCACTACGACACCGGTCAAGTTAGTCTCCCTCCCTGGCTGGGTAAGATCAGACACCTTTGCTGCAGTGATACACAACATCTACAGCAGCTTCTTCAACATGAAACATCTTAATGTACATTATTGTTCTGGCCAAACAACTTCCTTCTTCCAAAGTAGGAAACAGAAAAGTTCAGCCTGTGGGGGAATGGGTGTAGTGAGAGTAACTATAATGCAAGACATTGCTGTAGTCATCAGGGGTTGGCCTCAGAGAAAACTGTTGTATGTGTGAGAGGGAAACAGTTCCTCTTGTTGTAAGGTGCTGCCTCCGCCCCATACCTTTGCTTCCTGTTTACTATCACAGCCTTGGAGGACAGAAAATGAGGGAAAGAGTAAAATGAAAGAATCACTTTAAAACAGGGGAGGAAACCTGCTCCTCACAATTAACTTTTTGTCACCCTCCACCCTCTGTGATGTCAGATGCTGCTCGAGTCTAAGGAGAAGGCCACTGGTCCTGAAAGCAAGTAGCCTGTACACTCCTCTCCCTCTGGTCACCCCGCAGGGGAGCCTGGCTACTTTCTGAGGAGGGTAAATAAGGTCAAGCCCTTATGTACTTCTCCCATTTACAGCGCTTGGGGAATCCTACTTCCCCAGGGACCCTCCTCTCCCCTTTCCTGCTGCCTGTCCCCCAGTGGATGCTCTCCACCTGGTTCTGCTCCTGACTGTCTGTAAAAGCTTCACTTTCTGCTCTGAGACTCCTGCTCTGCGTTCTGTGCCCAGCACTGGACCACAGCCACAGCCTGGCAATTACTGAGGCATCACAAGGGGCCCAGCCCAGTGTGCAGCACAGCCGCAGTGCTGAGGGGAGCAGGAACTGGACTCCCCATCTTTGCCCCTGCAAATCACCCAGCCAGAGACCCCCAGTTTCCCTGCATGGCCCTCTAAGTTCTGGCCATTTATCAGCACACCTGAAGAACTACTGGTGCCATTCAGATTTGGCCAGGCCACCCCTCCAGAGGCCTGGCCACCTGCAGATGGTCAGCCAGGCCAAACTGAGGGGTGGTGAGTTTCCAATGATGGGGTTGCAAGGAGTGACCCCCCCATGATTGATAGAATGATTTAGTATGGGACAGCCAATTCTTTTATTAAAATAAAGGTCATCCTTACAATAAAGGACTGTTTTTCTTCCCCTCACATAGGATTGTAACACATTAACACACCTTCTCCCTACCCCAGCACAGTGCACTAACCTCAAGAAGAGATGCCCACAAGATCCAAGAGACTGGGAGTGATGGTGGCTTATTTCCCATCCCACCACTTTGTGCAGGTATGAGGAGATCCAAACGCAGAGCCCAGTCCTCAGGAGGGAATGCCCCAGCCTATTTTAATTAAGTAAGACCAGCTGTCATTGAGCCATCACTGAAAACTTCCAATAGGATTAAAACTGTAGAGAATGTTCTCCCTTAAAATGGCATCTTCCTCATAATCCCCCATGGAGAGAATTCTCCTGAAATTCATTCCAGCACCAGCACCATTCATTGGCCCTCTCAAAGGGAAACTACTCAAGTCATGATCTCCCATGGAAATCAGGGTGTTATTTTTTAAAATGTTAAACCTAAGGCACAAACTCTCCTTTCCATCATGTTCATTTGTAGATCCAAGTAGTTCAGCTAAAGCACTTAAACACAACGTGCATTTTTATTTCTCTTTTCTGCTGATGAGCAAATAAGGAGAAACTAAACACCTGATGCGTTCCAGACTTCAGAATAAACACGATAGCACAGTGCAGAGCTAATGGTTTAGGAATAACATGATGAACAGACTAATGGGGGTGTAAGAAGTAGTTAATTCAGAAACAGGAGGGGTGTGTTTCAGTTTTGAACAGGTGACTGTGATCTACAGCCCTCCTAAAGTTATTAAACCTTGAGCATAGCTGAAACTCTCTGTCCAGAAATTCATTTGCTTTTAAGAAACATTGCTACTCAGGCCTCCCTGTGTAAAGTGACTGCTCAGCCATGTATTTGTGTGCTTCTTGGGACATTTGTCATGAGCTCATTCAAACTGAAGTGCACTTAAGTGCTTATGTTTTTCCTTCACCGATAAGTGTCTTCATTTATTCCATTATATAAGGTAGGCTGATAAAAGTAATCTTAATTTCAGAGCAAAAGCTTTTTTTCACTTTCTATTTTGGTGTCAGGCAGAGTGAATACTCGTTCCCTCTTATTGTATATTTTTGTCATGTAGCTATTAAGTAAAATAATCTTGGTGCTTTCAGTGCCCTGTGTACTAACTGTGATTTACCTCAGCAAGTCTGGCTTAGGCTCAGCCCCTGCAGTTTGGTTCCCTTCTCTCGGCGCAATGACAGCAGCAACCTGTGATCAGACACCCTCCTTCAAGCAGAGTATTATATGTCAGATTAAAAGCATTTCAGAGATAACAGATTTAAGACAATAAACCAGCCCATACTAATGCTTGTTTTTCCCTAAGGCAACTCACTCAGCAGAGCCTTTCCCTATGTCAACCTGTCTCCCTGGACAGCTTCTGGCAAGTGACCCACTCCCTTCTTCCCTTGAGAACGTTTTTTTAACTCATTAGTGTTCTTTTGATCTCCAGCCTCCCAGCTCTGGCAAAACAACACTTGCAATGTGTTGGCTACAGGAACCTTAAAGCTAACAGCTGGACCCGTTGTCTTCCAAGCATTTGTTTGAGATTGCTTACTTAAAGAACCATGGTGTTCCTTTCCTGTTTGTTCTTCCCACAGCCCCACCCTCCATTAAGTTAGATACATTCATATGGGAAATGCTAATAAACCACAATAGCTATACAGTAACTTTACCCCAGTGACCAGGTCACTTATAATATTCACACAGACAAGGTAGATGAGGTAATATATTTTATTGGACAAACTTCTATTGCTGAGAGACACAAGCTGAGAGAGAAGTTTATCCAATAAAAGATATTACCTCATCCACCTTGTCTCTAAGAGCCTAGGGCTGACAAGGCTACATCAACACTGCATATAATATTCAGATCATTATTGCATGTCTTAGATAGTACATAGCAGCTCCTTTTCTGTCACAGTTAGTTTCCCAGAAGCATGCCTTTAAAGAAAGACAAGGATCTGTGCTAGTGCATTTCTCAGAGGTGTGACAGAATGCTCTGAGGTGTATAATGAATTTATCACTTTCCACAGAATTAACTCATGCTAATTATTTGCTAATGTAATTGTTGCCCTGCCACCCACTTTCATTGTTATTGAGGAGTTTGTGCTGAAGCAATTCTTGGCAATCTGTGTATTACTTAAATTCCCTGGACCACTATCAGTTTGATTTTAGGCCTAGCTTGGTACAGACAGCCCTTGCCTCGTGCACTAATTATCTCTTCCTGGCAATTGAGAAAGACCAAGTGCACGCACTGACACTTTCACATTTACCACCTGCTTTTCTGTCCATTGACCATGAGGTTTTGTTGGCACAGTTGTGGACACTGACAAAGATAGATGAAGTGGTGCTTTAATTGCTCCATTCCTTCCTCTTGAGAGGACCCACATGGTCTAGTGCTGAGTGATTGCTCTTCTGCCCCAAGGGTTCTCTCATATGAGGTGCTGCCAATATTCCATTCTGTCACCCTACCTTTTTGGTTTGTATTTGAGGCCACTACAGGAGACACAGAGCTGATCTGGGCTGCATTGTCATTGGTATGTTGATGACACTCAGCTCTACATCTGTTATTCATTGGACTCAGCCAAGGCAGTCGCTCAGCACTCCCATATTTAGCCAAGATTGGGGCCTGGATTAGGACTAGCTGGCTGAAGTTCAGTTCAGACAAGATGAGGGTGATGCTAGTAGGCTGTGTATAACAGCTAGCAGAGATGGTGAAACTGATATCTGGCCCCTCATTAGGTGCAGTTTCTTCACATTTTCTTAGCATTGGTTGCAATCTATAAGCCTCTTGAATACCCAGATGGTCATGGTGCAGCTGTAGCCAAGAGCACTTTGTAGTTATCTAGCACAAAGACTGGCACAAAGATTGCAAATTTCCTGCAAAGTAGGAAACTTGTCAGAGTTATTATTGCCTTTGACACCTCTGGACTACATTTCTATAATGCTATCTACATGGGCCAATCAACAAACAAGATTTTCTTCAATGGCAGAGTTGGAATCCCACCTTCAACATGTCTAGGAGCTAAAGGTCAAGGTCAGCCATGCCATGAAAGTCATATGGCCTCAGCAAGCTCAGGAGAAGGAGGCACTGTGGGAGCAAAGGACTGCTAACCAAATATTATTCTAGTTTAGTCAAGTGACTCAGTGAAGTGACCGACTATGTGAGAGCTTGATGTAAGAACATCTGTTACAAGGTGTTAGATAATATATATAGCAAACAGAATTTGACCTACAATATGTAAAATCACCTATTGTGTAGAAATCCCTTTGATCCCTACTTACAGTAAACTGGGCTTGAGACCAAGTTTCTGCCTTAATTCTTGATTTCCTGGTTTTGATGGATCATGTTCTTTACTTTAACACATTTTTTTTCATCATAGGAATAGACAAAAGTATGCTGAAACTTCAAAAAGTTCTAATGATTAAAGAAAATAGCCAAAAATTAGGTATCATGTGATGTGATTAAAATGTTTTGTAAATAAATAGCTCATGTTGTAGTTTATGCATGAAATAATAAAATTACTAGGTTGGATTAGAAACCCCACCAAGAAACTAGGTCTTCCAGGAATGGAGCCATCTTTAATTCTCTGTAAGTCTTCAGGTTCACTGCATGGCCACATTCTCTACACTAGATTTCTGTCCTACTTAGAGGTAGGAAAAGAATTCACAATGAAAAATTAGTCAAAGCATGTTGCCCTTTTTCTGTTGGCAAGTTACTTGTTAAGCAAACACTTCAGGGTTTGCAGATTTGCTCAATGAATACATTTCTGACTGTGGCTTCCTTATCAGTTCTTCAGTATAATGGTTGCTCTGACTGTTCACTGCTCCCAATTCACTATGTGTATTGTATGACTAGTCACTTAAGTCACATGCTATTATTTCTGTTTTAGATCCCATCAATTCCAAAGCCACAAAGAGCTGTCAAGCTGGCTTCTCAAACTTATGTTATATATATCATCAATACTTGGGTACTTGCACATTTGTACCAGGATTCACAACGCTTTCCCTTTCATTGAACATTCTGATTAACACAATCCGTTTAGAATGAAAGTCTATGCAAAGGGGTTGTGAATGAATATTTATAATATTTTTCTGCATATTACCCCTCTTCTATTTCTCTGCTTCTTGTGTGCATACTCTTTTTTTGCGGGATACCTGCTATCTCTCTGTTTTCTTATCCCTTAAACCTAAACCTCTACTTCTCTAAGGCAGCATCTTTCCTTCCCATTCTCTATTTTCAGGGCTACATCTACTTCCAAATCTCCAAGATAGCATGCTCTGATACATTCAAGTTAATTACATCATTATCTCACACCACTATGTCTTTCCTGCAAATCTCCCACCACATTTACCAGACCTACTCTCATAAAAATTCTAGCTGCCGCTGCCATCATCTCTTCCCCTTGATCATGCTCATGGGTAGTGTATACCCACATTCCTACATCACTATTCCCCATGGGGAAGAAGGGTTAATTAGATTAACTGCTGGGATGAAGTGTTAATTAGATTATTTGGTGCAACACCAATAACATGTGGTCAAATCACCATTGCACTGAGAAAAATTTGAACCAATTAGCCTGTCTTTATTTTGAAAGATTTTTATTTAAAACAACTGCTTTAAAATTCAAAACTGTCAAGGCACATTCCCTTCACAATATTTTAGCCTGGGCAGGATGAACATTCCCCTGGTGAGAGTGCCCACTTTCTTCAATGTAATCTTCTCCTACTTTTAAAAAAGGCTCCAGAGGTGATCCTGGCAATTAGAGGGCAGTATGCCAATTTCATTACAGGCAAATTGGTGGAAACTATCAGATGCATAGATGAACACAATGGGGGAAGAGTCAACATGGCGTTTGTAAAAGGAAATTATGCTTCATCAATCTATTAGAATTCTTTGAGGGGGTCAACAAGCATGTGGACAAGGGTGATCCAGTGGATATAGTGTTCTTAGACTTCCAGAAAGCTTTTAACAAGGTCCCTTACCAAACGCTCATAAGCAGAGTAAACAGTCATGAGATAAAAGGGAAGGTCCTCCCATTGATCAGTAATTGAGTAAAAGACAGGAAACAAAGGGTAGGAATAAATGGTCAGTATTCACAGTGGAAAGAGGTAAATAGCGGGATCTCCCAAGGATCTATACAGGACCAGTGCTGTTCAACATATTCATAAATGATATGTGAAAAAAAGGTAAACAGTGAGGTGGCAACAAAATGGCAGATTAAATTCGATGTTGATAAATGCAAAGTAATGCACACTGGAAAACACAATCCCAACTATACATACACAATACATGTTATCACACAAGAAAGGGATCTTGGATTCGTAGATAATTCACTGAAAACATCTGCTCAATACCTAGCAGCAATTTAAAAAGCTAACAGACTGTTAGGAATCATTAGGAAAGGGATAGATATCATAATGCCACTAAAATCCATAGTACGCCCACACCTTGAATACTGTGTGCAGTTTTGGTTGCCCCATCTCAAAAAAGCTATATTAGAATAGGAAAAATACAGAGAAGGGCAACAAAAATTATTAGGGGTATGGAACAGCTTCCATATGGGGAGAGATTAAAAAGACTGGGACTGTTTAGCTTAGAAAAGAGTAACTAACGAAATCTATGAAATCATGAATAGTGTGGAGAAAGTGAATAAGCAAGTGTTATTTACCCCTTCACATAACACAAGAACCAGGGGCCACCTGATGAAATTAATAGGCAGCAAGTTTAAAACTTGCTTTGAGCAGGGGGTTGGACTAGATGACCTCCGGAGGTCCCTTCCAACCCTGATATTCTTTGATTCAAACATAAGGAAATACTTCTTTACATAATGCATAGTCAAGCTGTAGCCATGGGATGTTGTGAAGACCAAAATTGTAACTGGAACTTATCTATCAGTGGCTCTTAGCCAAGATGGTCAGGGACACAACCCTAATGAGTCCCTAAGATTCTGACTGTCAGAAGATGGGACTGGACAACAAGGGATGGATCACTCGACAATTGCCCTGTTCTGTTCATTCCCTCTAAAGCATCTGGCACCAGCTGCTGTCAGAAGCCAGGGTCCTGGGTTAGATGGACCATTGATCTGACCCAGTATGGCCATTCTTAAGTTCTTGTGCTATGTTCTCCAAGTACATCCATTTTACAAGCCTGCAGGAAGCATCATTAAAGTAATTGAAGAAACACAGTAAAATACAGGCAGCAAGAGTAGACAGTTTAAAATGCCAGCTTAACTGAAAACAGGCCAGCAGAAGCCAGATGGCTCTAGTGCCAGCTATAACTGTGATGTGAAACCTCTGTCAAAGTTAAATACTGACATACGGCAACGGCAGTGAGCTAACACATGGGCCGTGGGTAATGGGGATCCATCTGCCCTCTAGTACCAGATCATGATGATTATGGATGGGAAACACACTTAGTTCCTTGTGCATGGGAGACAGATAAGAATGCCTGAATGATGTTTCCTCACTGGATTATGTATATAGAATCTCCCCCCTCACATTATTTTAAAAGAAACCACCCCCCACCCCCCACCCCCGCCCCGTGCACACACACACATGATGATTGGGGAATTAGTATATATTAAATCTCTTCATTTATCCCTCGGAAGGCTGGAAAAAAGATCTTGTTTTGCTTGCCTTTGAAACCTTTTTTGGGTAAATGAATTTTGAAGCTGCTTAGACCTTTTATGGAGGTGTGGGAAGGAGTATTTGGAAATCTGTTTTGAGCGCTTCTCTGAGATATTTTTTTTTTAATAAGGCTGCTTTAGTATGTGATTCTAACTCCTCTCCAGTGCTCCCTATGATGCAGTCACCAGTCCAGGCTCAGACTTCAGCTGTCTCAAATCAAAGTTTCCAGTCCAAAGAACTGTTAAGGAACTAGGAGAGAAATGTTATTTTCTAACCAAGAGAGTTTCATTTGTACTGCACATATGCTGTAAGAGTAATTCTGGGACTGCCTTTGGACAGCTATGAATTTATTTAAGGGATGTGATGAATGTATCAAAAATGTGTCTTCCAGGGCTGCTAGAATTCATTTAATTCAAAGTAGCAGTGAAAAGGGAATTGTGGTGAGCTGAAATTGTGCTGTTCAGGTTTCTGGTAACAGCACTGGTCTGCACAATATTTGCCAGCTCTTGAAGGGTTTGGGGCTTCTAAGTGCCTTCACCAGCAGAATTCTACCCCAGCCCAATATTGGGCTTTGAGGGCCCCTTTACATTGCTCTAGCACTTTTACTTGACACAAAGGGCTTGTCTACACTACCCACCGGATTGGCGGGCAGCAATTGATCCAGCGGGGGTCTATTTATGGCATCTCGTATAGATGCAATAAATCGACTGCTGCGCGCTCTCCCGTCGTCTCCGGTACTCCACCAGAATGAGGAGCACAAGCGGAGTCGATGGGAGAGCATCGGCTGTTGACTTACTGCAGTGAAGACACCACAGTAAGTAGATCTAAGTACGTCGACTTCAGCTGTGCTATTCACGTAGCTGAAGTTGCGTATCTTAGATTGACCCCGTGCAGTAGTGTAAACAAAGACTGTAGACAAAGAATCCAGAACTGGGGTAAGAATCTTACCCCTGCTGTCCAATGGTGAAACTCCACTAAATCGATCAAGATATATCCACTTACACCACTGTGTCAGAGGGAGGGAGGGAGCAGGGAGCAAACAGGTGAGTCTGCACTCTGATTGCTCAGATGTTAATTAGTTCCTCTTAAGAAAGTTGATGGAGGGAATTAAACAATCAGGCTGGCTGGCTTGGCTGGGATAAGCTGCCAAAAACTCCATCAGCTCAAGGTTGATAAAGAGGCAGGAAGGAAGGCCTGGGGAAGAGAAAGGGAGCCAGGGGTAGTTGAGCCCAGTTACATGGAGGCCTCGGGGAGGGAGACCTCTGTGCTCCTCAGGTCCTGAGGAGAGGGCCAAAAAAAATCATGGTGGTGCTGTAAATGGACTGTTACACTGGGACTGTTGTGGAAATAGTGGAGGGAGCTTAAGATAAAAGGGTTCAGTGAAGGCACAATCAGTGGAATCTGTTCAGTTTCTGCAGAGACTAAAGCAGGACAGAAGCTATGTGAAGTTACACCCACGTGTGTTTTGGGCCCTCAATCTCTAATGCATTTTGGTCCCCACAATTCTGCTTCAGCATCATATATTTCTTTTGTCTTCATCAGAACAGCAATTCTAAACCCAATTCTTATGGCAGTTATTTTGTTGCACTTGTTTTCTATGACAGTCTTCTCTTCCAACAGCCATTACCATGCCAATTCATACCGACAGCAGCATTTGGCACTCATTTTGCACAGGCCCTCATTCCACACAAGAAGAAAAGCTGCACAAAGTGGAGAACCAGCCCTCTTTCTCTTTCTGGACCATAACAAAAAGAGTAGGCAGTTATTATTTTACAGTTAGTTCTACTGCACAATAGACTGTGAATGTGTAAGGGCATCTGTGTCATGAGAAGAATGAGGATGATAACCATTTTTTGTCCTGACTGTCCTGCAGAGAGAAAAAAGAAATGTCTTTGAGCAGCCTGGCTTAGAATTGAGTGGGGTCAGCCCAACAATGATTGACAAAGCTCTTGGTAAACATATAACCACGGTCACCTTGAAATCCACCATCAAGCGCAATCCCTTGTGCACTGACATCCGAACTGATGATGACTGGGCAGAGAGGAAAAAAAAACCTTCCTGGACTGTTCAAGACTATGACAAGCATTCACTGCATTCTAACCTGGCTAACTACTTAAAGGTATTGTGCTGTAGACTCATACATGAACAAACCCAGATGCTATGCATTGTATTTACACTTGAACCACTGAATAAAATGAGGTGCTCATTTGCTGGTGATTCTGGTTTCAGAAGTAAATCTGAACATGTTTTTGTAAGGATTCCATAGCAATATGGATCCAATCATGAGAAGTAGGATAGTAGTATGGTTAAGATACTGAAGACTGCAGTTCAATCCTGGCTCTGCCACAGCCGTCCTCTGTCACCTATAGCAAGTCACTTAATGTCACTTTTCCCCATCTTTAAAAGGTGTATAATAATATTTTCCTCTCTCACAGGGGGTGTGGGGGAAAATTCACATTTGTTTGTAAGGTACTAAGGGCTAGATCTAGCCTAGAGCCAGGATTGAACTGCAGTCTTCAGTATCTTAACCATACTACTATCCTACCTCTCATGATTGGTACTTAGATCTAATTCCCACTTCAGGGGACCTAAGTCCAATATTTAGCCACTAGTGAGATCCTCAAAAGCCCTGCTCAGCTGCTGCCTAATTCCATAGGTATCAAGTCACTAGGCACTTGAGTTTCCACTGGTAAAATCCCCATAGGTGCCCAAATGTTTGCCAGTGCGCATGCACACGGCCGCCTAAGTCCTGCCGCGGCTGATCTGCTTGACACAAAGCTCCCATCTAACCACCAGCAGGGTCTCACATTAGGCATTCCCCTGCCTATCTTGACTGCAGGGTGTGATCTGGTAGGCGTTCTTATGACATGCCTAGCCCACACAAAAGACAGCTGAGGGGAGGTGGTCCCCAAAAGCCCAGTAGTTAGGGTACTCACCTGGAAGTCCTAGGTTTGAAGCCCCGCTCTGCCTGATTTGGAGTGCGGGGGGGGATGTTTCCATCTCGTCTGCTGAAGCTGATCTACTTTTTATAAAATACTTAAACATTCATTGGAGCAGGGCCTGGAACCCAGGTTTTCTATTTGGGTGCCCTAATCACTGGGCTAGAGACTCATCCATTCTCTCTCACTGGCCTAAGTCCTGCCTCTCTCCTCAGCAGTTCCTAGTGACTAGTTTAGGTGGTTCCTTGCTCAGCTTGCTGGCTTCTGAGGATTCCATTCGGAGGTGCTTCTCTCCTCATGTGACTCATTCAGGGCTGTGGATTCCATTAGGTGGCACGGTACCTAAAAGTAATCCCTTTGTGGATCTAGCCCTAACCATGTTGATGGTGGCCATATAAGGACCAGGACAAATAAATTATTTCTCAATGTACTTTTTCAAATAATTTAACTTCTCATAACCACATCCCCACCACCCCTACTCCTTTCTGCTTGTGGGTTAGTGTGTATTACTTTTAGGGTTTTGTGGGTTTTTTTTTTACCGTTCTCCTTGCTGAAAAGTGACTCCGATCTGCATTTGTAAATTAGCCCCTCTGCATCAGCATGAGAATATCAGGAGGTTCCTTCTGGGTCTCTATCACATTTCAATGGCTGGTGTTCCTGGCTGAACCATTAGGTTCCTGGCTGAAAGCTATGGTTTTAATAGTCCTCTGTGGGACAGCATTCAGCGTCTATGCAGCCTAGAGTTCAAGTGTAAATTTGTCTGATTTGAATTGTGATGTTTTAAATTAATTAATTACTGAGTGATAACCAAAATACTCCTGACCAGCTATGTTCTGGTGACATTACATACAATACAGAGGAGCTGAGTTCATTTTCTCATCTTTCTTTTAGGAAAATCCTAATGATCTACAATTTTGGATGGGGGATATTTATACCCCTGGGTATGACACCTTGCTGAGAAAGAAAGAGAGAGAAAAGAAATATTCCAAATGTTGCCTAATTGTCCTGCTTGTGGTATTTGCTATCTGCATCTTGATTGCAATCGTCACTGTTAGCATATTATTTACTTGATACAGCCAAATCCAGCCACAGAGGTTTTCCAATAAATGTTTTTATGAAAATACTTTCCTCCCCTGGTTTTATGTGAATTTCAAAGTTGTTGTCATGAATGTAATTTATTTGACACCTAAGTTTTATGAAATCCCTATTCAGCATAAGGAATCAGTCCTTGGAAGAGAGAAATACACTGAGCACTACAGTACCTGCTTTATGTTATCTGTGTAATTCAAAGCACTATTAATAAGATGCTCATTTAGCGGCTTATTCTTCTGAACAGTGATCTGGGACTGATTCTAATCTCAGATACATGGTGCATGTGGCCAGGACATAGAAATTTTTGTTACTGTACTTGTCCACATACTATGCAAAATCCCATATCACACCTTCCAGATCTACCCCAGTTGTTATATCATAAGAGTGTGACAATGTAGCATTCAAGGTATTTCAAAGTGTTTTACAAAGCAATAAATTAGATACTAGTCGGGGCTTGGACTAGGGAGTAAATTGCTGCAACCACAGAGCATTCAAGTTCTCACAGAGTTAGCCTAGATGCTTGGGTTATTCACAACACTTAAAAATAAACAAACAAACAAACAAACAAAACCCACAGGATCTCGACCTTCCATGTTAAGAGTTACCAGAGACAGGGCCTCAATTTACCATCTCACTTCCTCACTTCCTCACTTCCTCACATCCCTCACACTCTATTACCAGTGTATCACCCACTAAAGTGACCATGTCAGTATTTTGTTAGATGCCACATCACAGACGTTTGAGTTCTAGAGCAGAAACTGGAATAGCAGATCCACATTGAAGGGGTTAAAGAATGATTTCTGTTTAAACGATGTGATAAGGGTCATGCGCAAATAAATGGAACACCTGAAAGTGTTAAAAGAGCTTAGAAAAACAGATTGAAGTCTCAGAATTATTCAAGATAATGAAATACAAGCTAAGTTGACAAATACTGTACCACAACCTGCTGTGGACAACGCAAACTGTGTGCGCACATAGGAGGCACACATAAATTAATTGTATTCACCTCATGAAGTATCCTCTGTGCCATTGGACCAAATCCCTGAACCAAGGCAAGCCCACTGTGCATTTCTGCAGTGGCACAAAGAGGATGTAAAGCTGCCCTAACAGGCAGCTGGCGATTGGCCTGACACAGGGAAATCTCCCCATGGTTCTAAGCCTGAATAGATGCCAGCTGTTTCCACCATCCAGATAGGAAGTTGAGGTGGGTCAGGAACAGGATGGCGGTGAGGCCAGACTGCACAGCACTGCAATCTGACACTTGGGCAAGAGGAGCAATCACTAAAGGAAGCAGTCTAGATGGTGTAAGGCAGAGTAGCCCTGCAGCTACTTTCACTTATGCTGGGGCAGAGTAGGGGGGGGGAGGGAAAAGGGGGTGATCAGCCTCAAGATTGGGGGAGGCAGAAAGGTGGGTTAGAGCCACCTTTGTTTCCTTCCTCTTCCCCAGCTGCTTCAAGTGTGATCTTCGACCCCCATTTACACTATTGCCACAATCACTTCAAGCACCTGTTTAAAACAGGGTTGGCCTCTGAGCCAGTGACAACATGCAGGGGCACCATTTCAATTTTTTTTTTTGGTGGGGGGGGCAACTTTATCCATGATTCCTGGCTACTTAGGTACTTGAAAACTCTAGGTTTTTGGCAGATAATTTAGCAATTAGCAGACAGGAGCCTTGTATCTAATTCCTTTATAAAAGAAAGAAAATTAAATAAATTAGACCATGCAGCTCTAATAACAACATATTCTGACATCTTGTGGCATGTCACTTAAGGGACACTGGTTAGGTTTAAAATTTTAATGTATATTCTTACTTTATTACAAACTCTGTGGAGAGAGAGATTCTGTCAGGACTCCTGGGTTCTATCCCAGCTCTGGGAAGAGGGGTCTAATCGGTTACTGAGGGGAGCAGATACATCTGGATTCTATATAAGAACATCAGAATGGCCATACTGGGTAAGACCAATGGTCCATCCAGCCCAGTATCCTGTCTTCCGACAGTGGCCAATGCCAGGTGCCCCAGGGGGACTGAACAGAACAGGTAATCATAAAGTTTCCCTGTTGCCCGTTCCCAGCTTCTGGCAAACAGAGGCAAGGGACATGCAGAACATGATGTTGGATCCCTGCCCAATCTGGTAATAGCCATTGCTGGACCTATCCTCCATGAACTTATCTAGTTCTTATTGGAATCCTGTTATGGTTTTGGCCTTCACAACATCCCCTGGCAAAGAGTTCTACATGTTGACTGTGAAGAAATACTTTTGTTTGTTTGTTTTAAACCTGCTTCCAATTAATTTCATTTGGTGACCCCTAGTTCTTATGTTATGTGGAGAGGTAAATAACATTTCCTTATTCAATTTTTCCACACAATTCATGATTTTATAGACCTCTATCATATCTCCCCCTTAGTCATGTCTTTTCCAAGCTGAAAAGTCTGTCTTTTTAATGTCTCCTCATACAGAAGGTGTTCTACACCCCTAATAATTTCTGTTACCCTTCTCTGTACCTTTTCCAAATCCAATATATCTTTTTTGAGCTGGGGTGACCACATCTGCACACACTATTCAACATATTGGCATAGCATGGATTTATACAGAGGCAATATGATATTTTCTCTTATTATCTATTCCTTTCCTAATGAGTCCCAATATTCTGTTAGCTTTTTTAATTGCCACTGCACATTGAGCAGATGTTTTCAGAGAACTATCCATAAATAACTCCAAGATCTCTTTATTGACGGGTTCAACTAATTTAGACCCCATCATTTTGCACATATAGTTGGGATTATATTTTGCCAAGTGCATTATTTTGCATTTATCAACATTGAATTTCTTCTGACATTTTGTTGCCCAGTCACCCAGTTTTATGAGATCCCTTTGTAACTCTTCACAGTCTAATTTGGAAGTAATTTTGTATCATCTGCAAATTTTGCCCCGTCACTGCATACCCCTTTTTCCAGATCATTTATTAAAATGTTGAATAGGACTGGTCTCAATACAGACCCCGATGGACACCACTATTTACCACTCTCCACTCTCACCTTTTATTCCTACCCTTTGTTTCCATCTTTTAATTGAAGTGTCTGGCAGTGCTTTCAGGATCATCTAAGGTTTCAGAGTAGCAGCCGTGTTAGTCTGTATCGGCAAAAAGAAAAGGAGTACTTGTGGCACCTTAGAGACTAACCGATTTATTTGGGTGTAAGCTTTTGTGAGCTACAGCTCACTTCACATGCATCCAATGAAGTGAGCTGTAGCTCATGAAAGCTTATGCTCAATAAATTTGTTAGTCTCTAAGGTGCCACAAGTACTCCTTTTCTTTTTGAAGATCATCTAAGGATCCTTAATTTACT
This sequence comes from Chelonia mydas, assembly GCF_015237465.2. NCBI lineage: Eukaryota > Metazoa > Chordata > Testudines > Cheloniidae > Chelonia > Chelonia mydas. Next base: position 80,325,719 of record NC_051245.2, read on the forward strand.
TTAATGATAAGCCTTTTGTTATTCTAATCACCTGCCTGTTTATAAACAAACTTCCAGAACCAAAGTCTGTGCTGCTCCCAGTTTCTGAACTAATCACATATCACCCTCTAGCTGTTGCAGTTAAGAGCTCTGTTTGGGGCTAGGGTGAGTAGACCTCCCCTACGAAACTCGGGGGGGGGGGGGGGAGGTCTAGCGCCCTCCCCTACCCGCCCCAAATGGCACCCCTGACAACATGGTTACATTTTGTAGTGCACATGGGAACTTAACCAAAGCCCTTGAACAATGACAAAGTCTTGGCATTATGTATGAAGTGTAACTGTTGCCATGTTGGTCCCAGGAGATTAGAGAGACAAGGTGGGTGAGGTAATAACTTTTACTGGATATTACCTCACCCACCTTGTCTCTCTTAAGTCTTGGCAGTCTTTTAAAGCCTTGAGGCAGTAGCACACATCAGGAATGCACTTAGTGTCTACACTACAGAAAATGAACTGTGTTGTAGGTTGTCGGGACAACCATCTACCAGCTGAGGCTACTGACAGACTGAAGTTTTAGTGCAGACAATCTCTATGTCAGAAAGAGCAAATCCATTCAGTTTATGAAAAAAGTGTTCCCAAACACTTTAAGGGGTTAATGGATTGCACTATGAAGTAATTATTCACATTACAATAATGCTTTATCTGTTTTTTCCAGCCCAAGTACATATGCTTAAAGTGCATTGCATACAATGTTGAAATGTATTTTTGTAAATTATTGAGGTTGGTGGGTGGGAAGCCTAAAAGCAAAAAGTACTGTAATTTCCAGGAAAATGGCCAACAATGAGAGTTTCTGAACTGTGCTGCTCTCTGTGGGTTTAACAGTAAGGCTAAAATTGTTTTCTCCATAAATCCATTACTGGCTGTTTCAATCTGGTTCCTGCTACTGTCATCTAGTGGAGATTCTCAAAAGGTGAGAAAAGGTTCCCGCCGTTTTTTGTCACTTGTGCCTATTTCAATCTAGATTACACTGCTGCCATCTAGCGGTAGTACTAAGGATGCACACTAGGGTGATACTTTGGCAATTTTGTTTAGTGAAGATAAAACTTAATCAGTGCATTCTTTAATTTCTCCCTCTGTCTTACATAGACCAGTGTTACCTCTAGGTTCATTTTGCAGGGCTTCAGGGCAGCCTTTTTTGTGCAGTGTTTTTTGGCTTTGTGCTTCAGGTAGCTTCTTATCACATGAATTTTTAAAAATGTAGAAAAAGAGAATCCTGCCCAGTGGAATTTGCAAGTTTCTTTAAGTAGGAATACAACTCCTGAATATTTGAAATAGTGGTCCTTTGGGATGGGTCAGTGTACGATCCTAGTTCATTGTCTGCTAAATGTGAATTCTGTTCTAGTTTTGGGAAAAACTAGTTGAACCACTGTTTGAAAAAGAGAATAGGCTTAAAAATAAAGAGAAGGCCCTTTGGCTTCTTTCAGCATAGGAAGGTCCTGTGAAATTTGCAGTAAGCACTTTGGCACACTTGATAATCAAAATTAGGAAGACAAAACTATGTAGAGTATAGCACATATTTCCCTGAATTAGTTGATGAAATGTTAAGTAATGTAAGGTGGCAAATATATGCACTTTACATTAATGGATATCTTTCCTGCAGTAGGTAGTGGAGCGACTGTCTCTATTTGTTAATAATCCACTTCTTTCATTCATTGGATATCAAATGCCAGACATAATAAGTCATCATGTAGCATTTGTGCATTTTGAGATTAACACAATACTCTGTGTTTTAAAAAAGGAGTTCTCAGTTTATTCCAGCAGTGCTTTTAAAGCTAATTTAGTAAAACTACACTAACTGGCTGTGTTTTATAAACTGGCCATACAGCATGAATTCCACACTAAATTATCTCTGAAGCCCCAATTCATCTGTCCATTCCTAATCAACAAAATACTTAAGCATTTGTTTATATTTAAGCATGTTTGTAAGTCCCATAGAATGTGCTTAAAATTAAGTAGGTGCTTAAATGCCTTACTTTACCAGGGTCTTAGACATAAGGGAGCCACAAGCTGCTATCCTTTATATTGGTGTAAAACTGGAGTGACACTAATTTCAGGGAAATCTCTCCAGATTGACAACAATATAAAAGAGCAAAATTTGGTCCAGAATGCAAAGTTTAGGGGACTGATGATACTATTTGTGATATTCATAAAATATTATATTTGACTATGTTTGTTTAACAGATATTTATACACAAAATAGATATTAAAAATAGTACTGTCAGGTGATTAAAAAGTTAATTGTGATTAATTGCAGTTTTAATTGCACTCAAACAATAATAGAATACCATTTATTTAAATATTTTTGGATGTTCTCTCCATTTTCAAATATATTGATTTCAATTACAACACAGAATACAAAGTCTACAGTGCTTACTTTATTATTTTTACTACAAATGTTAGCACTGTAAAAAAGATAAACAAAAGAAATAGTCTTTCAAGTCACCTCATACAAGTACTGTAGTGCAATCTTTTTATCATGAAAGTTGAACTTACAAATGTAGAATTATTTCTACATAACTGCACTCAAAAAAAATGTAAAATTTTAGAGCCTACAAGTCCACTCAGTCCTAATTTTTCTTCCTCCTTTAGAAGAGTCTTGTCTTATTGAAGGGGGTAAGATTTTTTTTTATGTCAGAAAATCAGTATTCTGGAGATGGTAGGGGTGTGAGTTGTGCAGGAGAAAGGTGAATTCTTGATGCTGCTCCTGTTGGGTTGGGTTTCTGAGCTCACCAGGCTCCCTCCTGCCCAAAGAAGAAGAGAGTTTCATCTTAGAAATCTGCATTCAGTGTTTGGGAAGGGTGGAGGGAGGGGGAAGTAGGCAATGACTTGTGCAGAAGAAGGAGGGTGAGGGGGGTGTCTTGCTGTTGCTTCTGGAAGGGTGGTTTCTCGTATTGGACCCAGCTCGCCAGGTTTGCCTCATTTTACTGAGCTAAGTGGGCTCCCTTCAGCTGACTGAGCCCTGATTTGCAAGCAGGGCCAGTGTAACCACTAGGCGAACTAGGTGGCCACTTAGGGCGTCAAGATTTGGGGGCACCAAAAAGCGAGCCCAGCGGCAGTAGGGTTTGGCGAGGAAACAGGCGGCTGCCTCAGCTCAGCCTCCATGCTCAGCCCCAGCAAAGGATCTTGCAAAAGCCATTTCTAGTTTCAAGTTTCTTGTTTCTCTTGTTGTGTGGTATGACATATTGTTTGAGATCAACATGACTAGCAAACAACTTCAGGTGAAAGAATTCGACATACATGAGGCCATTAATCAACTTGGAGAAACCAAGAAGTTTCTTGTGGGCTGCAGAAGTGACGCAGACTTTGAGAAAACATTGGTAGATGCAGGTGAACTTGCGGAGGAGTTGGATTACTGGCACTTTTTGAACCAGATCCATTCTGTATTAGAAAAAAGAGGAAGCAGTTCACATATGAAGCAGATGACAAACCTATTTATAATCCAAAAGAAAAATTCAAAGTGAACTTTTACTTTGCAGCCATCGACACAGCAATACATTTGGTTGAAGAAAGATTCATATTGATGCAGCAAATTAGTTCAGTATTTGGCTTCCTATATGATGTTTACAGTTTGCAAAATACAACACCAAAGCAAATTATGGAACATTGTTTGAATCTGGAGCAAGCTTTGCAACATGGTGAATCCAAAGATATTGATGTCTTTGACTTGTGCAATGAATTGCAAGCTATTGCAAGATGAGCCCAAAAGAGTGCATCACTGTACTGAACTTCATATGGAAAAATAAGCTGACAGATAGTGTCCCCAACACAGTTATTGCTCTTTGCATCCTCTTGACTCTCCCAGTTTCTTTGGCCAGTGGTGAGCGAAGCTTCTCGAAGCTCAAGTTGATAAAAACATACATGCGAACATCAATGTTGCAACAAAGACTTGTTGGGCTATCTACCTTGTCAACAGAACATGACATTGCTTGCAGCATTGACTTGGAGGAACTTGTTTCTAAATTTGCTAAACGGAAAGCGTGGAAAAATAAATTCTAAATTATTATGTGTTACTCTGTGACAGTGTATTGTGTATAATGTATGTGATTTATTTTAAGATCCATGCTATGTTGTGCAAAGTGAAAACAATAACAATGTCAACACTGTCAGGTTATTCATTTATTTTTATTAAATATGTAGACTAAATAATGAAATTAATAAATTTTCAAGCAGAACATGTATTAATTCTAATGAACAATGCCACATTATGCAGTATTCATTTCTGAAAGTTTATAATAAGTGATGCTCCGGGGGAAGGGGAGATGGAGGGGGGTCCAAGGTGGAAATTTCACCTAGGGCACAAAATATCCTTGCACTGGCCCTGTTTGCAAGAAAGGGTGGGTTTTACCTCAGGAACTTGGCATGCAGCAGGGCAGAAGAAGCTGGTGCAGGGTGGCTGAGCTCACCAAGCTCCTGGTCTCTACGGAATACCCCCGCACAGCAAGAGGGTGGCTGGGGGCAATGGGGGACAGCACAGCGGGGCGGGTATCAATCCCCGGAGCAAGGGGCTGGCCAGGGGCAAAGGGGCACAATCCCTACATCTTCACCAGAGCTGGGATGGGATCCACTTCCTCTTCTCTTCTTTTCCCACCCTCTGATGGCGGCTTGGGTTACTGCATGTGACTGGAAACTATCAGGTCCCTCCACAGCCAATGCCTCCCTTCCCACCCAGACATATGTCATGAATGCCATTTAAAAAATTAACTCATTAATTTTGTTTTCAGTTAATCACAAGTGTTAACTGCGATTAATTGACAGCCCTAATTAAAAAGTCAAAAGAGCTATGAATCAACACATAACACTGAAACTTAACTATTAGCAAGTTGCATTCTAACAAGTTTGAACCATACCCTAACTAAGAGGTTGACCCACTGACAATTCTGCACTCCAATTCATGGCTGGGTGAACCTCTTACCCTCCCCTTCATGATCAGTTAGTGTCCCTGTGGCAACTGTACCAATGGCTAAGATGTAAAGATGTTATTAGGAAAGGATTTAATATGTTTTAATGTATCTTTAAATGTGATTTAGCAGTTGGACACAAAGATGAGCCAGCACCATGTGACCGTCAGCAAGTGCTCCTTGGACAACTGGAGAATTTGAGAATTGCTGTACCAGACAATCCTGCACTTACTGTTGTTTTCGGTGTCCCAGACAGAGTCTTTGGGCCAAAGCTTGCCTAATCAGTTACTCATATGTCTGGAGACCAACTACAAGATTTGACTGATAAAGTATAACATATCTTCACAGCAGTACCTGACTATCTGATGGCTCTGTAGTGGTTTTAAACACCACCATAATAAGCTGAATATCTCCTCTGTCCGTGGGCTTGGATGCAAACCAAATCTGAATAGAGTATTTATCCTAGTATTTATTTGCCTTTCTTTTAAATGTACTCATTTTGCAGTTTGTATGAAAGTATTAATTATGGCAGCAGCCCGTTATAAGAATTTATGGCTCACAATATATACTTCACATGGCTTCTATTCAAAACTATGACTATTTTAAAAAATATTTGTTATTATTAGCAGTAATAGCTAGAAATTGGTCCAAATTCAGTTTGCCCAGAAGGTTTGTAAATGTCAATGAACCTGGCCTAAGTTTCATGCTTCACTGGTATCACCCAGGCTTCATTAAGTGTCAGAAAAACATTGAATACTATATAGGGTTACAAAAGTCTCTCCACAGATTTATTAACATATGTGTTAAAATGCACAAGTTACTTCACCTCTTGAACTGGGCATGATTTGGTCTTTTCATAAAAGATAAATGTGTCCCTCTGTTACACAGTTGTGCAAAATAAACATACACGGCATTCAAACACGGTTGCAAGCTGAATTCCATCTTGATGGTTTCAAAATCAAAAAAACAGCCCAAATAAATTCCAAACAATTTTTGTACAGCTGAGCAAGAGACAGACGCAACCGTAAGAATCATGCAAGTCTTTACATTCAGATGAACTGGTGTGCCCATGGGTGATGGTTCTCGGGGTTCCCAGCACTGTAAGTCACCTTGTTATCCTCCAGTGTGAGAGAGACTGGAGTGTGCTTAACTGAATGTCATCTCCCTGGCACCACCAGCCAGTGAGCTACCCAAGCACCCTCCTCTGGGCTATGCCAGCCCTTACTTTGCCTTGGAGGTTAACAATAGGTGTACCCCAGTCCTCAAACGCTTTTGAAGTCTCCCCTGTTGCATCCAGCCCCATATCCAGTAAACCCTCATAAAAATACAAGGACTGCTGGCCCCAAGGGAACGGTGTAAATGCCAGCATGTATGCTTCAACTCATGATCAGCCCCTTGCTTAATATCACAGCAATTAAATATATTTATAGTGAAAACAAGGATGAATTTATTATTTCAGATTCAGGAATAGTGAGGATAATGGAAACAAAAGGGTTATATTTAAAACAATCATAACATGCTTTCTAAAGATTAAACTTAACTATTAGGTTAACCTCCTGTCTAAAGAAGTTTATCCCATCAAAGCCTTTTGCGGCATCTTCAATCCAAGCTGGCAGTGCTCCTATTTTCATGAATGTAAACACACTACCCATTTACTGCTTAGGTACAGGATGACATGGTCTCTTCTTTGTTCCCCAAATATAGGCCAGCAAATCTTTGAAGTGTATCTCAAAATAAGGTTCTCTTCCCTCACTGTATCTCTAGAACTGTTAGTTCTTTTCTGAACTTCTTACAGTCCTTCATCTGCATTCATTTTACACAGGTGATGGGGAACCTATTATAAGTGAGACAATGCTTAATTTACATTTCAACAGAGAGACAGGTGAATAAACACCTGTTTTGCCACTTCTGCTGTGATATAGACTCTAAAAACATATTTTCAGTGTACATACATAACTCCTTAAATAGTATCTGTACATACATTTCACAATGACATTAATGATCAGGGTGACCCTGGCTGGGGTCGGATTAAAACACCACCAAATACAGCTACCCTTGTATTTTGCTAACCAGCATGGGTCAATTAGCAAGTGTTGCTTCCAAAGAAAGCTAATGAACTAATTACCAGTGGGTTGCTGATTCGCTGAGTGGTGAGGTATATAAATCACCCAGGAGGGCAGAGAACTTGGGTGTGGGGTCATCAGCCAGATTAGTTTAGTTTGTTTGTTTCTTTTGATTGATGCAAGCCTCACCTTATTGCCCCCATGGGACTACATGAGTAAGTAAATACTCCTATAAGTAAAGCTATGAAGGAGAGGGTGCTTAATTCTTATTTTTTCCTGTTTGCATAACTTAGTTTTTAACTTTATTTTTGTGGCCAAGTTCTGGCAATTGTATAAGGTTGGGCTACATAGGGCATCTTAGAACTTTTGTATGATGGTGTTCTAGAACCTTCAGAAACAGAGTTCACAGGCAAATGTGAAGGTGGGGTCAACTATAGCAGCACTGCTTCTATATAGGAAAACTTGCAACCAGAACAGTCTTAGAGGTTAATTCTTACAGTATGTATGTCTATGTACTGGAAGCAAATCTTCTTCTTCAGCCATTTGGATAAAATGTTCACAACTGCTTAAGTGACCAAGGGCTAAATTTACAAGGGGACTTAAGTGCCTAACTGCTACATTAGGCACATAAATCCAGTTGTTAGGGATGCTACTAGCATTCATAAGATGGCTGCTCAACTGTTGCCTAACCTTGGATGCACCTAAGGGCTTGCCTACAGGGTGAACTAGTCCATGGCATGCTAGGGTGTGAGGCTATAGAGCCCTAGCTTGCTGTGTACTAACTTGCTGTTTTAGAGTACACTTTGACATCAAAGGATTGTAGATTTGGAAAAAGTTAGTTTGTTTTGTTATACAGGAGGCTGGACTAGATTATCCCAGTTGTCCCTTCTGGCCTTGGAATCCAGAGATTCAAATTCCTCCTCAAACCACAATGGCACTGAAATATTCCTGCAGGTGCTTAGCCCTTTGGGATGTGGCTCACTGTGAATAAATATCGGTGGTGTTTGCAGCTATCCAGATAAAGCAAAGAACCATAAGAAAGTTTTTAGGGGTAGTTCCCAGATACAAACCTCTATTGATCTATAGATGGAATCTGCCTTAGTTCAAATTTGAACTTCAAGTACACTTGCAATTTGGGACGGACTGTTTGCACAGATCTTCTTAGGACTCTATCTTTGCCACTGACTGTGTAACCTCAGGCCTTGCTGTGGCTGCTTTGTGTTGGCCTTCTGACAGAAAGCAATCATAAAATCACTTTAGTCAACTATCTGAGTCCCATGGTCTAGGGCAACTCAAAGAGGAGCTCAAGTGACATACTGGCAGAAGTGCTTCGCAACAATGTCTGCTACTGGCTAGGCCAGTACTGCGTCACTTCACCCATCCACAGTGTAGGAGCCATGACCAAAGAGATGCTGTACCACAGCAGTTCTTGGCTGCTGGAATAGCCTTGCAAGGCTTGTTTTTGGTGTGAAATCTCCTGTTTAAACAGTTACGAGGAGCTGATTTAGCTGACCGGATGCTGATCACAACTTGTCTCTATCAACATAGACCAGCTAGTTGTAGTCAGAATTCTGTTAGCCAACACTCTTCCTAACAACTGTGTTTAAAAGGAAGGGGTTTGTGGGGTGGTGGTTGTTGTTTTTTTTGTTTTTTTGTTGTTGTTTTTTTAAGTGAAAACAAGCCCTCAGGGATGGTAGTTGAGAATAGTTCTGAGACTACTCTAACTGGCACTGCAGCCAGATGGAGTCCCAGTATAAGACCATGTCCATAAATGGTGTAAAGCTACCTTTTGCTCCCTCCTTAAACACTTAAAGTGCAGCTCATCTAGACTCAAAGAATGAGCCCTAAGGCCTCTTTCCTGTCATGTGCAGAAATCTAGCGATGCTCACCAATCTTGATGGAACTCTCCAGGAACTGCTCCCGTTGAAGTCAGTGGGGCAAAACTCCTCTGCATATACATAGGCTCCACTTCTCCACTGACACAGCCTAGCAGAAAACCAGTATGCAACATACTGTACAACTGTGAGGAGAGTAAGTGTTAGCTAACAGGCTGACTCACTATCCTATCCTGAATGAAGCACACAGATCCTGAGTCAGTGTCCATTCTTGCCCTTTTCATGGAGTTTGGTTTTACAGGTAGCTCAGAACAAAAACACAGGAGGTACCGCAGCCTAAGCTCCTTCCCTGAGCATGGCTGTCTCTGTAGTTTACCTCCAGGACTATTACTGTCTAGTTTCCTCTCCACTGAGGGCCATTTCCATCTCCTTTACAGTCTGTATAAAGTCAACAAGATGCATTTGCCACAACAAGTCAGCAGAACTTTGGTAGTTTTAGATAAGGTTTTAACAGCTGCTAATAGGGTGGCTCCGCGTGAGACCCTGCCACTTGCAATGTGATCTATAATAGCCAAAAGGAACAATACAGCTTTTTAAGGTTTTATCGCAACAACATACACTCAGGATAAACTCCATGGGACTTAGTTTATTTACTTTAGAAGGCTGAGCTACCCCTGTTGAAATTTACACCTGTGGATCCAGGGTATTTCAGATGAGATTTCTTGAAGTCATAATCTACTGAGCACATTTTTACCTTTAAAAATGTAAATAACAGTGCATGAATATGAACTTGGTTTTCAACATGGTTCTAGCTGACTTGATTTAAATGACATTTCAGTATTCTGCAGAGCTGATGTAATAATTCTTGGTGGAGTGGAGGGAGACTATTTGAATAATCCATGGTGAAAATTACAGTAAAACTAGAGGTCTACAATAACCTGGGTCCAGGTGTAAGATGCACTTCCCAGCTTTGATCTGAGATCTAAAAGCAAAGTGTTTTGTTTTTGTTTTTGTGTTTGTTTTTTTAGGGTTTTGGTTTTTTGGTAGTTAAATTTTCAAATTGCTAAATCTCTCCTGCCTCTTTCTTGAAATACCTAGTTCTAAGAGTGTGAATCACAAAACAATGAGTAATCTTGCATGCCATATTGAGGATGTACCAATTGTTATACCTCCTCTATGCCATACATTTTTAGTGATGCACATAGTTTTTATCTGCTTGATTTCTTTGTCATGCTCCAATACTAAATCCCCACTCACCAACTGGCAGTTACATTAATTGAAAATACAGTATTACCAAACTCCCTTTCAAGTTACATGAAAAACAAATAGTATGTGCAGATAATACAGTGCACTCGTTTACAGGCACTTAATTTAACTCAGTCCTAGTGCCATGATTTTATATAGACCATTGTTTATTAATAGTACTAGTTTTGTTGTTTAACTTCAAAAAAAGTTGAAGATAATTGAACAAACACATATACGCTATTTCCATGAGGTTTGTAGTTACACTTAATGTCTTTCTGTAGAAATGGTTTCATAATTCAAATAACTGTTAGCCATTTATAAGTCCACGTGAAAAGTAATCCAGTATTAAGAAAGTAGTAGATTGTACTTCAACCGCTCAATCACATCTCCTGTGCCGGTATTGTTCTGGGTTGTTTTATGTCGCTTTGAAATTCTTGCAATATGTACTTCCAAGGAGGTAAGTAAATGTGGGAATAACTATTTTTACCTGTAAAGAATCTTGCTTTTGTTGGTACAAAGTTAGACCCTTCGTCACCTTCACAGGCATTTATTAAAAAATTAATATATTGAGGAATTTGAAGGGGCGGGGGGGGAAGCACAACAGCAGTATTTTGGAAGGCCACTTCCTGTGCCTACTCACAATAAGGTAAAGGGCCCATTAGCCTTTTACTGTTGTGTAACTAGGCTGCACACAAAGCTGGCTGATTTTGAGAACAGATGGAGACACCCTGCATTTGAGTCATTGTGGTTGTTTCAAGCTGTGCTAAGGGTTGAACTGGACCCTGGCAGCTCCTAGGGTTCTGTGCGGAGGCCAAGTGGTAGAGAGCGGTCTGTCTCCTCCCTTCTTAGCTGTGCTAACTGCTCTAGTGCACCTGAGGGTCTGGCTCCATGTCTGTAGAATTCAAAGGCCAGTGTACCAACCTCCTACACAACTTACCCCTAACTATTTTTCATCATAATCAGGAGTGTGATGACTCAATAGCTACATATCTATGCAATGAGAATTCTCACTCAGCCTTCCTAACTGCAATAACTCAGAATATTTCACTTGTCCAAATGAAATGTAATGGTTTGCATTCCTCCTGACTGCTATTTTTCTCCTGTTTTAGATGCAAACTCCTTCCTATTCCATCTCTCTGATGTGCTCAGACAGGAGGCTTCCAAAAGCTCCTTGTTAAAATTTTTGCCACAATGCCAAAAAAGAGCCTGAGCAATTTATCTGCCTCTCTGGAGTTTGCCTCCTTCCCAAAACTGATTTTTCCAGCGTTCATAAAGGCATGTCGTCCTTTTGCCAGGTGTCAATGGCAGTAACCAGGGATGGGCTCAATAATATGGTTAGGGGATCCTTCTTAGAACTAGAACCAGCTAGAACTTAAAATAAAACCTACAGTTCAAGTCTTTGGCTCTAACCATTTTTTCTCCCAGGTTTTAGGAATTAAAAACAGAAAACCTCTACTCACCTTTACAGGTGTTCCTTCCCCACTCACAAGAATCCAGGGTTCCTCGAGATACAAAACCACAAATACTACTTATTTGAATAAAATATTTTACATAAAAATGAGGAAACCCAAATAATATATGGAGGGCTATGGCCATCCTCACTGTCACAATTATTAATTTGCCCAACTTGTATTCCTATGTGCTTCAACATCAAAGCACACAGGAATTTTCATAACTGGCCCTGTGGATCCTGCTACTGCATGGCATGCAAGTGTGCTCTAGGTTTGCACCCCATCTTGCCAAAACCTGAACCAGCAGGTGTAGCTTAGACCTTGGTGCTATTCGGTCTGGTTTCATGAGGTCAGCTTGTCTACTACCCTGGTCCAACGTCAGCAAAGTCAGTTCCACCATCTGGTTCCACAAAAATCCATTCCATTGGTCCAGGTTAGTCCCCAAGATTTTGCTGTACACAGGGCTTAGTTTATTGGTGAGAAATCTGGAACAAAGCAACCCCCTGGATAAAGTTTTTGGTCTTTCAGAAGGACACTTATTGGGTTCCTTACCCAGCCAAATACAGAACCCACTACACAGGGTGACCAACTTTGTACATGGTAAATCTTGTAAAATTCTTATGCTCTTTCATGAACGCAGTAATTTGTTTAAAAAGAACCCTATCTTTCATAAAATCAGAACATAAAGAAACTTCAGATAATGCACCACACTTAAATTCGAACTATAGGTGAGCAAAATTATGTACATGAAAACTGCCAGCAGTTAATATTCTACTTTAGATGGAAGCAGTGAGCTCTCTCCCTGTAACCTGTAGCTCTGGGTCTTACAAGTAATTCTAAAGAACAATCTTTATTCTTCCCCCTTCCCCCCATTTGGTGCAATCTGGTATATTGACATATGTATATGCTCTTCACTCCCACTCATCCCCATTATGCTTACACTACCTCTTCATTCACTGGGTCAGATTCTCATTTACACCAAAGCCTCTTGACACTGTCAGTGGGGCAAAGAGTCTAGTGTAAATGAAAATAAAGCCAGTACACTCTTTGGCGCACATTTCTAGTGGTGCTTCTAATATAAGTTTGTTTGTCAACTGGTGTAGCCTCCCTCCGGTTAGAATTCAAAGACAGCAATTTTGTTTATAGAGCACAACAAATTATGAAATTCCCCTGTCCCTCACCTCTGATCTCCATTGCATACTTGGCTCTGATGCATGAGAGCTTATCATAGACTACAGGGAAACATTCGTGGAAGTCCCTTGACAAAATAGGGGCAGCACATCACTAGAGTATATGCATCATTCCTCCTGTGTTCAATAGATTAGACAGTCACATCCTTCAAAGATTAATTACACACTGCTCTTTGGATTGTCTGGAACTACAGGGAAACAAACATTGTGTTCTCGTCCGAGACTTTGGGTGTCACTTTTTCTAGTTCTCTAAAATCTCTCCTAATTAACTCCATCGGCAGAGGATCTGTATAGTGACATCTGAAACTGACTCATTTATGAATAATAATGATGGCTTAAAAATGCTTTTGCTGGCAAAACTGACAAACTTCACTAACATGAACTGTCATGCTGTGCCTAATCACTCTTTGGGTGGGGGCAAATGACTGGGAACAACTATGACTGTCTGTGTTTGTTAATGTCACGCACAAGCTCTAAGAAGGACTCAGAAGACAAAGTCCCTCCCCTCAGTCCCTTCCTTGACCCAGGAAAGAATTTGGCCCTATGTGTGAATTTGGCCCTATGGAATTTGCAAGCATAAATGCTGGGTTCCATTCCCAAATGCAGACTTTTGAACATTGTGATTGCTTGCATCTCTCATCTATAGTTATTGTGCCTTCTGTTCTGCCCATAGGCCTAACTACAGTAAGAAGTTAACCTACTAATCCAGGCAGCTGTCAACAAAGCCTTTGCAATGTTTCTTGGTCTGGTGCTTAAAACAGTGCTAGTGTAGGCAAGGCGCAAAATCTTTTCAGCAGCATGACAGAGTTTGCTGAGTTTGCTTTGTTACAGTGGCCAGTTATAGGAAGCCAATTCTAATGGCAGAACTGCCACACAGTGTTTATATATAAAGCAGTGTTGTGAGCGCACTTGATTATGAAGATGCTTTGAAATGTATGATCAGAAAATAAGATATAAGCCACTGAGGGTATTCAAACATGCTATGACATGCTTTTCCAAGGGTTAATAAACTGAAGCTGAATAAATGAGGAAAAATGGCAGCTCTTCTAGAAACTGAATGTCAGACATTATAAAAATGCCTCTATTTTCTATGTAATGTATAAAAATGTCCTGTCTAACACTGAAGTGGAAGATTGGACAAATGACCAGGGAGGAGTATAAAAATATTACTCAGGCATGCAGGAGTGAAATCAGGATGGCCAAATCACACTTGGAGTTGCAGCTAGCAAGGGATGTTAAGAGTAACAAGAAGGGTTTCTTCAGGTATGTTAGCAACAAGAAGAAGGTCAAGGAAAGTGTGGGCCCCTTATTGAATGAGGGAGGTAACCTAGTGGCAGAGGATATGGAAAAAGCTAATGTACTCTGCTTTTTTTGCCTCTGTCTTCACGAACAAGGTCAGCTCCCAGACTACTGCACTGGGCAGCACAGTATGGGGAGGAGGTGACCAGCCCTCTGTGGAGAAAGAAGTGGTTCGGGACTATTTAGAAAAGCTGAACAACCACAAGGTCATGGGGCCAGATGCACTGCATCCGAGGGTGCTAAAGGAGTTGGCGGATGTGATTGCAGGGCCATTGGCCATTATCTTCGAAAACTCATGGTGATTGGGGGAGGTCCCGGATGACTGGAAAAAGGCTAATGTAGTGCCCATCTTTAAAAAAGCGAAGAAGGAGGATCCAGGGAACTACAGGCCAGTCAGCCTCACCTCAGTCCCTGGAAAAATCATGGAGCAGGTCCTCAAGGAATCAATTCTCAAACACTTAGAGAAGAGGAAAGTGATCAGGAACAGTCAGCATGGATTCATCAAGGGCAAATCATGCCTGACTAATCTAATTGCCTTCTATGACGAGATAACTGGCTCTGTGGATGAGGGGAAAGCAGTGGATGTGTTGTTCCTTGACTTTAGCAAAGCTTTTGATAAGTCTCCTACAGTATTCTTGCCAGCAAGTTAAAGAAGTATATGGGCTGGATGAATGGACTATAAGGGGGATAGAAAGCTGGCTAGATTGTTGGCCTCAACAGGTAGTGATCAATGGCTCCATGTCTAGTTGGCAGCCAGTATCAAGCGGAGTGCCCCAAGGGTCGTTTCAATATCTTCATAAATGATCTGGAGGATGGCGTGGATTGCCCCCTCAGCAAGTTTGCAGATGACACTAAACTGGGAGGAGAGGTAGATACGCTGAAAGGTAGGGATAGGATACAGACGGACCTAGACAAATTAAAGGATTGGGCCAAAAGAAATCTGAGGTTCAACAAGGACAAGTGCAGAGTTCTGCACTTAGGATGGAAGAATCCCATGCATTGCTACAGACTAGGCACCAAGTGGCTAGGCAGCAGTTCTGCAGAAAAGGACCTAGGGATTACAGTGGACAAGAAGCTGGATATGAGTCAACGGTGTGCCTTTGTTGCCAAGAAGACAAACAGCATTTTGGGCTGTATAAGTAGGAGCATTGCCAGCAGATTGAGGGATGTGATCATTCTCCTCTATTTGGCATTTGTGAGGCCTCATTTGGAGTACTGTGCCCAGTTTTGGGCCCCACACTACAAGAAGGATGTGGAAAATTAGAAAGAGTCCAGCGGAGGGCAACAAAAATGGTTAAGGGGCTGGAGTACGTGACTTATGAGGAGAGGCTGAGGGAACTGGAATTATTTAGTCTGCAGAAGAGAAGAATGAGAGGGGATTTGATAGCTACTTTCAACTACCTGAAGCAGAGGGGGGCGGGGTTCCAAAGAGGATGGATCTAGACTGTTCTCGGTGGTAGCAGAGGACCGAACAAGGAGTAATGGTGTCAAGTTGCAGTGGGGGAGGTTTAGGTTGGATATTAGGAAAAACTTTTTCACCAGGAGGATGGTGAAGCACTGGAATGGGTTACCTAGGGAGGTAGTGGAATCTCCTCCCTTAGAGGGTTTTTAAGGTCAGGCTTGACAAAGCCCTGGCTGGGATGATTTAGTTGGGGACTGATCCTGCTTTGAGCAGGGGGTTAGACTGGATGACCGCCTGAGGTCCCTTCCAACCCTGATATTCTATGGTTGCCTGTGATATACAGGGAACTCTTTCCCCATTCTGATTAGAAAATCACAGTTGATACCCAGCAAAGACTGAGCTGAATGAAAATTTAGATTAGTGCATTAAATTAGAGTAGTGATATGTGTCCTCTAGAAAACATTCTCCAATAAACTGCTGTGACAGGGTCGGGCCAGATGGCTACAGGAGAGTGATAGAAGGCAGATATATTAGCCCCAGGTTAAGTAGGCCCTATTTCCCTGGGTAAGGTAACAGGGAAGGTTCCAGAACAATCAGGAACCTTCTGGAAACAATTAAGACAGGCTGATTAGAACACCTGCAGCCAATCAAAAAGCTGCTAGAATCAATTAAGGTAGGCTAATCAGGGCACCTGGGTTTAAAAAGGAGCTCACTTCACTTTGTGGTGTGCATGTGAGAAGCTGGGAGCAAGAGGTGCTAGGAGCTGAGTGAGAATGCGTACTGTTGGAGGACTGAGGTGTACAAGCGTTAACAGACACCAGGAGGAAGGTCCTATAGTGAGGATAAAGAAGGTGTTGGGAGGAGGTCATGGGGAAGTAGCCCAGGGAGTCGTAGCTGTTGCACAGCTGTTCCAGGAGGCACTCTAAACAGCTGCATTCCACA
This sequence comes from Chelonia mydas, assembly GCF_015237465.2. Classification (NCBI taxonomy): domain Eukaryota; kingdom Metazoa; phylum Chordata; order Testudines; family Cheloniidae; genus Chelonia; species Chelonia mydas. The sequence continues at coordinate 80,342,079 of NC_051245.2, forward strand.
GTGCCCTGGGCTGGAAGCCAGAGTAGAGGGCGGGAGCAGGTTCCCCCCAAACCTCCCAACTCCTGGTCAGACACAGGAGGAGTTGACCTGGACACTGGGTTCACAAAAACGGCCAAACTGAGGGCTGCTGTGAAGCTCCAAGGCGAGCAAATCTGCCAATAAGCGCAAGACCCACCAAGATAGAGGAGGAACTTTGTCACACTGCCCAACTTTAAGATATTTAAGGAATTTCATCAAATGCATGCTTCACTCCCAAGATAACTGAAGCAAAAAGGATTTTGTTGCAATAGCTGTATTCAAGTGCAAGCAAAATCTACAGTGTTCTTACTAGGGTCTTTCACTGGTAACTGATATATTGTCATACATCCAGTCAAATGTCCTCTTCTGAATGCTGGCCGGACTCCTGTGAGGAAATCCCATTGCCATATCCAGTATGATTTAGGCCTGTGGGAGTCTAAAGAGTCCAGGAAATGCCCGTATTTTGGGAACTCTAGGCTCACTTTCAAAGGACAAAGGTCCCCTATCTACCCCCAGACCCCTCTGAGAGCTGAGACCTCACATTCTAACTCACTAGTCCCTGTTACCACTGCTTACCCTCTCAGGTTCCCCCCCTTAGCTCAAATATACCCTCTCCTAGAACTCCAACTGAGTGGGTAGTCTGGGTCCACCGATGAGGTTCACTTACAAGATGCTCTTTGAAAAGCTTAGTACATATCACATCCAGGCTTACTTCGCTCAGGATTCTAGCACTATTGCTCTTTACTTAAGCCAGAGAAATATACAGAGTACACATAATACAGAAAACAACAACCATCCTCTCACTCTAGCTTGCCCTTCCCTTAGGGGACCATCTGAAGTAAGGTAGGCAGGGTTCCCTCTGCTTCATCAGACTCCTGCAGCAACTTCCCTCACTTGAGCTGGTGAAAATGGTCAAAGACACCACCCCACCCGCAAATAAATCCTGCTCTCTTTTTGATCTTCCAGTCCCTGTCAGGTGACTCCTGAATCAGTCTCCTCACGTGATCCCAGTCCCTACCTGGTGACTTCATTGCCAGATGACCTCCCCTTGACAAACCACTTTTACTATGTAGAAGCCAGGATATTGCTTATGATGTTTGTATTTGAATAGACAGCCATCCTGATTTAACAACCCTCTATTGTCAATCCACCTGTGATTTTAGTTCAACATGGAAGTAAAAGGACAACAGAAGACAAAAAGCTGCATCTTCAAAATGGAGTTTGCCGTGTGGTAAAGATACATAGAGAGCTCTATCTCGCACGCAATTCATAAGTTGCACAGACAGACTGCCCAAACTGCCGTGTGTGTATATATACTTTCAGCCTAGACCAGAATTTAATGAAGTTTTTGCCCCACAATTTACTTGCTGTTTTCATTTTTTCTTTGAAAACATGTAAGGGTTATGCAATGACTGGAATCCTGTGTAGGTTTTCAAGCTCTGGCATGATGGTCTCCACATCATACCCACACTGCCTTCTGCTAACCCAGAGCCCCCATTTTCCTCCCATGCATCCTTCTCCCCCCACATAGGCAGAAAGCTACTTGATGTGTGTGGTTTAGTGGATTTGTTTGGGGAATGATTTCTAGATCATTACAGGGGGGCCTTCTTTCTCTGCATATTAATTCATCTTGTTACCCCTAGGGTGTTTCTCTCTCTCTCTCTCTCTCTCTCTCCTTCCAACCACTAACAGCCATGAGTTCCACCCAGCTCCCTCTCTGCCATTGCTCCATTTATGCAACTCTGCATCAGTTCAAAAACTCTACGTTGGGACCTTTTATTTACGTGGAAACAGTTTTTACTAGTGATATAAACCTGCCAATAAACACCATCTCCTTCATCTCCCTGGAACTAGTCAAAGGCAAGAGTCCTCCCCAAGAAACAGATTAAGTGAAGATTACAGCCTTTTTCTAGTTGTAATCTTTCACACTGCAATGGCTGACCTAATTGGGATAAACCATCTTGACCACAGCTGTCTTGGAGGGGTGGGACGTAGGTTCACCTTCCCACTAGAACCATTCATCCACCCTATGGGAAAAATAAATTTTCAATATGTTTAAAAATCTCATTTAAAGTTTTCCTCCATGTGATATTCCTCTTGTGAAGTTGTTAATCTATAGGAATTCCTGCAGCCTCAGGGTGAAAACTTAAACTAGATGGAACTGCTGAGTATGCAGTTATACAGTGTAGTTTCTTGGTAAATTAATTGAATGATCACAAAAAAGTAATAACTTCTTCCACTATCCATACCACAGGGAAATTTACCAAACTATGTCAAAATGAAACCCACGGACTTTCCAGAGTACCAGGGAGAGTACTCTCTCCATTTTAAATTTTCTATTTTGAGCAAGTTAATATTGAATAGAAAATTTATTATGAAATATTTTAGGTTATTTTCAATTTAATCATTTATCCTTCATTTAATTAAAAAGAATTGTATTTAAATAGACTCAGCCCTTGAGGAAATCATCAATTCTTTCTATAAACAGTTTAAAGGTCTATGACTTAATTTCCCATGTAACCTTTCCATAATCATGACTCATAACACATACATATATCCATGACTCTGTACCTGTACATTTTGATGTGTATCAACATTAACCTTAAAGAATCTTTTGACATTTCTGATGATACTGTTCTAGCTAAATATCATACCTAAAGTTATTTTGCTTCTATGTGCACAGTAAACCTCTTACCTTCTTTCCAAACTTTGTTTCATGGTCCTGAAGTCTGCAGAAAGAACTTCTTGATATCAAGGGCATTATTCACACTTTTAAAGTAAAGCATATTCCTAGGTGCTTTGCAGGATTGTGGCCAGTACTTGGCAATTTGCAGGGCTGAGGCCTCAGAGTGCACCAAATCTGAGTTGCACATTAGCAGGGATCCTAGTTTTCCACGATTAAAAAAAACCAAAATTCTCCAATTAAAAAAAAAAACATAAAAATCTGTTTCCATGATTAAAATGAAATGCTGGACTTTAGTTTCCCTACACACAATATATGTAGAATCATAGAACTGGAAGGAACCTTGAGAGGTCAGCTAGTCCAGTCCCCTGCACTCAAAGCAGGACTAAATATTATCTAGACCATCCCTGACATGCGGTTGTCCAACCTGCTCTTAAAAATCCCCAGTTATGGAGATTCCACAACCTCCCTAGGCAATTTATTCCAGTACTTAACCACTCTGACAGTTAGGAAGTTTTTCCTAATGTCCAACTTAAACTGCCCTTGCTGCACTTTAAGCTCATTGCTTCTTATCCTATCCTCCGAGGTTAAGAACAACAATTTTTCTTCCTTCTCTTTGTAACAACCTTTATGCACTTGAAAACTGTTATCGTGTCCCCTCTCCATCTTCTCTTCTCCAGACTAAACAAACCCAATTTTTTCAGTTTTCCCCTCATAGGCCATGTTTTCTAGACCTTGAATCATTTTTGTTGCTCTTCTCTGGACTTTCTCCAATTTGTCCACATCTTTCCTGAAATGTGGCACCCAGAACTGGACACAATACTTCAGTTGAGACCTAATCAACGTGGAGTAGAGCGGAAGAATTACTTCTCGTGTCTTGCTTCCAATACTCCTACTAATACATCCCAGAATGATGTTTGCTCTGTTGCGCGCGCGCACGCGCACACACACACACACACACACACTCAAAGTTACACTGTTGACTCGTTACTATACCAGAGGATTTCTGTATGATTTTTAATATTATATAGTTTAAAGATCCCAAATTAATGTTAATTAGAAGGCCAAACTGCTCAGCACATCCTGAGACAGAAAGTCTCTTCTCAGAAGAGATAAGACTTTGCAAAAACAACTGTTCTTCTGAACAGCGCACACACTCCCACCCTTCTCACATTCTTTATCTTGCTTGTTATGTAGTACGGGGGTTAAGCAGTTTCATTACACCCTAAGAGTTGTTAAAGTCAGAAGAAATATATGTTGAAATAAAGCTCGAGGAAAGCATGTGAATGGATGTTGTGTGTAAATATTAGATGAATGGTTAGGAGTGCCAGCCTAAGAGTTACCACTTTAGTATCAATTGGCCAAAGAATGCGCTAAGTGGAGATAACTGGATGACCCCCGGAGGGTAGACTGGAATCCACCCAACAGCCTGAAGGATGGGAGAACCGAAGAACAAGATGGCATCTAACAGCACAGAGCCATCAGGGGTGTGCCATCTGCTGACTGATTCAGCAACAGCATGATAAAGCCACCTCCATAGACTGGCATAGGAATAAAACTCTTATAAAAACAGACCCAAAAGACTAAGAACTTTGAGTCTGATTCTGCAACCACCCTCCAGGAGCATCGGATGCGCATCTGACAAAGACTCGGCTCCACCCTCATGGCCAGGTTACCTGGCCAGTAACTTGGCATGAGCAACCTCTAGGCTGATAAGTATAACAACTTTGCAGAACTTGTATGTGTGTAGGAGTGAATGGGATGTAGTAAATATGACTGTTTACTTGCTTTGCCTCTTTTGGTATTTTGTGTGAGTGCATGGGGTACAATGTTTATGATTACTTGTTTACTGTGCCTCTTTTTGTATTCACAATAAACGTGTCATTTTGTCTTTTCACCTTTTAAAAAACCCTGTTGGGTTTTATTTTATTGATATAACATCATATATAGCTTGTGTTCCCCTATGACCCCTAGATCCCTTTCCATAGTACTCCTTCCTAGGCAATCATTTCCTATTTTGTATGTTTGCAACTGATTGTTCCTTCCTAAGTGGAGTACTTTGCATTTGTCCTTTATTTGAATTTAATTCTATTTACTTCAGACCCTTTCTCCAGTTTGTCCAGATCATTTGGAATTTTAATCCTATCCTCCAAAGCACTTTCAACCCCTCCCAGCTTTGTATCACAAACTTTATAAGTGTACTCTTTATGCCATTATCTAAATCATTGATGAAGATATTGAACCAGACCCAGAACTGATCCCTGCAGGACCCCACTCATTATGCCTTTCCAGCATGACTGTGAACCACTGATAACTACTCTCTGGGAATGATTTTCCATCCAGTTTTATGTACCCACCTTATAGTAGCTCCATCTAGGCTGTATTTCCCTAGTTTGTTTATGAGAAGGTCATGCGAGCCCGTATCAAAAGCCTTACTAAAAACAAGATATATGACATCTACCACTTTCCCCCCATCCACAAGGCTTGTTACTCTAATATAGGTATCAGTTGAACACTATGTTTTATTGATAAACAGTAGGACCCATTTATCTGAGCCTCCATTATCTAGCTGTTTGTACTAACCAAACCCATCCACGGCCCAGTGCTGACAGCCCAAGCGCCCCATCCCTTCTTAAAATAAGGGATAGAAAGCTTTTTGCCATTCTTCTCTTTATCCCAGTTTTTGATTATCTGATCTGGCTCCAGTCCCAATTAGATCAGATAAATGGGGTTCCACTGTAAATTTAAAGCACGCTCAAAAATCAACCACAAGAGGGGGAGGTTGCACACATTGAGTACGTGGTACTTTCAGTAAAATTTAGTGGGGGTTTTTTGTGAAAATATAACTAAAGATTCAGTGTTTTTAAAAAAACACTAACTCCCCATTTTTCCATGGCAAATGGATTTCTAGGATCCCTGCACATTAGGTATAGATACAATATTTCTATATAGGTTTTCTTTTGCTGACTTTTATTTTCCAGCCAAAATGTAGATTTCAGACTTTTCCCATTCTGATGTCCTATTCTCCCACTTATAAATACTTCCAGAGAGGGCAATCATCATGGTATATTTGTTCTGAAATAAAGGTGTTGTGTGCTCTATAAAAGCATACCCACGTAAATTCATCAGGAGATACTTGATATGAATCTATACATATTGGACTAAATCCTCCAGATGAACTGACTTGAGGGAGGCTTTTTGTGATACCCAATTCTCAGGCTACAAGAACAGAGTCCAGTCCCAAAAAGCAACTTAGAGCAATATCAGACCTGCTGTAAGATAAATAAGCTGCATTATCCCCAGGGACCATTGCAGCAGCTGTAACTCATTGGAGCACAAGGATTATTCTAATCAAGCCCACCTTTCTACAACCATAAGAATGGCTATACTGGGTCAGACCAATGGTCCATCTAGCCCAGTATCCTGTCTTTTGACCCTGGTCAGTGCCAAATGCTTCAGAAGAAATGAACAGAACAGGGCAATTGTCAAGTGATTCATCGACTCAGAGGCTTAAGAACACCCATAGTATGAGGCTGCGTCCCTGACCATCTTGGCTAATAGCCATTGATGGACCTATCTTCTATGAACTTATCTAATTCTTTTTTTGGAACCCAGTTATAGTTTTGATCTTCACAACATCCCCTGGCAAAGAGTTCCACAGGTTTATGTTGCATGAAGAAGTACTTCCTAACATTAGTTTTAAACCTGCTGCCTATTAATTTCATTAGGTGACCCTGGTTCTTTTGTTCTGTGAAGGGATAAATAACACTTCCCTATTCACTTTCTCCACACCAACCATGCCTTCATATACCACAGGTTGTGAGAAGGGGCACAAGGAGGATCCCTGCATGGCTGGAGCAGCACAAAACAGCCTTAGAGCTGAGGATCTGGTATATTATAACTAAGTTTTTCCAATTTTAGGCCCTAGTCTTCCAAGTATTCACACACCTGCTTAACTTTAGTCAGATGAATAGCCCTGTTGAAGCTAATGAATAATATTAAGTATATGCCTAAATGTTTACAAAAGTTGGTGCTTCACTAAATAAATCACACCCAATCAAAAACTTTTATTGTTATAAAATATGTATTGAAAATACTCCAAATCTGCCATTTCTTCATCTTGAAAATTTGTAAATGGGAGATGGTAGACTTTAGGGATCACCCACATTAATTGGGAGCTCAAACTCAAGAGTATAAGGTTTTGAAGAAAGCAAGTTTTTTTTTTATAATTCAGTGAAAATATTTTTTTTAAAAACGTGTTTACTTATGAAATGTGACATAATGTGCCTAAAAAACACTACAAATCAAATACTGAAACCCAGAAAGCCTATTAAGTCAGTAAGTAACAATAAATATCTGAGGACAATTTATTCTAAGCAGAATTTTAAAAAATAGATACTGATTCTATGTTTTGTTTTTTCCCCTGCCCCCAGATGTTCCTTTTCCTAAAGAGCATTTGAATCTTTTCAGCATTCTAGATTTCCTCAAGAAAGGAACCTCAGAGTAGAGATTTTATATTTTGCCAAATATAGAACTCTGTTGGAAAAAATGTCTATGCCTAAAAGGCTTTTTTAAAAAATGTTTATACATAATTTGCTCTAGCTACATCCTGCAAGAAAGCAACAAATAAAAGATAATGATTTCAAAGAGTCTAATCAATTTCCAACAACTAAACTTATAAAGCAAATATACAGTTTCTTCAAAATGCCTTTTATGCTGCTAAACTGGATATATACCTTGAAGTAAGAAAATAACTTCTCCAAATAAAGTTCAGATGGCAAGTTGAATTAGCATAAAATGCCTCCAGAAAGCATCAGCCTGCAAACACAATATTTTTTCACAAGGTGGCACAATTACTCTTAATATTTATGAATGAATCTCTTCAGCTGTTAATCTCCATTTAAGTAGCCTCTTCAAATAAATCTTTGTAGCATTAATTGTTCTATAACCAACCTATTTATATTAAAACAACACAGAAGGTTTAAAGTAGACTTTGAATACCATGAGTCTGATGCAAAGTCCATTATGAGCTTCTACTGACTTCAATGTGGATTTTAATAAAGAATATATGAAATATATTTGATTTTAACAAACATTGAAAATAGTTACAACTACAAAAACTATAATTTAAAAGATTGTTTCACAAAGAGGTATTACTCTATACTTCTTAATTGAGTTTGAATTGACTTTTTTCTTTGCACTTTCACAGTGTCTATTGCAGGTCACTATCCAATTATATGTTGCTGGATTAGGAAGGTTGCATAACCATGGAGAACAAGAAGATCCATACCCTATGGAACAAGGTGTGCAATGCCAGTTTTGACAAACCTACCACTTTGCAATGACAGTCTCAGATCCACTGTAGACTTCACTCTGGATGGCCATAAATGACAATCAAGCTCATGGGAGTTATGTTGGGCCTCCAAAATTAGGGCTCAGATGGCTATTTAGCCAAGGAAGAATTCTTAAATGGCCTGAATGATCCAAAGCATCTTTTACTGGCTGACACCTCTGAAGCTGTATTTAGCCGGATTGAAAATATATTCCCCTAAGTGGCAAGTAAGGATGGACCTATCCTCAAATAATTATATGATCAGAAAAAGTGCTGCCCACTTCTCATTTTCAGGTGACATTGTAAATAAGAACAGGTGTTCGCATGACACCATGGCATTGCTAGATATTTACATGCCAGGTATGCTAAATATTTATATACCCCTTCATGCTTTGGCCACCATTCCAGAGGACATGCTTCCATGCCAGTAATGCTCTTTTAAAAAAATAATGCATTAACTGAATTTCTGACTGAACTCCTTGGGGGAGAATTGTATGTCCTGTTCTGTTTTGCCTGCATTCCGCCATATATTTTGTGTTATGGCTATTTCGGATGACGACACAGCACATGTTGTTAATTTTACGAACACTTTCACAGTAGATTTGACAAAATGCAAAGAAGGTACCAATGTGAGATTTCTAAAAGTAGCTACAGCACTCGACCCAAGGTTTAAGAATCTGAAGTGCCTTCCAAAATCTGAGATGGATGAGGTGTAGAGCATGTTTTCAGAAGTCTTAAAAGAGCAACAGTCAGTGTGGAAACTACAGAACCTGAACCACCAAAAAAGAAAATAGCATTCTTGACATCATCTCACTCAGATGATGAAAATGAACACGGGTCAGTCAGCACTGCTTTGGATTGTTATTGAGCAGAACCCATCATCAGTATGGAAGCATGTCCTCTGGAACAGTGGGCGAAGCATGAAGGGACATATGAACCTTTAGGGCATCTGGCACATAAATATCTTGCGACGCCGGCTACAACTATGCTATGCAAACACCTGTTCTCACTTTCAGGTGACATTGTAAACAAGAAGTGGGCAGCATTATCTCCTGCAAATGTAAACAAACTTGTTTGTCTGAGTGATCGGCTGAACAAGAAGTAGGATGGAGTGGACCTGTAGCCTCTAAAGTCTAAAGTTTTACATTGTTTTATTTTTGAGTGCAGTTATTTTTTGTACATAACTCTACATTTGTAAGTTCAATTTTCATGATAGAGATTGCACTACAGTACTTGTATTAGGTGAATTGAAAAATACTGTTTTTACGGTGTGAATATTTGTATTAAAATAAATATGAAGTTAGCACTGTACACTTTGTATTCTGTGTTCTAATTGAAAACAATATATTTGAAAATGTAGAAAAATCCAAAAATATTTAAATAAATGGTATTCTATTATTGCTTAACAGAGCAATTAATCACACAATTAATCATGATTAACTTTTTTAATTGCTTGACAGCCCGAATAAAATTCCTAAAAAACTGGAAACAACTTTTTCTATTTTGCAATCGTCTTGTGAACATCCTCTTCTGCAATGTTTTGAAAATGCATGACTACTGCACCAAAAGACATAACTCAAAAATATTACCAATCCACCTCTCTGAGGGCAGAAGAAAGTGTTTTTAAGATTTCCACAGTTTACCTCTGGAACTTAAATTTTAGTTTAGATTTGTAGGGCTAAATTCTACCCCAGTTTATACCAGTAATCTGAAGCAACTCCATTTATTTCAGCAGTTTCTGTGGCATTATTTCAGATCTGCACCACTGTCAGGGTGCAATGCAACTTCATGTTCTCAAATTCAGAAGCTACAATGCTTTGGAGGCAATGTTGTTTAGGGTCAAAAAAATACTGATGTGATCTGCAGTCTGGCTCCTTTCTTTGATCAGTTCTGCCAGGGTTGGAAAAGTTCCACCTGGGGCACTGGTGGTGGGAGGGATGAAAGAAAAGGTGCTTACTGCTTTGTCCCCTTTGCCCCATTGGCACTCACTTCTCTCCTCTCTATAGTCTGTGACTCCTTTTTTTAAAAGGAGAGAACAGAGGAAATATGCCCTTCTCTCCCTCCCTCCCCCATTCCCATTTGAGGGGAAAGAGTCAATGTTTGCCCAGATGAGACTGAGTCATCAATTCCTTTTGCTTGACACATTGGTGACATGTTTTGCTTTGAGCAGCCATTACAAAACGTACACTCACTACATGATAAAGTGAAGCAGGGGTTTACTAAACATTCTCTAGCTGTTCAGAAATACATTTTGCAGTTATAAAAACCTAGAATGTTTCGATACAATGGAAAACCTGGGACAATTCAGGTGTCCTGAAAAAGTTCACAGAACTCTGAATTTTTATCTGAAAATCTGGGACTGCCCCAGTTTAAAAAAAAAATCTTTACCTTGAGGCTTAGTAATTACGGGACTGTGACTTCTCTTTTGAAAACATCTACATGGCCTAGTGAAACTAAATGATGGGGGGGTTATTGTCATTACTTGGACTATTTTGTATACTTGCAACTGCCTTAATTTATCTTGTTTTGTTTTCTTTTGTTAGCTTTTTGTTTTGTTTTTAATTTCTCGATTTTTGGATTGGTTGAATTTTCTTTATTCTGTCATGATCATCTCAAATGAAATGATGCATTCATCTGAATGCAAAACAATATACAGTAAATGGGATATCAGCATTAAATCTGATCTTTACATGGCTTTTCTAGGGAAAAAGAAGAAAACACAAACAAATTAAAACATCCATAACAGGATACGCATTAATAAGCTATTTGTGGCTACCTTGAATTTATTGTTTCAAGCAACTGAGAAATGTTTCAGTAATCTATCTATTAATGCATGACTTGCTGCTATTAGAGCTTGGCTCCCTTATTTCACAATTTGTGTTTTTGTTTGTTTGTTTGTTTGTTTTAAATAAGACCATGAGAAAGAATGAACTGTTATGCGCAGGTCATCAAAAGGTGCTGATATAGCTTACAACAAGGGGTTTTCCCTCCTCTCTGTTTGCAAGCAAGTTTAGTCTTGGAGGAAAATGCTGTGGTGATGCTTCTCTATTGTAGCTTCTTTGGGGAAGCTGAGGCAAGGATGGAAAGGGGGTTTGTTCACTGCCTTAATCTTTTTCTAACTAAAGTCAGGTCTTGGGACACTGTTGCTCCCTGGGAACCAAGCATGGATGGTCTGCTGAGAATTCTGACAGAAGGAATTGCTTGTGTGGTGTTGTGACACATTAATACTGGGAGAGAAGTAATGTGTAAATAAAACAAGTTACACTAACAATATACCCAGACTACATCACTGATTTCTTCTCAAATGGGAAGCCAACTTGTAAGGCCTGTGACAACTGCTACCCCTCAGAGAGGCTACAAAACTCTGATGACAGACTTAAGCATTATATCCTTCCTTTATGAAAAACAGTTCTAAGAGATGCAGGAAATGTATTATAGATCCCTTTCTCTAATAATTTGATTAGGCTAGATCATCTCCCCTGGCTCCAGCCTCCCACATATAAAGCCACGGGAGATGATGTCTTCCATGAAAATCTTCCCCACAGCATGCAGTTGGGATCAAGGTATGCCTCTTTGTGATGAAGGCTATGGAGGCTGCTCCAAAACTGGAGGCACTACCAGCATTTGTTGAAGGATTTGAGCAGAGTCCTAGTAGCCCCGTGCTGGCTGTGGTCCACAGTTCACTGGCTGTGACTCTGCAATGGACCCATGGTGTCAGGGACCCTCCCCAGCTACAGGGATGCATTATAGACTTTCTCTAGGTAAGATTTATGGAGCCAGATTGGGGGTGGGGGATGCACATTCCTCCAGCCTCTTCTGTAACCACTCAATACCATTCCCGCTGTTTTGACCCCATGCCATATGGGCAGCCCTCCACAGGTTCTAAAGAGAGTGGGAGTCGGAGGGAAGATTTGTGTGTACAGACCCCTCTATCAGGGAGAGTGTGATCTGGTCCACTTTGTGGGTTTTTTCTTTTTTCTTTTGGCAGTTTTACATTTTGATAAAATATAGTAGAGAGGATGTGAGCAATTCTGACTTGGAGGAAAGAAAATACTATAAGATTGCCAATATAAACCACACTATATTGCCATTATCACAACACTTGATAAATAACTATCACTTTACTACCTGTCCTGCGAATCCTACTCCTGGAACTATTTGCACAGTAAGGAGTATTTACATGAGTAAGGGTTACAGAATTAGGCCTATAGTATGGGCTCCTTGGCTTCTGCCATTTAATTTTTAAATTTGGTTCTACTCCAAAAAGTGACTGTAAAAGTAGCATCACAAGCATCATATTTGTTGTCTCTCAATGACTTCTATTTTATATAGATTCTTATATCACACATCATTGTAATATCTTGCTGCTTTCCAGTATTGTACAAAGCAACGTGACTACAGTACTTTTTCAGATCATATGTGCTCACTTTACAAGTAAAAAGGTAGATTTTCTAATGGTCAGCCCTGCAAACTCAACTTGGCTCTAAAATTCAAGTTGTCACCGTATTTTTGCTTTCTCATATATCACCACCAGCACTAAAGGTTCTGTGGGATAAATTCTGCTGTCAGCAATACCTATGTAACTTCACTGACATCAAATTGGACATTGCCCTCTATCTGAAACTTCATAAATGATTCAGTGGATGATAGCAAAGAGGTAATATAGTCCAATTCCCTCTTTGTTAGCTGTATCGGCTCTGCAGAGGTAACAGGGGTAAAAATGTATTTTGCTTTCTAAAGTAGATCTGACTTGGAATACACCTGGGGAGAAGGGGTTTTTTTGGGGTTTTTTTTTTTTTTTTTTTTCCTTTTTTGTTAGTTTGGTGTGTGGTTTCTTTTTTTTTTTTTTTTTTTTTTTGAGTAAAGGGCTATTTGTACATAAGACCTGACAAGATGCTATGCCCATTGAAGTCAATCAAAAAAGACTTCCATCGATTTCAATGGATCGTGGACTGGACCATAGTCACTTTCAGAGAAGAACTGCACATTGAAATGGATATGATAATGCTTAAAACTATACTCAGAATGAAGACCCTGGAGTTTGAGAGGATAAGAATAAACAAACAGAATAAATCTATTCCTTGGATAACGTACCATTAGTGCAAACAGTAATGCTGACTACTAGGATATATCAATAACAAATATATACTTATGAAAAATGTTACAAAGGAATGTTAAGATTTACAAATATTTTATGATTGATGCATATGTGTCCACATACAGTATATCTGTATTTGGGTACTTAAGAATGATTGCATTTATGAGGGGAATTTAAATATTAATGGCTTCAGAAATTAGCCCTGCAGGAATATTGACAATACTCAGTCTCTTGGGCATGTAATCCATATTATCCATGGACTGAGCAAATGTTTTAAAATGTTTTGGATTGTATGGTCTAGTAATTAGAAGTACATGAAATCTTCTGTCTGAATTCATTTTTTTAAGTAAAGAAACAATTGTTAAACCCTTTTACTGCTTCTTAATGATGTTTAAAGATCAAGGGTGAAATCTGGCTCTACTGAAGTCAAGGAGAATTTTACCATTTGCTTCAAAAGGGCTAGGGTTTTACCTAGGGTCCCAGGATTGTTCTTTTCTCTTCAAGTTTCCTGCCTTTTTCCTTGCACCACCAATTTTCTGCCTTTTCAAAGCACATGAAATGCCACGAATATCAGGTCTTCACTTCTCCCTCTTTGTTGAAGAACATTGGTGACTTCTTTGGAGGGTCTTGAATGGTCTCATGTGAGGCTCCAAGCTGAAATACAGCTGCAAATGGGACTATTATTCAGACCCTCTCAATATTTTGTACCAAGAGTCTCCAGCGAAGAGAACGAAATGAAGACTGATGTTTGTCTGGTGTTCCTTTTTATTATTATTAATTTTTTATTATTTTATTTATTTTAAAAGGACAGATGAAAAAATCTAAAGCTTCTTTGGTACAACATACAATTCAAAATAAAACAAATTGACTTTTGCAATGCAGTTAACCTTTGTTTCCTTCAATATGGACCACCACTCATGCTACATGAATTGACAAATGTGGCATTAGCTTAATATCACTAAACAACATCTGAGTTAACAGCTAATATACTGACTTCTGGATGATTGTCTTCATAGTAAAGTTATAATTTATAAAAATCTTATTACCCCATAATCTCTCTTTAGAGCTAAATTTCTTAGTACACCTACTGTAGTACATTTTAGATTATTTCTGGTTTCTTGAATAACAGCCCTAACATGTTTTGAAATACGTTATTGCTTAATACAATACACTTCCTATGAAAGGAGACTGTATGTTTTAGCAAAGCAACAAATAGCTACATTAAAAACCAGAATGAGATTACAATGCCCAGTCAAATGTACTTGTTTTCTTGGAAACAGCTGCTGAGGAGTCAAAGTGAAGCTAGGGATGGGGTTCAACCCACTGGGTTAACTGACTGACTAGGTTCTGCTCCAATCACCAGTCTGCATTATGAGAGGCTGTGGCAGTTGTTGACAATTGTGGTAGCTGAGCTGGAATCTGAAGCTTGATAGCAAAGCAAGACAAATAACTTAAAATAGAAGAGTGTCTGGCAAGATGCAGTTTAAGGAAGATAAGGAGCTTGATTCATCCTTAACTTAGCTGACGTAACATAGGCTACAGTCCCTCCACACACACCCATTGCAAAACTGGTTTGAGGGTGTATGTGATAATGCAATCCATACTGCTGAGAGTCTGGAACTGACCAGTGCAGCCACAAAGGTGTTTCTAGGATGCATTGATTCAGCACATCCTCTGGGAACCTTCGTGGAGTGGGCTACACTTCTAAATCTAAGTGGAAGGCTGAGTCTGCCTAAACTTGAATCCTATCTAGGACACAGATGCCTGTACTGGTGGAAGAATATCCAAGGGGCATCCCCTCTAGAGATTCCTGACCAGGATTTGGGAACAAGCAGATAAGATCCAGGATCCGGAGAAACCATCCCAAGTTTTACACTGAGCCCAGTGCATGCTAGGGATGGACTTCAGGAGTTTAGTCAGTGATATTTGTGCTAAGAAGAAAGGATCAATAAAGCTTTTAGTGTGAGTGCCTTGATTTAGGCAGCTCCCCAATAACCCGAGACATAAAAAACTAAAGGGAAATGCTGGAAAGAGAAAATCAAACTTGCATATGAGTTAAAGAATATTAAAGGTTAGTATTTAGAGAGAAAGGAAACAGGAAAAATGCAGAAAAAATACAGGTTTATTAGCAGTTCATAAATAAGAACTGCCATTCTCCAGTATCACAGCAGAAGTGTCTCAGCAAGATAAAAGGAAACAGCCAAGAAGCAACTGTGGGTGAGTACAAACATGATTTCTCTCCCCACCCCCCACCTCCTTAGGTGATGTTTGTAACTGTCTCCTGCATTGGGTTTTGAACTAGCATATAAGGAAATTTTTCTTGAAGACTAGGAGCAATTAACAGGTTAAGAGAACATTTTGGACTAACCAGCTCTAGAATATTTGTCTCCCCAACTATGGTATGGCAGACGTCCATCTTGAAAGACAACAGTGTAAGCACCAAAGCAGTTCAGTTACTATGTCTCATGCTGCAGCAGAACGAGTGGCTAAAATGTCCAATTTTCAAGTTACAGTCCTTACCATAGATAATGCAGGCATAAAGCACAGGGTCAGAAGATGAAGCCAGCACACTACTAGTGCTTGAGGCCTGCTGTACTTTTGTGTTCATTCTTCTCTTTTTAAGCCCTGTCACAGACATCCCAACTTTTTTGGCAAAGATGGCAAAAATTTGTCTTGTTTGCTTTTGCCAACTGATCATCAAGAGCAAATAATGCATTTGTTCTGTTTTGCCAGAAAAGTGGGGTGTGCCAAGGTACGTTCGGGGGAGGGAGAGTGTGTGTGTGTAAACGAGTGGTGACGTGAGGCGCCGGGTGGAAGAGCTTGGGTTGTCAGCCCTGGACAGCATGGGACTCGGTGGTCAGCTCCAGCCCTGGGTGGTACAGGGCTCAGGCCAGCCCCATGCAGTGTTTTGTTTTTACTTTGGGAAATAGATATCTCAACCATTTCTCTCCAGCCACTTCGACTGCCTGGTGCAGCACAGCCCTCCGGTATAGCCTGTTTTTAGCTAGGTCTTCCCAGAGGATGGTGTAAGTGTTGAACATTTTCATGTCCCTCTTGCAAATATCCTTGAGCCTGATCCTATGTCAGCCACTGGCCTTAGAGCATTCACAAGTTCTCCATACAGGAAATCTTTAGTAATGCATCCATTACTCATCTGGTAGATGACCAAGCCAATGGAGATATCTGTTTTTTGAGAATAGTGATTTAGATTTGGCAATTTTGCTTTCTTGAGAGTTTTGGTATTGGGAACTGTCAAGGTTCATTCCCTACTCTGAACTCTAGGGTACAAATGTGGGGACCTGCATGAAAGACCCCCTAAGCTTATTCTTACCAGCTTAGGTTAAAAACTTCCCCAAGGTACAAACTTTGCCTTGTCCTTGAACCCTATGCTGCCACCACCAAGCGTGTTAAACAAAGAACAGGGAAAGAGCCCGCTTGGAGACATCTTCCCCCAGAATATCCCCCCAAGCCCTACACCCCCTTTCCTGGGGAAGGCTTGATAAAAATCCTCACAAAAATTTGTACAGGTGAACACAGACCCAAACCCTTGGATCTTAAGAACAATGAAAAATCAACCAGGTTCTTAAAAGAAGAATTTTAATTAAAGAAAAGGTAAAAGAATCACCTGTGTAAAATCAGGATGGTAAATACCTTACAAGGTAATCAGATTCAAAACATAGAGAATCCCTCTAGGCAAAACCTTAAGTTACAAAAAGACACAAAAACAGGAATATACATTCCATTCAGCACAGCTATTTTACCAGCCATTAAACAAAAGGAAATCTAACACATTTCTAGCTAGATTACTTACTAACTTTACAGAAGTTTCTGAGACTGCATTCCTGATCTGTTCCTGGCAAACGCATCACACAGACAGACAGACCCTTTGTTTCCCCTCCTCCAGCTTTGAAAGTATCTTGTCTCCTCATTGGTCATTTTGGTCAGGTGCCAGTGAGGTTATCTTAACTTCTTAACCCTTTACAGGTGAAAGGGTTTTGCCTCTGGTCAGGAGGGATTTTATAGCACTGTATACAGAAAGGTGGTTACCCTTCCCTTTATTTTTATGACAGGAGCTTTGGTTCCCACTTGATCAAGAGCTTTGATTTCTGCCTTTCCTGTTGATTGCGATGTGCTCTTGGATTCTCTGAGATTAGCACACCTCAGGAGAGGGGTTCATGTTGTGGTGGAGATATGCCGTGTGATTTGCTTCAGTAACTAGAAACATTCTTCAGAGTATACTGCAGACGAGTCTTTCTATGGTACAGTGTTTTTACTAAAAGCTAAGGTTGCAGCTATATGGATATTTATTCTGAGTGTGTTCCATGCTGTATCAGCATTCAGGGAAGGTTCAATTGATTAAATAGATTCCCTGAAATTCACAGTGAATTAGACACACCTTCCTTTGTCTCTGTGATGTTGATGTTAATGTATGGGTAACAGCTTTGTCTGGTATAATGGAATTTCCATAGTGAAAGCCTGATTTTTAGCAGTAGATGAGTACATGGTCTGTGTCACATTCTGCACTGGGAAAGCTGTGAGTATGGAGAACATCCTGTAGGTGTTTTCTGTGGGTGACCATTAAACCAATTTGATACTAGTGTTTAGATCAAGGGTGTTTCCATAAGACTCTCCAGCAGTCACTGTCTTGGAAGCAGGTACTGGTAATGCATGGCCCTTAGTGGGTGTAAAACTCGAGTAGTTTTTTCCCATTGTCATTCATGTTTCCCATTTCATGCTGGCCACATCTTCTGATCTGAGCTGAAATCTCCCAGCAGATAGAGTTGCTTGCCTGTTGATAGCTTGCTGCTGATGCTGTCAAGTTACTGATAAAATAACTGACGTTATAGAACACTAGGGCACTCCCTACCAATCCCAGAGAAGCCAACTGCTGAGAACAAAAACAATCGCCACAGTCAATTTGGGCACAGAGTATGCAAAGCAAAGTGTTAGTAGAGCATATCTGGTATTTTCACTGGATGATAGAAAGTGATGTCTGAGAAATGGGGAACTATCTACTGGTGCTTTCTTTGGATGGGAAATGTCACATCCCACGTTGTCTCCAGTCAGGGGTATTCTTCTCAGTTAAGAACCATTTTTTTAAAGCTCTTGTATTTCTGTAGTTACTCCATCAGAGGATCTGAAGGTGGTTTACAGACAACAAATTATGTTTTGCAAAATGGTCATGAGGGAAAGAAGTATTAACCTCTTTTTGCCTCTTTCCCTCAGAGCATAATGGATAAGTGACTCCTACAATAGATTTCACAGTAGAAATCTGTGGCACAGCTGGGAACAAAACACAGATAGTCTAACTCCCAATCCTGGGCTTTAATTACAAGACCATCCTTCAAATATTTGAGTCAGAGAGCCCTCCAGTCTTAGCCTCCACTATTACTTATTTCTTACCAGCATCGGAGTGATGCCATTGATATACATTCCCAGCATCCCACATCACCTTGTATGTCATCCTGCGTGCATTACAAGATATAACAGATTCACTAGCAAACTCTTCATGTTTAAATTTATACTTTCAATGCAAATGATTTAACAAAATATATCCCAAGATCTTTTTTATTTTATTTTAAACTGGACATACAGCTTGGGTTACAATATATCATCTCTCAGTTTAGGAAACTCCCATAGGGTTGTGGTTATTAACCACTAGGTGCCACAGTTGTTTCATACAAATGCAGTTAAATGAGTCTTGATCTGTCAAGGAAAAAAGTCTCAAAAAGCCTATATGGTATATCAAAATTTTGGTAACGTATTATATTTCCAGAATATATGTATATCTGCATATTCATAATCAGAATCCATTTAAATATTTAGCTTAATGTTTACTTCACTTTTCTTTCTGCTTAAGAGTTCTCTTTATTAACTAATTCTTTTAGTAGCACACACTACCTTAAAGTGTGGCTTCACTCTTAAAAGTAAGTATATAAAAATATCCTTTTTAATCAGAATTCATCTCTCTACTCATTTAATTAACAAAGTTTCAACTGCTTTTAGACCTGAAAAGCCAGAACAGCTGTAACGGAGTGGCTCAGGGGTCATTTCATCTTATGTATCATGAACAAGATTGTGTAACTGAGTGGTACTTAATAAACCTGAACAACCATACTGAAGATAATACAGGTGCACTGGTATCACTGAGGCCATAATTTGAAGACAAAGGGGCTGCATAGCTGTAAATGAACATCTGTTGATGATGCACAAGACTGAAAGAAACTAGCCTAAGCCTCAGAGAGCAAGCTAAATTTGCAAGGGTGGCAGTTGGGGTAGCGGGGGAATACAGAAAGCTTTGAGACATACAAACCTCTAGTGCCATTTTTAGAAAGACTTTTTTCAGTGGAGAGAGAAACTTTAAATATATTTCCTCCTTTCAGTGATCTTAACATTATAGCATATTTCTCACCAAGTAACTTGTGCCATTGTTTTCAAAGAGTCTCAGGGAGTTGTGTCCGGCCACAATTCTTTTTTTTTTTAGTGGCATCTCACAACTCTTGTGCTCCAAAAGCGCACTGCATGAGATTCCTCTGAAGACCTAAATACTCTTGTCTGGCCATAGGGGCTGTCAGGTAGAAAAGACAAGGTAGGTGAGGTAATATCTTTTATTGGGTTTTCCTATTGGTGGAAGATACAAGCTTTCAAGAGACACATAGCTCTTCAGGACTGGGGAAGGAAGCATAGTGTAGCTCAAAAGCTTGCACCTTTTACTAGTAGAAGTAGGTCCAGTAAAAGATACTACATTACCTACCTTGTTTCTCTCGTATTCTGGGACTGACATAGCTACAACAAGATGGCAAGCAGTTAGAGAAGAACTGAGGGATATCTCAAAAAATGTATTGGAATTAGGAAAGGTACAAAAGGGCAACAAAAATGACTAGGGGAATGTAACAGCTTCCATATGAAGAGCGATTAATAAGACTGGGACTTTTCAGTTTGGAAAAGAGATGACGAAGGGAGGGGGGAATCTATATAGGTCTATAAAATCATCACTGGTGTGAGAAAGTAAATAAAGAAATTTACTCCTTTTTATAATAGCAGAACTAGGGGGTCACTAAATGAAATTAACAGACAGTAGGTTTAAAACAAATAAAAGGAGGTATTTCTTCACACAACGCACAACCCGTGGGACTCTTTGCCAGAGGATGTTGTGAAGGCCAAGACTATAACAGGGTTAAAAAAAAACCTAGATAAATTCATGGAGGATAGGACCATCAATGGCTATTAGATAGGATTGGCAGGGATGGTGCCCTAGCCTGTGTGTGCCAGAAGCTGCGAATGGTGACAGGGGATGGATCACTTGATGATTACCCATTCTGTTCATTCAGGAAGCAGCACCTGGAATTGGCCACGGTCAGAAGACAGGATATTGGGCTAGATGGACCTTTGGCCATACTGGGTCAGACCATTCTTATCTTCTTAGAGATGGCCCATGGATATCTCTTGATCCTAAGAAACGTCACTTCTAAAAAACATTGATAAGCTTCTATGCTATAGCTCTGTGGAAACAGTACAGTCTGAGAACAAAAGTTACTTTGGAAGTAACCTCTCTGTGGGTAATGACTATGCAGAGTGGGTTCTTCTATTAAGTATGCAAAGTACACGTTGGGAATAAGGCTTATATTTTCTACAATGAAGAGGTAAAATATCTGTACTGACTTTCGTCAAAAACAGAAATGGAAAAGGAGTTTCATTCTTGGAGTTGAGAATAATGTGAGAGAATTACCATTTTTGGAAAAAAAAAAACCCTATTCTATAAAATATCTTCTTTTTCCCAGTCTTCCATTGCTTTTATCTGGCTCTACCAGCCTTCTCTCCTTCCCACCTCAATGTCACTCAGTCTTGCCTTCTTTACATCTGATGTATAATAAACAAGCCACGGAGGAGGAGAGGAATACATTTCCTGGCTCGAAAGTTATTAAATGTTCAAAGCCAAGGAACAGATGGGGTGGAGGACTGAAGTTTCCACAGCCTCCCTCACAAAATATATCACCACGTTGCCTTTAGTAATTATCCTTTTGAAGGGAAAACCGGGCACTCCTCTCTTTTTGCAAAGTCCTGTGCCCTCTTTCAGCTAAAGAAAACGTGTGAGTGCTGGTGACGCAATACCGCTCTACCGCTCTCCCCGTTACAGCGGTGGGGGATGAGTAAAGGTGTGGGTGCAGTGTTAAGGCCCCCTGGCCTCCAATACGTCCACACTTGATTGGACAGCAGCTGCTGTTGGAAGGGGCATTTCCCTCACTAGCGTTAAGCTGCCCGATGCTCCCAGGACTTGGAGGGACGGCGTGGCTGCTTGTCTAGCCCAGCCTGATGCTTGAGGACTTTCCTGACCCCTCCACCCCACCCCGATCCCGCCGCTGCTGCGCTGCAGCAGGGTAGCGCGGCTGGGCTAGGGCACCAGGATGAGCCCAGGCTGGAGCTGGGAGGAAGGACGCGGGAGCTGCTGTGCAAGGTCCCTCGCCCCTGTTAGGAGTTGGAGGAAGGACGGGGCGCCAGGGGCAGCGAGTGGGGAAAGGGGAACCGAAAGGGGGGCACGACCCTGGGCCGGGCAGGGAGCGCAGCAGGAGGAGGACGGGGAGGAAGATCTGGAAAAAGGAGGCGGCCCGTAAAAAAATCGTTTCCTTCCGGAGAAGCAGCTGCGGCGGGGACTCGCCCTGCCCGGGGTCCAGGCGGCGGCGGCGGCTGCTCCCTCCTGGGTGTGGCGCTCGGCGGCCGCCGCGGGAGTGGGATGAGCGGCGAGCTGGGGCCGCCGCCGCCGCGTGGAGGAGGCTGAGCGGTGGGAGGGGCGGGGAGGGACCAGCCGCGGCGGTGACAAGGTGCCAGCAGTGGAGGGGCCGCCGCCGCCCGGCTTCTCGCTGCCGCCGCCGCCGGGAGAAGTTTGGCTCCGAGCAACAGACGCCAGCAGCCGCCGTCGGAGCGGGAGGAGGCGCCGGGGCCGGGCCGCCAGGCACTAACTCGGCACGGGGACCCCGGCAGCAGCCTCCTCGCCCCGCAGCTCGTGTGCGGGACCCTCCCTCCCCGGAGCCGCCCCGCGCGCCCGCCCGCACCATGGCAGCGCGGTCCCGCAGAGCCTGGCTGAGCGTGGTGCTGGGGCTGGTGCTGGGCTTCACCGCCGCCTCCTGGCTCATCGCCCCCAGAGTGGCCGAGATGAGCGAGAGGAAGAGACGCGCCTCCAGCCTTTGCTCCTACTACGGCCGCGCGGCGGGGGGCGCCCGGGCGCAGCAGGAGGCGGCGGCGGCCGTGCTGGGGGGCACCGGCTTCAGGAGCAGCCCTTGGGAGCTGCAGCCGCAGGCGGAGGAGGGCACCGTCCCCAGCCCTGCAGCCGCGCCCGGCGGGGAAGGGGAGCCGGAGGAGGAGGAGGAAGCCGGGGAGAAGCGGAGCGGCAGGCACCGGAGCAGCCACAACGGGAGCGGGGACTGGGGGGGTCCCGCGGGCTGTGCCAAGCCCCGCAACTTCCTCTACGTGGGGGTGATGACGGCCCAGAAGTACCTGGGCAGCCGGGCGGTGGCGGCGCAGCGGACCTGGGCGCGCTTCATCCCCGGCAGGGTGGAGTTTTTCTCCAGCCAGGGCTCCACCGCCCCGCTCGCCGGGCCCGGGCTGCCGCCGCTGCCGGTCGTCGCCCTGCCCGGGGTGGACGACTCCTACCCGCCCCAGAAGAAATCCTTCATGATGATCAAGTACATGCACGACCACTATCTGGACAAGTACGAGTGGTTCATGCGGGCGGACGACGATGTCTACATCAAAGGTGATGCTGGGCACCCAACACCCGTCCCCAAATGCTCACCCCCTCCCGGGCACTTCCCAGAGCTGCCAAACCGGGACCGGCTGGATGTGGGGGGAGAGTCCCATCAGGGGCAATGACATGCCACGTGGATCGTCAAAAGCAATAACTAAAACCCGTTTCTATCCCCTCTTCTCCCCCACTTTCCAGAGCCGCCAAACCGGGACCATCTGTATAAGTGAGAGTCCCATAAATGCGGGAAACTTTAACTATCTTATTGAAACGTACATAAGTAACCGCTCAAACCTTTTAAAAACTCCCTTAAAACTAACCCTAGTAGGTGAGCGTCCTTCATTCTGTGCTAATCCCCGCAAAAAGAGTGAGATCTGGCAGCAGGTCTGACTCCTGTTCTTCAGCGCGTCCCCACTGGCTTGACAAACACACACCACCTGTGTCTCTGTCTTTCTCTGGGTAGTTTTGAAAAATGTAGCCAGCGCTTGGCTGAGCCGTGTCAGCGATCGCTAAAAGCTAAATCTCCATTTTTTGTCTCTTAGTCCCAACGCTTCAGCAGGGATTTATAGCTGGAAACAGAATTGCCAGTACAGGTGTCCGCGAGACTTCAGTTTTGCGGGTGTGTTGGAGATGAGGTCTCCGCTCTCGCTTTCGCCCGGGCTTGAGAAATGAATGGATAATGCAGGGTTTTCACCTGGAACCCTCAATAATCTTTTAAAGGAGCTCTTCGATGTTATCGCAAGGGTAGTTCAGAGATCGTGATTATTTGAGGGATTAGTGTTGCTTTTTCTCCTTCACTCCAATTTGTCTCTTCCCTTCTCGCCCCGAAAGCCAGGACAATAGCAACTGAATGCAATTACTTTTATTTGTAGCAGACTGTAATACTGTGTATGAATTTACGTATTATCTTTAAATACTGATTCCTTCAAGATGCTAGTAGCCGTTCACTACTCATAGAAGTCAGTAGTAATCCTCAGATCTGAGATATGCTAACGCACTGTTATCCCAGAGGACGCTTACGGTTAAGGAATGAGGATACTTTTTAGTCCTAACATACTTGCTTGCTAATATAGTAAGTTGCTTCTGCCACTGAGTAGCGGGGAACATACATCTGTCTTTTGTAATAAATGAGGATGAACTGTCCAGTCTCAGAGGCTTTTAAAAGTGTTCCACTTCCCTTATACCTTATACCTCCAAAGGGTGTGTTGGTTCGCATCCAGAGAAACTTCGATGTGTGTCTGCTCTCCGAGGTGTTGTGGGGTTAACCTCGCTTCTCTGTTCCATGTGCGTGTTCTGGGGTGGTTTCCAAGTGATGTATATTATACAAGGCACAGTAGCTGGAACTGTAATCAAGTTGCATAGTGAAGGCAGTTGGTGGGCCGCAAAGCTTTTAGTGATATTAATATTCAGGAACCAAGGCTTTTTCGGTGAAAAATCAATATTCTTGAATGCATTAAGGGCGGTGAAGATGATGTGCTGGAAATTATACTTAAGGATCAACCAAATGCCTCACTGTTTGAACCAAATATTTATTATTTTAATGATGTGCCTCTAGGTTGGCTGACTTAAAGAGGATACCTTACTGCAGTCTGGCCACTTACTTTGGTCAAAGGAAAGAAATCTGAGAGGTTTCACCAGATGCAGAATTTAAGATGAACTTTAGGGAAGAGATTAAGACCAAGGTGGTAGGAATTCAGTTATGCTTTTCACTGTTGTGTGTTTAAAGCTTCCCACATAGCTCAGCTATGCAGCCTAAGGGTGGCAGTCCGTCCTCATCTTACTCCTCTGTATACAACTGTTGCTGCTCACAATATGGGTAGTATTACAAGTCAGACACCCATCCTACTTGGGCACAGCAGTATGAGTTAATGACTGAATTTAGATCTGGCAAAAGTAATTTTCATTAGACTTTTTTAAATGAAATGCAACTGTAATGTATCTTTTGCTGCATTTTTAACATATAGATATTTTTGATAAAATACCGGTAATTCCTTTTTGTTGTTCCATACATCCTTTGAATCCAGGATTTTCCTTTATTATTTTTGTCCATTAATGTTGCGAAGGTTCCTTGCCAAGCCATTGTCATGCTTTGCAGTGTATCTCTGAAAAGCTTTTGCAGCATGCTTTCTATTTAAGTTTTTAGTACCATTGGAAAATGGCCTTCAGATACATGCTGCCTTACAATGTTTGCTGCTGCTTAAGGCAAAATGGTTGTGTTCTGATAAGCAAAATTTTCCCACCATCAATGGATTATGTATATTATTAGCATGAGGGCTAAATTTGGAGTGCCTATTAAAGATGTTATGGAATGTAGCAATTTTGCTAATGAAGGAGATTATTTTCTACCTATTTAATTTTGTCACTTTATTTTTTTTTAAATGACTTTATGGACTAACTTGCTTGCTACATTTCATAATTATATATATTCATATATATACACACACACATTTTACAGTATAGAAGTAGTACAGAAAGAAAAACTGCCACTCTTCTTTTGTACTCATCTGTAACTTGGAAGCAACCAATTTTTTTAAATTGCTGCAAGGCTAAATTTATACACCAAATTTAAACTTTAAGAAAATGTTCTCAGAAGGAGAAATTGATATCAAGTTATCTTTTGCTGTAATGCTTTGCATCATTGGAAACATCTGGACCAGTGACTGAACTCTGGTATAGACTTTGGGGGAATATGAAAGAATATTTGACAAAAAACAGGTTTAAATTAATACATCAGTTGTATTTTTTTTAATTAATCCCATTATATTTGTTTCTGGCATGATATTCTCCATTTGGGGTAATATATCAATGCAGATTTTGTCCATGTAAGTTTACTAGGATGTCAGGTCTAATTATGACTTCTATATACTTCTCCTTATTTTTATAGAGAACTTACACTGGAAATGGAGTTCCAGTACAGCTGTACTGGCAAACCATCCTAATGCAAGATACATTTTATACTGGCAAAATAATGTTTTTTTCCCCATATAGCTTGTAGCAGTTATCCAAATGAAAGGAACTATACCAGCAAAAGTACTTTTTTGCTGGTATAAATGTGTCTACACTAATGGTTTTGCTGATGTAAAATACCTTAAAACTTATGTCAGAACAGGAAGATCGGTTGGGTATGATTTTTTTTTTCTTTTTAAGTGTGCATTGGAACACAGGAAACTACATTAGACTATTATAGAAAATTATGACAAAGGTGCTTCTTACATTTAAAGAATGGTTGAGATGCAGAAAACTAGATGACTGTTACAAGAGCTGAAGAGATAATGCTCACCTTTTCTCTTCCTAGGGGAAAAATTGGAGGAATTCCTTAGGTCACTGAACAGCAGTAAACCTCTCTATTTGGGGCAAACTGGTCTGGGAAATATTGAAGAACTTGGAAAACTGGGGCTTGAGCCTGGAGAAAATTTCTGCATGGGAGGACCAGGAATGATCTTCAGTCGAGAAGTTCTTAGGAGAATGGTGCCACATATAAGTGAATGTCTTCGAGAAATGTACACCACACATGAGGATGTGGAAGTGGGAAGATGCGTCCGACGGTTTGGTGGAACCCAGTGCGTTTGGTCGTATGAGGTAAGAAGTAATGGATAAGTCATGATGGCTTTAATATACAGCTTTCTATATGAGAACGTAAGTAAATGTATCTCTAATCTTTCCCCCTCTTTACTATTTTTAAGTGCACATATATCAGGATGTAAATTACTGATCATAAAAAGATGAAAAATACAGTCACAGAGCCTCATCACTGAAAAATATTTTGGTTTATTTATTTCTGCCCATAAATACAAGTTGTTTTCAGGTGCCTGAGTGAGGTCATATCAGTAAGAAGCTGTATCATAAATGTTATATATATATCATGGCTTATTATAATACTAGCTTAAGGGTTTATATGCATTTGTTATATAAATTGCAATTTGTATAAACATACATATTAACATTTAGATCACTATTTTTCTGATTGCACATAATGTCTTTGTCCTGTACAATCAGTCAACAGATTATATCCTTCTATGAGTTCTTCAACAATGTTATTGTGGTGTTCAGAGTATAGTAGCATTTACTATTTTCCTAATGGTTCAGATGTACTTCTAATAAAGAACTGTTTGCTATATGAAAAAGCAAAAATGGTATGATTACTTTATTCTAGAGTCTAATGAAATGGTGTTTGATGAAGAATATATCACACCAATAGATACAGGCAGCATAACAAATTATAGAAGTCATACATATTCAAGGAGCACATAAATTCCTCTAATATACAGTCAAGTTTTTAAGAAAAGAAGGTACGTATTAGGCTACTAAAATTTTGGTTGCAATGCGGATATTATATTTTACAAAACGAAATCAACCTCTACAGCTGTTTTACTAGGGAGGCTATAATTAGGTGTAAGATTATGCTTGTAGATAAAAATATAGACTCGGAGTACGTGGACATGAGTCATAGCTGATACGGAGAATATGATTTAAGCTATTTTGACTGGTTCTTTAGTATTAATGTATGCTTGCCCTTGTGGCACTATCTCATTAAACAGGAAAAAATAATTTCAGTAGGCTAGTGAAAGAGTGCCATTAAAGACAAAAAGGCAGTAAAGTAATTGGTTTTGTGTGGTGTTATTTTTCAGAAAGCTTCAGCTAAATTTGGTGGTCTTTTTTAAAATGGCTTTGGAAAGCTACATTGGATTTAAATAGGTGAATGACATTATTTCTTTAATGGTTAAAAATCTCTGCTTAGTAAAATATTGCTTGCAGGTGATGGGAGTCTTGTACTTAACCACATTATTAATAAGTTTGTTTTGAAGATTTATTTTGAGAACATTTTGTGTTACAGTGGATAAAATACACTAGTGGCATAGAAAAATTGCTTAAAAATAATGAAATAATGGTATGCATCATGCAGATGGACATAAAACTTTGATTAGGATTCTCTAATCACTATTTTAATCAAATTACTAAGTTTAGATCCAGAGCCTACATTCTAATCTATTTGGGCTACTCCCACACAAAGCCCTATTGAAGTCTGCAGGGAGTCTATCCATGCATAACAGAATGCAGGATGGTCCCTCAGTCCTAACAGTGCCATTTTGGGAGACTGTGGTTCCATTTCACCCATTTTCCTTTGTTGTCTTGGTTAACTCCCCCCCCCAAGATAACTGGGAATCAAATTCTGCACTGAGCTCCATACGAGCAGAGAGGTCCATCTGCTTGGGGCTCAGGGCAGGATTGTGGCCTTAAACTGTCTGCTTTTTTGGAGATAGGTTCATGTGTTTATGCAGCACCTAGAATAATAGGATCCCAAATTCTGACTGGGACCTTTGGGAGCCACTGCCATATACATATTAAATAAAGAAAAACTGAAAAGTAAATGTTTGATATTATAATATTAAATGGTGATTTTGAAAAGTGTCCTAGTATTAGAGGAATGTTGTCACTTCACGTACAAAGAGTTCTAAAATACAAATATGATGAAAACAAACTTTTTGAACAATACATTAGTTCTGAATTATTAAATATTAAAGTTAGGTATAAAGGAAAAGTGAAATGAATAAAAAATTTTCATAGCAAACTAAAGTGAAGTTATTTTTAGACATGAGGAATGCATATA
The DNA here is from genome assembly GCF_015237465.2 of Chelonia mydas. NCBI lineage: Eukaryota > Metazoa > Chordata > Testudines > Cheloniidae > Chelonia > Chelonia mydas. The sequence goes on from NC_051245.2 coordinate 80,370,557, forward strand.
TTTTCTATTAATCCATTTAGATGAGCTAGGAAGTAGGATGGGATTTTAAGGTGGAAAAAGAGAAAAGAATAGATCTGCAACATATTTTTAAGTCACACTGGACAAAATATATTTTTAAATTTTATGAAAAATGATTTTATTGAAGCATTTAAGATCTACTGGTAACACATTTTACAATGGCTGCGTGAATGGGTCTTCTAGGATTTTACTTCTCTCCAGCTTTGCCATGAAGTATAACTGGAGACATAATGTTCCAGTTTCAGCAAAGCCCTAGATATTCTGACAAACCTAAGGATCCTTAGGTTACGTACGTGCTTTGAAACAGTTTCACATCTTCTTTATTATGTAGTAGTTTCTTCAAGGTACAGGCTTTAATAATGTACCTCTATTGATACAGCTGTTGAAAGCAGTTAAATTAGACTGGCCTGTGTGGTGATTTTTTCACCCCAGTGGATTGAATCTTTTTTTGTTGTAGTAATAAAATGTGATGGTGTACTCCTTTATGATTTTCTTAGAACAGCAAGCTATTTCACATACTTAAGGTCAATTTTTTTCCCTCAGGTAAATGCATGCAACTCCTGGGCCCAGTCCTGTACTCCTAATGTAGGCAGATGTTGAGTCCAGGTGGGTTGCAATACCTGGACACAACAGAGTGACTTCAGAGCAAAGTTTCATCCTTCTTTATGAACTTTCACACTTCTGTTGGGCCTTATTCTGCAGCAACATAAAACAGTGTAAATCAAGATTATCTCCACTGTAATTAATGGATTGAAACTGGTGTAAGCAAGAGCAGAATCAGGCCCACTATTGCATTTCTTGGGGGTGAGTCTGAACTGTAAGTTCTTTGTGCAGACATGGAACAGTACTTTTTACAGATTATATACTTAGCTTTCAGAGAAACAGGTGATCATAGTTCTCTATACTGTAGCCTTATTTTCTCAGTTGCTGTTTTTTTCTGTGTGCTTTTTAAGTCATACATGAAGATTACCTTCAGAAAAGTCAGCGTTATACAGAGCACATCTTGAAGGTTAAACATCAGAACTGTGTGCTGAGTGACAAAAGTAAAATGGGTAAGCGTGACAACACATCTATGTGTTTTCTGCTTCTGCTCTGTATAGATTTAACCTCTGTCAGCTAATACCTTTTGTCTACACTATGTGCAAACTGACAGGTTTCAGAGTGGTAACCGTGTTAGTCTGTATAAGTACTCCTCATTCTATGTGCAAACTGACGTTTTAAAAACCTGTTAACGTATTTTAAAACATTGCTCACTTTTTCAGTGTAGACAAATGCCATGATGATTCAATATTCAAATTTTTGGTGACGTCACACCATTTGATGTGTAATGGACCTGACCTATCTGGTTAAGGTAAATCCTCTCTCTATGTATTTAATGCAGTATTGCCAGCTCTTGTTCCCAAAAAATCATGAGCTTTTGAAAAACTTGTGATTGTCTTGTGATTTTTCTGGTGATTTTTTTTTTGTTTTGTTTTTGAGACTTTCAGGGTTCATGTTTTCAAGCTTTTCTTTGTAACCCTGAGGTCTAGAAACTTCAATTTTATTTTTAATGAGATTAGCTGTGTTGTTAGTGATGCATAGTTTTATAAACTTTTATATTCTATAGAGTATAAACTATTACAGTATTGTTTATTTTTTGTTTTGTTTTTTACCATTTTAAAGGGACTTGACTGTGGAAGCTTGTATTGAATAATTTGTTTGCCGTGTCTTCTTTTTTAAAACTATAATGCTGATTTTGTGAACATTTTTTAAAAGTTTTGTAGCCCCTGGGTATAAAATAGACAATAGTTAAGACTATCAAACAGGAAAATAAAATGCAGGATTTAACTATCTGCATACATCACCCGCATCAGGAATTGGACATTATTGTGAATACTGGGTATCAAATTGAGCAGGAGATGGCAATTGAGATAAGGAGTGTGTTTCCAGAAATGAAAAAAGATAAGCAGGAAAGATGGAAAGATATATTAAGTCAAAGATCCATCTTACCAAGTTGACTTGGGGCATTCAAGGCATACCTTAGGCTTTTGGTTTATTTAGTTTGCATATGATTTTACATTTTTTCTTCAGTGCAAGAGAAGGCACGTGCTTGAAACTAAGTGAAATGTGGTGCATGTACTTTGATCTTTTGAATTTACATATTGTAATTTTTACAGCATGTGTAATATGGACTAGACTACATACATTGTATGTAGCTTGAGAGTTTTTTCTTTTTCTACACATCTAAATGCACAATTCTAATACCTCCGTGCACATTTTACCATCAGTTTTATATGATTCTATGAACATGTTCCAGTATGTTGTTGAAAAATAGTTACAGGCTGAGACCATTTAATAGCTTGCTTCTTGTTGCCTTCTGAAAAAGATGTACTGTAATTTATGGTATTGTAAGCATGCTGAATTATACTAATAATAGGAACTGTAATTAAAACTAAACCCACAACATTCAAGATTCTGTTGGTCATAATATTACACAAATGGGTTTTGTTCCTTCTTCTATTCTTTTTAAAAAAGTAGAAGAGGTGTATTACATGCAAGCACCCAATCAAATAAAAATTGCACATTTCAGGAAGTGCACCTTGAAAGTGGATTGATCTCTCAGCACTTATATAAAACTTTAGGACCCTTATAAGTGGACCTCTTCCCCTATTAAAATACCCTGAGGTTTTCCTATCAAAGTCAATATTGCTCTTTGCATCTTTAACTTCTAATTTATGTCTTATGCCTCTTCTTTGTGGCTATAGGGTGGGATGGGTTGGGGGTATATACATAGGATCATACACATCTGCAGACCATTAACAATGGTGGTGTGACCACAGAGCCAGTTGTGCTGCTGGGGCAGGCGTTCTGTACAGATCCCCATAGTTCTGTGGGGTTAGGGTTTGGATTTCTTATGGATTTTGGGGTTTTTTTCAAACAGGATGTCCTATCTGCTCCACAAGACTACTAACTGCTCCTTTCTGGAGGGAAAAATGCCTTGTTTCTTTCATGATTTCATAGATGTGGGAATTCTAACTTAGTTTTTCCCTTGTGTATGCTGATATGTAGAAGAGAATGACAAAGGAAGAGGAATCCATGCGAGCGTATTTCGATGTCTAATAAGCTAAATGAACTTGGATACATTTATTTCAGTAAGATTTACTCCTAGAGAGAAACACTCATTCATGCAGAGCACTGCACCTTCATAGAGTGTTAAAAAGATGCACAATGTGCATCTCTTCTCTCCTACTTTAATGTTTTTATAACTTGACTTTATTTGAAGACATTTCTTCAGGTATGAATACACTTTCAGTTTTAACTCAGAAATGGCTTATATTTATCAAAACATCAGAATAAGCATCTGAAAAAATTATATTTGATGGAAAAACAATTTTCTTTTTTTAATGTTCAAATGGCCTATTTTCATCTCCACATTCATTTTTTCACTTCAAATTTCTCATCTTTATTCTCTGCTCAAAGGTGAAATTTTGCCAGAAATGTACAAGCCCTTGAAAAGATCATTATAAACTGTCATGTCCATTATAGTACAATTACAATGATGCCATTAAAGAAAACTAGATAAGCGTGTGTTTAAAAAACACAGTACTCTCTAGGATGCTCTTAAGGTTACTGTGACATAAGACTACTGTACTTCCTATTGGATTTGATTTAAAATCTGTTATGAGGTCCCTCTTCACAATACATGTCATGCTATATAACATGGAAGAGGCTTGGCTTCCATGAACAGTCTTGTAGAAAGGGAATTTTGGGGTTGGAGGTGGGGAATCACTGTTTTAGTGCTTAGCATGCGTTCCCTAATATTTCATTTGTCTCTTGGATTCTCTCTAACCTTTCCTACACAATCTTCTCTTTATCTTGAAGTCACTGTCAATAAAAAAACATCACTAAACATAAATACACTAAGGTTTCAATTCACTACCGCAATTATCTTCATTGTTCACAAAACTTTACATTCCCCAAGGATTTAGCAGTTGGATTTATTTTTCACACACTTTATAGGCTTGGTTTTATTTCTCCTCCATAATTCTGCAAATACAGTTCTGACTGTCCTTGAAGCATAAGTCATCCAGACAAATAGTTTTGTGAAACTATGTTGCCTGAATTTTCCTACAAGGTGAGTTGTTTGCTGCAGATGAAAATGTATATAAAATTGTATAAGTTGCTTTTAATGTATGCAACAATTCTTCAAATTGTATTCATTGTTTAGACTTGACTTTTCAGTGTTGCTTTTTACATTGTTACCCAGTTAACAAAGTACTCTTTGATCTGTTTTCCTACTTGTCTCCTCTTATTGTGACTTAAGTCTGTGCTCTTGGGCTTTCTCTCTCCCTTCTTCCCCTCACCCCATCCTTTGACAAGGTCAGCAAAACAGGTTATGTCGCAACAGTGAAATGTTCATTAAGAAAGCAACTGGCAGCTATAAACAATCAGACCTAAATATATATACATGGAAGACAAGATATTTTGAGACCAACATTAACTCTTTAAGCATTATTTCAGCTGTAACTGTTCAAATTTAGAAAACCAGAAAAATACATTGGGCTATATTCTGCTCTATTATAACCATGGAAAAGAAAGCAGGATATAGCCCATTATTCATCCTAGAGGAATGAGCTATCAAAGGTCCTTCCCCTGTCCTTGTGTGTGGGTCCTGGGAATGCTCTAAAAGTAGAGAGAAACATCTATTGAGTGGTCGAAGGACTGGGTCATTCCAGGTCCTGGTGCTTTCTCTAGTTTGTGGTTATCTTTCCAAAGCAATACTCTACCCATTCTAGAGCTAGTATCGTACATATGTATAGCAGATCACTGCTGGTATAGGCAGTTCATGTGATAGTGTTCTAAAAATATATTGATTCACCCAATAATCAGTTCTACTTTAGGGACGTTTATTACAGCTGACCAATGCTCACTAATGTCTTCTGTTTATTAGATTTAGTCTTCTGGCTAGTAAGTGACTGGTAAATGTTCCAAACCATGTAAGTTATTGGGCCTAGTGTAACATCTGTGGCTTCAGTGGTATTATGCCGGGGAAATCTTGGCCCATTTTGTTTAGGATATCTTTAAAAATATGTATTTTTCTAATAAAATAGATAACGTAGACAACAGTCTTTTAACCCAAAACTTCTTAACAACTAAAATCTATTATTTCAGATGACTCAGTGGCAGGGGAGTAAATCTAGAAGGGAAAAACTTGTTCTTTTAACCACTAACATTTTGCTGATTTAATCCATATGTAATTTTGCCTTTTAAATATGGCTAGAAAAATGGAGCCCAGTTAGCAATTTTATTAAGAAATGTCACTTGTGCACTAAGTATTATGGAGAAAATAGCCATTCTCCATAGTTAAGTACAGCTAGCCTTCTTTTATAATAACCATGGGTGGTTTTATCCTTAACTTTACTAGACTGAAACTAATCTGTAATTAATTTAACAGCCTTATTCTATAAAATATAATGTTTAGAATGTTTGAGGCCAACTTGGTCAGGCATTTAAAATATTGTGGTGCAAAAATTGGCACACATCTGACATTTTTCTTAAACTTTTTTGGTCTATGATAAATCAAATAATTTGATTTAGAAATTTTAGGCCAATATTTACAAAAGAAACTTGTGAGTTTGATTACCTCAAGTTTTGGAGGCCAACTTGAGATTTTTTTAAGTGGCCTCAACACTTTCTCAGAATCCTGTTTTTTAAAACAAAAAAAGAGATTAGGTATCTAGGTTGAGAAAAGATTGATTTAAAGTGGAACAGGTGCAGAGAAGAGCTACTAGGATGATAGGGAAAGGAGGACCTGTTTTATGAGAGGAGGCTGGAAGAACTTGGCTTGTTTAGTCTAGTAAAAAGAAGGCTGAGGTGGGATATGATTGTTCTCTCTAAATACATGTTGGGGCGGGTCAAGAAGAGTTATTTAAGCTCAAAGATGGTGTTGGCATAAGAATAAATGGATATTAACTGGCCATGAACAAATTCAGGCTGGAAATTAGAAGGGAATTAGAACTCCAGTAGGAGTTGTGGGGCAAATAAAGAGAGCAGAACAAATTTATTAGTGCATTTATATGATGTGGTTACTTGTGATGGTAGGGGGCAGGGCTCAAAAGACTTGGGGCTCATTTCTGGTTTACATCTTCTGTTTCTAAATATTCATGCTTCAGGTTTTCAGCCAGCCACTGGCAGGGATCAGGAAGGGGTGTTTTCCCCCAATGTATTCTGGGAGGTTTTTTAAAATCTCCTTCCTCTGAAGCATCAGGTTTGGCCATGGCAGGAGATGGGACATTGGGCACGGTGGGCCATGGCTCTGAGGTGACACCAAGCATTCTCTCTGTAGGTGCTTGGCTCGCTGGTTCTTGTTCACATGCTTGGGGTCTAACTGATCACCATATGTGGGGTGGGAAGGAATTTTCCGATAGATAAGATTGGCAGGCTTGGGGTTTTTTGCTTTCCTCGGCAATGTGTGGGTGTGGGTTATTTGTCTGGATTATCTGGGTATATCTCATTTATTCATTTCCTGGCTGTTTCGGGGGCCTCAAGCATTGGTACACCTCGGTCTCCCCTATCTCTCCCTTTGGCACATAATAGTCTGCTCTCCTGTGGGTTGTAATGCGCTGGTCTTGTTGTGGGTTGGTGAGTTTAGTGTGTGCGTGCTGGGTGGTGTTAGTGGCCTGTGCCATACAGGAGGTCAATCTGTATGATCTAGTCTTCTGCTGGTCCCTTATGTGACTCTATGGGTACTACCTCTTCCCCCACAAAAAGAAAATTTGCTTTTGAAAACCATGGTCTTCAAATATTAATATATTGTAATTCACAAGAGGTGGTGCCTTTTTCTAGTTTTAGAGGGGTTGGAGGATAATTGTTTCAGTAGTAATTTCTGGGTACTTCATGAGGCATGCAGACCCAATGTATGCTCCATAAACTCTGTATGGGGGACAAGTGTGTTTCTTAAAACTCAGAGGCCATGTATGTTTTATGTAGCATGCATGGGCCAAATGCACGTTTTTATAGCACATGCATAGCCGATGCTTCCAAGCTCCTTTGGAGCTCCTAAGGTCTAGAGGGAACAGCTTTCTTGCATTTCCTCTCCAACAGAGCTTATGAATTTAGCTTCTGGCTTCACTCTTGCAGCTCTACTTAACTGTGCTCCTTAAATTTAACTATTTAAACTAAATAAAAAGCAAAATTATTTTAAAGGTAGTTCAAGATATTATTATACCTCTGATTCGTCATCCTGAATTTTTACACCATTTTCTTATTTTTAAAATAATCTTTCTCTCTCCTCTTGTTGTGTCGGGGGATCTGCACACAAGCACAGGAGGCTGACTATAGTGAAAGAGTGAAAGTGATTATACAAAGAGATGTATAATGCACAGAATAAACAAAAATAAAAATATTTTCCAGTCTTCAGTTTCAGCAATTTTAGATGTTATACTTTTTGTAACAATAGTACATTTTTAAAAGGTCAAGTAGGTGTGGTTTTTTAACTAATAAGGTTCCTTAAGTTTCTAATAGAACAATAGTTTAATATGCCAGATATATTCCTTATATTTGTGGTTTAATCACTTTATTGTGGTAATACATACAGGAAAGTAAAAGCATTTAGGCTCTCACATTGATCTGAATAATTCTTCCATTAAGCATGTGTGCTGTAGATAGGATGGAGGTTCAAATTCATGAATTCAGAAGGAGAAATCTAATTGAAGCCCATGAAATCACTGTTTAATGCCTACCAAGGATGTTCTTGAATACAAATTGTTTATTGACTTTAGTGATAGCTTCTGAACCTTCAAGCCAGTTATTTGGGCACCTAAATAAGGAATTGGGGTAACATTTTAAAGTCATTTAGGTGCTTTTGAAAATTTTGCTGCAGGAATCTAATCGTAGAAACCTGTTGTTGAGAATTCTGGCTATTGTTGTTAATGTTATTGTTATGTAAATTCTGACTTCTACCATTGTATGCATAGGTAAGCAATTTTTTCTGTCTGAGTTCTTTCATCTTGGTGCCCAAAATAGTTCTGTTGCATTATAATGTACACTTTTTTATAAACACTTTAGTTTTTGAAAATTAACATAATTTAATTTGCTGCTACTTGGAATTTGCCTTACTAAAAATGATGAGAGTTAATATTAAAATATTTCCTGGGAGTTAGGCATCTAACTTCTATTTGTGCTTTTGAAAATCTCTCTTGAAAGATGTGCATATATAGCCTCAGTTTTAAATCTGTAATATAGTTAACTGGAAAAACCTGCAAACTAAAACAAAAAAACGCCTACTATGAAGTAGTAACATGTGTGCACGCTTTTCCTTTTAAAACTAGCTGCCCCTAGCCGCCCCTCCCTCCCCGATAGAGGACTTTAACTAAACCACAGAGTTTTTTTTTTTTTAAATTTTATTTTATGATGGGTAGATGTAGTGAATTCTAGATTAATAAAATTGGTTCAGTTTGACCTTCCCGCACAGATAAGGTACTACCCCCTGAATACTAGATGCCTTTTCTTTCTGGATCGTTTCCCAGGCATTCAGCATAACCACACATGTTATATTCTGTAAGTAGACCACTGAATTTAGAATATCTATTGCAAAAGACATTCCACCTTATTGAAAATCACAAAGCTGGAACTATTTATCAGTACCATGTTGTTCTGCTTGTAAATTTTCCATGTTTTCTTGGAACATTATTGGTGAACATTCAGTACGTTTCTTACTCTATATGTGTTAGGTAAATAGATGGCAATGAGTCAGATAGTAAAATATTGAATTTTGTGGCACGTATTCATCAGTTTCAGCAATAATATAAATTATTTAAACTGTATATAGTGTCTCTAAAGTATTTTGCCCTATTAGTCTAGTTGATATTTATTTGCACAATATGTACGTTCAGTGAGCTTGTAGGAGGTATAAATGCCCAGAACCAGTTTTTTATGCCTTTTAGCTGCTTAAGAAGCAGTGGGTTGACTGAACGCTTGGAGCCAAATTTTGTTCTCTGTTGTGCATGTATGGCCCCTGTTGATCTTAATGAGTGTTCTGTACGTGCATATAAGAGTAGAATTTGTCACTACCTCTGAAAAGCTGCATATTTCAGTATTGGAAATGGCTATTGGAATCTGTCAAAGTATGTTTTAACCTACTAGTTAGTAGTTTTTATGGTATTTTTGGCTTATATATTCAGTTGGCACTTAAGTGTTTTGTATCACTACCATCTTGGGGTTTAAAGGTTGGTTTATTTTTAGATATTCCACCCTTGTTAGTTTTTCGACACTGCTTAAAAATCTATTTACATCTATCTATATTTTATTGTTCAAAATACAGGTTGGGTCAGATTTGGGTCAAATTTTCAGTAGTATTCAACCAAGCATCTAAGTATTTGTGCAGACAAATCAGTAGTTGGGTGCCTAACAATTCGAGTTGTGGAGTGCAAATATAAGTAGGTTTTGATCCTGCCAATAGTTATGCAAATGCTTGACTTTATGCTCCTTCTTTATGGTGTCATTAGGGGAGTTTGTAAGTACAGTACTGTATGTAAAGTTCAGATGTCTATAAATATTTGTGGGATGGGGAGGTAGAGACTGCTTTTAAAATGTAAAAACAACAAGGAGTACTTGTGGCACCTTGGAGACTAACAAATTTATTTGGGCATAAGCTTTCGTGGGCTAAAACTGGTTTAAGATCTGGAGGGTCTAGAAAACCGGGATAATAGAAATGGAATGAAATTTAATAGTGCAAAATGTAAGGTCATGAACTTAGGGACTAACAGCAAGAACTTTTGCTATAAGCTTGGGACTTATTAGTTGGAAATGTCAGAGGAGAAGAAAGACCTGGGTATATTGGTTGATCTCAGGATGAGCATGAGCTGCCAATGTGATGCGGCCGTAAAAATGGCTAATGCAGTCCTAGGATGCCTCAGGCAAGGTTGTTTCAATAGAGACAGAGAAGTGTTAGTACCATTTATAGGTGTAGTTTGACTGCTGTATTGGGGGTTGGGGCAAAGTGCGTGTGGTTACATGCACGCATACACGTGCATCCTGAAGCCAGTTACCTTGGCTCACTAGCTCTCTCCCCCGACCTGGAGTGATACCTGGGTTGCCGATCCTGGGGGGAACGGTTTGGCTACCGCCGGCAACCACTCCGACACTGGCTGGCTGCTCTCGTGCTGCTGCAGCCGAGGGGTCGCTACATGCTGGGCTCCTGCTTCCCCCTGCCGATTCCTATATCCCTTTCTCTTCCCCAGTCCCTCCCCCTTCCACTCCCCATTTTCCCCTGCCCTTTCCCATCCCCCTTTCCCACATCCCCACCCGCCGTGGGCACTCACCATTGTAAAAAAAAACAAAAAAACAAAAAAACAAACCAGTCGAGCATTAAGATCCAGGAGGTGGCATCCAGCTGCAGAGGCAACAACCTGGAGTGCAGGAAAACAGCTGCTCTGTCCCGCTGCCTCCACAGCTATCCATGAGCCAAAATGTGCTGGAGAAGGGCGGGGGTGGGGGGATGGGGGGGAACCACAGGCCCCCTCCCCCAGCATGCCAACCAGAGCAAGCCTTGCAGGGCAGCTTGGTGCTTGCAGAAATCGGGGGGGAGAGAGAGGTGTCATGTGACCCTGCAGGACACACCCCCCCCATATGCCTTGCCTCTGGTGGTGGGGGGTGGGCTACACAAGGCACTGGTGAGACCTCATCTGGAACACTGCAGTTCTGGTCTCCTGTGTTTAAGAAAAATGAATTCAAACTGGAACAGATGCAGAGAAGGGATACTAGGGTCATCTGAGGAATGGAAATCCTACCTTATGAGAGGAGACTCAACGTGCATTTCTTGTTTAGCCTAACCAAAAGGAGGCTCTCTGAAAATACATCAGAGGGATAAATACCAGGGAGGGAGCGGAGTTATTTAAGTTAATATGGACACAAGAACAAATTGATATAAATTGGTCGTCAACAAGTTTAGGCTTGAAATTAGATGAAAGTTTCTAACCATTAGGGTAGTGAAGTTCTGGAACATCCTTTCAAGGGGAGCAGTGGGGGCAAAAACCTAACTGGTTTCAAGACTGCGCTTGATAAGTGTATGGCGGGGATGATATGATGAGACTGCCTACAATGGCATGTAATTGACCTGCAACTGCCAGCAGCAAATATCTCCCATGGCTTGTGATGGGACACGAAATGGGGAGGGCTCTGAGTTACTACAGAGAATTCTTTCTAAGGTGTCTGAGTAATAGGGTCTAACTGATCACCATATTTGGGGTCAGGAAGGAATTTTCCCCTGGGTCAGATTGGCAGAAACAATGGTAGGTTTTCGCCTTTCTCTGCAGCATGAGGCACAGGTCACTTGCAGGTTTAAATTAGTGTAATTGCTGAATTCTCTGTAACCTGAGGTCTTTAAACCATGATTTGAAGTCTTCGGTAACTCAGTCAGAGGCTAGGGGTCTGTTACAGGAGTGGCCTACAATATGCAGGAGGTCAGACTAGATGATCATGATGGCCCTTCTGGCCTTAAAGTCTAGGAGTCTGCGAGAACTCCCATTGAAGTTAGTTTTGTATCTTCGTGCCCAAGTGCAGTATTGAAAGTGTTTTATGCTGTAAATGTATCTTGATGTCTAAACCACTAATAATCTTTTACGTGTTTGAGGACTATAGGTACATTTTCATTCAAATACTGTATATTTAAGAAATAAAAATTTCCCGTAATTTCTAAGGACACAGGAAATGTCACAAGAATTATCAAAACAATCAACATTGGAGTTACCTTGTGGCACTTTGATTCGTGACAGGTGTTATCCCGTGGCATGTACATTTAGAGGTTTGTGATTTCTCTTCTTTCTTGGGAAAGACAAATAATTATTATGGTAAAGAAAAAGCTGTAATATCATGTATAAATTTAGGCCCATTATGGCAGGAAAAAAGCAGTTAAATGAGCTCAGTAGACATTTTCATTTTCTACATTTCAGCAGTTGGTCCTTAGCAGTCCTTTAGCACTACTAGCTTTTGGTTTATAAGTGTCAGCCAAGCATGTGGCCTCACCTTGTTTTCTATATCTTATAAAGCCTAAACTTAATGTGTATTTGGGTAAGTGCCATCCAGTCAGATAGCTCATTTTTAAAATGACCTGTAACTGTTGATAAAAACAATGTTGACAGGAAGAAGAAAGAGAAATTTCTGAAAATAAATAACTAGAGAGTCCACTGATAAAATGAGGCTGTTTAATGTTGTTTCTCAAGTTTGGCCTCCATCTCTACATAAACTATGTTCTAGTGTAAAGGGTGAGCACCTTTACTGGCAATTCCTGATGATTAAACCCTTATTTTACATGTTAAGATGGACTGCCTTAAACAAGTGATTAATTAACAAACGTTCAAAACTTTTTTATTTTACAAAGCATATGACCACCCAGGGTGTGGATTATTAAATACTTTAATTTTCCTTTAAAAAAGCACTATTTTGTGCTCCTTTGAATACTCTTGACTTCTGATCTTGAAACCTCACTTTATCTCCCTGTGCCTGCATACGGAGGTGTGGGTTTGTGTCACTTCAGTTGTCTTAAGACAAATTTGTCATGAAAATAATCAGAATAACCAATCTAAATGTAACATTCAACATGAAAAATATCAAATGCACCCAAAGGAATGTGTGGTTCAGTGCATTTGTTATGGAATACTAACCTTTCTTTTTTAGGTCACTGGTCTGAATCTAAGTTTAATACCAGTGAACCTAAATATCTGATGACTAGCTGGATCTGATCATTTCTATCCAATTCCTGCTAGACAGGCACAGTAGATAAAACCAGAGTTGAATGAATATTGGAGTTGAACTAGTCCTGCAAAATGATTGAGATGTGTTGACTGGGCCGTGTAGAGAAAGTTTTCCTGGTCTTGCAAGTGCTGCACCTGATCTGTAGATAAATAGGATTTTAATTTTGTGGTGTTAATTTAGTATATTTTACAAACATACATTTATACAGAGGGGAAAGTCAAATATTTTTAAAGGTCTAGATGCACAGGCAACACACATGCACATACCGAGGGCGTTAAATCCTGTATTTAACAGCAGACACAAGATATAGAGACAATTTCACAGTATGATAATATTCAGTGTGTGGATATTCAGTGGAGCAGCGATTCAGTAGGACAAAACTGACTGAAGAAGAGGCCATGTCTCAAATGCTTGCATCATCAACCAATTAGGAAGGCACAGCAGTGAAGGAGTCACTTTCATTAAAAACTTAACACTTTCCTCTCCCAAACCCCTAAAATTAGTCAGACTGAGAAGGATACTGAAAAAGTAGTAATGCTTGGGCTCTGAGTGTATAAGATATTCCATGCAACTTAAATTTCAAAGAGACCCAGCAAGTTTCAGATTGTTTTTTAAACTATTTTAACTGTAGTTCCTGTACTTCCGTTGTTAAACTTTTTTGCCATGATGATGATTTTCCCCAAAGAATTCTCTACACAGCAATATATCCCTGCTTGACTGTGGTGTACATGTTTGTGTCTGTCTATAAAAGATAATATTTTTCCAGGTTTGGCTTCTTTTTTAAATGGGTGAAATTTAGATCCACAGTGCATTTATTATGAATTCTCCCCATTGCTATTTTCCTCTTTGTTTAATAAAGTTTTTGTTTGTTTGTTAACATCTTCTTTAAATAGTCCATCTTGTTTACTAATATTATTTTAAATGAATACAATAAGACTTGTTTTTCAGCATATTTGATTGTATCCTTAAACATATTGGCTCCTGAAACTAATTTCTCAGTGCACCTTTGACTTATTACTATAAGAATATATATGCAGTTTCTGGGAACAAATATCTTAGTATTTCCATCTTTCTTTCCTCCCGACATTTTTATATTTATATGTTTATATATTTTCACACAGAAAAAAGTGGCCTAGTGGATAAAAAGCATAGGAATGGAAGCCAGGAAATCTGAGTATTGATTTGTATGGTCTTAGATGAGTCACTTAACCTATCTTTGCCCTTCTTTCCATAGTATTTCTGACCTGGCTGAAACTAGGAAACCCCAGGTACATTTCAAGAACTTGTTCTTGTGAGATTTGCAACTCAAAGCAATTTGGATAAATTCAGTTCAGTGTAATTGAATTGTTGCTTGTATTCAGACTAGGGAGAGTAAATTGACTAGAAAGAACGATCATTTGAAGTGTACCATATGCCAGTGCTGTAGGCATTTACATATTATACAGACATTCGTATAGTATGGTACATTTTATAGACATAACTTTTTATTATATAGGTATTCAGTTCATAATTTTGTATTTTAATGTTAAATTCACATACATAGGCCTTATTTTACAGTGGCTGACTAAATTGTGTTCAAGAACCATGCATTTAGGATAATGAAAGGGAACGTGTTGGCTGCATTTTGAAAAATTGGATGCTTCATTGTTGTCATCAAACTACATTTTCTGTCTGTTCTAGATTAACTATTAATACAACTTGTTCTTTCTGGAAAATAACTGAGTAGTGGATTAGTATAAAATAAATAACATTCAGTTTAAGCTACCAAGGATGAAGTTCACGGGAGCCAGGCTGGACTTTGTCAGTAAAAGGCTCTAGCCTCTGGATTTGATCCTATTGGAAATATGTCATAAGCGAGTTACAAGGTGCATCTTTGTCCTATTTTTTCATTAAATGTAGACTCTGAAATTGTTGGGTTTTAGCCTACTGTCCGTTTTCCTCCATTTCTGTCTTTAAAGTAGTTGTGGTGAAGGGTCTTCAGTGTATTTACTCATTGTGTCCCTGATTCCGCAAAGCACTCAAAAATGTACTTAACTTTAAGTGTGCGTTTGAGTGCTTTGTAATTAGAGCCTATATTAAGGTAAGGGGTCATGTGACATGGGGAGGTGAAGATTTTAAAAAGGGCAGAAGCTGTTCTGCTTGGGGGCCATTTTCTCCAGTCAATGAGAGAGAAGGAACACAGCATACAAGACTTCACGAAGCAGGGGACTACCTGGCTGCCTTCCTGGATCCAGATGGTCCTCCAGTGACTCACAAGGGAAGAGTGAGATAGTGAGGGACACTGCATTTTAAGATGTTTGTTGTTTTGTATGATCTGTACTCTCATGTGCTTTGAATGAGTAAGTAAGAGCAAAATATGTTAGACTCTGTGCAATGTGTGTGTGTGTAACTTCTTCACAACTACTGCATGCCCCTGAGAAAGTTGAACTGTAACTATAACCATAACAACTTTGAGGTGGAGTTCTGGGCAAGGTATGTGTTTAACAAACTGGGGTATCTTGGGGTCGGCACTGGCCCTGGGACCTTATGGCAGATGGGCTGAGGAGCTCCATTTCTGAGAAGGGATAGCAGACTGAGAGTCAGTGCCCAGGAAATAGGCCAGAGAAGCCGAGGGAAGAACCATTGCTGCAGGCTGCTGAGGCTCCAGAAGGTTGGAACAGCCAGGGGGTTCAAAGCAGCAGAGGCTTGGATTCCCCTCACAGCGGTCCTAGTGAGTGTCAATGAGGGGCGCTCATTAGAATCTGTGACATCTACCCTTTTGCCTGTTTTCTGCCCACAGAGTTTTTACAAAATTGGTGATCTGTGGTAGCAGCTCATTTAAGATGACAAGGTTTTTTTGTTTGTCTTTGTTTAGACAATTGGCTTATCAAAGCCTCATCAGAAAATAGTCTTTTCAGAGACGTATAATACACAAGTTCTTTCTTTGACATCTTAGGACTTTCAAGAAACATGAAGAAAATCCCTTCTGCTTCCTACACACAGGATCCCCTTTATAGGTACATTTCTTAACTCTCAAGAGGACAGAGTATTACTGTCAAGAAGAAAGATTTCTGAAGGTTCAACCCTCCATAAGGGTGCTGCTCCATCAAAATCCTACTCAAGAAGTAATGTTTTTTCTAACTCTCATGGGCCACACGTCCTCACCTGCATATGTGTCATACCTTAGGTTGAAAAGTCTGCAACACTGGATTTTGTTAAATTTCACACAAGTACAGGCAGTATATTCACAGGGTTGACCAGCCCAGAAGAAATGCAACTTCTCACAGACAGTAACACGGCAATGTATTATGTGAACAAGCAGAGAGGGAGTCACTCTTCTAGCTGCAAGGAAGCAGTCAAGTTATGGGGCTGGTGTATCCAGCACAGCGTTTATCCCATAGATCTACACTTAGCAGACATGGACAACAGCCTAGCAGGTCAGTTGAGCAGAGATGTAATGGAACTGCACAAACACACATTAAAGAAATGGGTGATAGGTGACACATTCAACTTGTGGGGGCTCCTGTACATAGACCTCTTTGCCATCTGACGGAATCTGAAGTCTCTTTGCTTTTGCTCAAGTGCAGGGAAAGACAGTCTGTCCACATTGGTTGCTTTTCCCTGAACTGGGGAGAGAGGTCTCTTCTATGCTTTCCTGCCATTTCCTTTCATCCAGAGATGGATTAAGAAGATAAGACAAGATGGGGCCAAGATAATTCCAGTTGCCCCAGCATGGCTGATGCAACAACAATACATAGACCTTTTTCAACTTCCTCCAGGGAGTGTATAGACTTCTTTCCTATTACTAGACTTATCACCCAGGCCTCTATCACTGCACTTGATAGCACTGAGGTCTGGGATTCTAATGGACTTTGAAAAAAATCTTGCCCTTTTAGAAGTGCAACAGATATTGATTAATTTCAGGAAGCAATTGACTAGAAAGCATTTTATCTCAAGTGAACTAAATTTGGATAAACAAGATACATAGGTCAACTGTTGGCTCCAATTCAGTACATTCTTGAAAACTTGCTTCAGTTGAAGCTTGCAGGTCTTTCCATTCCCCCTTGGAAGTGCATCAAGCAGCTGTGTTAGCCTACCATGTACTAATAGATAAATCTGTCTTTGCACGTTATATGGTTAAGAAATTTATGAAAGGACTTGTCAATATGTAGCACTCTATAAAGATGTGGTACTAATAATGGGAACTCTAATGCAGCTCATGAAGCCTCTATTTGTTCTCTATTCACCTACCTATTAAAATGGCATTTTTGGTAACCAGTGTCCGCTATGTGAATAAGCAAACTCCATACCCTCGTGGCCGATCACCATTCACTGTCTCTCATAGGGATATGCTGCTTCATCCTAAAACCCTAGTTTCCTTCCCTGGGTGTGGTAGGTGACTTCCGCATTAATCAAATTATTAATCTGCCAGTTTTCTTTCAAACTTCATGCTCACCTAAGGGAATCAAAGTCATGTACTTTAGATTCTAAGAGAACTCTAGCATACTATCTTAACAGGACCAAAGAACTACTTAAGTTTTCCAGTCTCTTTATATGATGTGAAGACAGTCATGAGGGTCACATTGTCTCTCCACACCCATCTAGATGCGTTAAATCAGTGTTTCTCAACCACTGTGTTAGCCATCAACTTTCCTCTATATACCATCTAATATCAATTTCTTACCCACTGGAGGTAGGTCACACTCTAACAGAGCAATGGCTATCTGGATTGGGTGCCCAATTATGGTAAGGCAGTTCTTCAGTCTCTATTCTGTCATCTGCTGATGGGATATTGCCTGCCAAACTATCCCATAAATGGGAATATTCAGGGAATACTTGAAGAACAAATGAATGTTACTTACATGTAACCAGAGTTCTTTGAGATGGACTTTGCATATTCATACTCATCATCTACTTTCTCCTCTTCCTCAAATTCCAAATACGGTTTGTCTCTGAGGAGGCAATGGAAGGAACTGAGGCAGCAGAAGGCTGTTTATATATAGTATTATGGATCTATTTTTTTCCATACATGCATGTTGCAAGGGGTTATTTATACTGCTTGTTTAATATTAGTGTTGTGTGTAGTACTTTCTGCATCATGTTTTATGCTATTCTATATACAATATTAGAATGTCAGTCATAAAAGTTAGCATTTATTTTGAAGAAGTAAACCTTGGAGTCTTCTCCCTTGCTCAGAAAATTTCTTGGCACCGTTTTAACTGTTGGGCTTTCCTTCTCAAAGACCTTTTTTATACTCTGTGTTGAAAGCAGACTAGGCCAACACCAGTGCCCACTCTCCAGTGTTCTGGACACTGAGTGGTGTTGGTGTCTCCTCAACAGAGCAGCTCTGCGTAGGCTAAATCCTTCCTTCCACAAACTGTGTATACAGAGGGGACCCAACTACTTCCAGTTTGGGGGTTTGGAGAAGAATACTATGAGCTGACATAGTGACTTTTTGGAGATGGGATGGAGAAGGTTGTCCCTCACTCCTTTCCTCCATGGAGAAAGGGGTAAAAGTAGTGGCTGCTGAGCTGCTCTGTGGTCTGAGAAGATTATTCTTTCCCCCTTGAATTCCCCAACATAACCCAGCTGAGTTATTTGGGTGCAATGAATAAAGGTCTGATCCAAAGCCCATTAATATTATTGGGGGATGTGGTGGGGTGGGAGGTGTGATTTACACTTACTTTAGTGGGCTTTGGATCAGTCCCAGGATCTGTTCATATAAACGCATAAAATGGAACATATAGTAAGAAAATATATATATATATATACACACACACACACATACAGAGAAGGTGGAAGTTGCCATACAAATTGTAAGAGGCTAATTAATTAAGATGAGCTATTATCAGCAGGCGAAAAAAGTGATAGCTAGGCTGATGGAAGAAGTCTTCCATTGACCTAGCAGTGTATATACTGGCGTTTAAGTAGGTTTAACTTTGTAGCACTGAGCGTGAAAGTTAGGTCAACCTTACTTCATAGTGTAGACCAACCCTTAATCTCCCTTGCTGTAGATTAATTTTATTACTACTTGTCCTACCTTCAGTGGATATGGAGAACAATTGATCACCATTCTCTTTTAAAGTTATTTTAAGCAATAATGGATCCCTGTCCATCACAGATAGAAATTGTCTCACTTCTCAGAAAGATTGTCTTCCTCTCCTCACATATCTTACAGAAAAATATCAATGCCCCTTCAGCTTGTTGTTGACATGGTGGCTTCTTGTTGCCACTTAAGCAAGTTTGATTACATACCATGTCTCGTCTTACCCTGACATTTTATTATATTTTTCAATTTTGGAAGAAGTCCAAGGGTCTCATTTTATCTCTGGCTTGAGGCATATATTAGGGTCTTTGGATACCATATTAATTATAGACAACCAGAGGCAATTAGCATACGTGAATTCTGACACTTTCAGATATGCCTCAAAGGGGCTTAGATACCTGAACATAGGAATCTTGCCTACAATTTCTTAGTTTTTTATAATGCTTATTTTTAATATTGTTCAACTAGCTGGTAATGTAAACATGAACGCAGGAAAAATGATCATGTTATTTCAAAATAAAGCTGAGTCAAATATATATGCATGTATGCCTTATACCACAAATAGATAACATAGCAAACTGAGTCTTGTAGTCCTTACTTAGGCAAAACTTGCACTGCAAAATTCAGTGCCTGTATATTTGCTCTCCTCTTTTCTTGTGTCTGCCTATCACCACTGCCTTTGCTCTCCTCAAGCCTCCCTCCTGCTCATCCCTTCTTATCCTTCTACACTCACCTTTGTGCCTTTTTTCATGCTGACTCCTTTACTTACGCACAGACACAGACTGCAGTCTTTGTATCCATGTGCCTGTCTAATCTTTTAACTTATTTCTCTGTGAAGCCTTTCAACAATAAGCCACTAAAAGTAGAATTTTAACTAAAAAAAACAGGGAAACTAATCAAGTCAAACTATCTGCTCTCAGCAAGGAAACTGTGCTTTCTTGAGCATTATTCTACTCCTGGTGTTTGCTGTTTCCACACAAACATTGTCCCAGCCATGCAGGAAGAAAGACCAGATTCAGTGGATGTGGTTTGATTAAGCTGCAAATTTATTCACTTAACAAATGGGGGAATACCCAGCAATAGGTTTATAGAGCAGAGCATCACTCTTTCCTTAAATGTTTCCAACTGTTTGGGAGGGTTGCCCCTTCTCAACCTGGTCCTAACCTAGTTCTGGGACTCTGCTACCCTCCCCTCCTATAAGTGTTAAGGGGAGAGAGGGCTGGGAAGAAAGGGAGGGTTGTCCCCCTGCTGTACCAGATGTTAAGAGCCCCAACCCCCTTTTCCCAGCATCCTTAAGGGATACCTTTCCCTAAATCCACTTCCAATTGCTGTTTATCAAGAAGCCTTGTTCCCTCTGTAAGGAGTAACTTCACTGGACACCTGCTACCTACTAAGTTGTGACCTGCTTACCTATCCCACTTGGTCCCTGACTTGCTGTGTGGAAGGTGAAAAAATCTTGCATTGGCCAAATTGGCAGTGAGGGAAACATTCCTTCCCAGTCCCAAAAGAAAAAAGGCAACTACTGGAATGTCAACAGCAGATCACAAAATGCAATCCTACTTTGGTCTCACAGGTGAGATGGTGGGTCCTGGTAATCCATGAAACAGAGGATCCCTTCTGGAATGCAGAGGATATAAATACTGTCTCCCCAACCTGATGTAGATGGTAGGGTCAGTGCCTCCGCCTGGTCTGGCCACTTCCTATTCCCCCTTTGCCCCTCTTGGTTTTGCTCCTAAGTGTCCCTTTCCACTCCGACTCTTAAAGGAGCCCCAACCTGAGTTCTTCCTCTCAGTCAGACAAAGATCCACTCCATTCAGTTACGGTGAGAACATTTTCTTCCCTGTTTCTTAGACTCTACCCACTATGGTCTGTTGCTATCTTTTTTGCATTCTTAATCTAATTTAGCTCAACCTGTTTTTCTCTGCTTTGAACACTCATAACACATATAAATAAATAATAGTTTCTGCATCGGGTACTGTAGGATGAGACAGGTGATAAGACAAATACTGCCAGCGGTATTTCAAAAAGAAGTAAATATACTAGTAAATAAAAGACAGGCACAAAGTAGTTAGGGCAAACAGGCAAGAGCCTTCCATGGAGAGTTTGAAAATAGGTGGGAAGGGAAGATGATGGTATAAAACTGTTGTTTATGTTGAGGACTATCCTACTATCAGTCCATGTGCAGATTTCAAATTCCTTTCGTAAGTTCAGTGTATGGAATGCTAGCATTCCATAGTATGTACTGAAAATATGAACAATATATTTTCTAATCTTTCCTGATTGAAACTTTTTTTAAAATGGTCAATAAGAGGAGCTTTCCTTTCCCTTGTAGAATCAAACTAATAAACATGCATTGAAATAGGCTACTTAACAACAGCTTCATGGATGCTGATTTTATTATCTTCAAATGGATGTGAACTACTCTAAAAGAGTAGGGAAAGGACATGCTTTGTCTATTAGTGCAACTGCAGAAAGTCTCATTGTGGAGAGAAAGATACTCTCTGAGGAGACTTTTATACATGTGTTTTCACAGAAATTGCAGATGTGGCGGAAGCAAAATTTCAGACTTAGTATAAATAGCAGTCTTAGGATTTATGTGAGACATTTGATGCTTCAGCCAAAGCAGTTTTACATTTGGCTTAAAAATAAATGTGGAATAGCTTGCCAGTCACTTATTTTCAGTGTTCATATTTCCTGTCGTTTAAACATTCTAGGAATTGAGAGTATGTTGTCATAACTGTGTGTTGCTAACTAGGGGCTATGTGTGGGCATAAGCCATTTGTTGCATGGTCCTAGTTTTTCCCAGTGCTGGTCTACTCAGCATTATATAGGTTGCAGCAACATGGATTTACAAATTGATATTGGTGTTTAATAAAAGCTTATGTTAAAATAAAATTCCAAATATGCAGCACAGAGGCTCATAAAATATTTTTCTGACTGTTAAGCTTCCACACAAATAATATCATCAATAGATTTTTTATAAAGAAAGAGAATGGGAAGCTTAGCAAATCAGTGTTGAAATGCCTGAAGCATTTTAGTTTTTATTTGGGATCTTATTTTATTAATTTGCCACTACATATAAAGTGCAACTATATTAAGTGTTAATACAAAGTATGATTAACACTTTGTGATACTTTTACTGTGAAATGTGTTTTAAAACCATAATCTATTCTCTGTCACAACTTTTTGAAAGCAGAAGTCTGTTACTATTGGGGGCAGTTGTCTTTTGAATGAGCCTATGTTGAGTAGGGCAGTAGCTATTAGAAAGCACTTTTAAAGATTTAATAATTTCTCATGTATTAATATACTAATGTCTTTTCAACAAAGGAGTCTAATTATAATGCTGAAAGCCTATTGCTATGTGACTTTTTCAAGATTCTCTTTGAATGCCTGCAGGCATTCAATGGGTTGTGATTCTGTCAGATGCAAGCAGCTAAATATGGTTCTGTCTGAGCAGTATTGGGATAGGAGACATCCAGGAAGAACGTAGGAGCTTCAGGAAATGGTGTTAGCAGTACCATAGATTGTATTTTTCCCTCTGAATCAGCATTGAATTAATACCCCACCATAATGTTAAGAGGTAGGCCACTCTGCTTCTGGAGTTGCTGTCTTTAGATGAGATGTAAAATAGAGGTCTTGGCAACTCTGGCAATCTTTCTAACAGGTGAATTCTTAGCATAGGTAATTTTATATCTGACCCACCTAAATCTATCTGTTGTAATGTGTGCAATGGTGGCATATGCTATTAAACAGCTCACTCATTTTGGTGATAAGTAAATACTTACCCTATAGAAGGATTGAGTTCCTTTAATAGAAAGTTCTCGATAATGCTCTAATTGATTTCTGAATGTATGACCTGGGTTATTCTGTTTCACTATGATGTGCTTGTGAGCAATTTAAACACAGCATAACCTATGAGATGCTCAGCTAAGCAGAGCTGTTCTTATTTTGAATTGTTGATATACAAATTTCAGTTAGGGCCAGGCTCCAGTGTGTTAAGAAAATATTTTAAAGTGATCCTTAAATTCATGTTTTAAAAGAAGTATATTAAATGTGTAACTAAGTATTTTCCTTGAAATCTTCACACATATTGGTATATGCAAAAATAACAACGGATTGTATGGACTCTACCTAAATTCAGTCTGTTCTTTCTGTAAATGTGTGTATGTGTATGTAAGAGGGGGAATAGTCCCGCTATTGTGGGGAACTTTCCTGGCTTCTGCATTACCCCGGTGAAGTGAGCTAGCGAAAGGATCTGAGTCCTCGCTCCCACTTCCTTTACCCAGTGGCCTCCCTGCCCTTGAGGACTCCCCTTCCACTCTCCTGTCTGGCAGAGTCCTCGTAACCCCAACAAGGCTGGGCTCAGGATTCCTGGGGGGCTCAACCCCTAACCCTGCTGAGGTCACCTAGGACAGGGGCTAGGGTGTCCCCACTCCAGGGTACTCTCTCTGCACTGGGCACTTCTCTGACCCACTGACCATTACATACAATTTAAAGCAAATGCAAGTTATTTAATCAACAATTAATTTTAAAAAGAATAAGGAAACATGGGAAAGGTTAAAGGAAACACATCAACCGGCTCTGTGGCAGAGAACATCACAAACAGTGTCTCTGGAATGTCAGGGCAGTTCACAGTCTGTTCCTTGTAAGTCCCAGGCCGCCTTCTCAGGCCCTGGCTGTGCTGCAGGGATGCTGTGGGTTGGACACTTGCTCTGGTGCTGACCACACGCGCTCAGGCTCTAAGTGGTAGGACCCTTCTTCCCAGTGTCGCCCCTGCCCTGTCGGGGTTACGATCAAACCTGGCCTGCACAGCCTCTTGGCTGAGGTGTCTCCCTGTGCTGGGCCCGCTGCCCAGGGTCCCCCTCGCTCTCCCTAGCTGATCACCGCACCCAGCTCCGGACTGCTCCAGCCCCAGCTCCACCACTCTGTCTCAGCGCTGCTGCTGCTGCTCTGCCTCCAGCTCCCTGGGCTGCTTCTTTGGCCCCTCTGCCTCTGGTTGCTGCAGCTCTGCTCCCAGGACAGGTCTGCTCTGCCGGCTGCTTCTGTGACTCTGCTCCCAGCACTGACCTGGTTCCTGGGCTGCTTTTCTGGCCTCTCTGGCTCTGGTTGCTGCAGCTTTCCTCCCAGGGCAAGTCTGCTCTCTCTGGCCTGTGCCTCTGGCTTTGGGGCTGCAGCTCTGCTCCCAGGACAGGGTCTGCGCTCTCTCTGGACTGCTTTTCTGGTCCCTCTGGATCTGGCACAGCTCTGCTCCGCAGCTCAGCTTGGGCCCCTGCTTTCTCCTTAGCTCGGCCCAACTCTGTCTGACCCAGGCCAATCCAGCTCACGCGGAGGAGGGGAGCTCCCTGGCCTCCTGACTCCCTGATTAGTCTGCTTGCCCTGTCATTCAGGCTGAGCTGGGGCACTGGCCTCTCCCTATTGTTCCTGGGGACTGTCAGTCTCAGGGTCCTGATTTCCCATAGACCCATCCCCTTTTAGTACTGGGAGCTAGCCAACCAAAACACCCCCACTGAATGTTAGTAAGGGGGCAACAGTCCCCTTACATGTATATACAATTCTTTTTTTAAAAGTAAGTGGTTATGGGGGAGCAAAACTTTCTCCCCAATCACAATGGAATAGGTTATTGTTGCGTATAACAATCCGTTGCATCAGGGATCCTGTTTGATTTGGTAAGATTAAAAATGTTCATTTGACATGCAAGCACTATAGTTGGTTGCTCTTTGTCAGTATAGGAACCATAGTATTCACACCACAAACTCTAAGAAAAATTAACTTTTTTGCATTTGTACTGGGCGGTGCCTGTTTAATTATTTGTATATAGCATTGAAAATTTACATAGCACTTAGGGGACAAGAAATGCTTCTTTCTTTGTTTCCAGTGAATTTACAGTTTAAGGCTCTGATACAGCAGGTGACTCTGTGCTGCCAAACTCCTTCACCTGTGCAGAACTCCACGAGGGTTAGGGGGTCCTCCAGCACTGAGTCACTTGCAGAATTGAGGCATAAGACAAAACAAGTCAAGACATGAGGGAAAGAAGAAATAAATGAATAAGCATGGAAGTCTTCCTGAAAGAAATAGATTCATAAACATGGATCTGGGGAAGTAGACAGAGAGAGGGGGTCTTAATGGAGAGGAGTTCAGACTGTTACAGGTATAGGGACAGAACAATATGACCTAAACTGAATGTGTGAAAAGGAGACAAAGGGAAAAAGAAAAGTGTAGAGGAATAGGAGGAAATGAGAACAAAGATGAAGCCTGGGGTGAGGTTTTATAGAGCCTTGAAGTTGAGGGTCTTGAATTGGCTGCTATCAGAGACAGGAAACCAACGAAGAGATTCAAGGAGATGGAGTGACTTGTTCCCAACAAAAGGAGAGCAAGTGAAAAGAGGGGATGCTGGAAGGCTACAATAATCAAGGCAAAAGATAATCAAGGGATTAATAAAGGTTTTTGGTGAAATTAAAGAGGAACTGGTTGAATTTAAGAGGCTGAGTATAGTGAGAGAAACAGCATCATGCTGAATCTTTTATTCCTTTAAGGGATCCATTTATGATGACCTCTAGCATAACTTGAATTTTTTATGAAGTATGTAGGGAAATAAATTCCCCGTGTAACTAATTAAAAACTGTGTTTTTTTCAAAAAGGCTTCCATACCTCTCAATGGGATATTCTTACAGTAGTGGTCTCAAGGCACCAAAACGGATGTAAAATGGATGGACCTGAATAAACAAGCAATGATTCATTTATGAAAATAACTTCTGGAAAGTAGAGTAAACCAGAGGTTCTCAAACTGTGGTCCACGGACCCTCCATTCAGGTGGTCCGCAGATAGTTCCCTCTGAGGTGCGTGCCTGGGCAGCCGCACATGAGACAATGAAGGGCCACTCACTTAATTAGTGGAGCTGCGCAGGTAACAAACTATGCAAATCTTGTCCAAATACTTACTAGACAACTGATATGGATTTAAGCGTGCCATTCCCAATTCTAATAGAGTCATATAATGAAAGTAAGATTAGTCTATGCCTGAGTGCTAGGGGTCAAATTGAAAAGAAAAGGACCACTTAGTAGTTTGGAAAGCTCACACAATTAAATGAGTAGTGTGTATTACTGGACGGAGGCAAGTGAATTTAGTCTGTCCTGAGTTTCTTATCTAGCCAACTTAAATAACACTGGTATTAATAATGTCAAGGCTTGAAAAATCTTTTTTCAGTGGATAACGGGAAAAATTCCCTGTGTGCGTGAATAGTAGGAGGGGCATAGAGGGGTTGGTGGAGGACTGCTGCCTCCACCAGTTATAAGGCTGCAGGAGGGAGAAGAGAGAGAGCTGTTTCGTTTCCAACAGCTGGAAATGGGTGTTAACAGGTTTCATGCACATTTATCAGCACTACACCAGAAGCTAATGTGAAAAATTGAAAACTAAGGGGGGCCAGAGAGATCATCATCTCTCTTCACAGCAGTTGTGGGTTTCGCCTCAGAGAACTGTCTCTGAACCTCAGCTAGGAGTCCCTCATGTTTTTAGCCTCTGTCTAGCTAGCAGGTTTAGTTAAGTTTTTCTAGGAAGTATTTAGAAAGTTTTATTTTTGCTTTCCCAGTGCAAGGTTAGGTTTTTTGGATGCTCCTGTTAATCAGTGATGGTAGAGGAACAATTAGTAATAGTTATTATAAAATAGCTTTCAACTTTTTGCATGGGGAGAGAGAGAGAAGGAAAATAGGAGTTTTCTCTCTATCTTAATTAATGTCTGGCAGTTGTTCCATTATAGATAAATATAATGGCCATTGATTAAAAAAATTTATAATTTGCTCCAGCCTTAATTTTTTTTTGTCCTTACAACCTTTTTATCTTTAAGTAATTACAGTTTACATAGCAAGTAGCCGAAGGTCTACCCTTCATAATCTTACAAGGAAACCTTTTTTATAAGAACAGGGATTTTTCCCCCCTCTCTCTCCAATCTATTTTCATAATAGAGGCTTTCTTTAACTATTGAAAATCCATGTTGTTTTGTCTCATCATTTTTTTTAAATTCAGTAAACCCTCCTGTTGTGCACACAAGATATTTTTCCTATTTGTTTGGAGCTTCCTAAAGTATGTTCCCACATTCAGTGCTGTAAGGCCCTTTCTACATTAACAGCAGCATCCGGTAAGGGCTTATCTACACGGGTACCACAGTGCGGACTATGGGGATGCTCTAAAATATTACGCTCTAGCTTCCCTGTGTAGATCATGGTAACGCAGACTAAAAGGTGCCTCGTGTGTGTTAATGTAGTTCTGTTTGAAATGGGATTAAGGTTATGAACACACTACAGCTTAGGTTGTTATAAATTATGTTGCTTGGGGAGGGGTGAATAAACTACCCCCCTGAGCGATGTAAATTACACCAACCTAAGCACCAGTGTGGATAGAGCTATGTTGGGGAGAGAGAAGCTTCCTGCTGTCATAGCTACTGCTGCTCACTGGGGCTGGAGTAATTAAGTTGACAGGAGAACTCTCTCCAGTTGGCTTAGTGTGTCCACACTAGCAGTGCTACAGCAGTGCAGCTGCATTGGTGCAGCTGCACCAGGGCCTCCCAAAGGGGGGGGGGGGGGGCAAGTGGGGCAATTTGCCCCGGGCCCCGCAGGGACCCCCACGAGAGTTTTCAGGGGCCCCCACGAGAGTTTTCGGTGGCACTTCAGCGGTGGGGGGTGTTCTTCAGTGCCGTCGAACACACCCGGAGTGAAGGACCCGCCACCGCTTCTTCCGCTCCAGGTCTTCGGCAAAGTGCCCCAAAGACCCGGAGCGGAAGGACCCCCGCCGCCAAAGACCCCAGACCCCCTTAATCCTCTGGGCGGCCCTGAGCTGCACCGCTGTAAGCTCTGTAGTGTAGCCATAGCCTAGGTTGCACTGATGTAAGCCCCACTTTTCTTTAGCACAATACATCTATTGTAGGGGTTTGCACTGATATAATTGCATCAATGTAGTTACATTGATGCAGATTTCTCTAGCACAGAGAGGCTCTGAGTTACTCATAGAATGCAGGATTCCTGTACAAAATATGGAAAACTAATACTGAGAAATACCTGACAGCATTTTTGTGCAGCTGGGTCACAAATCCACACTGATGGAGTGGTTCCTAGTGTCTCCTTAATAAACAATAACCAGTAGTGATCAGTCACTATTTCCTTGACTCTTCAGCCTCTCCTGTGTGCGGACTGGGATTAGGTTGTTTCACCCTGCCCCCTCCTCCGCCCCTGCCCCCAAGAGTTCTCAAAGTTTTCACTTTCTATTCTTTTCCTCTGCCTTGAACCAGGGCATTGTCATGAGGTTGCAGAGCTGGGAAAAATCTTTCTCCTTAGGCCAGTATGTTTTATACTTGGGTCCCTAAACTAGCCAGGTGTGTCCATGGGCCATATTCTGCCATTATGTTGACCAATACCTTACTCAGAGAGTGCAATTACTTGCAAGCTTTTGTTCACAAAGGAACAAAACATTTGGTTTCCAGACTGTATGGTTGCAAAATCATTATTTTTGACTGAGAACCAAATGTAAACTGATACATTGTCTGTAGACAGTTAGCTCCAGTGCCTCTGCTACTGCTCATAGCTTTCCTGAGCTGTTTCAGAGGAGCTGACCAGATTGCTCCTGCTTAAGGCAGAATTTGCTGCTTTTAGTTTTTCTGCTTTTTTCTTGTTTCCTGTTAATCTTAGAGAAATGTTACAAAAACTTTTTTTCAGTCTGGTGCAAAACTCTTGCTGCACAAATTAAAAAATGAAGATAGTTCTGTCAGTCAGATTCTTTATTAGATTAAAGTCAGTTGTCTCATAACCTATTTAATTATTATTCTTATGCCAATGTAAGCAATGAACATTACTGATTGAGTTTCATGTATGTTTCTTTCTCCCCCTATAGATATTTTTAATGCCTTATCTCTCCAGATAAATCTTAGTATAAGCTGTTGATATTGATTTGATTTGTTTTTAAAATGAGGTATAGTAATTTACATTTTATAATAATAACATATGTACAGAATTGAATTGGATTATTGCAATTAATCACAGTACACAATCAAGGTACACCACTATTTTACTTTCTTAAATTTGATAAAGGGAATGGAGATGGGATCACAAGTATTTATGTTGCTGGCAAGTAAACTTAGCCGTCTGGCACCAGGAAAATGTTTGGTGTTCTGACATTGAACTCAACTGAGTGACTACCCCAGTGAGATAGACTTCTGCTACAATTAGATTTTTTGTGTGTGTGTTAACACATCCCACTTTCTTACAGACTTCCATTGTGGTAAGATCAGTTCACTGGTAATGCATCCAAGTTTTCTAAAAACTTTAATATTGTGATTAGATCACCTTATCTTTAATGCAACCAGGTTTATAATTTACTACTGTATGAATTTTTGCTATGTTCCAAAAGAACTGATATTATCGTGATAACACCTTCTAAGACGTTTTGTAACCAAAAGAGCTTCTTCGCATGCCACTACTGATATAATCCAATCATGTTAAAAAAATCAAATTATGATATAAATGGTTAAAAGTAAAAAATGCAGTTAAGAAACATACCATCTGTAACAGTACCTAATCACAACAGGGTTTCACCTTCTTGATGTACCTTGTAATACAAACAATAATATCTATGTATTTTACCATACCTATCTGTCTAGGTTCTTGAGGGCCTTCATGAGTCCGCTATCTGTCAGTTTGTGTGGTTTTTTCCTATTAGTTGTGGGTTTTCTTGTTTTTGTTGGATTACATCACACACTTAATGTTCCTTTAATACATATTTACAAATCTGTACTGTAAACATTCTAAACTATAAAAATTATTGTAGACATACCTGAAAAGATTAAGAATTGTGTAGTATAATGATTTTAGATGGAAAACTCAGGTGGTTAGTAGCACAGATTAAAAATTACTCATATACAATATTCTACTTGCATTTAGGAATGTAGTTGCAAAAGCAAATCATTTGCTCCTCCCTGCCACCCAAAAGAATCTTGATTACTAAGGAGAAGTTAGCCTTTCACTTAACAGCAAGGTAAAGCAGTGTTACTTTTCCTAATGCTATGCTATAACCTAATTGTGCCTGCATGATGTTGTGAGGAAGGTGAAAAAAACTCACCAGATCCTACCAGTTTGGTCCAATGGGAAAAACGGATAAATGGTCAGACCGATGTGATCCTAAATAACACAGCACTAACACTATCCTTAGGGGGTGGTGGCGGAGGGCAGAATGTAGCGGGCTGAAACAAGAGGCTTTTTGAAGAAATTGGGTAAGCTTAAATAGGCAAGGAAGGAGGGGCTCTCAAGGGCCAGCCGGCTATCCTGTTTCCCTGTTTCCAGCCAGTGGGAAGGCACTGGGCCAGAGGAGGTGACAGCCCTTCCTCTCCAGCCACACATACACTCTTGCATTGGTGCTTCATGCTCTCCGCCACCTGAGTACTATCCTTCCCCTGGGGTCATTCAAAGCTCCTCCCCACTGATTGCGGGGAGGAGGCATTAGTGAGTAAGGAAGTATAATGTAACAAAGTACAAAATTTGAGATATTGTTTCTCCATGCCTTATAAAACTGTATGTAACCTTTAAAATACCCCGCAACTGGTAAAAATAAAGATATTTTAAATGTATTGAACATACACCTGATTCTATACTCACTTGTACTGGTGTAAATCAAGAATAACTTAATGGATGGTAGCGGAGTTACATCCCTATACAATCAGCATGAGAGCAAAATTGGACACTATAACTATTCTCAGTGAATTGATAGAAGTATGTAGACTATTTTCTTCATTCTAATTTTTATCCATTGGGAAAATATCATTGTTTAACATAAGAATGGCCATACTGGGTCAGATCAATGGTCCATCTAGCCCAGTATACTGTCTGTTATTGTGGCCAATGCCTGATGCTTCAGTGGGAATGAACAAAACAGGCTAATTTTGAGTGATCCACCCCTGTCGTCCAGTTCCAGCTTCTGGAAGCTGGAGGTTTAGGGACACCTGGAGCACAGGATTGTGTCCCTGGCCATTTTGGCTAATAACCAGTGATTGACCTATCCTACATGAACTTATCTAATTCATTTTTCAACCCAGTTATACTTTTGGCCTTTACAACATCCCTTTAACCTCAACATCTGTTTGCCAGAGTGTTAATATATTATTCTCCAATATAAACTTCCTTAATAGCATAAACTCTGGAAACTAGAGCAAAGTTTAATGACAAGAGGTGAGAGTGGGAACAAAAAAGTTGAATGAAAACCTGCAAGGGTTAACTCTTAATTTCTGAATATCAAGTTATTTTATGATTTCTCTTAATTTTTTTTTCTTCCGACCTTCATGGGCTACAGGCTTGGGGACAGACAGAGCGCTAAACAAATTTAATTATATCTGGAAACCTCTGCTATGTGATACTTGGCTGTAAATTTTACATTTCCTTGTATGCTGAAGGTAACAGGAGAAACCAGTGAAGCTGGGCATTCTTTTCTCCCTTACAACACAGTCATCTTAGATTTTTGCATTAGATAGTGATGCTTGGAATAAAGTCTAACAGCCACTTTGTGTACTGCTAAAATTTCTTATGTGGTGTCTTCTCTCCTACTCCAGCTAAACAAAGGTTCCTGTATTTCTACACCCTTTATTCCTTTATTTTTACAATCTAAAATTGATTGTAAAAGGGTAAATTTGAACTTGAAAGTCTTCATGCTGTAGATTGATATATAACCAGTATATGGTGCCACCAATGTGTACCACAAAAGCAGGTGAAAAAGAATGTACAATGGTAGTAAGAGTTGTGCTGATGAGTCTGTTATAGGTCGTCTTGGGCTGAATACATCTCTTAAATATTAAGACGGGGGGATTTTTTGTGTGTATTGGGCATAATTTTTAGAGATATGAATGAGTGAAGCTCTTCTACGCTTTTTGCCCCTGTGATGGAATACACCCCTGTGTTAGAATGTACACTTTGTTCACACCGTACATGCTGTTGTAATAATCTTTGTACAAAATATGCCTTGTAAGGTATCATTTGATAACTAATAACTCACTTGTCAATAATATGGTAAAATGTATGTAGCAACATTATATGTGAAGTTATGAACATAAGCTAAAATCAGGACTGAAGTATGTTTACCAGACAGTCTGGGGAGTAAATTTGTATCTCAGTGATAAAGGACAGGTTGATGCCTGGCCAGGTGTCATCAAAACTGATGGGCCATCACCTGTCAAGTGGCCATTCTTTGGCAAGGAAAGGGGGCAGGAACAAACAGATCTGCATCTTAGCAGCCAACTTAGCAAAACTCCCTGCCCCCACCAGACTCCATGTCTCCTTGCTCTCAGCTGGAAATAAC
The DNA here is from genome assembly GCF_015237465.2 of Chelonia mydas. Taxonomy (NCBI): domain Eukaryota; kingdom Metazoa; phylum Chordata; order Testudines; family Cheloniidae; genus Chelonia; species Chelonia mydas. The sequence goes on from NC_051245.2 coordinate 80,402,655, forward strand.
TCTGTCTAGGGGTCACTCTCTGGGAGATGTATTTCAAAGGGTGACTGAACTATAAAGGTGAAGGGCAAAACATGCAAAGCTATGCCTCCCTATTCATCTCTCTCCCTGTCCATCTCCTGCCTTGAACCTAAGAACAAAAAAGAAACAGATGTTGGACTTTGGGGGAGGAGTCCTGACCTGATAAGTTTGGTCAGTAATGCAGTTAGAAGTATGTGGTGAGGACTTCACTTTGTATCAATATAGTTTGTTGAGTTAGGCACTAGGAAGTGTGTTATCTTTGTTTCCTGTAACCATTTCTAACTTTTAGGCATCATTACTTCTACTCAGTTAAAATCTATCTCTTTATAGTTAAAAAAACCCTTGTTTTATTCTTTAATTGAAACTAAGCCAGTGTGTTTAAGTTAAGGTAATTCCAATGAAGGTAGCAAGTTGTTGTGTATTATTTCCTTAAATGGACAACAGACCTAATATCTCTGATCTGGAGGGTGCTGGACAATATAGAACATACATTTTGGGGGGAAAATGTGGGAGTGTGTTGGGGTCACCTTGCAGAAATAACTGAGGCTGGCAAAAGCCAGAGTGTAACCCAAGTGTGGGTGGCAGGCTGCAGTTGTACACAGAGACTCAGGGTGTGACTTGCATGCTGGAAGGCTGTATGTGAGTGGCCCAGGTGGGAGGCACTGCAGCAAGGCATTGTAAGGCACACAAAGTTTCAGGCAGGAGTGGCAGGTTTGTATAATTTTTGGTGGTGCCCAGAACAAGTCCAAGTCCCGACCCCCCCCCACCTGCCTGAGGCTCTGGGAGGGAGTTTGGGTGCAGGAAGGGACTTGGGGTTCCAGGCTCTGGGAGGAAGTTGGGGTGCAGGAGAGGTGCAGGCTCTGGGATGGAGTTTGGGTGCTGGGTGCAGGCTCTGGGCTGGGGCAGTGGGTTGAGATGCAGGAGGGGGTGTGGTGTGCAGGCTGTGGGAGGGAGTTTGGGTTCTGGGTACAGACTCTGGGCTGGGACACAGGGTTGGGGTGAGGGAGGAGATTTGGAGTGCTGGGTGCAGGAGGGGGTTTGGGTGCAGGCTCTGGGAGGGGGTTTGGGTGCTGGGTGTGAGCTCTGGGTTGTGGTGCAGGAGGGGGTACGGGGCATGGGGCTGGGCCAGGGATGTGGAATTTGGGGTGCAGCAGGCAGGCTGCCCCAAGGCTGGGGTGGGGCGCCAGAGAGGAGGACTCCCTCCAGCCCTCTCCCCACCGGCAGCAGCGAGCTCCTGGGGGAGGAAGGAACCCCCCGGCACGAGACACTCACCCAAGCTCCCCCAGGCTGCTGCTCAGGAGGTCCAGCCAGGATAAGCCCTTCCACCACCCTCGGATGTTGACTCGGAGTTGCCTGCTGGGCGGGGCTGCCATGCGCCTCCTCCTTCTGCAGGTGCAGTAGCTGCTTCAGCCTGCTCCTGGTGCCGCTCCCTTGTAGTCAGCTGCGGCAGCGGCCAGCGAGGGAGTGCAGTGTGGAGCTGCAGGAGGCAGCCACCTGCCTCCCAGTGCAGGCAGGGACACTTGGGGCTGGCACGCATGGGCGGCAGGCGGGGCCAGGGGACACTCCGGGGGAGGTGCAAGGGGGTGGCAGGCGGGGTCAGAGGACGCTCCGGGAGAGGCGCAAGGGGGTGGCAGGCGGGGCCGGGGGAGAGACCCGGCCCTGAACATTGGTGGAGCCGAGCCCCAGGCCCACGATGGGCCCATATAACTCACCGGCCTTAGTTGCAGGGCAGGAGTGACAGCTCCTCACTGGTCTGGATTGCACCCTGGAATGTCACCGCCCCCTTCACCAAATAAACATAGTTGGGAAGGAATTCTAGCATAGGGCTAACAGGTAGCAAGGAGACGCAAGAGTGATTGGGCTTTTTCACTCTGGGACAGGTTCTGCCATACTAATGGTGAATCTACCTTTACTCTGCAAATAGCCGCATTTTGTTATTACTTGTGGAGTAAGTAAGGGCAGCAAATTCTGGTTCTCTGAGTAAGAAAGGAATTGACTCAAGCTTTACTACAGGTTCAATATTAATTTTCTATCTGTATTTCTCTTTCCCTTTCTCCCTCAATCTTACTTTCAAAGACAGTCTTTTTATTGGTATTAAATGAGACAGACTTTTTGATGTGTTCCTGGAAATGTTGGGTTTTGACTACCCACAAATATTTTCAGTAAGTGTTTGTGTTCTTAATTAAGATACTTGGTATAAACTGCTTCATCAGATTTCTCAAGCTGTGTGTGCAAGATAGTCTTTTAAAATTTCTACAAGAAAGATACAGTAGACCTTGAATGTTCACATGGAATAATTATTAAAGGTACTTTTTACTCAAGCGTATTGATTATTTAGAGCTGTTTGGGTTCTTTGAATGAGAAACTGTAATATACTTCTGCTTGCATGTGATAAGGAAAAAACAACGTGATTACGTCGCATCGTCAGAAGGTTTTTATGTATTTATTTATTTTGCGATCAAGATGGTAGGCAGGAGCAAGAGAGCTCCTTATCTCAAATGGGAATTGTAATATCTTAACTTCTTCATAGTAGGAAATATAATAACAACTATTTTAACAGCTTGCTTTTTCTAAAAGATGCTTTTTAATATTCGTTTTTATATTAGAATTTTTCTGTCATTGATGTATCAAATATTAAAGCAAGGTGGATTTATTTAACTTATCTGATTTCAACACAGGAATCCAAGGACTGTCAGTCATATTTCAGAAGTCTGTAATTAAACTAGGATGTGACTAATATAAGCCCAGTGACCTTCCTATTGTGAAACAATACATGATATGGATGGTATTGTTCAAGGAATAAACAAACCAGCGCTTTGTTGTTTTCTTACCGTGACATGGATCCCTCTAGAGACTGAAGGAAAATTTAAAATGGGCTGATGTACGGGGAAATGCAAACTGGAAAAAGACTAAAGAATGCTTAATTGGCCAATCAATTATAAAAGGTTCTGACCTTTATTGTCTTTTATTTGAAGGTGGTATTATTTTTATTATTACAACTAATAATAAATAATAAACTTGAATAATGCACAAAAAATGTCTCATGAACTTGAAATACAGAGACTAAGCTGGGTAATCTGTCTTGTTATAAAAGATTTATATATGTTAAGTAACACCTTGAAGGTTTCTGACTTTTTGAGTAACATGTAGTGAATGATCACACTGGGAAAAAATGAATGACCACATTTACTATCAACTACACTATATACAGATGTAAAGTGTACCTTATCAAAAATTTATTTCAAAGACTGGAACAGTGAATTAAGGTTTAACTACATAGTTTTAGCTTGAATAATAATAATTCACTATTTTACGGCATCCAAACTTGTGCAAACTGCCTGAAGTGGATCTGATGTTGATATAGTTTTGAGCACGAATATATAAGGAAGTTATTAATCAACATATCTCTTCTTTCCTCTGATGTCATAGATCTGTCCGGTAAGATATTTGTAATTAGAAAAATATATTCAAGCAATAACATTTGCCACCACCAAACGTCTAACCGGTATTATTATTATTAGGAAAGAGTCCATTTGGAAATGTCTTTCCCCACAAAATCCTCCCAAATCTTACACCCCCTTTGCTGGGGAAGGTTTGATAAAAATCCTCAGCAATTTGCATAGGTGACCACAGACCCAAACCTTTGGATCTTAAGAACAATGAAAAAGCATTCAGTTTCTTAAAAGAAGAATTTTAATAGAAGAAAAAGTAAAAAGAATCACCTCTGTAAAATCAGGATGGTAAATACCTTATAGGGTAATTGAATGCATCCAATGAAGTGAGCTGAAGCTCACAAAAGCTTATGCTCAAATAAATTTGTTAGTCTCTAAGGTGCCACAAGTACTCCCTTTCTTTTTGCGAATACAGACTAACGCGGCTGCTACTCTGAAAATTGTCAATAACGTTTTTTCAGTAAATAGAAAGTTTTAAATTTTGTTGGGCAAAAATCTTATGATTCCCTCCCCACCCTCAGCACCTAAAAAGGGACCTAAAGCATGGTAGAACAATGATGGTTTTGCTAAATAGGGCAGGGAGGGAGAGGTTCATCAGGGAACTCAAAGCAATGTTATGGGAGAGTTGAGGGCAGGACGGGGTAGACTTGGGGGTGGTTGAGGTTGTTTTCTCTATGATCAAATCATAGCTCTCACTCCCTTCATTTGCAGTTGTGAGTGCTTAGCACTTCTGCAAATCTGACTGCAGGTGTCTCAAGTTGAGCACCCAAAAATGAGGAACATTCAATGGCTATCTATCAAAATGTTTATTGTGTGACTTGCCCTGAGTAAGAACTCTATGGCAGAGATTGAGAGAGAACACATTGTTGAATGGTGGCATTCAACTTCCTTAGCCATGTGATCATCCTTTCTCTCTCTGCAGTCCTCTGCCTCATTTGTTACACATCTTTCAACTTCTACAACAAATGAAGCAGGAGTCCTACAGGCAAGTCTCATTCAGTACACAACCCTGTTCATCCCCAGAGCATTGTCTGTCCTGTGCATTGAATGCGGTGGGAGTCCTGTAGAAAAAGTAATACGTATGTAAGCACATAATTAAAGACTGGTTTCAGAGTAGCAGCCGTGTTAGTCTGTATCCGCAAAAGGAACAGGAGTACTTGTGGCACCTTAGAGACTAACAAATTTATTAGAGCATAAGCTTTCGTGGGCTACAGCCCACTTCATGGGATGCACAGAATGGAACATATAAAGACTATATCCCAGTGCAATACACAAGAGTGCAAAATTAAGGTTGCACTGACTTATAATTTAGCCAAATATAGATACATTTTACGGATACAGCAAAAGGCCTTTGCTTAGGGTGAACCCGTTCATCTAAATTTCAGGTCCCTACTCCAAAGCATGGAGGCACTAGCGCTTCCCAACATATTTTTTTCACATTTACAATGTATTTTCCCCCCAGCCTCATTTTTGGAAATGTCTGAACAGTTTTTGCTGAAACTTTATTTATAAATTAAATTAAACAATAACAACAGCCGCCGCTGCCACCTCAGGCAGACCCCCAGCATGGAAAATTCCACTTGAATGGTTAGTTTGGCAAAATTATAGACAACTTTCAACAAGGTTTTATAAGGGAAACTTTTAAGCAACTTTGCTACAACTACAGTGATATTGCAGACCAAAAGATAATTGTTTTGAAAAAGTTATAAGGCATTGTAAATAGAGGCTTTCAAAGGAAATATCATTTCAATCTAGAAATGTTTAAAAAAGCAGCTAATAAATAAGTGCACCTTGGCAAGAAAAATATAGATTGCCATTTCTAAATGTCAGAACTAAGACAGTACAAAATGGTATGCAATACAGTAAACCCCAGTTGAAGAATTCTCATTTCTCAGTTATGTTATGCCACAACTAGGAACTGCTCCATGTAGACAACAGACTGGAGGTGGCTGGCCTTGCAAGTGAATATGTGAATTCTAGTTACTGCTAATTAATTTAGTTTTATCTAATTTATGAAACACCTGTTAAAAGACAATAAATGAAGCCAGATGTTTACAATTGGAATTTCTCTGTTGTGCTAAATGAGAATCTTTTTTTTTACTCTCTGCATGCTTTTGAGCCATGTAAGCGGCATCTGTTTACATAAAAGATGTTTCAAGTTTCCCATCCAAGTACTTAGAAAACTGTAACTGTATTCAGCCTTTAATATTATTTGAAATCAGACCACCACAGCCCTGCATTTAAAGCATTTAGATATTTCCTTTTCAACTGCCATTTTCTATGATATTGAGTACTTACATAAAGACTTTCTTTCAGAACACTGTATAAGTGTTTACTGTTGTTCATGATGCACTTATATGGTACTTCTACTACACTATTTGTGTTTTGCTTTAAAAATTGAAAACTACTGCAAAACTGACAAACGAAAAGTTAAAGATTATTGTTTCTGAAGTGTGATGAACAGTGCTCACTCTGATTTGTAAAATCTAAGTTCTTGAAATGGTATATTGACTTGCTATATTTCACTTAAAAAATCTCCAGATCTGAAAATTTGCTGATTAAAAATCACCTTTTCCCCCTTCACTCTGTATTCAGTTATAGAACTTCTGTACATGCTTAAGAAGTTAGAAAAAATAACCCATTGTGCATGTGTTAGACAATTTTCAAATGGCTGTATCCATTACTTCAAAATCAAATAGTTTCAAACATGTCAAAGGCACTCATTTTTTCCAGCTCTCAGTCTATGTCAGATTTGAAGTGTAAAACAATAAGAAACAAATAGTATCCAAAGGGGTTCTAAAAAGGTGAAAATATTCCCACCCACCCCCATTCAGAAAACTCAAGTCTTTGACCGTATTTGGTTATTTGTAAAAGTTTTTTTTGTTTTTGTTTTAAATCCATTTCCATACTGGGAATAGATGTAGAAATACTCAACCCCAAAGGAGACCGTTATAAGCAATTATCAATAGGATTCAATAGGCCAAAAGAAATCTGATGAGGTTCAACAAGGACAAGTGCAGAGTCCTGCACTTAGGACGGAAGAATCCCATGCACCGCTGCATACTGGGACCGAATGGCTCGGCAGCAGTTCTGCAGAAAAGGACCTAGGGGTTACAGTGGACGAGAAGCTGGATATGAGCCAACAGTGTGCCCTTGTTGCCAAGAAGGCCAATGGCATTTTGGGCTGTATAAGTAGGGGCATTGCCAGCAGATCGAGGGATGAGATCGTTCCCCTCTATTCGACACTGGTGAGGCCTCATCTGGAGTACTGTGTCCAGTTTTGGGCCCTACACTACAAGGAGGATGTGAAAAAATTGGAAAGCATGCAGCGGAGGGCAACAAAAATGGTTAGGGGACTGGAACACATGACTTATGAGGAGAGGCTGAGGGAACTGGGATTGTTTAGTCTGCGGAAGAGAAGAATGAGGGGGGATTTGATAGCTGCTTTCAACTACCTGAAAGGGGGTTCCAAAGAGGATGGCTCTAGACTGTTCTCAGTGGTAGCTGATGACAGAACAAGGAGTAATGGTCTCAAGTTGCAGTGGGGGAGGTTTAGGTTGGATATTAGGAAAAACTTTTTCACTAGGAGGGTGGGGAAGCACTGGAATGCATTACCTATGGAGGTAGCGTTACCTTTGAAGTTTTTAAGGTCAGGCTTGACAAAGCCCTGGCTGGGATGATTTAGTTTGGGATTGGTCCTCCTTTGAGCAGGGGGTTGGACTAGATGACCTTCTGAGGTCCCTTCCAACCCTGATATTCTATGATTCTATGATTTAAGAAGAATATAGTATTCTTCTTTCTCTACGTTAACAATAGCATGGCAGCTGCTATACTGCCAGTATGATATAAGAGCATACCAAAAAGTTTGTGATCTTAGACTTTTAACAGTCTTCGTACTATAGTGCAGCGCATTAAATATGGATCTCTTTCATTTAGATTTGCTGTGTCTGAGTATTTGTTTTGGTTGTTGGTCTGTCTCTGTAAAATGTATACCATATAGTCAGCTCTGGAAACAAGACAGAAAACTTTAGTGATGAATATCTAGTGTTGCATTACTAAAATGAAAAGAATAAAAAGTTTTTCTGTTTTGGCAGGTGGCTTTCAATACCTAAATATGGCTCACATAACTTTAAACCGTAACCGTGGTTATATTGGTTTGCATAGATTCTTGAACATAAAATATTTATGGATTTAAACTGTGTTGATATTTCCTATGCAGGAGAAGACATTTTTGCAGTTCTGTTTTCAGCAGCCCACTGTTATCAGGAGTGTACATTAGTGTATTACAGTAAGTAAAGGCATAGAGAATATCTTCCTCAATTTTGTTGTAATCTTTGAAATGCTCTTTCCAGTTTCTCATAAAACAGTGATATATTTTTACCATTTCATATTGGTGTCCATATTTTAATCTTTCTCCCCTCATATTCTGCTCTTCTGCATTAAGAACCACAACACCACTTTCAGACACTGGCAAGTCAAATTGAAATATAGCAACGTGTTCAGGATTCTTTTGGCTGTAGTTGCCAAACCTGAACTATGCAGGGAACCAAAAATATAAATTCCCTTTCCCTCAACAACTGTTATCTTAAAATCATATGTACTATCTATCCTCCTGTATTACTTCTATAAATCCTGTAGACAGAGGTGTAGAAAGGTAAACAGAAAGAATAGAAACTAATAGCTTGTTGTTTTATCAACACAAATATTTTTATTTTTAATGTTTGTGGATTAGGTAAATTTCATATTTTGCACAGTCAAAAAATTGCTTGCACAATGATCTGGTTATTTTAGGTATCACCCTTTGATTTACAAGCATCTGTTCCCATCTTCATTGATAGACCTTTCTAGTTGCCTTTAACTGATGAGTCAATTTATTGTTGTTAGACATTTATTATGATCATAAGGCAGAAATGTTCTTGTCGACTTAATATCCTTGTAGATGTCTTTCCAGAGGAGGAATAAATGGCCATGAAGTTTAAATTACCCTCTCATTCCTTGGTTCTCTGAAATAGGGATGTGGCACACTTGCAGGGTAGTGTGGAGATGTTTGTACTACATCTTATTTTGCTGTATCTGTTCTGTGGATACATAGAGCTCTTCAGTTTGCAAAATAAATCTTGAAAGTAATTAAGCTTTTCCTTTTTAATAGACCACACTGACCACTGCAGTCAGTGCCACATGTTGGAAATAAAAGTAAAGCTTTACTTCCCTCACATTCATTTTGTTCCTTTCCCCCAGCCTTTCTTCCTTTCTTTTCAATTGTTGGTCGTAAGACCTGAGAGTATTTCATGCCCATCTTCTTATCTAATCTGAGTACTGTCTGTAGTCAATCAATATTTAATGGTTTCTACTCAGTTTATGCTCAGTTTTTCATGGGAGTTATTGTATTTGACATGGAATTTAAATGGGTATAATGTAAATACCTTTTAAATTTCCTTAGGTCTAATAACTTGTAATCTCTTTGATGGAATACACACATTTGATTGTGCCATATTGAAAAGCTACATAGTACTGTTTACTTATTTTCTACTTGTGTAATACAACCATTATGGGGGTGATTCTGACAAGAGTTTGAAAGATATCAATGCTGCCGTTGTAATCACTTTCTATGGGCATACTACTGCATAGGAAATTGGATGTTTTAATTTCTAAACTAATATCCATCACTGATACTATGCCATTAAATTAATATAGACTGTGCATTTTCCTGTATTACTCTGTGCTTTGGTAGAATTAATTTCTTAACTCCACAATCTGAACTGTATTGCTTTGCTCAATGCAGTCAGTCTGATTTACGTTTCTCTCTAAGCAGTAATGAAGAGAGCTGGCAATATCGCTGTTGGTATATCTAAGTGAATATACCAAAAAGAACCACATCTTGTAGTTTTAGGTTATTTTATGCAAGTTCCAGTAATGACAGGTTTGGGTCATATTGAGAATAGCTTGAAGAAGAATAGATTTTCTCCTGATATATTGGTAATTTCTTCCCCACAAATAGAACATGCCAGTTGCATGTGAAAAATTATATGGAAAACAAACACCTTCCTGTCTGCTCCAATATTTTAGAACTTCTTTGGATTTAACTGGTAGGTAAGGGAGGGACTAACTGCCTGTTCCACAGGTTGTTTTATGTTGTTAAAATAGCAGATTGTGGAGAAAATCTGTTCCCTATTAAGATATTCTGTTTGCATCATATATTGTTCTCATAGCTGAATCTGTCCCTCTCACTCACAGTGTATCAAAGATCTGTCCTCTTGTGACCAAAATGACATTTTAGCTACAGGTATATTACAATTAATGTAGCAGCAACATATTAAAGAAAAGTGGAAAGAAAGCACTTGGAAAAACAAGGGGAAACCCAATAATATTAAGAAGTAAAACAGAATCAATCTTTAAACTGAATCTTGTATTAGCAATTGAGCCCATGCAGTTTTAGTGTGGGTTGAATGGAGGTGGGGGGAAAACTGGACAAGATAGTACTCTTAATCTCTCGGTGCTACTTATAATTTCTTAATGTAGCTGTCAGGAAAACAGAGATCTTAAGAATGTTCAGTAATGTCTTATCGGAATTATTGTCCCAGAAACTATTTCATTCAACTTTTAGTAGTAGTAGGATATCACACATTCCATACTTTTTTGGCAAGTGATAAGATGCAACCTCTTCTGTTTTTCCACTAAACTTTTTATTTTATGGTTACTGTCACAGTTTCAGGGTTAATTGAACCTTTGACTCCCTCCCCATACCAGACCCCCACCTCCTTGAGGACATCTATTTAAGGTTTCTGGTTTCCTAGGCATCACCTCTCTTGGGCATCTTTCCCCATCCAGACCAGGGGTTTAGGCTTGCAGTCCCTATGCATCTAATTTTGATTTCCTCAGCAGGTCTAAGTGGGGTCTCACACCTGTGGTTAACTTTTTTCCAGGGGCTGAGAGAATGTACACCTATTAATCAGCCTTCAAAAAGCAAAATACATGTATTCTTAGGGCAACAGCATCACAGAGAAAACATACAAAAACCAATAGAAGTTGCTACATGCATGTTAAGAGTTTACCAGAGGTGACTCCCATTTCCCACATAGGGCTCCAGTAGGTGTCAGTTTTGCAAACCCATCAACTGGATTTGCTCTGTGGTTATCAGTTTATGCCAAGTGTCACTTTAAGAGCCTGGACCCCCTTGGGATAGTTCAGCCACTTTGTTTACAGATTGGGCCTTTCTTTATTCATTGACGTCCTGTTACAGGTAATCACAAATCAATCACCTTCTGCTCTTGGGGAAGCTTCAGAAGGCTGGGTGGTTTTTTTTGTTTTTTGTTTGTTTGTTTTCTTTTGCGCCTTAACTTGTGTTGAAGAATTTGCTTTAATCACTCCCCTAGTGATTACAGACTCTGTAGGAAACCCATCACCTGTGAGCTAGGAACATATAAATACACACCACCTATACTGATACAAAGGGCTAGGAACATTGTACGGCTCATACTCTCTGACCCATCTCAATGTAATGGCTTGTTGAGGTTTTCCTGTTTTAAACATAAAATACAATATGCTTCCTAAAGATGCTATGTATGGTTGCAATATACAGCTTGCTTGTTTTGTTCCACTTCAAACACGTGGGCTATCTTCTTTGTTACTGACATATGGGGCCTATCACAATGGGGCTCTGATCCTTCACTGCAGTTCCTAGATGCTACCATAATATAAATAACATACTCTGTCTTGGATTTGCAAATAATCTGATTTTGTTTCTGGCAGTATATTGTTTCTTTAGTGGGATTTTAGTAACTTTGTGACTAATTCTTTACATTTTAATCTCAATCTGGGCCCATGCTTTTCACTAGGGGCCAGATTTTCAAAGGTATTTTGGTGCCTAAAGATACAGATAGGTGCCTGCTCAGATTTACACGAGTGCCTAAACAGGCTAGTTGCCTAATGCTCATTAATTTCAATGGGATTTGGGAGCCTAACTTGATTAGGTGCCTTTATATATCCCCCAAGGCACCTGTCTGCATCTTTAGATGTCTGTGGACTTTAGTAATCACTCTCGCCTCAAGGTGTTCGAAAGAGTTCCTCTTATTCAGTGTTTTAGTTCCCCAATTGCTCTACGTAACAGAACATGGGCTTCGGCTGCGACCCTCACACAGATTTCCTGTCTGGAAGCTGAACTGTTTAAAGGTACTGTTCCCAATACCACATTGTCCAAATACCTTTGTAAATCTGATTCTGGATTTAGATCTTCTAGATCTGTGTCAGAGACTTGACTGTCATAGTATTTAACTTTGTATTTCTTGTCAGCCTCTTCCTCTTGAAGAATCTCTTTTTCCTTGCCCTGGAGTGAAGCAATAATTTCTTTCAGTAGAATTCTCTGGGTTTGTGGAATTGTGAAGGTTGTAACTGATCAGAATATAAAAATTTTGCATGAGTAAGAAATAACTTTTATAGCACTTCTGCATTCTGGTTGACTAAGAAGACAATTCAGTTTCAGAATAACTGGAACTAATATACAGTAAATACTATAAAAGTTCTCATGTTTTATCTATTCAAGTGACAAAATTTACTACAGTGTGCCATTAATGGTAGAGAGAGAGCATACTAATTCCGTATATTGTAATCCCTTTTATAAAATATTAGCTTTTAGGAGGATAGTCTTTATACACTCATGCTAAAAACATGAAAGGGGACTTGGATATATTTTTTTAATGATGAGCTAATTGTAGTGTTATGTACTGAATTCTGTCAATGGTGAAGGTAAGTAGCTAGTTCTGTACAGATTGTATGTTTTAATTTTTAATCAGTACATTTTAATGGTCCAGCCAACTGCCATGGAATCCCATTGACACACAAAATAAGTCAGGTAGCCTTTTTAGTAGGTTGTAAGCTGTTTGGGCAGAGAACATTGTCTGCCTTTCAGTTTGTATAGCACCTAGCACAACATGGTCCTGAGGTCTCTGGGCACTGTCACAATAGAAATAATAAGAAATATTATGTTGGCATGGTTTTGCAAAGTGTTAGTGCTCTATAATCAAAAAGGTGGTGGCATTAATATTATAAAACTTAGCATGTTGGTTCCTTTTATCTGAAGTTCTCAAATAACTTAACAGAAATTAATTAAATCCGACAACATTTCGGTGAAGTAAGTAAGCCAAGATGAGGCAAATAAGGTGCATAGTAAGGAATGTCGCACAGCAGTTTACTGTCATAGCTGGGAATAAAATGCAAGATTCTAGACTTTCTGACCTTTGCTAAAAGCATGAACAATAACACTCCCTTAAGTTCTTAAACTTGCACAATATACTAAAATTGTCAGTTGCCGAACGCTTCCCCTAATAAACTGGTTCAGAGCACTGGCAGGATTCTGTGGTAGCTGTGAAGTTATCATAGAAATTTGAGAGACAGCTGATCATAATTTCCGGGGACCAAAAACACCACACACAAAAAAACTAAATTCACGTATCTGTTGAAGACCACTTGTTACCTTATCTTTGTAACTTATACATTTAGTACATAATCTTGCAGCATATTTTTTTAAAAGTGTCAATAATTTGTCACTTTCAAGATTATATGTAGTTGGTGTACAAATTATAACGTATTCATGCACCCTGATATAGCTGTAAGTTAATTTACGTAGTATGGCATTTCTTAACTTGGGACCTTTGTCCTAGCGTAAGGATTTTGTTTAAAAATGTTTAGAACAAGTCTTGGTGGTTTCAGCAGAATTATGGCAACAGTTTGTTATCAAGTTTCTATATAATTCCCTTTTCTGAGCTGGAAGAAGAAAGTATAGAAAGCTTGAATTTCTGTGCCATGGTTGCCACAAATACAGGATGGGCAGCTCTCCTTTTCTTGACAGGCAGGTTAGCAATCAATAAGAATCTCTAGTTTGGACCCCCTTCAGCCATCCGGTCTTTGCCCCTTTTCCTGCTCTTTCTTCCTGGTCACACTTCAGTGATGTGGGAGAACAGAGCAGCAGAGACAGCTGCTATTCTGGGCTTTTCAGTGCAGCTATCAAAAACTGTTCCTCCAGTTTTTACTTTTTTAAGTAAAAGGAGCAGCACTGAAACCCACCCACCATCCCCAATAAGGAAAGCTGGCTGCAGATGCTCTGGCTCTGGGTGTCTGAACTTTTCATGCTTCTTTCACAAATTCTTTCTATTCTTGCTCTGGCCTCGCATCTGTCAGAGTGGTAGCTTCTGGTGGCAGATCAAAGGTTCAAGCTGCTTTTCCGCTGCTGCCACCAGCACAGCCTGAATGATATATGTACAGCCCAATCCACAGCCTATTCCAAGAAGGAGCCCTCAGACCCTGCTCTCTGGTAGAAAATGAATCCATGGTTCTGGATAGTGGTGTATTACAATAACATCAGATCTACAAAAGTTTCAGGGCAGGTGAAAGGAATATTTTGTCTGCTGGGTAATGTTATGGTTCAGCCCAATGTTTTATAAGACTCATCCTCTTAGCGAAAGCACCATGAAAAGTTGCTATATTGTCAGTCTGTTCCTCTCTCCTGTGCATTTTTCTCAGACTGCACTGGGATGAAAGATTGACCACCTCTTCCACCAGTGAGTTCTGATGAAAGGATAAATAGGTGTTATCTGCAACTAAGAGGCTACTTCATCAGATTACGGTCCCTCTTCCCAGACTGACATCATTCCTTTTACAAAACCGAGGAAAAATGGGCTCCTTTCTTTAAACTCTTCACATCTTCATAGCATGGAGCTATTGACCACACCTCACCACACCTGAAGGGGGGGTGGGATGTTGTCCAGGCTTGCCAGAGGCAAGGTAGCATTGCTTTATGGGTGAGGGGTGGGGGAGAAGATGGTCAGAAGCTGCTGCAAAAAGGGTGGGTGGGAGTCAGTGGGAGAGATTCTGACTCATCCCCTGGGAATGTAAGTGCAGAAGGCTTTAAGAGGGGGCACGTTTGGGCTTTAGAAGCCCTATCTCCATGGAGCAGGCAAGGCAGTACCCATCCTCCCTCCCCTCAAGGTGGTGAATATCAATGCTGTGAGCATTGTTCTTGTTGCTCCTTTTTAGGGGGCTGGGAAGGAATTTTTCCCTTACCACTAGATTGGCTTAGGTGGAATGTTTTTTTTTTTGTCTTCCCACAATGGGTTTCAGTGAGGGCTAATTATGGTGAGGAGGAAAGGGGGTTAGGTTCTATGTCACAGCTCATTTTGTAAGTGTGGAGTGGGATCTCCAGTGCAGGTACTCATAGGGAAGGTATATAGTCGCCGGATAAACAGCCTGGTAAAGGACTTAAAAAGGAGGTGCTGGTTAAAGGAGCGGAAAGAGGGCGCGGGGTTGGGACTCCTATGATTGGTACAGCAGGGAGACAACCCCCCCTTTTTTATAGCCCACCTTAACCGTCCTATGGGTGACCGGGGCCGGGGGGGGGGGGGGGGGAAACCTGGTAAGGTCTCAGCCATGGGTTGGATGTGGGACCTGGCTGGAAAATGAAGGGGGGCTGGTGAAAGTCCCATGTAGTTATTTGAATGAACACGGAGTTGCCTGCACTGTAAACTTTTATCTGTTAAGTAGTCTCACACATCAAGTGGTGGCCTGATTAAATCCATATGAGGTGTCTCCTGTCCTTTTGGTATAGCTAGACAACCACAGGTTGCATCAAGCCAGGAATTCCAAAGGGCTTATTCAAAGCTGTCTCCATGTCCTAGAGGCTAAGTGTACTTTGGCATAGGGCTTGGAGCTGATCTAAATATTTAAGAGGCATTGCACCTGTGACATGTTTGAGGTTGCCAGAAGACTGTTGCATTGAAATGTTGGACAGACATGGACTTCTGGGACAATCAGTGTTAAATGTATTTTCAGGGTCCTGGCTTGCTGACTTGGCTTCCTGGGGATCTGAGGAGGGGAGTGGTTGGGAAGAGAGTTAAAGCAAATTCCCCAATGCTAGTTATGCAAAAACTCAACCTTTTGACGCTTCAGCCCCTGAAGACAAGGCCATTATCTGTTACAGGAGGCCCAAATTGTATAAAGAAAACTGTGGAACTGACATGAACTTGTAACTGAGAATGTCTTTGCTGTAATTGGACACCCATGGCTGTCCTGAGCCAGCTCACTCGGGCTAAGGGGCTCAGGCTAAGGGTCTGTTTAATTGCGCTCTAGACATTCAAGCTGGGGCCCAAGCTCTGGGGCCCTCCCAACTCACAGGGTCCTAGAGCCCAGGCTTCTGGCTGAGCCTGAACATCTATACCACAATTAAACAGCCCTGCAAGCCTGAGTCAGTTAGCACGGGACAGCTGGGGGTTTTTAATTGCAGTATAAACATATGCCAAGAGAGCAAACCCAGCTGAGGGGTTTGAAAGAGTGACAGCTACAAGAGCCCTGTGTTGGAGTTGAGGGTGATCTGTGGTAAGATTTTAGCATGCATGTAGGGACTTTTATTGGGTTTTTTAATGTTTTCTCTGTGATGCTTTTGCCCTTACAGTAAATATATTTTGTGTTGTGAAGGCTGATTGGTAACTGGTATACACTGTTGTGGCCCCTGGAGAAAGAATGACTCAGAGGTGCTGCCCCCTGTTAGACCTGCTGGGGAAATCATAGTGAGGTGGAGATGGGCAGCAAGGCATCATGTGGGTCTCCACCTGAGAGAGGAGTTGGCCAGGAAGATTGAAACCTTAAGTGGGTGCCCTCAGGGAAGGGGGGTGAGGTCAAAGGTGCAGCTAACACTGAAACTGACAGCCTCCTCCTCTTACTGTTTTTGCAGTACTTCTGAAAACTTCCACGATCATTTTGTGATTCCTAATTAGTTTGAGGCTTGTTGGTAAGAATCAGTGTTATAGAGGGTGTATTCATAAGTAGCTATTTCAGCTTTGTGTTATGAAACATACTGCAGTATTTCAAATTAAGTTTAATCTACAATACATTATCTGGCATATGGCTTGTCAAAAATTTTCATTAACTGTCACAGCCGAGACTTCCAATAATTGATACATTTTAGGATTTTTGTTTGCATTGCTGAAAAAAAACTGCTTAACAATACTTTTGTACTTTTAAAAAATTAAATGTCTATATCCTGTTTCTGTGCCATGATTCACATTTCATTTGTTCGCTGTGCAGCAAATGACTTGATTTATTATTGCTGTGCTAGAAGCTGAAGCACAGGTCACTTGCCTATGGACTTCATTCAAGTGAGAAAATGCTAGACAGGTTTCAGTAAGAATAAAGCTTCCCAGAATTAGTCAGTGGAGTATCTGTGGTATGCATGGTTTTTTTTGTTTTAAATAGATGATAAAAAACACCTTCTTTTTCAAAGAGTGGAAAACCTTGTCACTCTTCAGTAACTATCACTCTAAAGGTAGAAATGTCATTATGGAGGAACACCTCTTCAGTTCACCAGGAATTTGGATTTAAGATTTTGCAAAATACTAGTTCATAACCTGTATTAGCCATAAAAAAATTTTACTGGTAAGAAATACTTTCTCTCATAAGATATGAGCTAGGAAGAAAGTTCAGTCTGATTCACCTTTTCCCTTAATCAGTGCCTTTTGCTTGAAAAAGCTATCCAACCAAAAGTGAATTCACAGGTAAATCAATAATGAGACGTAGCTGAGCTAAGCGAGAATACATTAAACTTTGCCATCCCAGTGAATTGTCTATGGTGGTGAAACCATACCTGAGTTACGTCAATGGAAAAGCAAGAAGCTTGGTTTTGTGACTTTTGAGAGTATAATTAAATGATAACTTTGAGCATTTTTGGACATCCTAACTAAGCATTAACATTTAATTATTTATAACTGACTAATGTGTATACAGTAATGTGTTAATATTAAAATTGTTTAAAATCATGTACAGTACTTTTATTCTTATAAATCCAGCCATTCTATTTTTATTTTAACTATAATTGCCAGCCCCATTCTGCATAAAGAAACAAGATTAAAGAAAGTCTACACAATATAAACAGGATTTTCGTAATCTTTTAACTAGATCTTAAATACAACATTCAGTAATTACTGTTAAAGGAAGCATAATGAGCACCAGGAAAAGGCCCCCAGTGTAAGGCTATAGCTGACATGACCAACAAAATACAGACCTTTGGTGAAAGAAGTTTCAGATACTAAATTCTAGTTTTAGATATATCAGTGCAAACAATTTCCCAGGTAGGTGAGAATCAATTTGTTGTTTTCTTTAAGGATTCAAAAGAAATGGACTATTACGTGGTACACTAACATTGTCCACAAGATTCTGTTTTAAAGAGCCCTGTCAAAGTTGTTAATCCCAAAATTAGACCTGCCTGATTTGCTTTTAATTCTTACTTGCAGATTTATTTGTGCAGGTTCTTGGATTTTTTTTTCAAAAATTAAAAAAGATATTTTTAAAAATATGTATGTAAGCAATGGAATAATATATTTGTTACATTAAAGTATTTAATTTCAAATGTTAGTGGGAAATTTTTAAAAGTAATGAAAAATACCTTGAACCAGCATCCTTTTAGTAAGCTTAATCAAGTTCTATGTTCCCTTTGTTGCAACTTGGTATTTGTAACAAATATGGTGCTTTCAAATAAAATGTTCAAAAGTTTAAGTGATTTAGGAGCCTAAGTCCCCTGGATTTAGAAACTTTTAAAAATGTTACCCTTTCTGTTCAAAGTCTTGTCCTAGTCCTCAACAAATTGTAAAATGAAGAAACTATAACAGGGAATTGAACTGAATTTTTCTCAAGGACATACATAGCTATTCAGTGGCAGAGCTGGGATTAGAATGAAAAGTTTTCTGCCTCACAACTCCATTCCTCCACACCATGCTGCCTCTCATGAAGTTATAGGTTGATGTAGATTAGTAATGTGAAAGTGGTGATTGATGATTTTCTGTGATTAAATTGGAAGAATTTATGACTCTGGAACAATGCATCTGTGAAAATAGAGATGTTCAAAAGTTGTTCTCTCACTCACTTGTCCCAAGTCCACATTGACGGGTACTTTCTCTTCTTGGCCATCAGTCATTCAACAACCATTAAGGATGAAATATTTTTTATGCACTGGCTCAGCAGAGTTGATTCCTCCCTTATCAGACAAATTGATTCTTGTCTTTTTAAGCAGGCTGTCTGATGGAGGCAGCCTTGTCCTGAAACTGCTTCCAGTCGCTACTCACTTTTATTTTAAATTACATATTCTTTTCATTCTGTAATAAAAATTATAATTAATTCAAGGATAATGCATGAGGACAAGGAAGAAAATCCATATTTGAAGATTTTTGCTGTATGCTTCAGGTTGTGCTCCCAATGCTATTGCTGGATGATCTGCTTAGAACAGAGCTAGAACTGCGCTTTGTCTGCCCCTTTTGCGATGGAAGGCAACTCTCATTAACTTAGAGTGTAGTACCCTAAAATAACATGCTTCCAAGAAGGAATAGTTGGAGTTTACTCCCTTAAAATGGTGTATTCAAGGAGCTCTTAACTTATAGCTTTGTATTGCTGTTTACCAGGCAGTCACAACAGAAAACACTGAAACCAGGATTCTACTTGTCTAGTTTCTACCTATAATCTGTTACTGAGAAGAGAAATTCTGGAAGTGCCTAGACCCCTTCCTTGAGTTTAGTGGTAAAAACAGAAAACAAGACTTTAATTGCTGCTCGTAGAGCCCCAGAGCCAGTCACTACTGAAAGATTTCAGAGTAGCAGCCGTGTTAATCTGTATCCGCAAAAAGAAAAGGAGTACTTGTGGCACCTGAGAGACTAACAAATTTATTTGAGCATAAGCTTTCGCATCCGGTGAAGTGAGCTGTAGCTCATGAAAGCTTATTCTCAAATAAATTGGTTAGTCTCTAAGGTGCCGCAAGTACTCCTGTTCTTTTCACTACTGAAAGAAGCCATCGTCCTATTTCAATGGGCTATGAAGAATGTAGCTTCAATATGTGCTTGTCTTGTCACATTGCTAAGGAATGTGAGAGGAACATGTAGCTACAACCACTGAAGTCCATCCTTGTAAATTGCCTCATTGTCCCTTTCCAAATTTCTCATTATCCTCCTTATCATCATACATAGTGCTCTGTGAGGTCTCATTTGCCCTTTGTACAATGGCATACTGATCTCTTCTGATTTATACTCGTTTTCTGTTTGCTTTCTTAATGCTACCAGGCCTTGAGCTAATGTTTTTTACTTCTAGCTGCTGTCATCCCTGGATCCTCTTTATCCATTTAAAACACAATTCCTTTTCTCATGTTTTGATCTATTCTTCATTACTCTATTCAACATATTCATAAATAATCTGGAAAAAGGGGTAAACAGTGAGGTGGCAAAATTTGCAGATGATCCAAAACCGCTCAAGATAGTTAAGTCCCAGGCAGACTGTGAAGAGCTACAAAAGGATCTCTCAAAACCAGGTGACTGGGCAACAAATTGGCAGATGAAATTCAATGTTGATGAAGGCAAAGTAATACACATTGTGAAACATAATTCCAACTACACATACAAAATGGTGGGGTCTAAATTAGCTGCTACCATTCAAGAAAGAGATCTTGGAGTCATTGTGGATAGTTCTCTGAAAACATCCACTCAATGTGCAGCAGCAGTCAAAAAAACGAACAGAATTGTGGGAATCATTAAGAAAGGGATAGATAATAAACAGAAAGTAAGACAGAAAATATCATATTGCCTCTATATAAATCCATGGTACGCACACATCTTGAATTCTGTGTGCAGATGTAGTCGCCCCATCTCAAAAAAGATATATTGGACTTGGAAAAGGTTCAGAAAACGCAACAAAAATGATTAGGGATATTGAACGGCTGCCATAGGAGGACAGATTAATGAGACTGTGACTTTTCAGCTTGGAAAAGAGACTACTAAGGGGGGATATGATATTATGTCTATAAAGTCATGACTGGTGTGGAGAAAGTAAATAAGGAAATGTTATTTACTCCTCCTCATACCACAAGAACTAAGGGCTACCAAATGCTAGCAGGTTTAAAACAAACAAAAGGAAGTATTTTTTCACACAACACACAGTCAACCTGTGGAACTTCTTGCCAGAGGATGATGTGCAGGCCAAGACGATAACAGGTTCAAAAAAGAACTAGATAAATTCATGGAAGATAGGTCCATCAATGGCTATTAGCCAGGATGAGCAGGGAGGGTGTCCCTAGCCTCTGTTTGCCAGAAGCTGGGAATAGGCAACAGGGGATGGATCACTTGATGATTACCTGTTCTGTTCATTCCCTCTGGGGCACCTGGCATTGCCCACTGTTGGAAGACAGGATACTGGGCTAGATGGACCTTTGGTCTGACCCAATATGGCCATTCTTATGTTCTTATTACTCTACATTTTTTACATATTAAATTTCATTAGTAATTTGTTAGCCAGTTCCTGTCACTCTCTCAAGATCTCTTTCGATAGAAACTCCCTTTACTTTTGTTGTCTATTTCATGCATATCTGTCTGCCTTGCTACATGTCATGTGTACATTGGATTGATGCAAGTTAGATCCAATCTGCTGATCCCTGTATGCCTATAAAATCTGTGTCCCTCCTGATACAATCAGTATCCATTTGCAGCTGCAATACTTTCTAAGAATCTTACTAAACCAATTTTTTTTTCTAATGTAGAATATCCTTGGCAGTGTACATGCTAACCACATAGCTCATGTTGTAAAACCAAAAAAATAGATCATTTGAAGTCTTTGGATACAATAGAACTTTTAAAATACAGTTTATCAAAATTGGTACAAAATTGAAACCAGGTTAAGGGTATAATTCAGAGTCCCTAAAATTTTGAGTTTTTGTAATTTCTGGTGGTATATTTTTGTACAATGGGAACATAAAAATTAAATTGAAAGTGTTTGGCTTTTACAGTATGTCTTCAAAGAGGGAAATCTTCATATCTTGTAGTATATACTAATGGGTGGCTAGTGTTTCTCATATACGGTTAGTTATAAATAGCATAACTGAGGACTAAACTGAGGACCTGAAATGCTGCTCATAAATACAGATTTCTTCCTCCCTAAATCCAGCATTTATTTAAAAAGTCTTTATTTGCTACCCATGGCTATTCTTCAGATGCAGTAAAACCAATCTAACTATTAGAGCAAGCCAAATGCATTTGGAGTTCATCAGCAAAGAGATATTGATTGTCATTAAAACAGAATTGCAGTAGAGACCTTTATGCTTGTATCTGCATCTGAGTAAGTGAATTATGATTTTGTATAGTGGCTATTAATTATACAGGACAGAGGGAACGAATGCAAAGGATAATTCAAAGACAAACTCTGTTTTAAATCTGTGTCCTTAAGCATTATTCATTGTATCTGACAGGCCTTAATTAATTTACCCAAGTGTTTAGACTCCCACGATAAAGGTTTAAATAGGCACATCTAGAATCACCATTAGTGTCTGGATTTCTTCTGTTAATGAATTTATTGTCAAATAATTTATCTTAAAATCTGCATTATAGATTTGTTCATAATGGCAGAAAAACAACAAATATGGTTTCAGATGAAGAAAATCTGACAAAAATTAGAGAGCTCTCTTTAACGAAATATCCCTCCCAAACTATAAATGATGCTGATAGGCTGTTACAATATAACTCACATTAGCTTTTTGTAAAATGTTTCCATGTTGGAAAGACATACAGTGCAGTGTATAATTTTTATTAAGATGTCTGCAAATATGCTGTGCCTTGTTAACCATATCATTTTATGGGAAATCCACATTTGCTAGTTCATGCTGTCTACTGACAGTGCAATTTAGAAAAGAAATAAGCTGAATACATTTTCAATAACATAATCATGCAATTAAGAAAAAAATGTTACAAATAGAATATATATATATAGCACTGTGAATATGTGCATAAATTAAATATTAGATGCTGCTTAATAATATTCTGGGTAATAAAAACTTTTGGATTGGGGAAATGTTTTTCCTGAAACTGATACCATCCAAGTGACTAATATTAATTGGTCCTGAGACTGGCAACATGCATGCTGGCTATTGACAACTTTTTTTTCCATTTTATCTGCAGCCACACAATCCCTAGTGCCCCCATTCCATACGGAAAACTCCACAGGCAGTTTTGCAGGGCTGCCCTGGTGTATGGTCAGGGAGTGGGGAGCAGGGGGGATTGGATAGGGGCGGGGGTCCCAGGAGTGGTCAGAGGGTGGGGAGCAGGAGAGATTGGATAGGGGCAGGGGTCAGGGGAAATTGGATAGCAGTGGGGGTCCCAGGGGTGATCGGGGGTGGTGGGCAGGGGGGATTGGATAGGGGGCTGGCATCCCAGGGAGATGGTCAGGGGGCAGAGAGTAGGGGTGTTTGGATAGGATCTGGGAGTCCCGGGGGCAGTCAAGGGTGGGGAGCAGGAGGGGGTTGGATTGGGGGGAGGTTCCGGGGGGCTGGATATGGGCCGGGGCCACACCTCGCTGTTTGGGAAGGCATAGCCTCCCCCAGCCTTCCCTACCCGACCCTTCATATAATTTCTGTACCCAATGTGGCCCTAGGGCCAAAAAGTTTGCCCACCCCTGCTTTAAAGCATAGTTGCTCTCCCAGGGTGCATAGTGTCAGAGGAGTGCAAGCTGATTCATGTTTACATATTTGTATATTCTTTAACTGGAAAAGCCAATATTGGATTCAGAAATTATCTGGGAACATGACTGGTATTTTTGGTCTTCCAGTAAATTGCTAATATTTATCTGTGGCCAAGTATGGCTGTGATTGCTATATTTCCCACTGGTATATACAGTATAAGCATGTATTCTCATAAATGTTTCTCTCTGCCCCATTTGTTCTTATCTTTTAGCATGAAAATTGACTGCTGTTGGCATAGGTGCTGGAACTAAGGGTGCTGAGGCTGCTGCTGCACTCCCTGGTTTGAATTGGTTTCCATCACATTCAGGTTTTACGGTTTGGTTCAATGGCTCTCAGCACCCCCGCTATACAAATTTTTCCAGCACTCCTGATTGTTGGCTGAATTAAGTCCCTGGACTGTTGCACTTGTGAGAGAATTGCATATAATTATTGAAAATATTTTATAGCTTTTAATGCCAGAAAGGACCATGATGATCATCTATGTCTACACTACTACATCTCTCTGATAGCAGTGTGTAGAGTACATGTAGCTAGAAGGAGGCTGTGTCCACACTGTGGTGTATAGCTATACATGTCAGTAAAAGGCTTTGGTGGAGGGGAGCAGTCTTTCCCTGCAGTGAGAAAGGGCTCCAGCTGCAGGGAGCTGTCAGAGCCTTTCTCCACTGCCTCCCCTCTGCCAGAATCTTGCTCCACTGGGCCAATTTTTCACTACAGAGGGGAAGGGCTCTAGCACCGGGACACTACACTGCTGAAAATAACACTGTAGATGGAGAGACACAACTTGGGCAAGTAGAGAGCATGTAGGGTATATACTTGTATACCTGCCCAGACCCTTCTAGTGCGAGCCATGCCTCTTTGGCTATACTGCTGTTTATACCCGTGCAGGTGTGTACTGTACATGCTGAAAGAAATGTGCAGTGTAGACATATCCCTAGTCTGACCTTCTACAGAACACAGACCATCGAACCTCACCCAGTAATGCCTACATCAAGCCCAGAACTTCTGTTTGAGCTATAGTTTGGAGATATCTTTTGAAGATATCTAATCTTGATTGAAAAAACTTCAGGTGTTGAAGAATCCATCACATCACTGAGTAAGTTGTTCCGATGGTTCATTAACCTCTCTGTTAAAAATGTATGCCTTATTTCAGGTCTGAATTGTCTAGCTTCAGCTTCCAACTATTTGATTTTGTTATACCTTTTCCTATTAAAGAGCCCTCTACTGTCAGACATCTCTTCCCCATAGAGGTGATTTATAGACTGACCAAGACAGCTCTTAGCCTTCTATTTGATAAATGAAATAGATTGAACTTCTGAAGTCCCTCACTATTAGGCATGTTTTCCAGACCTCTGATCATTCTTGTATTTAATTTCTGAACTCTTTCCAGTTTTCAACGTCCTATTTGGAGTGTGGAAACCAGAATGGCACACAACGTTCCAGAAACAGTCTCACTAATGACTTAATACCACATTCCTTCTCCTACTCAATGTTCCCTTGCTTATATATTGATAGATAACGGTAGCCTTCTCAGCTACAGCATTGCATTACACGCATTCCTAAAAGACAAAATATATTTGCATACTGTAAGTTAGACTGTGCCCTGCTACCTTCCACTAACCCTTGGGCATGCAAACCAACACAAAGGTGCCAACTGAGGGACTGGATCATGGTTCCACTCCCCACCTTCCAGTTTTGCTTATGAGCAGAATTAGTTGGGAGCACGCAGTAGGAGTGTACACACTGTACCATCCATGTGTACTATATCCTTCTGAAGCCCAAGCCCTCCTAGAGCTCAGATGTCTATTGATATCCAGGCGGCTGACATTCAGCACAGTGCAAACTATTGGGCCAGATATATATCTGTTTGAAGAATGGTGCAACAGACAGCAAATAAGTCTAAATCATAAAAGAACTGGTTTATTTCCTACCATCAGCGGAAGGGGGTGTTGTAGTGCCAATTCACTTTACTCAGTATAATGATGATTATTCATCATTGCTTAATTATCATATTAAATGTATAATGTTTTATGGTGTATTCTTCAGTGAATTAGTTACATATTTATAGTTATGTATCATTGGGCATATTAATTATATGCAAAATATGTATTACTGGTTTAACACAGGCACTTAATTTGAAATATTGCCAGAATAACTTTGTTTTGTTCTTTGCTGCTGATCACATTCAAGCCTAATGTGGAAACTTTTTTCTCACAAAGCATTTAGAGTTGACTTATGACATATGTATATGCTGTTTAGAAACAAAACAATGAAAATGCAACTGTAAGATTCCTTATAGGCAACTCTGAGCAGCACAATAAACCTAAACACTATTATGTGTGATTCAGAGTTAGTCCGTTTTGGTAGTGTATCCCAGGATATGTTCTATGCAAAATGTTCCAAATGCTGTTAAAACACTTGCCAAAAGGATAATTTTCAATTAAAGAGGACCTCTTAGTCATGTATTAAAGCAAGTGTCCATTGTTTAAATCACACACAAATGTTTTAAGGGCTGTAAGACCAACACAGAGTTTTTATAATCAGAAAGAAAAGGATTTTGACTTAACCTACGGTAAGCAAATCTGAATTTAACCTCCTTAGTATACTTTTAAGTATATTAAATGTGTGGGAAAGCAGAAATGGTATACATCATCTGCTTGGAAAGTTGGGGTCAAGTTGACAGCTAGGGTGTCCTCAACTCTAAAATGTATCTACTATTTGTTGTTAATATCACTTTAGATCACTGGAGATATACATGACTAATGAGGCATCTACCCTGGACTGCGTGAGCTCTTTCAGATATTTGCTTTACATGTTGTATATTGGGCACAGTTTGCCATGTAGTGTGTACAGAGTGACATATCCTTTCCAATAGAAAACTTATAACATCTAGAGATTCCATTAAAAAACAAGCATATGTAGACAAAATGTACTTTTTAGATCTTAAAAAGTATTATACATACAACTGTTGAAAAGGATCTGGACAGGTCAAAGCTAGTATGCTTATTTATATATGTAGTGTATATTAAGGCAAAGTGGTAGATCTCAGATTGACTATCCTGGCAGTTTTATAATAAGATTCAATTTTTGTACAGCAGTTGATTTTATAAGATTAGCAGACATACTTGCATATACAATATGAGGTTTGGGTTCTAGGTTTTACCATATGCGGTTAGTTTTACATCCTAATTATATTTATAATTGCATTTATAATAATATGCACATATTGCATTTATTATTTTGAACGTATTCAAACTAATAAAACACAAACAATATTTATCATTTTTTCAGTAACTATCTGTATCAAAAACGCTTCCCAAATTTACAATTGCCTCCTCTATAGTAAAATCATAGACATGGGGTCACTCCTCACCCAACCCATTAGTTAACCTACCTCATGAAAAAATCTGGTAGAACAGATGGGCTTAGATTTATACATTGAATGTTAAAGAGGTTGTACTTTGTTGGACCAACAAGTGAATCAAATTACAGATTGCGTGACCCCTCTGCCATTAAGAAAAGTCAGTCCTCTGATGTTCTGCTCTAGAAACTGTAATGAGTGCTTCAGCAGATCTCAACTGCCATGGCAGTAATCAAAATATGGCAACATGCAAAGAGCTTCAAAGGACTTAAATCTAGGTGAATGGCATCATGATGGCAGTTGAAATTCAAGGGTGATAAATGCATGATAATCAAGGTTGGAAGGAATAATTTTAACTATTACTGGGTTCTAAATTAACTGTAACCATACAGGAAAAAATACCAGGGCATCACTGAGGACAGAAGTATGAAAACTTATGCTCAGTGTGCAGCAGCAGTCAAATAAAAGTTAAGCTGAATAAGAAATGGGGTACGAAATATTAAAAATATTAGAAAGCTATAAATTGGTACCCTCTTTACCTAGATAACATATGTAATTGTGGTTGCCCTATTTCCAGTTTACAGGAGAAATAGGAACTCAGAGAAGGGCAACAAAATATTTACAGACACAGGAAAGACATGTGAAGAGACATGGAGAAGATAGGAACCCAGTAATGCTCACTCTAGGATTTATAGTGTGCGAGAGCTCAGTTGTCTCAAGCCCATCCTCAACTTTTTCCGTAGCACATAAGCAATTAGCATGAAGCTTTCGGAGTGAATTACACTTTTTAAGAAAATGAAATGATTTTAAAGTCAATTCTAAACACTGGAGAAAAAAAAACTGGTGATGTTAGAATAATGTGTTATGTCCCCCAAATCTCCAGAGTGAAGGGGATATTCAGCACCCTACAAATTTAATATTTATCTATTAATTTTAAAATTTATTTTCTTAAAATCCTGGCATCGAGACACTCTGCATCATTGGTTTCAGCTCTGTGTGATGTCCTACAATTCAGCATGCTGGCGAAGTGATACATGAAGCAAGAAGCAGCAACTCATTGCCAGTCTGGATGTTGGTACCTTAACATGTTTTTAAAATAGTATGGACCCAATCTTTCGACTCTTACTCCTGCATGTAATTCTCATTGAAATCAACAAAATTATTAATATGTAGGCTGTTGGGTTGGGCTCCTGTATCTCATTTTCACTTTTATGTTGTTTGTGAGATCTAGCCCATTCTAAGTTTTTGGCATTTAAAATATATTTAGAGGTTGCCTTTATAATATATTTCATCTTTGATGTGACTTGATAGTTCAGGGAACTGGTGATCTATTTGGGTGTCAAAAACAGATTTATTGTATGATATAAGTAGGAGAGAGGGCAAAACATGGAAAAGACCGGTTCTAAATATTTACAAAACACTAGTGACTTTGCTGTTGTTTTTGTGGTTCACTGACAGTAGCACAAGGGAAACATATTTATAACGTCTTTGAATTTGATTTTGAAACTAAAATGTATATTCTGAAACAAGCCATTAATTCTCTTGATGTTAACTGGAATGTAGTGAAGATGATAGTCATAATTAAGGAATTTTAGAAATAGCCAGTATCTAAATTTGTGTTTCTGACCGCCCAGTTCAACATGCTGAGGATCGGCTTTTTGAACATCAGTGGCTGTAGTTCAGTGCTTGGTAGCACTAGCTGAGCAATAAAGTTGCATCTATAAATAAGACTTTGGTCTAAAAACAGGAGAGTGGTAGGAAAGTATTTCTAGAAGGAAAAACAAAGGGGTAGGGTGGAAGGTATGGGTGAGTTTTTACTGCTGAACTAATGGTGGCTTGATCACTGCTTTCTCAATACCTGCAACAATAACATAGCAGGTTGGTTGGTTGGTAGCTGTCCTGCCAAGAGTAAGTTTGTCAGGGAAGGGTAAGGACACTGATCTTAATTGATTTAGATGCAAAATGATTTATCATAATATTCTATAAAATACTTTATTTGAAGCATTCACACTAAAATTATATTTATTTGGTAAACCAAGTTTGATTATAAAGAAAAACAGCCAAAATTTGAAAAGCGAGTAGTGATATTGAGTGCCTCAATTTTTGGTTGCGCAACCTGAGGTACTTTTAAGCTACCAGATTTTCATACAGGGCTGAACACCCACCCTCTCAAAATCAGGCCCGTTAAGAGATCTGAAGTTGGGCACTCAAAAATTGAGGTACTCAAAATTGCTATTCACTTTGCAAAATTTAGGCTCATATGTCTGAATATGAAGAACTGCTGCATATCACCATACATAGTTATTTGTGAAAGAGGTATTTTGTAATGTAATCCATATTTAATGTGTAGACCTCTTTAAAGTGCCAAAATACAAAATCTATAACATAACATACCTAGATAATAAGAAACATGATACAAGTACTTGTAGCATTAGAGCTTTTAGTGCACATTGAAATGCTTGTTTGTAGGAAAATATTGTACCTGCTTTTCCTAAAAGTAACCCCTAAGATTACTATAACTGCCAGTTTTATTTTTTTGTTTTGTTTTGGTTTGGTTTTTCAATTTTCCTTTGTGCATTGGACAGCAGTTTGCGAAATGAGTTTCAATGTAGTCAGTCAACTTCCTCTTTTTGTGTGTTTGAATCTTTTAATTTGAGTCTCATACTCCAACAAAAAAGAGAGAAAACATCTAAAAAATAAAAGAATGTGGTCATGAACCCAGAAAAATTTGGTAGGGAGACTCGGGAGTAGGTGAAGTACTTGAAACTACTTTTAATTATTTTGTTATTGAAATTCATTCGATTTCAAGCTAACCCCTCTACAGGCTTGATATTTTCAGAGGTGCTGAGCAAACAATCCTGCTTTGACTTAACTGAATTTATAGGTGCTCAGTACTCTGAAAATCAGCCCTAAATCCATTTTAAGTGTGCTTCCCTGATTAAAAATGTTTAGTGTCTTAACTTGCGTGTCTTCAGGGAAGGCAGCAATTAAATCGCTTTAATGTTTAGTGAATCATAACATGAACAGCCATGGCTGTTGGTTGTGAACCCTGATTATATGAAAATCTGCTGTGACAGTTGGTAAGCTGATGTTAACAGACAAGGGGGCATTAACTTCACAATTATGTTGACACTCAGGGGCAGAATCGCATTTTAGCTGTCTCTTGGCTGTATAAAAGATTGCCATGTAGATTATCATGCAGCAGGTCCCCTTGAATGCCCTCCTCAAATCTCATCTCTAGCAAAGATATATAAACAGACTGGAAATCACTATGCCTTGATCTAAATTTCAACTGAACAGCTACCCACTCCCTGTGTTTGAGTCATCTTTAAGGTCACTTTACACCACAAAAGCAAAGCCACTTATGAGAAAGAACTCTACTTTACTTTCAAATGCAGTGCTGAGGTTTGGAGGGTTTGGGATTTAGGATTTCAGCTACTATTTAAATCTTACATGTTCATTAACTATTATATTATTTATTTCATAATTTTAAAAAACAAACTCTGCTATACCAATAGATTTCACAGCTTTCACTTTTAATATTCTTACTTTTCTAAGTATTATGTTTCTTATTTCCACAGTGAATCACCTTTTATTTTATCTGATTAAAACTGATAGCTCCTTCTTATGAGCCTTGTAAGATAGCATTATGCTTCATTAATTACTTAATCTATCAACTACATATAGTCTGTCAATGTCTTCAGTTCTTACAGATAGGCTGGAAAACAGTGACTTTTCAAAGCTGTATTTTTAATGCTAACTATATGGACTATCTAGCATTCTGAATAGATATTTGTTACTTGTGCTATATTAAAAATAACATCTGTACTCTCAGAATGTCAAGAGCAAATAGAAAACAGATGAAGATGAAAAGAAATTTAATTAAAGTTAGCTGATAATTATCTTTAGAAATTAAATGCGGCTGTAGGTTTTTTTTTTTTTCTTTTTAAATAATAGCGAGCATTGAATGAAAACAAGTAAGGGTTGTTTCCAAAGTGGACACTGTTGAAAGCGTAGGTATTGGCAGAGAAAAAGCACTCATACTGATCTGTGGGAATATCCTCTATTATGATATTCCTTGATTTCTTGACTATGGTGATATTTCTTTTACATCTTTGATTTTTCAGTTTATACAATCTTAATCTTTTTAAATGTGAATATGGATGGAGCTGCCGCTGGGAATCTTAATTATGCAGGTTCCTTGTGAGAACTTGCACTTTATTGCTTCCACATTGCAAAAGCTTCTGTCTGCCTGTACCATAGGGATGAAATCCTCGCCCCATTGAAATCAGTGGACACAATCCCATTGACTTCAGAGGCCAGGATTTCTCCCTAGATCTCTAGGCCTTTCCTTTTCATGACAGTTCTGTAGGTGTGACACTTGAGGTATCAAAATCGAAAATGTCTGAAGCATTCACCTAATTCGCACTTGTTGGCTATACCATCCAACTGGTATTCACCTACTTTTCCTTATTAGGTAACTGTCCCCACTTTATCATCTATGCTGGAAAGATTTTTATAATGCTTTTCAGTTGCTCTTTTAATGGCTTAAATTATAACACTATAATGTGACAAAATTTAAAGTTTTAGGGCCAGATTCTGACTTCTCACATTTGTAAATCAGCAGAAACACCATTACAATCAATAAAGTTGCATCCTTGTAAAACCACTGTAACTGAGATCAGAACCATGCCCTTTATCTCTTAAATGCCAAAAGTGCAGTGTAATTGGAAAACATTATCCTTGTATCATACAAATGGTGTCTTAGTATACACATCAAATATCTGTTTTTGCTTCCAGAGTATTGCTTCACAATATACTGTGTTAGAACTTGCAGGAAATACAGAATCTTATTGTACTATGCAGCATCAGTGTGCTAGGTTCTCACCTCTTGGTGCACAGACATATGTGAACTATGTGCTGAGGATTTTGTTAGATATAAACATTAAACTTTTGCTAAGAAGAGTTGAGAAAGACTTGTTACATTTTTTTAAAAAAACCTCTGAAATCCAGTAGCACTGAAATTTTTCAGAAGGCTTTAAAATGATCAGTTTGGTGACAGCATACACTGTATATTTGCATTTGTATCACTTTAGTATTCCTCTATTCCAGTTATACTACATCCATTAATTAGTTTATCAGTTTAAAATTAAACACTGTGTCCTTTAAAAATGTCAGCAGTCTTTTCTTTAGTTCCAATGATCTTAGCAACAGAATAACACAGATGCCTGAGAAGATAAAATTAATAGAAATCTTGCATATCACTAAATCACAATCTAATTTCTACAAATATAGCCTAAGTTAATTAATTGTTCTATCTAATTGTTATTATATATACTACCTCAGGGCAGGGTCAGGTCAACAGCACAAGTAATGCTTAAATGAGGTCATTGTGACATCAGAAATACCTCCACCAATCACCCTTTCTCTACAGTGAACTTGTATAAAACAGTCGTATTGATTGTAATAGTTGTATGACGTTCTATGAAGTTGTATGAAGTAGAATGGACACGTGTCAAGAGTAGAGGTGGGCAGAATTTTTCTGATGAGTTGTTTATTTGCTGAAAAATACTATTTCATTCACTCTGAAACTATTTGCAAATTTGACCTGATAGTTTCAGCTCGGGAAGAGTGTTTTCTGATGCTGAAAAAATGTCTAATCTTTATCTATTGGTTGGGGCATTTACCTAGAAAGTAGCAGACCCACATTTGAATCTTCATTCTGGAGCAGAGACTTGCACTCAGATCTACCTCTTGCCAATCTGTTAACTTAACATAGCCATCAGTGTTTTTCAGAGAGCACTTACTTTGACAGTTAGCCATGAAAGCTGTGTTTCCCTCAGTTTCCCTTCTTGTACAGCAGTTTAAGCTTGTAATGGTTTTTCTGCTGTGGAAAGTTTTAGGATTGTGCATAGGCATTGGCTGTGAAACCTTACCATTATAAAGTTTTTTAATTCAAAGTATGTTCTTACTGAACCAAATAGCATAATCATAAGGGTTTCTATTACATAGTGTGTTTTCCTGTAGCACTCTTAACATGTTCAAGGGTTTTTTTCAAAAGACTATGCACATTGTACATTTTTACAGTCTTTGGCATCAGCCATGAACTAGTTACAAGAGTTAATATTAGCATTAATATAACAACAAATCTATCACAAATGTACAATCGCTTTTGTCATGCCAAGCCTTTTGTTTAGATAAATTATTCTTTAGGTTAGCTTGTTCAATATGCCTTCTAAACCTTGGTAGCTTTTCCTTTACCTCAGGGTTTTCCTTAACATAGGCTTTTAGTTTAACCACTTCCTTGGGGTTTTGGTATTTTAGAGATGAGTGAGGTAAGTTTTTAAGGGCACTTTGCCTTTCTCAGAGGGTTGAAATCTGAGAGATAACTCAAGCAATCACCCTCTGAAGTCAATGCTACATCATCATGTCTGAACTACAGTTCTCCTGCTTTTTAACTAACAATTTTTGCATCCACAAGCATTAGATGCATCCAAGTTTACTAAGTAATCACGTGAGATATTCAAAGTATCTATGGGTCTGTTCACAAGGCTGCTCTGCTGTGTAATGCTAGGAATCCAGCTTTCCTTTAAGCTATTCACACTAGATTTCTCCAAAGCAAATTCAGTGGTTTCATTTTCATTTTAAAGACTTGGCCATTAGGCACCAACACACTTCTCTTAGTAGACAAAACTGTTTAGTACCAACAGTGGCCCATTAAGAGTTAATGGAAGCAATTCCTTTTCATCCCCACTAGGCACAGCTATTGACTTCTCATAGACTTCAAATACTTCACTAAGAAATTCCTTTCTCTCTGCCATATTATGGAAGTGGTACAGATTCTTTCTGAGCTTTAGCTGTGTCCAGAACCAACTTTGGTACAGTAGACAAATTAACAAACTCCTTTTGAGTTTCACTCAAATCCAGAACTACCTCTGGTACATCAAGAAGATTTACACACAACTTCCTTTTGGGCAAGCTGCTAGACTCCATAGTTAAAAGGTTAGAGGCATTCTCTTCCTTGTTACAAGTTTCCACACTGTCACTGAGTAATATAGTCAATTCAGCTTTATGCTTTCCTTGTTCCCTGGTCAAGAAATTAACCTGATTGGACAAGGTTGTCATATCTTTACCCAGCAACACACTAGGAACAGGTAAAATAGAAACATCAGAATCATCTGGTCCCTAGGAACTAGCTATGACACTAACTGGATGCCACCTAGTTACCATGTCATTATCCCTAGCAGACACAAACTTAGGAACATTTCTTTCCTGGGCTTCATCTGAGTCCAGACTTAACTCGGAGACAACTGATAAAATTTGTACCATCATAGGCTGACAGGCTTCTTCTGTCTGCTTTACAGACAGAGAAGAGCTGGAGAAACATTCTCCTTTAGCAGACACTCTGCTATTCTCAACAGA
This sequence comes from Chelonia mydas, assembly GCF_015237465.2. Taxonomy (NCBI): domain Eukaryota; kingdom Metazoa; phylum Chordata; order Testudines; family Cheloniidae; genus Chelonia; species Chelonia mydas. The sequence continues at coordinate 80,436,427 of NC_051245.2, forward strand.
CAAACAATCTGAGATATCATTTTCCTTGTCCCAGCACACATGGCTGTTCACAGACAATTGCTTGGAGAGTGGGACAGCTTTCTTGACAGGCAAGATGCCTCTCCCAAAAGACAAATTGCTGCTTTCCACAGACAAACATTTGAAGAACCCCCCCATAGGAAGATAATTGCCCCAATAGACACAGGCTCAGGATGATTTCTTTCGTGTGACTGATTTATGATATTAACTTGACTGCACAAAGCTTTAAAATAATTTCCTATTAAAAGATCTGAAGGAATTGTATTTTTGCTCCCACAATCATGATACCATCAAATCCCTTCCATCTAAGGTGGATTTTAGCCAAAGGCACTCTTACAAAATATTCAGATAAGGCTACAACAGTTACACTTTCACCTGGTAAATGATTTTCCTCCCTGACAAGACTTGCTTTAACCAAAGCAATATTTGCTGTGGTGTCTCTCCATGCCATACACCTTATTTCATTAACTTCTGCACTGCTAATAAACTCTGTACTATTGTTCCCATATTTAACTTTAATATGAGTTTTAAGGTTAAGTCCTTCAGAGACAACAGAACAATGTTTGCACACAAGGCAGCAGCGCTGGGCTCTATTTGGTCTGCCTGTGTGTTTAGAATAACTGGATTAGCATTTACTGGGTTTGCTGGTTTATTTTTTACATATGGACACTGTGGTTTGATGTGTCCAGGTTTACCACACAAATGACATACTACTTGTCTTCCCTTAGAGTATGAGTTTTACTGTTCTGGGCTCCCATGAGCTTTTGTAACAGAAGTGGGGCTGGTCCCACTTTTAAACCCTTCTTTTCTTTTAAACTGGGACAAATAGTGATTATTTTTTCCCAGGGGCTTGCTTCTTTTATAACTTCAATTCTGCACAAATTCATCTGCAATTTCAGCAGTATGCAAAACAGAACTTGGCTTTCTATCGCATATAGCAGCCCGGACCTCAGCTGGCACCAAATTTAACATTTGTTCAAGTGTAATTAATTGCATTAATTGTTCAAAATTATCCCAAGCTTTCTAACCATGTTTATGAGCACATTCCACATAAGAAATATCATTAGACATTTTAAAATGTCTAAATTTTAACATGTAAGTTTCAGAGGTAACCTTGAAACATTTTAACACTGTATCTTTATATTTTACCTAATTCAAAGCTTCATCCATACCCATTTCATTGAACACTTCCCTGGCTTTCCCGGTGAATCTGGTTAGCAGGACAAGCACACGCTGCACCTCTGGGATATTGTAAAATTCACATAGATTCTCAAAGGTAGGTAGAAATTTCTTTGTCTTCAGAATCCTTGTAAATGGGACGAATCCTTTCCCAGTTTTTGTTGTCATGATGGGATGGATTTCCAAGTCGTCGCAGCCTTTTTTGGTCTTCCAAGACTTGGAGCTGAAGTCTGGCAGATTTCTGTTGCATCTGGTGAGCCTTCTCCTCAGCAGCTAGCCGTTCCATATGCCTTAGGTGGGCAGCTCTTTCTCTTTCAGCAGCTTCTTGTTCCATTTTAGCGATCCTTTCTCTAGCTTCTCTTTCCATATCAACAACTATTTTTTGCTTTTCATGCAATCGAAGATCTATCCACTTTTGTTCATGTTCAAGTTGCAGCTGGTTTCTCACTGCAAGCATTTTTGCTGCGTCTGCTTCCTGATCACTGGCCATTAGCAGATTTTTCAGTTCTCGCTTTGGCACCTTTTTCTTAAAAGACAACCCCCTCTGTGAGCACAATTCTTCAAAGGTTTTTCTGTCAAGATCTTCATATGACCGTGAGTCACTCATTGTAACTGATTTTTAACCCTTAAACTCTCCAATATCAAAATTAATTTTTGACAAGGGTGTGGTTCTGATCCAAAACCGAAATAACCTGTGGTAGTGTGTATCCTAGCCAGACTACACCACTGTGACAGGAGTCCCAGGGGAGCAAACTGAGGTCATTTAATTAGGGTGAACTGCAAAGAATGGGGCAGACAATCCCCAAAGCTGGTGGATATTCCAATACTGAGATTTACCAAGCCAGCACAAAACAGCTTCTATAATAACCTCACTGGTTACCCAGAAACAACAACACAGTTCCCTTAAAGCAACCCAACCTTAGGCCTCCACCCAGACACCCAAGTCAAATATGATGCAGATTACTGAAAATCTTATTGATTATACTAAAAATTTCTACCAGTCCCAAAGGATTGGACACATTACCTCCCAGGTTAATGAATATTCCAGATCTTACCCAAATACACGCTTACCGCCAATTCTTATTAACTAAAGCAATATTTATTAAAAAAGAAAAGAGAGAGTGTATTGGTTAAAAGATCAGTATACATACAGACATGAGTACAATTCTTGAGATTCAAATTCATAGCAGAGATGGTGAGTTTTGTAGATGCAAAGAGTTCTTTCAGAATTAGTTCATAGGTTATAGTCCAATGTTTATATTCAGAGGAGTCCAGTGAGGCCTGGGATCTTAGCCTTATGGCTTAAGCCTCTCCTGCATGAAGCATCAAGCAGATCTGAGATTAAAAGGATTAGGACCCAAGCATCTTTATACAGTTTCAGGCCTTCTTGTGACAGCTAGGAGTCCTTCGGCAAACAATAGGCAATTATGGGGACTTTTGAGGTAGATTCATTTCCTAAACATCACGGTAATTATCTACACAGATTAACATAAGGCAATTACCCGTTTTCCATCATTCTCAGGTGATTTGCTACACATTTCAAAGAGAGATGAATACAGTGATATCCTATGTTTACAGTTCATATAAATGTTAGTATGCCCTTTTGATCTCTGAATTAACAGAATGCAGCATAGACAGGGACTGTTTGATTACATTGTTAAACTCTACCAATATATATATGTAAACACACAAAAACACAAACATTATTTACCCATATGTTTTTAAAGGTTAAATATTGGTCATTTAACTTGCAGGATGCTTAACCCTTTTAAGTCATGTGTCATACTTTGTACAAGATTCACTGCAATTATATAAAAGTGGTAGCAACAATGGTTTGCCTGGTCATATTTAATCAGGTAATCTCACAAAAGGGTTTCCCACTGTTACGTAAATGCAAATGTAGCACTAGGGCATTTTACAAAAATGAACTTTGAAGCAGAGCCAACATGGTTTTTCTAAAACTGGAGGCCCTCATACAGTCTGTGACAAAGTTCCTCCTCTACCTTTGTGGGTCTTGTGCTTATTGGTGGATTTGCTTGCCTTGGAGCTTCACAGCAGCCCTCAGCTTGGCTGTTTTTCTGAACCCACAGGCCAGGTCGATTCCTCCTGTGTTTGACCAGGAGTTGGGAGGTTTGGGGGGAACCCGGGCCCGCCCTCTACTCCGCGTTCCAGCCCAGGGCTCTGTGGAATGCAGCTGTGTAGAGTGTCTCCTGGAACAGCTGTGCAACAGCTACAACTCCCTGGGCTACTTCCCCATGGCCTCCTCCCAACACCTTCTTTATTCTCACCATAGGACCTTCCTCCTGGTGTCTGATAATGCTTGTACCCCTCAGTCCTCCAACAGTACACGTTCTCACTCTCAGCTCCTAGTGCCTCTTGCTCCCAGCTCCTTACACGTGCACACAAACTGAAGTGAGCTCCTTTTAAAACCCAGGTGCCCTGATTAGCCTACCTTAATTGATTCTAACAGCTTCTTGATTGGCTGCAGGTGTTCTAAACAGTCTGTCTGTCTTAATTGTTTCCAGAAGGTTCCTGATTGTTCTGGAACCTTCCCTGTTACCTTACCCAGGGAAAAGGGACTTACTTAACCTGGGGCTAGTATATCTGCCTCTATTACTCTCCTGTAGCCATCTGATCTGACCCTGTCACAAATCCTAATGCTACTTTATTTCTGTCATGCCGAATGAATAATGATATGGATGCTGTCATTTTGATTGGCAGTGGTACAGTACAGTGACAATTACTCAATGCATGCATTATTATTTAAATGCTATACCCTAATTGGTTTAAAGACTTCTATTTTTTTCAGCCCATCAGAAAATAACTTAATCACAAAGGTACTTTATCACAAAGGCAGTGTAATTTTATGAATATACTGGTTTGATTAATTAAAGTCTAATTTTTGGTAACTCATCAGTAGAAGATCTGACAACTGAACTAATAGTGAAATGTATTATTCAGTCTCAGAAATAAATAAAATAAGTACAATTAAATAAATTAAGTAATGTGCGTGGACACAAAATCCACCTACTTATCTGCACCTGAATGATGCAGTAAATGATGCCTGTGGCCTGCAATGTGTAGGAGGCGGTCAGACTACATGATCACAATGGTTCTTTCTGGCCTTAAAGACTATGAGTTAGTTTCTATTTGGTACAGCTGTATGAATATTAGTTTTGTTTTATATTATACCTGTTCATGTAATTAGATTATATTTAAGCAATTTCCCATGAAAGTTAATGATAAAACTCCTTGTGACTTTAGTTAGAGTAGGATCAGGCCCTAAGTGTATGATAGACAGATACCAGCCAGGCTTCCCAATTATTATTATCATATCAATAGCATAATTCAGATTTTCCTTATATGGTATTAAATATATTGTATTTGGAAGAATGTGATTCAACCAGGTGGTAAGAGATTCAGATTTCTTCTGTGGAAACACTTGGAACTTGCACTGACTGTTCTAAAGTATTTCTTTTCTTTTCTTTGCATGGCAGAGAATCCTGGAGGATACTACAGATGAGATGTAGTTCCCAAACTTGTTTCGCTGCTTGTGCAGGGAAAGCCCCTAGCGGGCCGGGCTGGTTTGTTTACCTGCCGCGTCCGCAGGTTCGGCGATCGCGGCTCCCAGTGGCCGCAGTTGGCTGCTCCAGGCCAATGGGAGCTGCTGGAAGCAGCGCGGGCCGAGGGACATACTGGCTGCCGCTTCCAGCAGCTCCCATTGGCCTGGAGCAGTGAACCGCAGGCCACTGGGAGCCACCATCGGACGAACTTGTAGACGCGGCAGGTAAACAAACCTGTGCGGCCCACCGGGGGCTTTCTCTGTACAAGCGGCAGAACAAGTTTGGGAACCACTGCTTTAGCCATTTACCTCTTACTTGCCAAACCACTGGAAATCCCTTGTCTTTCTGGGGGGATGGGGGAGATATCCAGTAAACATATATGTGTTCTTTCTGGAATAGGATTTCACTCCTTTTAAAAGAGAAATAAGTACTGAACACTTCATACTGACCACTTCAATTTTATTCCATTACTGTCTTCTATCTTCTGTGAACATACAGAATGTCTATTAATCACTAATCTAAAAAAATAGTAGAATAATTCAGGTGATGTGACTGCTCTAATATGGTGCCCAGACCTTCAGTGTGTTGAGTAACAACAACTCCCGTTGATTTCATTGGGAGTTGAGCTTGACATGTTCCAAGATTTATCCTATGGTTTGGTTGTTCTAAATGGAAAATTTAACTTTAGAAGCAAAACAAAGTTTGCTTTGGTAATTTTAACAGTATCCTCCTGAAAAAAGGTAACTGAAAGATGCAAATATTTTATCTCTTCTTGGGGATGAAATTCCTCTTTAGTGCAGCCATCACACTGTGTATGGGGAAGTATGGTGAAAAGTAAGAACATGGCCTGGCTATTGAAGGATTTATTGGAAATCCGTTAGCTCCTGTGCACTGTAGGCTATGGCTTGTAAGCCTTTTCCCCATCAAGGCCACCATTCTGTGTCTGGGAGCAAGAGCATTCCCTTCCTGCCCCAGGATTAGAGTAGGTTCAGGTTTCTGGGCCTTCCTATGGACATCACACTAGTTACCTTTTGGGGGCTGGAAAGGGATTTTTTCCTCACTGTCAGATAGGCCTGGGTTGTGTGGGTCTTTTACCTTCATATCAGTAGACCAGTGGGTAGATTAGGTTGTAGGTTTTTCTTGTTGTCACAACTTGGCAGGTATCCGATAGAGGTCCAGTTCCCTGAGAAACTGAAATTTGAATTAGGAAGAAGATGGGGGAAAGGGTTAGTTATGTTCCTAACACCTGGTATATTGAGAAGACACCCTCTTTTCCCCATACCCTAAATCCTCAGGTGAAGGGAGAATTGTGGGTTCCTACAAATAGTGTTAAAGGTGTAGGGGAAAGTGGTGAGTGGTGGGGGCAGCCTTCAGCCAGATAGTACAGATTCCTGAGGAAGGCATACCTGTACTGAACAAGTTATTGTCAGATAGTTTCCCACAAATATTAAATTAATAAAGTTGCAGTATTGCCAGCCCCAAATATTCAAAATCATGAATCAGGCCCCACCAAAATCATGAGATTTTTATAAAAATTATATTCTGTGTTAAGTCTTTTTTCTGCCTTCCCCCAGTGTGTGTGTGTGACTATTAGTGTTGCTCACTCTCCAAATTTGAGTAAGGTGATCTCTCCCCTCACCCCGCCATGCCCTCACAGGAGCTCTCGCTGTGGCTGCCTGATGGTGTTGAAGCTCCTCTCCTAATCCAAAAATTATAATTAATTAATTCTTTGCCCCCCCCCATCTCCACATCTATACATCCATCAGTTCTGCCGCCCTGAATCCCTATATCAACTATGCACAACGCAGCCCTCTCATCTGCTCCTCCTGCATCTCCTGGGGTCTTCATCCTCTCTCTCAGACCTAATGGTCAGCTACAGTGGGGTCATTTTCTCCTCCTTCCCAGGCTTGGTGAGCCAGCCACAGGGGATCTTAAACCCCATGCCTCTCTTATAAGGCTTGGTGATGTTGCAGGGATGGAGCAGCGGATTGACCCATTTATCACAGGAGGGGAGGAGGGAGCAGGGCTGCACTCCCCAACAGCACCAAAAAACCTCAACCAACCAACTAAAGCAAAACAAAACCTCCTCAAAAACCCAAACTTGACTCCTGAGGGGGAGAAGGAGAGCTATGCCAGCTTCCTTCAGGTCTTATTGCATGCTTTTCTGAAGGAGGTTGGCTTCCTTTTCCACTTGCCCATGGGGGAGGGGGTCCCATAGGCAGGGCTGAAATTTGGCAGCGGCAAGGAGCTTCTCTCTATTGGCAAGACTGACTTTAGCCCCAGACAAAATCATGTCATTGTTGAGGAAATCGCAAGAATTGGCAATACTGCTTAGTTGCAGTCTAAGTAAATAACATTCCTTATGTCTTGTCTTCTTGCAGTGTCTAGGATAAAGGTTTGCAAACACCATCGGAGACAGCCTTGTATAACTCAGCTGGGGGAATGGAAATCATTGCCACTGTAGTTTTTCAGTTTTCATGGTCATGGGCAAGGTGGTGCTTCCGCAGTTCAGATAGCCTCTGAACTCTTGTTATGACTGTTTGGTTATGCTGGGAATGGAATAGCGCACCTTGCAAGCTTTCTTCCCTCTGCCAAACTTGGGCAAGGGGACGTATATTTTAGCTGTACTATTTTGGTGTGTGCTTTCCTGAACAGGATTTTAAAAATTTCCCAGTTAACTTAAATTAGTTTGTCACTTTGTAAAGCTGCAGTTCAACACAATATTTTTGCAAAAGTAGGACTTCAAAGTGAGCTCAGTATTAAGGACTTTCTGAACCATTTCTACTTTCTTAAAAAAAGTTATATCATGGACTGGAGCTTTTGCAAACTGAAACCTACTCTTCATCCATCAATGCTGTAATTGCTTCCAGAAGGTAAGGTTTAAATCTGCAGGATATTAGTGTCTTGTTCAATTCTCTTTTACCAACTGACTAGAATTTAATCCTTCTGAATATGTACAGTCAGTGAGAGTCTGATTTCTTCTATCGGTATTTTATACTTAGATTCTTGGTAATCATTTCTGAGCCTAATTATTTATTAAACTCTGTATCGTTGATACAACAGTATTAACATGTAATATCCTTTTTTGGTCTGAATAAATGTTGAAGAGAATAAATGTTTTTGATTTCTGTACCATAGTCTTTCAATACCTACAACTTAAATTGCCCCCGTGTTTATTCCATATGGGATGCAGTAGGAATGGAAATAGGCTTATTTGGTAATTTTGCTTTGACTTCCCCTATTCTCAATGCATGGGAATGTCTTTTTCAGGGTAAACTTATACTGTGTTGAAGAGGCATTAGCCTTCAGATCGCTGTTACCTTAAGCTAAGAATTCTTTCTTGATACTCCTTGTGCTTATCTAGCATGCATCAATGGCACTTATTGGTGAGTCCACATGTATGTTTGAGTGAATAGGGATAATGTACTTTTTCATTTTATTGTGCTGTAGGGCTCTCTTTTCTTGCTCATAACCAGATATATCACTATCAACTTTAAGCATTCCTACTGTTTTTGTAGGTTTTCTGTTACTCTGGATGCCCATATATTTTAATTACCACCCAGTGACACTTGCTGTCCCTCTGCAAGAAGTTGTTGTTATATGCTGTCAAGAGTCAGCAGTTGTGGATTTCTAGGGGCACAAAGGCGTACTCTAGAAACGAGCTGAGCTTTAGGCATGGAGAAGAAAAGATATACAGCTTCAAAGGTAAAGACAAAGAGTGAGAATTTGATGTGGGAACAGACAGTCAGATAGTGAAGGGACTTGAAGAAAGGGGTGACATAATCAGAATGTTACGGGGGAGATGGGATTTTAGCTAGGCACAAAATTGTGAGCAAAGGATGGAGTTCCAACCTTAATATTTAATTTCTTGGCTTCTGTTGATTTAAGACCAGTTATTTTTTTTAATGTGTGAGGTTTCTTTGCAGATTTACTATATTTCAAAATAATTTAGATTGCTTGATGTAGCAAAAAGCTATCCAACAATCTCTCTGTTGTATTGTGCTTACAGGTTAAGGCCAGCTTTGATTATATGTAATTGGATACTTTAAAAATTGTGCATTATTTACATAATGGAATGTAACCCTTCCTTTGGTATTGTAAAGGGGACCTAATCTAGCATTTTAAGAACATATCTATTTTTAAAAAATATTTAAGAGCGGAGTCAGTGGGAGTCCAGCTCTCTTATCCTAGGGCAGAATTACTCCCTTGATATTTTCCTAATAGTAGCAACTCCAGAGAAGCCTCTCCCTTCTGTTTAGCATGTAAAATATTCATATTCATTTGTCATTCAATGGAAATAATATTGGCTAATAAATAACTGTTAATTATTTTAAGAATGTGAACATTTAATAAACTTGTTTTTGAGAATAGTTAATTCCCCATGAAGTTAATCAGAAAACCCTGCATATCCAGTTTATAGGATTCCTCATGAGAAAACATGCAGCAAAAGCTCTGTAAACGTGAAGGAATCTCACAGAAATCTGAGCATTCATTATAGTCTGGGAGAATAATATCGTAAAATCTCATTCCAGAGATTGATGATGACTTTGATGAATAAATGTTTTCAGTCCTACATGTCAAGGCTAACTTCCCTAGGATTATCAAAAATCAATGTATTTTTTATGCAAGCAGTGCATCCCTGTGTTAAAGTATAATTTAAAACAGGGATCGGCAACCTTTGGCACGTGGCCCATCAGGGAAATCTGTTGGCCGGCTGGGATGGTTTGTTTACCTGCAGTGTCTGCAGGTTCGGCCGATTGCAGCTCCCACTGGCTGTGGTTCGCCGTTCCAGGCCAATGGGGGCTGCAGGAAGTGACGTAGGCCAAGAGATGAGCTGGCCACCGCTTCCCGCAGACCCCATTGGCCTGGAACGGTGAACCACTGCAATCAGCTGAACCTGCAGACCCTGCAGGTAAACAAACCGTCCTGGCCTGCCAGCGGATTTCCCTGACGGGTCGCGTGCCAAAGATTGCTGATCCCTGATTTAAAAAGTTGATTTTTAAACACTTTCTCAAATATATATCTACACAATTGTTCTAGGTTTGTCATGTTTGGTACCATTGTGTTCATGGGACAAAGGGTTTTTGAATGATACCCAGTTTGACCCATTTCTGATGAAACTGTATTATCAAAATTTCTACAAACTGGAGAACCAGGATGTGGGAACTGGGGGCGGGGGTGAAATAGGGGATGGGTGTGTGAGTACCCCCTGCCACACTGCAGAGGGTGACACCATTGCAATTATTATCCTATAGATTTTAAGAAACAAATGACACCTCCCTTTGCTCTCTATCATTAACTTGCCCATGGAATTACACATGCTCCCAGTATACTAAGGGAGAAGTGGAATATCTAAGTAAATAGTAAAAAATCTCCAAAGAGTAAAATATACCTTCCCGACATATACTGTAGAGCTTGTGAAGATGACTCCTTCATGTAGCTATTGCAAACAATGCAGTATTAGGAAGTTAAACAGAATCTTTTTGGAATTTTACATCCTAATCCTTGTTCTGATAGATCAGTGAGTATTCTCCATATCTACATGCAGTACAAGTCTGGTGGTGAAAGAAAATAATAGGTAGTATATTTTTAATGTATTAGAAATGCCCTTTTTTTCATCTGAATATGTCAAACAACGTTTTTATTTACTTTTTTTAAGTTAAATTTAGCAATTACAAGAAAGTGGAACAACAGAGAAATTGTTTGGATTGTGAGGAATGATAGAAGGAATCTCTGAGACTAAATGTAGGCAGTTTTTGTGTTTTGAAATCTGATTTGCACTGTTGCAATGCTAGCTGGTCATTCAGTATTTTTTTTTTTTAATTATTGATGAGCCAGCAAAAGATTGAGACAGGATTACACAATCCTACAACCTGACTAAGAAAAGCCCCGCTAGAGGGTGAATCAAATGCTGCAGTATGTTGGCACAAAAATAAGTTAAAACCATTTAAAAAAAATCAGAGTCTTCAGAGAACTAGGTGTTTGGTCAGTTTTCTTAGTGAAGCAGACATTTTAAAACAGAAGTGAGTCCAGATACTTCCTTAAACTAAAGAAGCAATATCATATACATTAATTGAAAATGGCAACATCTCTTAGGCACCAAGGTCATACCTGATTTCTAACAAGCAGGTAATGAACTCTCTGCTCAGACTCCTCACATGTGGTCTGGCAAGTAAAGAATGAACTGAAGACTAATTCAAGCTGCTGGGGAAAAGTAGGAATTACTATAAATAGAAGGAAGAGCTCACACTCAGTTGTTACAATCTTGGCTTGTACACTTGACTGGGGCTTTTCCATTTCTTTTCTAGTTGTGCAAACTCATTGTTTGTTTTATTGCAACAAATGTACTCTAAACTCTTCAAGCATGGAATTCCAAGGTGGAAAACTTGATGACTGTTTTTTCCCCCACTTCTGAACTACCTAGTACCTGCCATACGGTGGGACACTCAATCGAAGAACATAACAGACTTGTGCAACCAAAATGTCATTTTTGACTAATTTTTTTTTAAAGCTAGAATTGCTGTTCCAGGTCTAAAGCTATTTCCATAACTTAGAAAAACATTTGTGATAATAATAATACTGCTTTCAGTGGAGAGCAAATTAGCTCTACAGGGACAAGAGTTTTGGTTTATATGCTACATGCATTTGGTTCAGTACACGTAAATTAAAACACAAGGATATATAGGATGACCATTTTGATTCCTGGTCTGACTTCACCTTAACAAGTGTTGGCATTTGTTTCTCTTCATTCTCAGAAGTGATGTCCCTGAAATGAATAACTCACGGAATGCTGTTAGTGTCTAACTATGCTGTTCGGTTGTCAGTGTGATGTCACATTCCCTTAAGTATCACCTTGCAGAAGTACTATACAGGAGCTAGGGTTATAACATATAACACAATTGCTTAATCTGGTTTAAGGTACCAGCTGTTAGATTGGATACGTTGCAATTCAAAGCACAGGCATTGTATTTCTCTTTGCAGTCTACATATAACTGGCTGCATGAGTTATGAAAGTAAAAAAATTGCCTGAGCTCCGGTGCCTAATTGCTTGAGCCCTGGCATCTCTTTCATTATAAATTAAGCTCTGTGTGTGTGTGTGTGTGTGTGTGTGTGTGTGTGTGTGTGTATAATGAGCGGTGTACAATAATTACAATTAAATATTAATTTTCACAAGTTTTCACCTCAGTTAGCTTTTATATTTGTGCTGTTCCAAAAGCAAATTGGTGACAGATAATGGGGGAAAGGGGGTGTATTCCCACAGGGGTGTGTGTGTGTATAAATATGTACCACCTGTGAAAATTAAGAGGTTCTTCCTGTCAGGAGGGAGAATACATAGCATGATCTGTATAGTTTAAAAATTCATGAAAACTGGGAGAAGACAAATCATGAAGATCTGGTAGGTACTGTGTACAAAGTAGAAAGCCGAGAGTAAAGTGGTTATGCTTTAAACTGGAATTCTTTACAGTAGTTGAATAGTGCAAGTAATTATATTGGGCAGAAGCTCAGTTAAGCTCAGTTTCAATTCCTATCACTTTGGAAAGTACAAGTTTCTAAATTACTGAAATAAAAAGTAGCTGTCATTCACATGAGTGAAGACAACTGGAAATTAAATAAAATCAAAACTTGTCTAAAATGCTGTGTTTTCCATATTCTGTTATGTCATAGGTTATTTGGTACATATCTGTGAAACTATGAAAGGCCATGCATCCTCTCAGACCTTCCTTTCAACCACTGAATTTAATCTTGATTTTTTTAAAAATTCTTTTAAAAATTTTAGTTGTTTACAAATCCAATCTCTGGCACAAAAACTTAAGTAGGAAACTCCATCTACAATGATTTTTTAAGTTAATGTATAAAAATGCAAAGTTAGTGGGAAAAGGAGAATATATATTTTTAGAAGTAACTCAAAACAGTAGAAAAAGAGTATCCAGGTGTAGTTAATTTACCATAAGGACAAGTGCCATGATCTAGGTTTATTTTACTGCTTGGTTAAATCCTAACAAACTCCTTTTCCTTACTTCATTAGTGCATTTTCTGTCTCTTCTGTGCAGTGTAGTTGTCAGTGTTTTCAAATATACCTGTGTATGCAGGATATCTTTTTTTTCTTAGCATACTTTCTTTCCTAATTTTTGCTGAGGTAACACTATTCATAATCTTATAGTTTACCTGGCATGGATGGTTGGGAATATTTTTGAAACTCCTCACCTGTATTGTAGAAAAATGTTGAGAAGAATGATACATTAGAAATAAAAGACAAATATTTCTGTTTTAGACACTAAGGTCTAGAGTCTGGGATCAGATTCACATGGGTCTTTATGTTTACCAGAGTCCCAATGAAGTTAATGAGGCTCTGTGCACATATAATTGATGGACTGGGAATTTTACCTATATATATATATATATATATATATATATAAAGTAGAAGCTGGCATCTTACTCTAATATAAATTTATGAAAAAACAAAGTTTAGGCAAATGCATTTCTGCTTGTTTACTGGAGAAACTACATGAAAAACAGGAAAGATTGCTTTTGGAACAGGAGAATCTAGGAGAGATTCACTAACTGTAGCTGACATTAGGAATTTGGAGTCAGTCCACAGAAGATGAAGATTTTTTGGCATTCTGCTCTTATAGATAGAACTGGTAGATTTTTTTTTAAAGTGGATTATTTTCCCAGATAACTAATACATACAATTATTATTATTTATTATTTATTACTATATGTAAAATAACTTTACACACAATAAACTACATAAAAAGCATATTATGAAGGTTGTAAAATCAAATACTCAAAAGCTAAGAGTGTTTTTAAGGTTCCCTGTGCAACTTTAATTCAGCCCCCTTTGAGCATTATAATACGGTCTTTAATTACAAGATTGCATATTGCTTTTTCAAAGGATTCCTGCCTCACTCATGCACAGGAGGGACCTTCTCTGGGGATAAATCAGGGTCGTGTAGATAAGGAGAGACTTTTGTCTGTACGAGCCCTACTTCATTTGTTGCAGAAGTTAGAAACTGTGCAATGAGTAAGGCAGAGGATTGTAGGAAGATAAATATTCTTTCATGGTTAGTGCCATTGAATATTGCCTTGGATAACTGGATTCTGTCCATGCCTCTGCCACAGAGTCCTATGTGATGTCAAGTCATTTAACCAAACTTTTCACAGTTGGTCACTAATTGTGTGTTTCTCATTTTCTGGGTATCTCACTTCAGACCCTGGGATCTGACTTGTAGTAGTGCTGTGCACTTACAGTTGCAGTGAAGCGCAATGGGAGCTGTTCTTTGAATATATAAAGAGCCATATAATGCTAAGCACTCTGAAAAATCAGACCATAGGCATGTTCAATTGGGCACCCAAAATTAGACAGCACTTCTGACCTTAATCTCTCTGTGCCTCAGTTCTCCATCTGTAAAATGGGGATAATAACCCCTCATCTCACAGTGCATGGTGAAAATAAATGCATTAATGCTTGTGAAGCACTCTGATACTAAGGTGATGAGTACATAGAAAAGCCCATGAGGAAATTAATTCTTTCTTCTTAGCAGGGCTTTCATAGTGTGTAGTACAAAAGCCATGGGCCACATATTAAACTATCAGAATAAAACATTAAGAGAGCAATATCTATTCTATGCATTGAATGAGGCATGGGTCCTCTGGAAATGTTGTATGTGATTTGTAATTAAAGACTGTATCATAATGTCTACTCTCAAAGACATTCACAGGCAACCTTAATTCTGCCATTTCCTAACATTTGAGTGCTTATCTTCACAACATTAAAGTCAGTCCCATTTCTCTTCCAGGACCATAGATCCTTATCCGATCTGTCTCACCCCTTCCCAAGCTCTACTGGTTCTCAGTGCCGGCCTGCTTTCCCAGCCAATTACAATCTCAATTCCCCCACACCCACACGTCCCATCTGTACTCAGTTCCCTGCCTCCTTCTCCCCACCATTTCCTTCTCCGGCTCCTAATCCCAGTCTCCCCCTGGTCCCAAGTTCCAGTCCCAATTTCCCTTTCCCTGCCAGCCTCCTATTATCATCACCATCATCATTTCTTCTCCCACTCTGACTCCTTGTCCCAGTGTACTTCCACTATCACATTTGTTGGGCTCACATCTTTTTTGCATTCAAATCTGGCAGCTTCCTCTTCCATGCTGCCTGGGACCAATAGGGGAGTCATTGAGAACACAGGACAGACAGGTTCCTTGCTCTCAGTTCAGGTTCCTGGAACTAACCTGCAGCATCCCAAAGCTGCAATTGCAGAGGAAGTCCTGCTCAGCCTGAGGCTGCTGGAGTATGCTTGGTATACACAGGGTTTTCAGGTTATTGAGTTGCTAAAATCGAAGAATTCTTTACTGAGTAGGTATAAGTTGTGATTTTTTTCGAAGGCTTATAACTTGGCCAATTTGGGTGAATTTTCATGGGAACATCCAAAGAGACATCCCTGGCACAAAGATCACCCGTTGCCAAATACCAAGTGCCTTCTCCAATGCCTGGGTTCACTAGAGCATTTCAAAGAAAAGGTCTCAAGAATTTTTTAACACAGGCAACAAAACAGATGTTTCACTAGCCTCATTCTAAGAAACAGCTGAATAATTCTGGCTGAAATTTCCCAAAGAAATACAGCCTGAGGCAAATAGCATGGAAAACTTCAGCCTGAACAATTAAAGGTTGGAAAAGTTATAAGCATTTGAAACCAGATTCTTATAATGGGAATTGTCAGGCTCCCTTGTTAGGTCAAAAATGAGATCCACTTCAATTTACTCTTAAACAGTTTCTTTTAGCCTCTATTTTGTACCTTTTAAGACAATGCTACTATCACCCATGTATTACGTATACATGCAAAAACAGATAAAAGAAGAAAGATAATTGATCAAGTTACCTCTCCTGGGGACAGAATGACTTTCTTCTAACCTCTGGTGTCTGCAGTGTTCAACTGTGTCTTCTCCACTTTCTTGTTGTCAAGCACGTATCTTTTATCCGCTGTTTCCATAGACTCTGTTTACCATGTTATCTCATCTGTGTGCCTTCAATTCTAACCCCTAATTAAAACATTCTCATGCATAAATCACAATAACTAACCTAAACTAATACATTTTTGCTTTTCCTGATAAGTCTTATTTTTATCTGTTTGCCTTCTGTTCTGTGCTGTCAATCCCAATGACTTCATCCAGTTGTTTTATCTTGCAGAAATTGTTAATTCTTCTTACTGGTTTGTTTTTGTGACTTTAGATTTTTTCTTGTTAGGAGGGAGGTTGAGGCTGTACCTGGAACTTAACAGTTACTCATGACATACTGCTTCACCCTGCTATTTACTTAGGCCAAGGATTTTACAGCTAAAATACACAAATCAGGTCTGATGGTTTACACAACCATGAAGCTGTTTCAGCTAAGTTCTGAAATGCTGTATCAGCAGAGACATACAAAGAGCAAAACTTCCTTTATATTTTCTTATATATAAGAAAATATATATATATATAATATTTGTTTCTCTAACATTATTTAGTATACATTTTAACTAACACAATTCATTACAATTTTCTTACAGCCTTAATAATAGGCAGAGCTACCAGCCCTGCCTAATGTGTGCATGTGTGTACCCGTTTTTTGTAAATCTGTTTTCAGATTCTTTTATTCTCAATGACCAGTGAAGAAAAGTATCTACTTAAGATTATTTATAAATATTAAAACCAATATTTTTGTTTTAATAATTAATAATTTAGTAATTTGGTTCAGTATTAAAACCAACAATTATACTGGATTGTCTTTTAAGAAGCAATTTGTTGTTTATGACTTTATTCATAGTGTGATTTGAGTTATTGAATCACATTAGATATACAGAACTACACAGCTATATTTGGATATATATCAGAGTGGAAGCTAGTTGATCTGTTTTAAGTACTCTAGTTTGTAACAGAGTAGTTGTTCATTTTGTTTTAGTTTAGTTTTACAGAAGTTCAAAAGTCTAAAGTTTAAAGACTATTGACTGCCAAGAAGACCTTGATGAGTTCTGTTTTTTCTCCTCAAGAACAAACATTTGAACATTGCCAGATAAACATGTTCTTTGAAATGTATTACCATATATTCACAGTCAAATTTCTGTGGTTTCTTTATTCAGTGGATTGCAAAATGGAAAATGTTTATTAAAATAAAAAGCAGTAACCAGCTAGCATTTTTATGTTACCTTTGCTGATATAGAAGATATAACTATAGCTTACTAGGGGCCTTCTACATTTCATCTTAGTTGTCATCTTCTGCTTTGCCCTATAGAGAGGTCATTGTTGTTTGTATCAGAGAGTGCCTAAAGGCCCACATCAGGACTTGTGCTGTATGCGGTACAAACATGAAAAAGAAGATGCTCCATGTCCTGAATAATCCTGGTTCATGACATCACAGTTTGTAGTCATGGAAACTTAATAATTTCTGTATTGTGACTTCACTGCCCAATCCAATAAAGGGCCATGTTGAACGAGGGACCAAGTCTCTTGTTCACTCAGCTTTGACAATTATAAAACAACATGAGAAAAAATGAAACTGTGTTTGATTTAACTTTTTTTAATGTCTGAACTGTACATACAGAAGTGTTCCATTTGAGTTGCTGCAGCACTTATAAGCGTGCTTTACCACATAGTAGATTTTTTGTATAAACATAACACACAGAACTCCCTGTTTCTGAAGATGACTGAGCCACTGCAGTAATGAATGAAAAATGTGTAAAATACAGTGCACCGTTAGTTTAAATTTACCTTGCTTTTCCAGTCCTTAGCTCTTAACTACTACATTATTGCCCCAGTTGTGTTTTAATTGTGCAATAGCATTTAGTTTACAGAATATTTTTTGATTCTGTGGCACAATGGGGTTGTACTGTGTGTGTATTATATCAATAACAGCTGAAAACTAGATGCAATGTAAAAATACAGAAATGCTGGCATAAAAAAAGAATAGTAGAGATTTTTCTTGTGCTTTTATTGTGGATTTAAATCAGATTTTTTTTTGTAACCTTAAGCTAAGGAGCTGTACTCTGAGTACCAGCACTTCTAATTTTAACTTCAGAAAGGAATATATAAACCAATAGTTCAATATCACAGCACATTAATCACTGGTATAAAGAATTAGTTCTCCGTGGTATCATTAACAGAAATATGGTTTTATTCCTAGAGATACCTATGCATTTTGAAAACAGCAAGATATTTCTCACCTTTCTTAAAAAAAAATCATTTGTGTATAAAATTACAAGAGCCTTTACATCACAACTTGTCATCAGTGTAGAAGTTCCTCAGCAATGCTATACATTCCACAAAACATATATATAAATTCTTAATGTGCCTTTAATTTCACCAATAAAGATATCCTGTTAAAGTGTAATTTAGGATGATAGAACTAACTTTTCCACTGCCTTGCACTTTGTAAATAGTACACACTCTTCATAAATTAATGTTAGAGAACATTAATGAGGAGCTTCTGTGTTTGGAACAGTGGACCTCTGTTTAAGCATTACTAACCTGGAAGTTTTTTCGTAGCCAGCTCTTCATAGAACTCTTTGCTGCTACACTTGTATTCATAGGTCTGAAGATCCTCTGTGCAGGAAACAACCACAAAAGCATGCATATGTCAATGGAGGAGAAAGTTCTATCTCCGCTTTAAAATGAATCTCTGGGTCCAGATGATAGCAGACATTCTTCAGTTTGTACAATTTGTAGGAGATTTGTCTAGCCTAGCCTTGCCTTGCCTCTTTGTCCGAGGAAGGAGGGAAGTCATGTAGTCTTGCTTTCTCAGCATTTGTGACAGATCTAGGTGGAAAGGCTTTTATGTGAAAAAGAAGAATGAAAATTGGGGAGAAGAGAGGAAAGATAACCAAGTTTACTCACACTGATGGATGGGGTATGGGAAACTATTTAAAGAGTATTAATCTGATTGGGGGCTCAAGGGTTTAAAAAATTAGGAGACCTTAAGGTAAAAAGTAAAATTTCACTGTCTTCCACGTCCTGTTTACTGTTTAATGGCTAGGTAAAATAAGTTTGATACTCAGTCTAGTAGTTCAAAGTAGACAAGTGTCCTCCTCACAGAACACAGCATCTCAGTTAGTTTTACTCAGTATCCTTATTGTTGGTCTTAGAAGAGATTCCAAATTAAAACAGGCATAGAGAATAAATTGTATTTCACCCCTAAAAGTTGTTACCTACTTCAGAGTCGAGAACACATTGGTGGGGCAGGATGGGGAAGCCTGTTCTCAATCTGTTTATTGGAAAAATAAAGAACTTAACATTTTCAGAGTTGTTAGTCTGACACTTTTAATTTACATTGCTTGGTCACCTACCAATTTATTAAAATATATTTGGAACAGTGTTTTATTAGTAGATATTGGGAATGAATAAAACCTAGAATGAAAATGGATTTTCAATTCTCAAGTCGATAGAACTATAGTTTTTTAATGTATCTCTTTCACCTTGCAAACACTCAAGTCCAGTATTTCACCTTTCAAGAAACAACCATTCATCTGTCAACAAGATGAAAGTGTCATGTCCTACTCACCTAGGATAAGGCTACGGTGTATAGCTGGATGTCTGCAGAGCAGACTTCTCCTTGCTTTTTTTGAAAGAATCCATTACAAAACTAGTAGACTCTAACTGCTGTCCAGAGTTTGCTGCTAAAATAGGATACACCAGCATTCTTAATATGATACAGGAAAATAATAGCACCAAATACAAATTAATTGTTTATGGTATTTTGACCCTAAATATTGTCTTCCTTTTCTATTTATGTTTCCTTTTTATCTAAAGTGAGTAATGTTTGGTTTTTTATGTTTTTTTTAAATTCAAGGGCCTGATTCAGCAAAAACTAGAATCTCTGGCTGTCTGCTTGTTCAAATATATAGCTGTGGGGCTATTCACAGGACTCTGTGTGTGTCAGAAACAGACAGTGATTTCTTTTTAGCCCCCTCAGATTGCCTCATTAGGCATTCCATTCCATCCCATTTTCTAGGTTGTCTTTATCAGCTCAAGCTAAATGCCACTTATGGTAGTTGAACTCACAGCAGTGTTGACAGTTTTCGTCCAAGTGGTCTAATCAGGGTCATGTTTTTCCAAACTAACTGATGTCAGGCCAGCTGGGAGGAAATAGCTTTAATAGGGCTGAGACTCAGACTTGGTTGTCTGGGCTCCTCCATGACTGACAGGCCCATTTCTGAGGTTTTCCAAGGATGTCCATTTATACTGGGTTGACATACCCATGGTACAAACTAGACTGATGAATAGTGGTGTCACCCCAGCCCTTTTACCTGGGGTGCACTTTACACTGCTTTGCTACTGTAACTCCAGTCTGGTCAGCTCACCAGCAGCCTCCAGCATGTAAGTCACTCCCAGCTATGTCTCTGTATGTGTGCTGCAAGCTGCCAGCTTCACACTGGCTCTTCCTAGCTTACACTGTAGGGTGACCCCAGCACATTCCCAGTCCCAGATTTCCTCCCAGAAATGTGTGTCTTGTACTTCCCAGCCCTCTGCAGGACAAATAGGTCAGTTATTTCATCAATGGAAATAATATGCACAGATATTGTTATCTCAAATGGAATTTCCCCAAACACTTCAATCTAGACACACTGGCTTACATAAAACTATAAAACAAGTTTATTAACTACAAAGAAAGAAGTGTGAAGTGAATGCAAGTAATAAGGCATAAAAGTCAGAAATGGTTACCAGAAAAATAAAGATAAAAAATTTAACTGATGCCTAACTTAATAAACTATGTTGAATTCAAAACAAGGCTTTCTCACCGTGTTTCAGCATTCTTACTGATTGAAGTTCTTTCAGTCAGGATTCCTCCCCCTGTCCAACATGCTTCCTTTGTCCATAAGGTTCCGTGAATCCATGGATGCCGTGGGAAGAGATAAAGGAGGGATTAGGGTGCTGGAACAATTTTTATAGTGCGGGTGCTAAGAGCCATTTAACTGAACTGTATATAAAGGAAACCACTTCAAGCCAGAGGGTGCAGCAGCATTCCCAGCACCCTAGTTCCAGCACCTATGGAAGGGATGTTTTGGGGTGTCTGCCCCTCTTTTTATATAGTCCTGTCTCCCCTTTGTGAAACATTTCAGCAAGTCTGGGGAGTGATGTTCTCTGCTGCTCTATCACCTGTTCGGGCTTCTTTTGTTCCTCTCCCTGTCTGATGAATCTGTTTACGGCTTAAATGTAAATTGAGCAGAGCACATATTCTTTTGCTGGAGACAGACTTGTTTGCCAGCTTCTGGTTGGTTTCCCGTACAGTGGAATCCTATAACTTTACATACAATGTTGCCACACATTTTATCAGGATAATGTTGACCAGCAAATTGAGTTTTCAAATGATACCTAACAAGGGATTTTTTTGTACAAAGATTATTACAGTAGTGTGCAAGGGGTGAATACGGGGTACAATCTGTCATAATTGGATAGTTCCCTGTTCTTCCCCAAGAATTGGATAGGTAGGAGCCTATAAAAGGCATACATGCTCCAGTCCCTGGTTGATTATGCAACTTGTAGCTCTGGAGCAGTTTTCTTTCTTAAAAAATACAAAATATTTTATACTTCTGTTTCAACTATTGTCTGATTAATATGGTGCAGAGCCACATTTACAACGTTGGGGACTTAGATGGGTCAGAAGAATGGATCTATTTTTAACAGGTTATAAAAGTTTAACAACTTCCTTAAACTTCCTTAAAGTGATTGTAGAGTTTCTTTACATCATATGAGATTTGCAAATGTAAAGGTGTTACTAATTATAATTATATGAAAAAAATCAGTGTTTTTAGTAATTATTTTTTATTTAATCTAATCTATAATCCAGGTGGTTGGGAACTGGAATTTTCATTCCGCAGGAATTTCCAACATTTTGAACAAAAATATCATTCTGAATTGGAACAAGAGCCAACATTTTGTAATTTCCTGCAAAATGAAAATTAGGGAAAAAATTTGATTTGGGACCATCATAGCATTTCGTTATAATAGTGTTGACATGTTTAGTTTCTTAAATATTTTAATATAGTCTATGTATATGTTGTATATACAATATTAACATAAATATATAAATGTCTAAACAAAATTAATCAAAAAGACAAAGTTGAAATTAAACATCTTAAGTTTTTCCCATTAAAAAATTCATTGAGATCTACGTGTTCTTGAAAAAATGTTTTGAGTTGTACAAAACTGAATTTTTTTTTAACATAAAACTATTGAAAATTTTTCAAATGGGCTCTAAAGCCATTTTTAATTTGCCAATAGCCTTACAAATACTAGAAGTGAAGTGTCTTATATATGCTTACAATGATTTAAAAATATCCTTTTTTCCTATTTTTAAGGGGAGGAGTCAGAATTGAAACCCTGTTAATATTTATTTGTAGTACTGTTTTTATATAAGGGTGACTTTCAGCTACTGAGGATTCTTTACGAGGCAAATTATATAAATCAGATTTTTCTTAATTAGAATTCATTGCATGATATGTAAACAGAGCGAGCAAGATAAATTAGTTTGTTCTGCTTAAGTCCCAGCTGTATTTCCCTCTTCCACTGAATTGTCATGATTATCTCAGTGTAATCGTATGGCTTTGAGCTGTGAGATGCTTTTTGAGGTGGCAGACACAGGAGGTAGTATTAAGTTTAAACAGGCAACACATTGTTCAGGTGGGTAAACATTGTCCAGAGGAGTTTGCATGCTAAGGATGTTATTTAAACAGTGTGTAATTCACAGTTGAATCCACTGGGATTGTCTGGCTAGACTTCAAGGTGCTGTTGTTAGAACTAAGTAATAAAAAAGGAGGCTACTGAATAGATGAGAAATTAGTTATGATCAGAAAATGCATTTTCAATTGTAAAATGTAGGCCTGAGAGCAATATAAATGACAACTCCGTAGAAACAATTAGTTCTCATGAAAATTTGGGAATCTTTATAGATGAAAATGAATAGCTTTCTTTTTACAATGCCATTGAATTTTCAGACTTTTTCAACAGAATAGGGGGAAAAAATCTCAAACATTTTCATCCTTAGAATAATATATCTTAACAAAATATCTAGTTTGAATTTAAAGTCTCTGTATACCCTGACTGAGTAGATTATCAAGAAGGCATTTTGCCTAAGTTCTCTCTCTGTCTCCCCCCTTCCCACCTCCGCTTCTTCGCAGTTCTCTGTCATTGTAACATATGGGCTAATGCACTGATGTTGCAATGAGAAGTGGACCCTGCTCATGCCTGGGACCTGGTTGGGTTGCAGGAATCTGCTTTTGTGTATCTCCTACAAAGATCAGGGCCTCAGTGTATTATGTCCAGCTATACTGTCCAATTCACAGAGGATAAGAGCCTCCTATTGTGACTTGAGAATAGAGTGAAATTTTTCAGTCGAATAAAAAATTAGCAAAACATGCAGTTTCAGGGAGATGAAAACGAGTTCGGGTCAATTTTGACAAAGCTTTAGCCAAAGGAAAAATTAGGAGAAAATTTTCAAAAAGAAAAAATGGTTAAAAATGAACTGTTTTAACTTTTCATTTCAAAACGAACTGTTTTATTTCAAAGTATTTCCAGTAGACATTTCATTTTGAAATGCTGCTGTGAAACTAGATGTTTCATATTGAAATGTCACTTTGAAATTACATTCAAAATGTTTTGTTCAACCCAAACAAATTGTTTTCAGTTTTGGTGAGAAAAAACGACAAAATTTCAGTTTTGGTTTGAAATGACACAGTTTTTCCATCTGGATTTTTCTGTTCTGCTACCAAACCAAAAAGATCAATTATTCACGCAGCTGTCCCAGATGTTACTCCTTTTTCCTAAGTACAGGTCTGTGTGTAGCTGAAAGTCCTAGGTTCAGTCCTGGCTGACCACCCTTGACTGAGACTGTCATTATAGGTAGGGGGGGGGTGTGTGTGTGTGTGTGTGTGTGTGTGTGTGTGTGTGTGTGTGTGTGTGTGTGTGTGTGTGTGTGTGGTGTTTGTTTAAAATTTCCAGGAATGGTCCACTACCACTTATAATTGTATGTGCAGATTATACATCCTAGTTTATGTACTGTTTTTCTTAGATAAATATACTTTTCTTCAGATTTAAATTATTTATTTTTTTCCCATTATGCTGTTTTTTTCTTGTGTGGCTGAATAAGAATAAAATGTCAGATCCACCTGTCTGTTCTGATATATACTGGTAGGTAGTGTGGTCCATTGCATAGTTACTGGATTACAGATCAGGAGGTCTGGTCTGTTTCCAGTTTTGCTGCTGGCTGGGTGTGTGACCTTGGCCAAGCCACTTCACATCTTTACTTTAGTTGCCCCATTTGTAAAGGATTACATTCCTTTGTAAAGTGTGAGAGAAGAATTTCAGAAGATGGAAGTATGCAAAGTTAGAGGGAGAGATGTGATTCAATTACTGTCCTCTATGTATGCTGTTTTTGACTATCTATTGTTCCTATAATTACAAGATTGTGTCCATATCCAAGCACCTTTAGGATTTCAGTATTTCTGTTGTTTTTTTTTCCTGTGCAAGGTATACTATTACTTGTAACCATTTTTGTGAGTTTCGGGAAGTGTTCTCACAAAAATATTGAGTCTTCCATTATTAGATATTCTATTTATAGTTTTTTCCAGCAGCCTACAATTGGAGAAGTTGCCTTGGTCCATAGATTTAGGAATCTTTCTACAAAGAGCAAGAATAAGAGTAGCTTCCTTATTCCTGGCTTAAATCATTTAAAGAGACCTACTCCTAATGTTCATGTCTTTAAGTCCAGCTCATGTTCTCTCTTAATATTTAACTCTCTTTTTATTTATTTATTTATTTCAGTGTGGATTTCCAACATAACATCCAGTAGTTCATATTATCTATATGAAAGAAAGCCTGGCTGTTTGCATTTCTTACCAACATCTGGGGCATTATTATGATTTTTATTATATAAAAATGGGAGAAATGTACATTCCATGAACCAGCATTAGCGCCAGTATTTATCATCTATATTATCTCATTCCATTCTTTTGTTGTTCTTTCATATTTACAGTACGCACTCCATAAATTAATAGGATTCACATAGTTAGTTAATTTAAGCTCAGCTTTCATACCAAAACCTTTCTTGATTGCCTAGGTCTCTGGAAACTGGTCTGACCCACAATATGCAAAAATCCACAAAGGTCGGGACCTCTTTGGAGTTGTTTATATGTCTTGGCATGTACAGTAGTCACATTCCACTGATTGCAGTTCCTGGGGGGAAGCTCTGTAAAGCCTAATCGGGTACAGAATGTGAGCGAGGCCAAACAGCAAAAATTAAGATGTTTGGACACCAATGCGAGGAGCCTAGGTAACAAAATGGAGGAACTAGAACTACTGGTGCAGGAAGTGAAACCGGATATTATAGGGATAACAGAAACATGGTGGAATAGTAGTCATGACTGGAATACAGGTATTGAAGGGTATGTGCTGTTTAGGAAAGACAGAAATAAAGGTAAAGGTGCTGGAGTAGCACTGTATATCAATGATGAGGTAGAATGTAAAGAAATAAGAAGCGATGGAATGGATAAGACAGAGTCCATCTGGGCAAAAATTACATTGGGGAAGGAAACTACTAGAGCCTCTCCTGGGATAGTGCTTGGGGTGCGCTATAGACCGCCGGGATCCGATTTGGATATGGATAGAGCCCTCTTTAATGTTTTTAATGAAGTAAATACTAATGGAAACTGCATGATCATGGAAGACTTTAACTTCGCAGATATAGACTGGAGGATGAGTGCTAGTAATAATAATAGGGCTCAGATTTTCCTAGATGTGATAGCTGATGGATTCCTTCATCAAGTAGTTGCTAAACCGACTAGAGGGAATGTCATTTTAGATTTGGTTTTGGTGAGTAATGAGGACCTCATAGAAGAAATGGTTGTAGGGGACAACCTTGGTTCAAGTGATCATGAGCTAATTCAGTTCAAACTGAATGGAAGGATTAACAAAAATAAATCTGCAACTAGGGTTTTTGATTTCAAAAGGGCTGACTTTCAAAAATTAAGGAAATTAGTTAGGGAAGTGGATTGGACTGAAGAACATATGGATCTAAAGGCAGGGGAGGCCTGGGATTACTTTAAATCAAAGCTGCAGAAGCTATCAGAAGCCTGCATCCCAAGAAAGGGGAAAAAATTCATAGGCAGGAATTGTAGAGCAAGCTGGATGAGCAAGCATCTCAGAGAGGTGATTAAGAAAAAGCAGAAAGCATACAGGGAGCGGAAGATGGGAGGGATCAGCAAGGAAAGCTACCTTATTGAGGTCAGAACATGAAGGGTAAAGTGAGACAGGCTAAATGTCAAGTAGAGTTGGACCTTGCAAAGGGAATTAAAACCAATAGTAAAAGGTTCTATAGCCATATAAATAAGAAGAAAACAAAGAAAGAAGAAGTGGGACTGCTAAACACTGAGGATGGAGTGGAGGTCAAGGATAATCTAGGCATGGCCCAATATCTAAACAAATACTTTGCCTCAGTCTTTAATAAGGCTAAAGAGGATCTTAGGGATAATGGTAGCATGACAAATGGGAATGAGGATATGGAGGTAGATATTACTATATCTGAGGTAGAAGCGAAACTCAAACAGCTTAATGGGACTAAATCGGGGGGCCCAGATAATCTTCATCCAAGAATATTAAAGGAATTGGCACCCAAAATTGCAAGCCCATTAGCAAGAATTTTTAATGAATCTGTAAACTCAGAGGTTGTACCGTATGATTGGAGAATTGCTAACATAGTTCCTATTTTTAAGAAAGAAAAAAAAAGTGATCCGGGTAACTATAGGCCTGTTAGTTTGACATCTGTAGTATGCAAGGTCTTGGAAAAAATTTTGAAGGAGAAAGTAGTTAAGGACATTGAGGTAAATGGGACAAAATTCAACATGGTTTTACAAAATGTAGATCGTGCCAAACCAACCTGATCTCCTTCTTTGAGAAAGTAACAGATTTTTTAGACAAAGGAAATGCAGTGGATCTAATTTACCTAAATTTCAGTAAGGCGTTTGATACCGTGCCACATGGGGAGTTATTAGTTAAATTGGAAAAGATGGGGATCAATATGAAAATTGAAAGGTGGATAAGGAAATGGTTAACAGGGAGACTACAGCAGGTCCTACTGAAAGGTGAACTGTCAAGCTGGAGGGAGGTTACCAGTGGAGTTCCTCAGGGGTCAGTTTTGGGACCAATCTTATTTAATCTTTTTATTACTGATCTTGGCACAAAAAGTGGGAATGTGCTAATGAAGTTTGCGGATGATACAAAGCTGGGAGGTATTGTCAATTTAGAGAGAGACCGGGATATCATACAGGAAGGTTTGGAAGACCTTGTAAACTGGAGTAATAGTAATAGGATGAAATTTAATAGTGAGAAGTGTAAGGTTATGCATGTAGGGATTAATAACAAGAATTTTAGTTATAAGCTGGGGACGCATCAATTAGAAGTAACAGAGGAGGAGAAGGACCTTGGAGTATTGGTTGATCATAGGATGACTATGAGCTGCCCATGTGATATGACTGTGAAAAAAGCTAATGCGGTTTTGGGATGCATCAGGCAAGGTATTTCCAGTAGAGATAAGGAGCTTTTAGTACCATTATACAAGGCACTGGTGATACCTCACCTGGAATACTGTGTGCAGTTCTGGTCTCCCATGTTTAAGGAGGATGAATTCAAACTGGAACAGGTACAGAGAAGAGCTACTAGGATGATCCGAGGAATGGAAAACCTGTCTTATGAAAGGAGACTCAAGGAGCTTGGCTTGTTTAGACTAGCTAAAGGAAGGTTGAGGGGAGATATGATTGCTCTCTATAAATATATTAGAGGGATAAATACCGGAGAGGGAGAGGAATTATTTAAGCTCAATACCAATGTGGACACAGGAACAAATGGATATAAACTGGCCATTGGGAAGTTTAGACTTGAAATTAGATGAAGGTTTCTAACCATCAGAGGAGTGAAGTTTTGGAATAGCCTTCCAAGGGAAGCAGCGGGGGCAAAAGACCTATCTGGCTTCAAGATTAAACTCGATAAGTTTATGGAGGAGATGGTATGATGGGATAACATGATTTTGGCAATTAATTAATCTTTAAATATTCATGGTAAATAGGCCCAATGGCCTGCAATGGGATGTTAGATGGGGTGGGATCTGAGTTACTACAGAGAATTCTTTCCTGGGTATGGCTGGTGAATCTTGCCCATATGCTCAGGGTTTAGCTGATCGCCATATTTGGGGTTGGGAAGGAATTTTCCTCCAGGGCAGATTGGAAGAGGCCCTGGAGGTTTTTCGCTTTCCTCTGTAGCATGGGGCCCGGGTCACTTGCTGGAGGATTCTCTGCTCCTTGAAGTCTTTAAACCACGGATTTGAGGACTTCAATAGCTCAGACATAGGTGAGAGGTTTTTCACAGGAGTGGGTGGGTGAGATTCTGTGGCCTGCATTGTGCAGGAGGTCAGACTGCATGATCATAATGGTCCCTTCTGACCTTAATATCTATGAATCTATGAAGTTAGATTACAATCCCCTGACTCTCTCAGATGCAGATAAAGTCGATATAAATAGACTCAAAGATACGCCTATGTTTGTCATGTATATCACACACAGCTTTTTTGTTAATTCATTAATATTTTGAAAAAAAGTTTGAATATAAAATTACTAATCTCTTGAGTTCCAGTCCAATTTCCATCTAAACGAATTGAAAGACACCTGCTGACTTCCAAAGGAGTTGGATGAGCCTGTGACGAATATTACAGAATATTAGTTAGCCATTGTGACAGTTTTGTTTTCAACGTTATGCAAATACAGAGAAGAGAACCTGTGTTTATCTCTAATATGATGTACAAGCATTATTGTCAGGTTTCAGAGTAGCAGTCGTGTTAGTCTGTATTTGCAAAAAGAAAAGGAGTACTTGTGGCACCTTAGAGACTAACAAATTTATTTGAGCATAAGCTTTCGTGAGCTACAGCATTATTGTGACTGTCATAAATATAAAGGGAAGGGTAAACCCCTTTAAAATCCCTCCTGGCCAGAGGAAAAATCCTCTCACCTGTAAAGGGTTAAGAAGCTAAAGGTAACCTCGCTGGCATCTGACCAAAATGACCAATGAGGAGACAAGATACTTTCAAAAGCTGGAAGGAGGGAGAGAAACAAAGGGTCTGTGTGTCTGTCTATATGCTGCTTTTGCTGGGGATAGACCAGGAATGGAGTCTTAGAACTTTTAGTAAGTAATCTAGCTAGATATGTGTTAGATTATGATTTCTTTAAATGGCTGAGAAAAGAATTGTGCTGAATAGAATGACTATTTCTGTCTGTGTGTCTTTTTTGTAACTTAAGGTTTTGCCTAGAGGGATTCTCTATGTTTTGAATCTAATTACCCTGTAAGGTATCTCCCATCCTGATTTTACAGGGGTGATTCCTTTATTTCTATTTACTTCTATTTCTATTAAAAGTCTTCTTGTAAGAAAACTGAATGCTTTTTCATTGTTCTTAGATCCAAGGGTTTGGGTCTGTGGTCACCTATGCAAATTGGTGAGGATTTTTACCAAACCTTTCCCAGGAAGTGGGGTGCAAGGATTGGGAGGATTTTGGGGGGAAAGACGTGTCCAAACTACGTTTCCGAGTAAACCCAGTTAGAGTTTGATGGTGGCAGTGGATATTCCAAGGACAAAGGATAAAATTAATTTGTACCTTGGGGAAGTTTTAACCTAAGCTGGTAAAAGTAAGCTTAGGTGGTTTTCATGCAGGTCCCCACATCTGTACCCTAGAGTTCAGAGTGGGGGAGGAACCTTGACAGTGACACTCCAGGTGGTGATGGGAGAATGTCCAAGCAGTGAAGGTGAGATGGTCTAGCTGGAGAAGGAGCAGAATGTTGCATCTTTTCCTGAGTATTGGAAGAAGTATATGTGAAGATGAAGAAGTGTTCTTAACTAGGATTTATTTTAATCCAGCTTGTGCTGTTCTATATATATGGTCCTTAAATTGCCTGGTCTTTTCCATCTTACATGTCTCTCTTCTATTCAGCCTCACAATTTCCCAATTTATGTAGCTTTTTAAAAATTATTCCTCCTGAGAACGTGATCTCTTCTATAGAAGACTAGAAAATATATTTGCTTGAAAATCTAAAAGCAGAAATAGAAATAACATTTTTTTTTGCAATACAGTTTGCTTCTCTTACTATTGTGGTAGAGTTGGTTTTCCAGTTTATAGATAAGAAGCATCAAATATGTCATTGTCTGGCTATACTGAAAGAAGGACAGGAGACACTTGATATGGTTTTAATAAGGCGACAACTTTATTGTTAGATGTCTGGGACTACCTGGCAGATAAAAGTGTACAGTGCGGGTATTTCCATGTTCATTCAATAACTTGCCATCCTCCCTCTTTTTCCATCCAGGCCCCCCAGCCAACCCATTGCCAACCTTACCAACCCCAAAGGAGGGTTAAGATGTGCTATAAGAAAGGGGGGTAGGCTCCCTGCTGTACTAGTCATAGTTTCCCTGAATCCCCCTTCCCTTTCCACACCTTTAACCAACAGTTCCTTTTAAAGTCCTTTACAAGCCATTTATCCAGTCCCTGTATCCCTTCCCTATGGAGTACCTTCATTGGACATCTGCCCCACACTTACATAATGAGCTGTGACATAAAAGCTTAATGCCCTTCCATACTCACCATAACCAATCTAGTTTCAAGGAAATGTGGTGTTTAAAATATTTCTAAATTAATTTGATATGTTCTCTCACCTTTTTGCTATAAACTTTCATGTTAAGGAAAGGAGTATTTGTGGCACCTTAGAGACTAACCAATTTATTTGAGCATAAGCTTTCGTGAGCTACAGCTCACTTCATCGGATGCAGTAGCTCATGAAAGCTTATGCTCAAATAAATTGGTTAGTCTCTAAGGTGCCACAAGTACTCCTTTCCTTTTCTTTTTGCGAATACAGACTAACATGGCTGTTACTCTGAAAACGTTCATGTTATATTTGATTTAAAGATATATTTCAGCATATTTAAAATCAATCCCAATCTGAAACTCTAGACTGCAAAGTTTAAAATTGCTATAAGTAAAGTAAGAAAATACTAATTTTATAAATGTAATTGAGTGCTTTGAAATGGATGCTTGCATAACATTAGCATTGGATTGACACAATAACTATGGATAGCAACTTAGATCAGGGATACATGAGAGCCCATTTCTTATGTGGCTGGCAGATGGCTATATGAAGAAAAATTTGGTGGAGGGGCGAAATATTTGTAAATGTTATTGCAGCCAGAAGGTTACTTTATTTGTAGCTGCCAGTTGTCATGATTAAATGAAGATGTGTGCTATACTAAATATTTGAGGACTAAATACTGGACTTTTTTCATCATCACCAGAATTAAAAGTTCTACAGTTCAAATTAGGTCCTCAGTTTAAACAGGAATTACTGAATTCAATTTAGCAAACAATTCTGTTGATAATATATAAATGGAATAGAACCAGCTTTCTCTGTCTCTCTTTATCTCTCTGGCTCTGCATAAGTTAAAAGCAGAAAAAACAAACTTGTTCTCTAAACCCACAAATATGAATCTGGATCCTCACAGGAAGCAGACTTCTGGAGTAAAAGTGTCATTTTTTACATAACTTTTCAGAATAAAACTCTAATTCAAGCAGAAAAAATTCAACTTCATTTCTGACTTTTCTATTTACTTTTATTAATTTTCTTGTAATATAAATCTTTTAACCAAATCATACATAATTATGGGGCTCATCCAGGATCATATGGAATACCTGCAACTCCAATTAACTTTTAGTGGGAGCTGATGTTGCTCAGCTACTTTTAGGATCATGCTCCATATGCCTGGAAAGTGTCAATGATGGGGAATGTATAGTAAAATTATAGTTTATGCATATTGTCTGTTCTCAAATGAAAATGAATGTATTCCTTAGGACAATACATTAAAAGAAACCAAGTGTCTAATGTGCCTATAAATCAAAGGGGTAAATTAGCGTTCTAATGAGAAAAGGTTTCTTATAGTAAGCCAATAGACCTGTAATGTAATAAATCAGGAAAGCTGGTCATCCAGTGAGAAGCTGAGAAAACTTCAAAGGAATAATACCAGAGAATGTGAGGAATGCTTTTTCATAGATACCTGTTAAGTCCAATTCCCCACTCATCATTATTACTATTTCTATAGCATGTTTTCACCATGTCATTAGATAATATTTCTCTAGTATTTTATTATATTTTGATCAGGGCAATTCATTGGCTAAGCCTTCCCTCATTTTCAAGGATTTTTTGTTGTTATATTTGCAGGGATTAAGTTATTTAAATGCTTTTGGGAAAGGGCTGTTTTCTTCCCTTTGAAGTATTCATATGGCCTGGAAGTGTTGGTGTATATTCTGTTCTGACTGTCAGTGCAGGAAGATGTAGTCCCTTTCCCACAGATCTCCCCAAATCAAATATCTGATATATAGTCCGGTAGTTGTTAAATGTGATTTAATGTACTGGTATTCAGTTGTTCGTTACTGTTAATAATATCACATGTTGCTCAGAATCACTTTATCTAAAAACTGTATTTTGCCATTTTAGGGCCTGGTCCTGCAACTGGATCCATGTTGTCTCAGAGATCTGCCCTCCGATATCTAGTTGCAGGATCTGGCCCCTTGTCTTTTTCTCATTACATGGTGTGTCACCTTTTAATTTTGATCTCTGTTTTTCACTGTGCTACACGTACAGATTTTCTGAAATTAATCTTGGCGCTTTTAAAAGCAAGTTTATTATTTACACCCAAAAGTGTTTCACAAATAAAATTCTGATGAAGATACACATTCCATATTTGACTTTGGCAAAGCTCCTTACTTCCTTATACTTCGTTTGAGCCAGAATGTTGATGTGTCTGAGTTGCGCTCCTGCGTCATAATACAATGCTTTGGAGATCTTAATTTAGAAAATGAAGATATTCATACTTAATGAAGCTCATTAAGTCTTCAGAGATAATGGAAGGTATTTATCTTCTTATTAAGTCTTAGAAATGGTGCATTAGAGAAGTAGTAAAGGAAGATCGAGACACACTCGCATATTTCAGTGACGTGTACCAAATAACTGAAGTTGATATAAAAATACATACATCTACTGTGTCTTGCTAGCTGTTGATATTTGAAGGGGTCTCCAATTAAAAAAAACAATTCTAATCTTATTATTTTGAACAGTGTTTTTTATGCCTATTTCTAGAATTGGGACACATAAAGTAATTTGCTACTTTCCATTGGACTTTCTATATTGGAATAACAAGAACAATCATGAATTGGTTTAGTGTTGTGGTCTTATGGCTTTTTAATTAATACAATGTAAAGCGGCATTAGGATAACCAGCGGCTACCTATCTTCACTGTGATAATTTAGGCTGAAAATCTTAAATCCTTCATCCTTGTACACATGGTCTTTTAGCCTTGGGTTTGCTTATGAAAAGTCAAACTGTTGCTTTGATCTTTACTTTGAAGACTAAGTGATTTGTTCTTTTATCCTTAAGTGACTGGTTGGGGGGCGGGGGGGGGGGCTGGAGGGATGAGGGGGTCAGGAAGGCATCTTGGATTGAGAATGGAATTTAGAAAGAGCAAGATTCCCCACCCCACAATAGCCCAGTGGTTAGAGCACTCACCTGGGATATGGGGGACATAGTTTCCGGTACCTCTGATTCTGAGCAGGGCCTTGAACCTGGGTCTTCCACATCCCAGATGAGTGCCCTAACCATCAGAAAACACATTTTGAAATCTCAACATTTTTTGTGTAATAGAATTATTTTTTTTTAGGCAGGTCTGGTCATAAGTACATTGATGCAAACTGTGTACTGGTTGAGCAATGAATCTTGTGCTATGTACTGTCTATTGTGTGCAGTGAATGAGACAGTGTCCTCCAGGTTTGAAATTAGGCAACAATTTCCTCATCTGTTTTGATGTTAACACTTTTTGACTGACATACTGCTAGACACATTGATGTGAAAGCCACTGTATTGAAGCCCATGATGAAATAAGAGTTGGTGCCTTTGTTGAATTGTTGGTGGCCTTAATTTGTTATCTCTCATATTCCTACTAGGTAATAAGGGAAATCTCATCCATACAGTTGAGGCAACACTGCCTCAAGATGGGGTTTTAGTAGATTGTTAATTTCCCTGGTGCTTGAACCTGCATTTCTGGAAAACAAACATTTACCATATTGAACCATACATATGGTGTAACTTTCAAAAACACCTTTTAAAACTGTGGATGTAGGCATCCCATGGTATAATTTAGTAATTGTAACTTAATAGTCAGACATTTGCTTTAATGACTATGTTTTGTGCACAGAAGTAGAGATGGATGGGGTCAAGTGGTTCTTTTTAGCACATAGGTGAGTTACTGAAGAATTATTTAGAATAAGCTGTTCATATTTAGAAATACATCTCATCTTTTGACCTCCAAATGTATAATACCATATTGTCTTCCTCTAAAAGAGCTGAAAGAATCTAATAATTCAATGTTCTTTAAAATAAACTATGAACAAATAATTTAAAAAGGAGACTTGGATATATATATAAACACCTAACAACTTGGGTTAAAAGGGTCAGAAAATATCTTCTTCAGAGGTTATGATAATAGCTTATGTCCCCTGCCAGCAAATCACAATGAGAATTAATGTCCTTTTGAATTTTCCAGAGTTCTCTGGACACTTTCCTTGTTACTGTACTTTCTTCCTTCCACCTTTAGGAAGTGTTGCTAAACTAGATGGGTTGAGGGGATACCCATTTTTACTTCGTAGGAATAAGAGAGGTGAGAAATTTAATACATATCTTATTGTTGCAAAATAACCCTGTCTCCCCTATCATTCCAGAATTCTGCAGTAATAGGAGACACATGTTTTTTGTGTATATGTTCTGATTTGAGGGGGAAGAAAGATGTCTTAGAAGTGTAAATTAGGATTAGTTGGGGGTTTAAATTCAGAAATGCTATGACCTAAGATATATTTTAGCCAAAAGTTCAGTGTGTATAGTTTTGGTCTTTTAATTCTTTAGGTCTAGATAATACTTGGTATTACTGATGTAGACAAAAGGAATAGAGCAATATGACTATATATCTCTGATTCCCCCCATCCCATCTCTAGAAATGACAGTGTATATAATCCTAGGACTTCCCTCACAGATATTGCTATGCAACATAATGTAAGGATTTTCCCTCTTGTAATTTGAATACTGCTAAACCATTTTATATGATAACAAGACAGTAGCAGAATAAACATTACTTCAGTTTTAGGATCCTAGTTCCTGTCAAATTTCATATGTGTAAAATAATGCCTAATTTTTATATATAAATTAGTCTGGTTGGAACCCTTTCCCAAAAATAGGCTGAAGATCCAGACTGTGTTGCATCTCCTGAATATATCTGGAAGGATCTGCAGGACTACTTTGAGCAATGAGGAGGAAAACGTATAAACAGAAAAAGTTTTTTTTTTTTTTTTTTTTTTGGGGGGGGGGGGGGGGTTTCAACACTAACATGTAAGAAAAAAAATCTTTAAAATAGGAGAGCCGGGTGACATTTTCTTGTTATTATGGTTCTTCCTGCCACTTTCAATAATAAGTTGTTATCAGTGTCACAGCATAAATTCTCATTTTGTAGAAGTATCAATAGCTTTCCAGTTTTCTCCAAGAAAGAGCAGGGATTATACACATTTAAAATTGTGATGGAGTATTTTGTCTATATCTTGAAGATCTAACTCTCATGGATGTCTTGGCCTTCATGTATCTAATTTTGAGAATTGAGGCAGGATCAGCAGTCACTGTGACAGTAACAGTTTAGTAGTACTGCACAATTTCATCTTTTTTGAGGTTTAATGGAAAGAAACAAAATAGTGTATGCTACTATGCCAAGACACTTCGGGAGCGGGGAGAGGGGGTGGGAGTTGGCTCACTTTCAGCTACAAAACTGTAGCTTTATAAATACTTCTGTAGGTTTTCATTATAAGAAAAACTGTTAGACCTTCAGAATGGGTTACTAAGTTTCAAAATATGCTTGGCATTGAAGGCAAATGTGCAGCCAGTTAGGCACATAGTTAATTATATAGATTTTGCACATGTGCAAAGCAGAGATCAGCTGAAAATTTGACTCTAAATATGTGAAGGGAGACCATCTTTCTTGGTGAAAATGACAGCATAAGCTTTTCTCTGCTTGTTCGAGTGTTTTTTCCAAAAATAGAAATACAAAATATTAAAAGGAATGTGAGAGAAAAAAATGGTTTCTTCTGCCCCTTGGTATTCACTTAGCTAGAGAAATTACATCTAAAATTTTTTGTTCCATTACAACTCTCTCTGCTGCTGGTAGTTGTCAGTCCCTCTTATTCGGATCAACTAGCAAAATGGAATATTTCCAAAACTACATTACTTATTTATTGGTGAAATGTTGATTCCACAATTCTTAACTGGAAGAAACAGAAAACTGATGAAAGAACCAAATGACATATTTAGCTCTCAAATTGAGGAGAGGGTTTTTTGAATGGAAGACCTGAGCCCAGAATTTGAACAGGGCCATATTTAACTGAGGCACTGCAATTTTTTCTATTTAGTGGTAGGAGAAAAGGTTTGAATGGTATACTCATCCCATTCTCAGATGATGTCTCTGACCTGCATGGAGGACCAAATAATATGGAATAGTAAAGAGCAGTAAACCAGTTTACAGTTAAAGGTGAGCACACAACTTCCAGCAATTATGTATGGAAATTTAGTTTCATAGCTCTACAAAATCCTTTGCCTTTCCTATGGAATTATGTGAACTTTTCCGCACATGACATGTTCCCTCCTCCTATTGTCCAGTTCAGTAACTTTCAGTTTGTCCATCTATTTACAGTTCCTTAAAGTAATTCTTACTGGGCACTCTTGATGAAATCTGCAAAAATTTAGTTTTGAGGTTTACTTAATTCTCCAACAGTTTTAGGACTCCAGGAAACAAGTTTATCTTGACAGCATCGTAATACTTAATGTGTATCTGATGACCTCCATACCGTATTTAAAATGTAGACATTAAAGTGTTGTGCTGTTTTAGCATTTACATATGCACTCGGGGGGGTTGTATGTTTAATTTTATTTATTTTTAGAGACTGGCTGAACAATATAACAAGCAGATTTATTAACATTTTCATTTTCATTCAGTGCTGGTGAAAAATAGAGACAGTGTCTTCCTTTGTGTTTGTCTATATCTAGCAAAATGGGGCCTTGATCTTAACAGAAGTCTCTGGGCATTACCATAATATTATTACAGCATCTGAAAGTGGACGTGGAAAGCCACAATGTAAATGGCATTTGGGTTTTATTTACCTGGAAGGAATTAAGTCCTTGAAAATAATGACTATACTGCAAGGTAATCATAAATTTCGTTAATTAATATTAACATTGATATTACCATGTAGGGAAGTGTGTGTTTCATTCTTATTGAAGAACTGGTGAAGTACGTATTTAGAGGTTACAAAAGTTAAGTGCTTTTTTGATAGGTGTTCAATATGTAATAGGCGAAGGGACTTAAGAAATACTACCATACATTAAAACAAAAACAAAAACTTTTGTTAACACTAGATTGTGATTGTTAGCATTTACACATTTCCCAGATTCATTTTGCAGGATATAAATAATAAATCTTAGATAACTTGTTGCTTCCTTATGCACCTATGCTATATCTCAGAATTGCATCAAGTATGTAGTTGGACATATGCCATTATTTGTTTTCCTTCGCTTTAGGCACAGTAACATTTCCTCCAATAGGTAATATTTGCATTCTTTCTAATTTTTCCAGAATTATATTGATTATTTTTTAATTCTCATTTTCTGAATTGTGATGAAATTTGAATCTTACTGTTCGTTCCAGAATTCAATGAATAAATTCTTCAATAATATTGTGTTTACATAATCTTGTCAGCTGTTACACAAATCTGTAGTGTGTATATATAAAGTTAACTTTATCAACTCCTAGAGTGAAACACAGTATGTCAGGGTTTATTGGTGCACAGCACATTGCACAGCGATTTAGGACAGGAAATAAAGAATAACTTTTCCTATTGAAACTGAAATTTTCATTTTCATTTCATTCATTTTCATAGGCAAAAGTAATTACCCAAGTTGGACTTTGGTCAGGACACCCAGATTAACACCCTACACTTGAAAAATAAACAAATAAACAAACCCAAAACATTCCTTTCAATTCTGTCTATTACCTGGAAAGATTTGGCAAGTTATAGATATGCAAGCATGTATACAATGCTGAATGTTAGAACATTAGCTGTGAATAATCCTAAGTGATGCTTACTGATAGCATGCTGCTAAAGCCTAACTAAACTGTAGTGTTTCTGGTTCCTGAATGTGCTAATTTTTAGAGCACATATGTAATATCAGTAAGTAATCTGTTATAACCAATTCATGCCACACAAGAGAATTAGCTTGGGGGAGAAATCTTTGTGTGATAGATACACATATGTTCTTTTTACTGTCAGTATCAAAGCAAAAAGGCTTTAAAGTTTTCTTTGGGAAAATATTGTCCAGATTCAGATTTGCTGTTAGCAATGAAATAATGCTCCTCTTCCTCAGAAAAATCAGATTAATTTTGTTTGCAAAGGTGCCATTCATACAACAAATACAAGTCTTTTACTGCCAACTGATGCAATTTAAAGCTAATGTTAAAAATGGTCCAGTCCCTTACTGCTTATTGCATATTCGCTTACATCTAAAACCTCCCCCCCCCCAAAAACGTAACACAGTAAATATTCAATTTTGCCATCTATTCCTTTTAATATTGATTAGGTATCTAGGGCATAACCTGGAGAGGCCCTGAACATCTGTAGCTATTGCTGATGATGATCTGGAAGAAGGTTAAACAGGCTCCTTTTTAGAGCAAATCTGTGCCTTATGAAGAAAAATCTCAGCTTTCATTTTACTTTTTAAAATGTAAGCCTCTAGCCCTTTTCTTTTCCTTAAAAGGGAAATCAGCATAAGGTAGTATGAACAGATCAGTAGGGTCTAAAAGAAAAAGTAGCTGGGCTCCATTTCTGAAGCAGGATGTTGTGGGTTCCTAAAGATGCCTTTCCAAACACAACGAGGAGTCTTTGTGGCACCTTAGAGGCTAACAAATTTATTTGGGCATAAGCTTCTGTGGGCTAGAACTCACTTCTGTTTCAAAACACACTTATGGTAAAGCCTTATAGAATTGAATAGGGATTAAACCATCTGGGTTATAGAGGAAATCTATTAGGATTCTATAGAAATTACTGTAACACCATATGTGATTAACTGAGTGACATCTTTTTTACATGTTTTTTTTTAACCAACCCATAGAATTGTATATAGAAAAAATGTAATTCTCTGTTAAATCCTATAGGATGGCTTAAAGAAACTTGTGGAAGGGATACCATTTTATACTAAGTTCTAGAGGACTTTTCCATAAGGGCACACAATTTGTGTAAAATGTGTAGTTGCTTGTAATGTATCCCAAAGGATCTTCTCACTAACCCTCCCCCACTACTCAGGCCTAGTGGTGTGAAAATGGTGGATAGGCATTGTTTATGATTTTGCTTGTGGGAAAAAGTGGTGGAAAATTGATTTGCTGGTCCAATCTAAATTCTAAGACCCTCTCTGTCCAGCCCTTTGTTAAGCTCACACTGATCTGTCTGTAGCTGTTCCAGATAGCTGCAATGCCACTGGTGCCTCTGTTTAGTTTGGCCATGGCAGCTTCCACAGAGGAATACCTTCCTGAATCTCCCACCATCATTTCTAGAAATGCAACATGGTAACCAAAGTCACTCTACTGTTAGACACTCAACAGTTTAGGAGGCAAAACAAACCTCCTGCTGCACTGAATGAGAATCTTGCACCACCCAACGTCTCTCCCCGCCCAGCCCCCCGCCTCTCCCCCTGTCCCAGTAGTGTCTGTCTGTTCAGCTCCAGCCTGAAATTTGAAAAGATGATACTAGTAGGGATCCTGGAACTTTGTTTCCCTCACACAAGCTACAGGAGATCTACTAACTCCCAGCTGACCACTCATCCCACTGCCAAATATGTCCCACTCCTCCATCAGCCAACCATCTTCCACATCC
This sequence comes from Chelonia mydas, assembly GCF_015237465.2. Classification (NCBI taxonomy): domain Eukaryota; kingdom Metazoa; phylum Chordata; order Testudines; family Cheloniidae; genus Chelonia; species Chelonia mydas. The sequence continues at coordinate 80,476,238 of NC_051245.2, forward strand.
AAATGCCTTGTCTTTCATCACTGCTTTCAGAACAATTTGTCTGCTTCCATTGGTGTTGCTGTGAGGAATAGCTGCCAAACAGTGGTGCCACCAGACCTAGTGGAACTTTCATGAGGTGCTGGGGGAGAGGAAGCATGTTGAGTCAAGAGGAGCATAGCACAATGACCTGCGGGACCTTGGCAGGGAAACAATATGGAATTGATGGATTTTTTTTTAAATGGGGGGGGAGATTATAGAATTCTTCTTTGAGTGCTTGCTCATGTCTGTTCCATTCTAGGTGTGCACAGTGGTCAGAGATTTTTTGCCTTAGCAGTATCCCTAGGGTTGGCTGTAGCACCCCCTGGAGTGCCACGCTCATGCTGTGGTATATTACGTGTTGCTGGCCCTACGCCCTCTCATTTCCTTCTTACTGCACGTGAGCGTTGGTCGGAGTGCCTCGTCTTGCATTGCAAGAGCGTTAGCGGTTTTTAACAACCCCTTGTTCTATCTTCTTTATATATAGTTCATAGGTACTTAGTTAGACCATTAAGTTAGCTATTAGGATAGTTGAATAGTTATCCCAGCTGGGACTTCACCCTGGAGCGGGGGCGTTCCCCTGGCTTCAAACCGTGCTCATCGTGCAACAGGCCGATGTCTATTAGTGACCCCCATGACAGCTGTTTGAAGTGCTTGGGGGAGTCCCATAGAAAGGACAAGTGCAGGATCTGCAAAAACTGCCCTCTCTGTGTGCCTTTAAAAATCTCTCTATATATAACTTGGTTAAGCTCATTTAATATAGAGAGAGCCATATGTGTGCAATTCTGCTCCCATAGTTGCTAATGTCAACAGTTACCACATATTGTGATATCTGAGAAATTAGACAGAATTTTTTCCCCAAACTCTTCATTTGTTATTGTTGGCATCCTGCTCAAAGATATGTGATCTGTATGAAATCTTTTAATGGAAAGTAGAGATTTTGTTTTCTTCAGAGTATAATACTACTGAAAGCAATGAACCCTGAAGCTGGCTCCCTTTTCCCCCCCTCTGGACATTATACCATGCTGAAACTTTCATCATATTGTACTTTCAGTTGTGTCACAGGTCAAAGGGGAAGCCTCAGGCAACAATGGTAAAAGGACACCTTCATATTATTTTCTTTCAATTGGTGAATCATTTTTTTGACTAGGCAGAAATTAGCTCAAGAAAAGTGGTATTATTATGTACTTCAGAGACAGAAGGACAAAATAAGCTTCTCTTTAAGTGACAATGGGAGTAGCCTTGTATACTGAAACGTCTTCAATGTGAGGAAATAACTTGTTAAAGCTGTGTGTGTCCCTTGATTTTTCCATGCAGATAGCTTGCACAAAATAGTGAAAAGAACAAAGAACTATCATGTTACGTACAGGCCAAGGCCTCCATGTTCCAGAATGTTAAAGCCATGGGTGGTTACTGCATTTTAAAAGGTGATTTAAAAAACTTGCTTGGCTTTCTTTAAAAGTTGTAGCATTTTATTAAAATAGTGAAATAATGCCTATTGTGTAACACTGAGGAAACCGCAATTGCTGCTGTGTCAGAATGACTTTTTTGGGGGAGGGGGAGGGAGGAGGAGAAATGCGTGAGAGTCCAGATGACCTTAACAACTCTGTTGACACTGATGTGTTATAAAATTGTCTAAATTATATGAAAGTGTTAAAATAATCAGGAGTTGAAGTCACAAGACCAGTGGTGTCGTCAGTTCTTTAAGAATAGGAGGCTAGATAATGGAGTTTGAGTAATCTAGGTTTCTAGTGTTCTTCTGTGTGAGTAGTTTGTTACACACTGGAGGTCACAGAAAATTAGCTCAGTGTGTGTCAAGCTCATTTGAACTAGGACTCACTTTAGCTCCAAACAACTACTAGACTTGCCCTTCTTTACTTCTGCATTTAAGAGAAGGGGGATACCCACTGCCTTCTGAGAAGAAAGTAATATCACTGCTACTTTTCAATAGATAAGAGAAAATACTCATTCCATCTTGCAGATTAATCTTGGCAGTGGAGGGAGGCCAAGAATTTAATGCCTAGATGTCCAAACTATTTTTTTCAGAATGTACGTATTTGACAGTTGTGATGCAGGAGATAAAACAGGATATAATCTTTTATGCTTGCAAATTTGTATGAGTTATATTTATTTTAAAACTAATCAATTATGGAAATGCAAGGTGAATCATACTTCAGTATTTGTAAATTCTCAAGTCCCTCTTATAGCTTTTATATATATATATATAGATAGATATAGATTAGATTAAAATCATAGTACATACTCATGTTCTATACCTGTCTCTTTAGTTTGTTGTCTCCTTCAAGAGTCCCATGCTTAGTGATTAAACCAGTAGTTTTGTCTATTTGTGCAAACAAATTGATTTTCTGTATCCTGTCATGTTTAAGATACAGAGTTAGGAAGTTGTCATCTATAATATTTAGTAATTCCAGGGGTGTTTTAGGACAGACAGCATGAGACCTCCGGCATATATCACTCAAATTTGAAGTTCCCCATTATCCCATAGCTTCTCCCCCCCTCCACTACACAATACAGACAGGTGCATCATTCTGTTCCCTAATGGGATTTGGTGGTCTAGCTGGCACTAACTAATACCCAATCTTGTCCTTTATGGACCTTGATCTGTGAGCATTCACAATCATTTTCTTCTAAGTTATCAGTGACTCATGCCATTTTTGATGGAGTGCCACTCCCTTTTGGCCACTCAGTCCTTCCTAAATAGATTATAACCATTGATTTTAATATTCCAGCCATGGGAATCATCTCACCAGGTTTCAGTAATACCAATTAGATCAAACTTATGCATTGGTATATAGGCACTTAGAGAATTTCTGCTCTTCATGTCCTTTGGTTCCTTGATTAATTTTGTTCTCAGCATCTCGATTTTGTGTTGACTGAGTGTTCATATCTTCCCTCTTTTTACCCTTTCTTTTGTTACTAGTTTAATGCCCTCCTGGTTATTCTAGCCAGCCTGTCCCTAAGAAGATTGATCCCATTCTACAGAGGTGGAGGCCATCCAAACTATATAGCCCACAAAACCAAAACCCTCCACCTTACCCCACTTATGTAGCCAGTGGTTCACTACCAGCATCTTCTGCCTTCTGTCTTTCCTTGCTCGTGGGAGAAGAAGGATACCATAGAAGATTGCATGGAGGTTTTTCTTCAACACACTTTCAAATTCCCTGGAGTTATCTGCTGTCCATGAGATAGCCCATTATACAGTGTCACTAGTGCCGATATGAACCATCACTAATGGATCCTTTCCCCATTAACTTCAAAAGTTTGTCCCATTTTAGAGTGATGTCTTGTGTGTTGGCTCCAGGAAGGCAGCACAGAGTCATACTGTCTTCCTCTCCCTTGCTGAATGTTCTTTCAATTCTACTGAATATTAAATCGTGAACATGGGTCAGCCATCTTACTTGGACAGTTGCAGAACTCATTGTGGACAAACCTGATTTTTCTTATTGTTTGGTCTAAGCTCCCATCCACAGGTGTGTGCCAGATTTCTCTCCATTCCCTTGGACCAGCTAGATCTTGAGAAGTGTCTTCCACAGGACCCGGTATCAATTGGAAATATCTATGTGTGTGGAATTTCTTCTACTCCTCTTCTCACTGGTGGCCATACACTGCCCATCCTCACCTATCTCCAGCGGTGTAGAATGCTGCCATGACCTCCTGCCTCTAATGGTTATGAACTGCCAGGCCTCCTCTCTGACTTCCTGCCTCTCCAAATACTTGGACCTGGGATATTGATGTTTCCTGAATCTGGCTCCCTGGGAACTCCTCAGCTTTAAACAGTGTAGTGTTTAAAAATGCAATAAGTTAACATTAATTACTTCTAAACTTCTGAGAGAGTTTTAAAGAAATCTTTAATTTTTTTATCATTTTTTTTAATCACCTAATTATTTGTCTATTCATTATCATGTGGCATTTAACTTTTTGATAATATAATTGTCCCTTCCCATATAGGCCTTCAATTTAAATGCTAGTCTATATATTGTAAGAAATACCCATTTAGTATTGCTGTCCTTAAAAAGTTAGCAGTTCACCAATTCATAACATGAACATGTGTGCCTAAGTCTCCAGTTGCCAGAAGCTGGGACTGGATGATGGGATGGATCACTCAAAATTGCCCTATTCTGTTCATTCCCCTACAGCTCTGATACTGGCCACTGTCAGAGACAGGATACTGGGCTAGATGTACCATTGTTCTGACCCAGTACAGCCATTCTTATGTTCTAACAACAATCTTTAATTATTTTTCAGAAAGAACAGAAATAAGTTTAAATTGCAGAATTTCTTATCTAAATGCACTTTGTTTCACTGTTTCCGTGAAAAAAATACAGCACATCCAGATGGTAGGATGGTGTTACAAGAGTGGGGTGACAGACAAGACCTCAGACCAACAAAAGGCTTGCTCTGAAAGCAAACTTAGAAACACTGAACAGGTTGACCTGATGTTCAGGTTTAAGCGCTCAAATTCAGTTCCATGTTCCACAATGTATAGGTCTCTGCGAAATGCACTTCTGCTATAAAGCTCTGGATACCCAAGTACAGATTTTCCTTCTCTTCCCTGACCTCTCAACCTCCTGACTCTCTGTGTTCAAAGCTCCATATCGCTATTCTCTTGACTCCAATATGCAGTCCACCCCACATCCAAACAAGTGGAGGATACTTGTACTCACCCGCAGGTCCAGAAACTAATTGTTGCTATACATTGGTTTCTCTCCCCATCTCACAGGCAAAACACCCCCATTCCACAGCCCATCCATGCACATATCTACCATCCCACAAAACTGTTAAGAAACACTACTGAATTCCTCATCCAGGAAGCAGAAATAAACTTCCTCTTGGATTCATTGCCTCCCAACTGCCCCCAATTCACTTTCTGTGTGATGACAACAAGGTTTTTGGAGACCTTATATGGTGTGCTTTACAAGCAGAAGCAGAGAGATCATTGTGTTTTTAAGGCCTTTGCCTTTTATACTTTAAAAAAGCCCACCAAAGAACAGGTTCTTCAACATGAAGTGCCAGATATTTGAAATATTCTATTAACCAAAATTGCTAATCCCATAATGATGCCAGTGTTTTAAAAAGCTTGAAAATAACTCCTCTTCCCAGTATTTTCTTAATTTGGCAAATCTTGATGTCTTTCTTTTTTAAATTTTAATTTCTCATTGATATACAGTGTTTGTACACACACATGCACATCTTCAGTTCATATAGTGTTTGACCCTGTACAAAGATGACTGGGCATTTACACAAGCTCCTGACCATCTGAGAAGCTTTGCCGTTCCCTTTTTTTTTTTTCCTTATAGGTCTTGCACAGCAGATGGGTTTATCCCTGGGACAGATTAGGCCTCAAGCAGTCCAGAAAGTACTGGGTATTTTTATTTAATAAAATGAATTGCTAGGATTACTATTTTAAACTAAAAATAAATAAATAAATAAATAAAACCCATTGAGCTGTATCCTGCATGTGCTCCCTGAGTGGACTTCAGTGGAAGAGCCACATGCTGAGTGCTTTACAGGTTCAGATCCTAGAAATCCAGAACTGAAGTTCCCATGTCACCCATTACTCTCTGTCCTTATGCATGTGTGTAACGGCAGATGAATTAAATTAATAGGTTGATGAAATCTTTGAAATTCATCAGCTTCATGAATCCATTATTCCACACCTTAATATTCATGGAAGCAAACACACTTCCATCAGCTGCATGATTCTGGTGTCCAGAGAGCTCACCATTCAGTGAACCTAGGGTGGACAATTTTTAGTTGAACTGTGGTGAAAGTTTGGAAATATTCATTAACTTTTAAAAACTATTACAGAACTTCGAAGGAGACTTCCACCAGCTAATATATACACACTTCTAATGGCAGGTATCCCATTGAAATTGTAGGGGGGATTGGTCAAGGAGTCTCATAGTGTAACCAAAATAGAAAGAAATTCAAAAAAGGTGCTATAGAAGGAACTGATGATCCAGATGGAGAACTAGGCATTTGAGAAGTTATATATGAGCTGTCCGCTTTAAGCAGCCAGGAATTTGTGAGGTGCTCATATTTCTCATGTTTTACAAAAATATGCTTGAATGTAAAGCGTAAATTGAAATGATACCTGGCACACTTTCACTGCCAGTAATTGCAAAATTATGAATGAAGTGGTACATATAGTTATGTGTGAGGTCTTCCACAAGTCTGTAAGGTACTAATTGAGAAAGAATAGGAAAGAAAGACCCAGTTTCTTCACAACTTATCTCTACTTTTTCCAGTCTGCAGCAGGCAGAAGAGTGACCTGTATCCACTCATTTAGAGCTCTGTTTTATACATCCAGTTCAGTCACACTTGAGAGATAGACTTCTTGCTGGAGCCAACTGGGAAAACTTTTCCCCGTAATATGGGTGAAATTTACTCCATATACAGGGTCAGTGCAAGGACTATGTAACACTTGACATCTCACGTAAGTCCTATTTTCAAGACTTAATTGTGTGTAGGTCTTATGCTGGCCCTGTGTGAATACAATTTACAAACATCATGTTCAGTTATAAGTCAAAATTGCAAAAGTTATGCAGTTAACTCTTCACAGTTCTGCTGTCACTACTCTAACTGTTCCACAAATAGATGTTTTAGCGTAAAACAATTCTGCATGCTGTCATAGTCAAGCATAACAAAATCGCAGTGGAGCTGATAGGTTCAAGTTACACTAGTTGTTTTCCACAGCTCACTAATATTTTTCAAGAAATCATTATGAAGGCTTAAAGTACACACAGGACAGTTCAGATCAGAATGTCCTTCACAGCTTTCTTGAATTGGTTGGGCCCATTCCTGCCAAATTCATGAATACCATAAGAAATGCCTACCGTGAATCCAATATTGTGATAAGTTAAGTACTGGATTGTAGATCTTTTTTTTTAAATAAAAGAATAATTATTCATGCAAATTTTGAGAATAATTTTAACCATGTCAAAAATAAGTAGTGTTTCACCAGTGTCAGGAAAACATTAATTTCATCCATGTGCTCTGTTATATGAATTTCACTATATGTTCATATAATATTGAGTAATGTGATGTATAGAGTAATGTGATGTATACCTGTTTGAGCATTGTAAATATATCCCTTTGTTGGTTTTTTGCTTTTAAAACTCTGATCGCTGTTGTCTTTTTTCCAGCCATATATTCTACTCTCACAATGTAAATTGCTTCAAAAGAATCAGAGTGCACTAGAGGCTATTTTAAATGAAGCACATTAAATGAGACACAGAAATGGCTTTTTAAACATTAAAACACACAATATGTTGTTTGGAAATTTAAATGCTTTTAATTCCATACTAACACTTGACTAACATTCATTAAGAAGTGCTAAATGGTAGTGGTATTGCTGTTGACAGTGGTTTCAAAGAGCAACTCTGCAGTGGGCGTAGACAGCAGCAATACTGCCAAAGAAGCAGCTGCTTAATAAGACATTTGTCACTAGACGAGAAACCTATTTAGTCTTGTTTAGGCCATGGAGCTTTTTCACGCATCCAGCTATTCTTATGTGACAGGTGACTTTTTTACAAGGCCAGTTGCCCTTTTCAGCAGTTTGCTTTCTCAGCAGCCAATTATTCAAGACTTTGTGGTACAAAAACAATAAATTAATATTTTTGTGGACATCCATTACTGCTTCTTTGCTATTTTGGAGATGCTTTAAGAATTCCTTTTTATTGTAACCTTTTTCTACTACAGATTATGTCCTGCCTCTCCTCCCTCCCCTTCCCCAACACAGATGGCTGCAAGAGAAAATAATATACATTTTAGAGGGTTTTAGAAAGTGCATAACTTTTTATCCTCCATTCTCAAGTCTACAAGACATCTTATATAAAAATTTAAGAATAAATGGTAATTTAATATAGTTTCATTCACCACATGAAAACACACACACACACACACACACACACACGTTTGAAAAGTTTATATAAGAATCTAAACTTCTTCAGAAAACACACATACACATTCTTGTTTAGAATGAATCCATCCACAATTTTAAACTCCTACCTAAAACTCTGGGATATTTGAATGTTGATAGAGCTAAATCTTCCAGCTCCTCAGAGTCCTCCCTACTAGTACAGTGAATGACTAATCCACTGCATTTGGTGTTAAAATGTCATCATATGTAGGCTTGGGAAAGATTATATTGTTAGCAATAAACATCAGTAAACATTGATTTTACTGTACATGCATAAATAGACATTTCCATTAATGATTATCAAAATTGACAGATAGGCAAAGTAATAAAAATGCTATGCAATAACTTATTAGAGTTTGATTTAAGGATATTTACCTTGTATATTTTGACATTTGATTATGACAATTTGTGTTGTAATGGTTAAAACTTTAACTTTTTGAATCTTAATGTCAACTGTCATTACATATTTTTTTCTGACTCCATAGTTTTCAGTAGCTATGAAAATTTAAATTAATAAAAAGAAAAAAATGTTTAAAACTCATAATTTTGCCCAACTATGGAAATTTAAATGGATAAATATTGAAAAATGCTTGAAAATAAACATCGGTATTGTCTGTCAAAATTCTAAAAAAAAAAACCCCACCCCAAACCCCGAACTCTGCCAAGCCTACTCATGTCATTTTCAATTGTATACTGTAGCTATTTAAAAATGTAATTAATTTATATGTTTTAAAGCGGACGTCTAGAACTCTGGGAGTGAAATCCTGGCCCTAATGAAGTCAATAGCAAAACTCCCATTGACTTTAATGGGGCAGAATTTCACTTGAGGTGCCAAAGACTCTCTCCCAGCAAACATTTGTGTATATATTTAAAGTTAAACACATGAACAGAGCCAGTGCAATCAATAGGCCTACTCACATTCTTAAAGTTAAGCAGATACTTAAGTATTTGCAGGATTGAGGCCTTAGTCTTTTTGTAAAAACACATAAAATGTATATGGATCAATATTCAAAAGCTAACATTTTTTGAATAAAGTGATTTTTTTTAATGTGTCTGATTATGGGTGATTGGAGCAGTGTTTTTGATAAAATTTCTAATTACCATGACCTAAGCATTAAAACGAATATTTTCCACCAAAAATTTTCTCGAGGCATAAACCTGTAAGGTATAGTCTATGTGTATTTCATGGTCAGAGCTATGAATCGGGTGAGGATGTTGGTTATTCATAAGTAGAGGAGCCTGGTTAACAAGTTCTGGGGGCTGATGCTGTTTGACCACATTATGCCATTTTTCATAGATAATTGCTGTCCCAGCAAGAAATAGCAGCTGGTGCTGGATGAGTTGGAATATGAGATCATACTAATTCTATTTTTGAATCATTGATGTTTGCTTGCTTACGCCTAGAAATGAAAAGTGGCCTGAATATAGCTAAGGACTTCTAAGTAAACAGATGTCCATGTCTAAATAAATCTACAGAAAGTGGGATACCATCAGCAGTGACTAGGCTGTACTGCTCTAACAATGTGAGTTTGAGGGAAGCTACTTAAAATTCATCCATTTACACTTATTTGCACTTAATTGTTAGAGCTGTCTCAGTTACTTTAATGGAATCAGTTGTCCACAGACTGTGATAGTACAGTGAAGCTAGAAGATACAAGTATACTAACTGCTTCTCCTGTTTCTTCTTCGTATAATAAATGATGGATTAAAGGAAATTTTGTATGGGTAGTTTTGTGGCACAGCATTAGTCCAATAGCATTAACAGTCAGAAGAATCTAATTAGGAGTGGGCTCTGTTTTCTAGGCTCCAGGCCAGCAGAGACTGGGCATTTTGAGGAGATGATGTGCTTGGCATCTGAGAGCATGGAGCGTGATGGGTTGCATTACTCACATAACTCCTTTTGCATGGATGGCTGCCATGAAAAGGAATAGGGGAAACGAATATTGTTGGTAAAAATGATTCTCAGCTATGTGTGTAAAATGAAATTGCTTAATTTGTCTGTATCCATAAAAGTTAGTTTACAGCAGTTTAATTGATGGTTAATTGCTTTAGCATAAACAGTTGAAAACGTAGATTGGTTTCCTCCTTTTACCCCTTTGTAGAATCCTACTATGCTATTATGATTGTATTGAGAGACATGCTGTTTGTTTTGAAAATCCCATACTGTAATTTCTCTTCTGTGTACATCCTCACTTCTTCAAGGTGGGTGCAACTCATTGACCCAGAAAGTTTGTGATGGCTGCTATTGGACACTTCAAGGAAACTGTCTGTTTACATTGGTTGAAACTGTGTCCCATCAGGGATGAGAGAAAAAAATCTGACAGTACAGTATTCATGCAAAGTTAAAATATGCTGCTGTGGTGTTAAAATATTTTCGGCTTCTCTGTTTCTTTTATTTGTGCATGCCTGTGCTCGCTCTCTTTTTACAAATTTGTTAGAGCTAGGCTTTTAGCACCATAGTGTTTAAACAGAATGGTACTTTAATCTTTAAAAATTATCTTGGTTTTGGTGACAGCTTGCTTTCCACCTCCACCCCCATCTTTTCCTACCCACTTAACATTTGGTGGAGCAGCATTGTTGCTCTAGTCTTTTATTCTGGAATTATTCCTTTTAATCATATTTACTAGCCATGTATTATAGCCGTGGTGGGTAACCTACGTCCCTGCGGCCTGCCGCTTCCCGCAGCTCCCATTGGCCGGCAACGGCGAACCGCGACCACTGGAAGCTGCAGGGGGCCATGCCTGTGGATGGTCAATGTCAGCAAAGTGTGTCCAAGCCCGCAATCAGATTACCCTGATGGGCCGCATGTGGCCTGTGGGCCTCAGGTTGCCCACCACTATATTATGGAATTACTGTATGAAACCCAATTGAAAATTTTGATAAACTACATTAGGAATCAACTTTTATTTTGCAAAATCCCTCATTTTTTTTTTTGACTAATATTTATAGCAGTGGCAGCACAAAGTTACCTCAAAAGAAGTGAGGCCACTAGATGTTAAATATAACTGTGCAGCAACTCGTATTAATTTTATTGCATTATCCTCAGATAGGAATCATATAGCTATGCTCTAATTTTAATTTGAGATTTAAGCACCTGTAAAGTGCTTTTCTGACTCAGGCTGAATTTAAGACCATACGTAAGTGCTCTAAATAATCAGGGTCTTAATTTCTGCCATCCAAAAAATCCCAACAAAAACCCTTAACATTTACATCTTTGTCTTGCTACTCCCTTTTAATCCAATATTTTTCAAATCCTATTTTGTTTGTTGAATATCTCCACCTTTGGCAGAAGAAGAAAAAGTAATTGCCTTGTCAATATTAGCTATGCTATGACTTCACAGCAAGAGAATAGATTCAGCTCTGCTGAGACATTTCTCCATGTCATTCTTCTATTCTCTCCTTCCTTTTTCACTCCCCGCAGGACAGTTGTCTTAAACATCATACTAAAACCTAGAAAAATTGTCTACTTGTACTGTCCAATATTCAGACTTTGAACACAATGTGACTGGACAGTAGAGCACTGGTGGTTTTAAGAGGTCACACAAGATTGATCTGAGATGCATTTTTAATAATTATCTGAGAATAGCTAAGATTTTGTCTTAGCTTTTAGAAGTGTAGTCACCCTATATCCTTGAAATACTAGAGGCCTGTGATTTTTCTTCCTGGACAGCTGGTGGCAGTCATACTTATTTACTGAGATTCATAATGCACATATATATCCATTACTTTCTCATACTATTGTTTTAATTATGCCTTACTAAACGGTTGCCTATTCAACCCTGTAGGGACAATATTTTTTCCTCCTCAGTTAATATGTAATTTAAGCAAAAATGGAATTGAAAGCTAAATGCCAGATTATGACAGGCCTTTTCACAGGTTCACAAAGTGAGGACCATGAAATAGTCATCCCCGCTAATGCCAACAGCCTGTGATGATTGCAGTTCCTGCCCTCAGTTGAGCTAGGATTGCCAGCTTTCTAATTGCACAAAACTGAACACCCTTGCCCTGCCTCCTGTCCCACCCCTTCTCTGAGCTCCCCCCATTCACTCCAGCGCCCCTCCCTCTGTCGCTCACTGTCCGCCATCCTCACTTACTTTCACTGGGCTGGGGTAGGGGGTTGGGATGCGGGAGGGGGTGTGGGCGCCAGGATGGGGCCAGAAATGAGGGGTTCAGAGTGCAGAAGGGGGCTCCAGGTTGGGGCCGGGAGTTGGGCTGTGGGAGTGGCTGCAGGGTGCGGGCTCCAGGATGGGCTCAGGGTTGGGACAGGAGGTTGGGGTGCAGGAGGGTGTTTGTGATGTGGACTCCGGGAAAGAATTTTGGTGTGGGGGGGTTGGGATGCGGGAGGGGGTGCAGAATCCAGTCGAGGGGTTGGGGTGTGGGCTCTGGGAGGGAGATAAGGTGTGAGAGGGGGTTCTGACCTGGAGCAGGGGGTTGAGATGAGGGTGGGGTTTCGGGCTCTAGCTGGGCGGCTCTTTCCTCAGGCGGCTCCTGTTCAGTGGGGCTAAGGGATGCTCCCTCCCCGCCCTGGCTTTGTGCTGCTCCTGGAAGTGGCCGCCATGTCTGGCCCCTAGGCGGACGCACAGCCAGGTGGCTCTGTGCAGTGTGCGCTGCCCGCCCCCCACAAGCACCACCCCCACAGCGCCCATTGACCACGGTTTCCGGCCAATGGGCGCTGCGGAGGTGGCGCTTGGGGCAGGGGCAGCGCGTGGGGCTTCCCTGATCACACCTGTGCCTAGGGGCCACAGGCACTTGCTGGTTGCTTCTGGGAGCTGCGTGGAGCCAGGGCAGACAGGGAGTCTGTCTTAGCCCTGCTGCGCCACCGACCGGACTTTTAACAGCCCAGTCAGCAGTGCTGACCGGAGCCACCAGGGTCCTGTTTCGACCGGGCATTCCAGTCGAAAACTGGACACCTGGTAACCCTAAGTGGAGCATAAGGAACCACATCCCAAAGGAGGGGGGCAGGATGATGGCATATGGAATAGTTGACTGTACTGATCTGAGATGGTTGCATCATCCCAAAGAATTGTGCCAGCTGTGTGCAGTCCCCAAGTACAAGAACCAGTGTTTCCACAGACCCTTGTTGTTATTTATTTACAGTATTGCCAACTCCAAGTATTCAAAAATGAGTCAAGTGCCCAAAATTAGAGTGGCTTAAACATAATGAAATCTTTTATGCTTTCGGTTCTTTTTATTTACTATCCTGTTCTTGGGCATTTGGGGTTCTCATTTCTGTGCTTTGCTCTGTGAACACAAGAATTTAGGACTTTTTTTAAGAAAAGCTTAGATTCTTTGTAATCCCAAGACTGCAGGAGCTGAGGCTTTAAGGAGACACCAAGTATTGTGAGACTTGTGATAAAACTCCAAGAGATACCAATGTTGTTATTTATTTAACATTTATATTCTGGTAGGGCTAAGAAGCCTCAAACAGGTCAGGGTCCCATTGTGCAAGGCATTATGCAGATATACAATAAATGACGGTCTTTTCCCAGAACATTTAAAATAATTAGCAAATTTTGAGAATAGGGTTATATCTAACATATATGCTAAAATGCCAGACGTTTTGTACAGTTGCATATTTTTTGCTAAGGGGCATAGTGAGGTTTAAAGGTTTCCCTTGCTTGCAGGATGCACATCTCCAGGGAAGTAGGTCTTTGGAGGAGTAGCATGTTTTTGATAGCTCTCAAGGAGAATAATTTTTAAACTTGGAAATAAGATATTTTTACATCTAAATATGAGCCATATTTGCTTTAAAATAACACTGAAAATTAGAAATAAACATCATTCTTAACACACTGGAATTCTACTCATAATGAAACCAGTTTGTTTCTGTGAATATTTAAGAGTACTTTGTTTTTCTCCCTCTTTGCTTTAGGTTAATATTTGCATTTAAAGCAATTTTTAAAGGATGCCTTTGAGCAATACATCTTCTGGTTTTAAACCTTCCATTTAAAATCTTTATGTAATTTAATAATTAGCTTCTGCTTGGATATAGTCCGGCTAGCGAATTAATGATTGTGACTAAAAAGTTTTTGGGAAGTCAGTAGTTGTCATAAAGTTAAAAATGAGTATTTGATTATACTTTTACTCATGAAAGTCTCTTGAATTCCAATACAAAGACACATGGCATGATTTTAATATAAATTACACCAGCATAAATTGAGAGCAACTCCCTTGCAGAACAAGTAAAATAAGAATCAGGCACATGGTATGTAATTACATTTTCCCCTTTATTGTACAGCATTAGTAATGGGATATGACATACACTGGCCTAGATTGTACCCTGGGTTTCTCAACCTTTTTTTAATACCAGGGAGAGGATTGCTGCCTCCATAAACCATGTCAGGGAGGTATGAGGGACCAGCGCCAGTCCATAGCCTGGTCATTGAGAAACATTGATCTAGACTAGTGAGAAGCTGTGGTACTTCTGCCCTCTATGCTGGGGTGCAATTTACATTGCTTTGGGGCTTTAACCTCCAGTCAGGACTGCTCAGAAACAGTAAGTCACTCCCCTCTTGGTATGTGTGTACCTGCAGCCTACCAGTCACACCTAGGCACCTACCAGCCTGAATTATACCACAGCACACTTCCAGTCCCAGATTTTCCCCCAGAAATGTACGTCTTGTACTGCCCAGCCTTCTTCTGGACAATACAAGCTTATATAAAGTCAGTCATTTTATTAATAGAAATGATATGCACAAAACTTGTTAGGCCGAATGGAGTTTCCCAAACACTTCAATTCAGATACACTGGTTTAGATAAAACTATGAAACAAGTTTAACTACAGAGAGAGAGATTTTAAGTCCAAACAAGTAATGAGGCCTAAAAGTCAGAAATGATTACAAGAAAAGTAAAGATAAAACACAACTAATGCCTAACTTCACAAACTATGTTAAATTCAAAGTAGAATTTTTCTCACCACATGCTCTCAACAGTCTTACTGTCCGAACTACCTAGAACAGGATCTCTTCTTCTGTTTAATGGCTGCTTCGTTTGTTTTTTCTGGTGCAGTGAAGTGATGGAGAGGGAGACGAGGAGGGTGCCTTGGGGTGTTTCCCCTTTCTTCTTATAGCCCTCTTTTCACTCTTGGAGAAGCATTTCCAACTGTGATTATGGTGACAGACAGTCTCCGTGGATGGGAACCACATGCTGTTTCTTCGCTAAAATGTAGATTTTTTTGCCCAGGCCCTCGTTCCTGCCAAAGTGGCCACACAGCAGGTAATGGCCCCTTCACCTTGTTTACACCTGGCTGAGGCATCAGCTTGCCACCCTTTGTCTCTGAGGAACTGGTTTGGCCACTCCTCAGACTTGGAACATGTTTTAGAAACACCCTACAGTGGAATCTTATAACTTCACAGACACCACAGGACAATAATGACCATCAAATTATGATTTTTCAAATGATACCTCACCAGGCATACCATGTATGAAAATTGTTACAATAGTGGACATGGGTATATTTTGTCAAGTGGGGCTAAAACTTTTTTTCCATTTTACTCCATTATTTATTTGGAATAATATGTTGCTCTAACCTCCAAAAACCCTAATTCCATAATTTTGTTTGGGACTTATAAAATTATTGTTATGAAAAAGGTAGATTGTTGTTTATTCTTTCCCTATACACTTTTGCAAGCAATTTGCACATACTATTACAATATATTTTACTTGTATGTTGCTGTTTTTAAAAAGCCTGATTCAATAAAAACTTACTGTGACTTCAGTGCAGAACAATGAAAGTTATGAAAAATTGTGTTGTGGGTGGAGGCTTTCACAGTAAAGAAACCAGAGATTTTTTTACTGAGCTCAGTTTTTAAGAACTTTTACGATTTAATATTACACACCAATTTGAAGAGATGTTGTAAGGTGCTTGTATTCATTTAAATAAAATGAACATAAAAGGAAGTACAAGGTTTTCATTTGCAATTGTATTAATATGGCTGCATAGGTCAAGATTCATTAGTCAAATATGATGTTAATGGAACAGCTTTTTAAATTATAGTAAAAACACACTTCAATAAATGCAAGATACCAAAGCTGCCATTAATAAAACCTTCACCAACGACTTAGTTAACACTGTTATTCCTTATTCTAAAGATTTGGGATGCAAGGCCCCAAAAGAAGTACAAATAACATATTATTTTTTACTTTTGTAAATATTTTTCATATAAAATGTGTATTTAGTAACTTGTACAATTTATGAACGCCACCTTTTGGAATGGTTACACAGGTTTCACTTTAATCTCTTTCTTTAGGAAGCATTTTAGATACCCTTTTCATATTTTCATGATGTACACATGCAGTATTCTAAAATCATCTGTTGTTCATTTCAGTGCTTATTGCAATTATTTTCATGACGGTTAATTTTCTACCACCCTGGGAGTTGCTAGACTGATTTTCATAGATATAGTCCTCCTCCTCCCATCCCCATTTTACTTTTTATCTTGGATTTTAACACATCATGAGCAACAGTATTGTTATAAATCATACTGTGGCTATTTTCTTCCCCACCCTCGCACTTTGGTTTGTCTTACTGGAGTGAATGATGCATGCTTGAAAAGTGTTGGTGAAAAAAGGAAAAATTAGATAATCTGGCCCAACTAAGTATGATAGGTGATTAAGTTGAAATAGTCTTAAAGCAGCTGTAACATAATTTGCTTCTACTTGTAGTACATAGTGTGACGCCATAGTCTTAATGATCTTACAACATTATAGATGGTTGTATTGTCACATTAACAGAGTTGTTGAGGAAATTATTCTTCTTATTAAATAATTATATATGTATTCTTGTTCTACACACCACTTTTCACAAAGCTTTGCTATGGTTAATGCAAATAATATCCAAATCTAAGTTAATGTCCAAGCCTGTGTGTGGCTTTTAGAGAAAGTCAGAATAGTGATGACAACCTTGTTTCACAATGGTGTGGGTTTTTTTTTAGATGATCTTTTTTGTTTGAAGGAACAATTCTCATAATCTGCTATAAAGGTGGGGTTTCTTGTTTTCTAGCAGTATTGTGTAATTCTGGTGGGCTTGTGTTTTTTAGGGAGAGTGATCAAGAGAAAAGGTGAGAAAGCGGGGTGTTGCAGGGTAGGTATTTTTGTCAGGAGGTGTGATGAGATCCCCAGGGTGCAACCTGGACTGTGGAACAGCTGAACCCTTATTTCCCGCCAATCTGGGTTGCCTCTCACACTGTGATGATGCTGTTGTCAAGCTACAAACCTCTGATAGGTAGGTATTGCACTTACACAGCCATCCACAGACAGGGAAACACCCAACTGAGTTACATGAATGCTTTCCGAGCCACTTGTGAACCAACAATGCAGGGGCTCCAGCCAATTCCCCCCAGCTCACCAGTCTTGCATCCTAGAAGGGTACCATCTTGCGCTGATCAGAAGCCTGACCAGTGTAAGTTCATTATCCAGTTCGCCACTTCTACAAAAGAAAGTGGATATGCACCAGCCTTTGTAACCTGAGCAAATTTCCCAAGCACTTCAACCAAAACACACTGTTTTAGATAAAATATATAACAGGTTTATTAACTATGGAAAGATAGATTTTGAGTTATTATAAGTAGCAGGCATAGAGATCAGAGTTGGTTACTTAAGAAACAAAAATAAATTCACAGCCTAAGTTCTACAAATTGAACAGGATTTTAATCAAGCAGTGTCTCACCCTGAGAGATGGTACAAACAGGTCACAGATCCTCAATAAACAGGTCCAGCCCGGGACCACCCTTCCCCACTCGAAGTCTTTGTCCTCCGGACATGTTTCCAGATGATGAGTTGTGGGGGACGAGTGAGGCCAAGTGATGATGTCACTTCCCCTTTTTTAGTACTTTCTTCCAGCTTGTTGGAAAGATCTTTTGCTGTGACAGGGGATCAAGAGGTCCCCATTGTCTACGTGTCCTCTCTGAGAAGTCTCCATTGTATACAGTTTCTGGGATAGTGGATTCTTTCCTTCACAGGTGATGATGAGCCATTAACCACTGTCTAGCTACTCCATTGTTTTACCTGAAAGTCTGGTTGTGGGTGTTCCCAACCTCACCACATATTTCAGTAACACACACATAGCAAAACTTCATAACTCCACATACAATGGTAGCACATACAATCCAACAGGATATTAATATTCAACAGGTTAAGACTTTTAAAATGATACCTCATAAGACATACTTTGTGCCAAATACATCATAATTATATGACAGTGGTGAATATAGGGGTTCCAGGTTGCTACTATGAGGTACAGAGCATCACAAGGGGACGCCGGGTTGTGGGGGAATTAAAGTAGGGATTTGGCAGCCAAAGTGGCCTAATCTCCCACATTGTCATAGCAGCCCTGACTCCCAGGGCAGCGTGGCCTAGTGGCCAGAATCAACAGAACTACCTCTTGATGCAGGGCAATGCAGCCCAATGGCTAGAGTCAACAGAACTACCCCTTGATGCAGGGCAGTATTGCCGAATGGACAGAGTCGATAGCACTACCCCTTTGTCCATTGGGCCACACTGCCCTGCATCGAGTCAGTAAGACCACCTTCCTGTGCAGGGCTGGTGGCTTAGAGGCCAGAGGGGAATGGGCCACCACCCTGGGGTGGATGGCATCCAAGGTAGGAGGACCCAGGCTTATCATACTCCACCAGGTCATGGCCCAGGGCCCTGTCTAGGGCAGGTGTATCCACCACAGGCTCAATGGGCCTCCTCCTGAAACATGTTGAGACAAACCCCAGTTCCACAACTGGATCAATGTGTGGTTCCCTTGGGGTACTTCCTACTCTTCCCTCTGGCTCTAGTAATCTTGAAGCTTCTGTTGTCTCTCCTCTGTCGGTAGCGACGGGCAGCTGGGAGTTGGTTGGAGCCTCGGCCCAGCTGGCGTCTACATCTTGGAGCTCCAGCAATCTCTTTTGCAGGAGCCTGCAGCACCTGCCACTCCCTTTGGCAGCCAGTCCAGACTGAGCTGAGCTACTCTTTTATACCTTGGTTCCAACTGGAGCATGCTGAACCAGGGTGGGATAGGTATACCCTGTCACATGGGGGCTCAGACACACCATGACTTTGTCATGCATCCCTCTTCCAATAACTACAGTGTATAGGAGACACCAACATCATTAAGGATGTGATTGTCTGCCCTGCTATCCTATCTGTTTTAAGATTCTCATGAACCAAGGTAAAATATGTCAGTTAAACTCTTTGAAATTGTTTTTACTGACAATCCAGTGGTTTTGACTTTTTATGGTAAATGTTATGTAATGGAAAGCTACTAAAATTGAGGTTTTCTACATGGAATGATTACAGTTAATTGTGTTCTCAAAAGTTAGGTTGGTGAGTGGTTTTGTAGGACTAATGGAGAGCTGGTCTTCTTTCAGAGAGTTTTTCTAACATGCCTGGTAATCTGATATCTGAGCAATTCAGAGCCCTAGAGGAAATCTGATTGGCTCTTGTGAACAGGGAAGTGTAGACTTTCCATTCCACGCACACCAGGGATCATTGGCTAGAGTTGCAATAGAGGGTGTTTTTTCTCTCTTGATTTCTTATTGAGTAATTTTCCTTGCTACATATGGTGTGAACAGAACTTGAATCTGTAACTCATTAGTCTGGCAAAAGTCCATCGTTTTGCTACTATTCAGGCAACAGATGTAAGTGCCTCAGAACAAATGTCCTTCTTTGTGAATCTTATTCTTGCCTTCACAATTTAAATTTTATATTCATCATTGAAAAACCACACGCTATACCAATGTAGTGGGGGAAAAGGAGGGGGGAAGCATTCTATCTGCACAGCTTATAAAAATTCTGACATTTAGAGCAGCCTGTAAAATCATTATTTACAACCTTGGAACGTTACATACAGAGATGACTTAATAGTGGTTATATGTTGCATCTACAAAATCAGTAGAGAGTGCAGCATAGTAGATATGGCAGATAACACAGAAAACATTGAGTTAACAATAAACCTCTAAAAGATGTATCATGCATTACTGAATGTGAAATTACATGCGCTGTATCTCTCCTAGATCACTGTATTTATTATCTTAATAAACTCCTTAAAATCTTCATGGCTGATGTCATTGTCAGGACTTGAACTCCAAGTCTGTTCTGACCAACTGAAAAATCAGGGTGGGGGTTGGGGAGGAGGGGAAATAATGTCGCTCAGGACACACAGGTGAATGAAAAACAGACACTGGAATAGATTTTAAATGCCAGGCCACAACTTTATTAATGTTACACTGGGTAGGAGCTGTATAGGCCCACTCATCTCACTTACCAGGCATTTAACTGAGTCCAGCTTGGCGCTACAGGGCTTCCACCATTTAAGCAATAACATGGGATAGACCCCTTGGCCTATCTCCCCAGGACTCAGCTTCTGAGGTAGAGAATATCAAGGGGTTTCACGGTCTGAAAAAGCTTCAAGCCTGTCCTTACAGGCACAAGATCCACCAGCTAAAATGCCAGGTCTCATTTACCTCAGGGAGCTGGCCCTTTTACTCTTTATCTGCACTGGCCACTAGCTACTAGAGCTGCAATGGTTGGGTTGATCACCTCCCCACTCACCCTGCCTGATATCAGTTTCTTGCCTAATCCAGTTCCTAAGGTCCTGCAGCCAAATGTCAGCCCTTGCATGCAAGAGGTGCACTCCATTGTCCCTAAAAGGCTCCAGTGGATCCTATTGGATGTACCAGATGTCTGATCACTGAGCACCCTGCATCTGAAATGATTCTTGCAACCTCGCAGTTCACATTCTTTGGGCTCTGTCCATTTGGACTGTTTTGACAGTCACACTCACCTCACTAGCTTTTTAGATCAAACCAATCTTGTGTTCGGCCATGATTGCCTTCCTACGTTCCTCTCTCAGATTTACTCCATGGTAGGCCCCAAGATGAATAACCAGGACATTAGGTGGTTGTAGTTCTCCCATCAACAAGTACAGAAACACTTGAGGTGATCCCACAGCATGTCCATTCTGCTGAACCATTGAAGGCAGAGAGCCTCAGCCTTGAAGCTCAACTGTGTGATCTATCTCCCAACCTGGCTGCCTGCTTGTGAGCTCTATGCACTATAGAGTTCCTGCAAATCCAGATGTCGATTTTTGCTTCCAGTAGCTCCTGTAATCAAAACAGACAGTATTAGCTGACACTCTTAACCTGCCCCAGAAACCATCAGTGGGTTATGTAACTCTCATTAGAGTTGGTCAGGAATTTTTCAATGACATTTTTTCATTGGAACCAAAACTTTGAATGGAAACACATCAGTCTTAATGAAATTTTAATTGTGAAGGTTTCTTGGGCCCATGATGGCATCCCTGATCAAACAGGAGACACACAGAGACAGATCCAGGCCCACCCACCCCAGAAAAGCCAATAGCCTGGTGGTTAGGTTGCTCATTTGTGATGTAAGAGATCAAGATTCAAAACCTTGCTCTGCCTGATTTTGAGCAGGGACTTGAACCTGGGTCTCCCATATGCTAGATGAGAACTACTAGAATGAATGTTGAAAAGCTTCATTATGAAATTTTTCAAAATACTGAGTAAAAGCCTTGTTTGGCTATTGTCTTAAACAGTCATAATTTGCATATGTATATTAGAATCTTCACAGTAACATTGCTTTGTATATCTGTTTGGGTTCATTTTAATTGCATTGTATTAATTCATTGTATTTAATTTTTTGTCTCTAGTGAGATTAAGCAGAGTAACAGAAGGAGTTTTAAGATCTAAATCACAGTGGGATGTGGTGTACATAAATTCAAAGTACAGAGAATATATGTAAAATGTGTGCACATTGAACTGACAAAGTATATTTTACAAAGGGATTACAACAAAAAGTGGAATTTAGCAGAACTATTGTATGCTAAAGACATAAAAGAAATAATCCTGGAACTTTCTCCATCTCCCACTGGGAAATTGCCTCTATCTGGACAACACTGGGTATTGGTGCCCTGCTGGCTCAACTTTTGTCTTCAGAGTGAAAAAACTTATCCCTCACAAAGAAAAACTTCAAACCTGTGCAGAGACAGATATTTTCTGTCTATTGAATCCCCTTGACTAAAGTTGTATCTACTCTGATTAAAAATATGTAGCAATCCAATTAATATATGCACACTGATAAAATGCCAACACGGTTTAGTGGGAGAAGAGAAACAACAAATTTATTTACAGTACTTAACACAGAAAGAATAAGACTTATTTAATTGGAAAATGAAATGTTCTTGTAACACAGTTTGTTTTAGACAAACTACTGAATGATTCATAGATTCCAAAGTCAGAAGTGTTGGTGTCAGGCACTATACTGGTTTGCTGACATCTCCCCGTACAGAAGGGTCCATCTGGTCTGGCCTCCTGTATAACACAGGCCATAGAACTTCCCCCAACATAATTGCTAGAGAAGATCTTTTAGAAAAACACCCAGTCTTGATTTAAAAATTTGTCAGTGATGGGAGAATCCACCAAAACCTTGGGTAAATTGTTCCAATGGTTAATTACTCTCCCTGGTTAACACATTATGCCTTATTTCCAGTCTGAATCTGTCTAGCTTTAACCTATAGCCATTGGATCATGTCATACCTTTTGTCTGCCCCTGTGACATTTTTCCCTCTTCCAGACTTCAGTCAGCTTCTGAAAAAGCGAATGCATGATCACGTCCTTCACCATTTCAATGTGGAGCAAAATATGAGGCAACAAAATGTGCAGGGTATGTGAATAATGTGCACTTTAGGCCATCAAGCATCTAAATGTCTTGGTAAGAGTAGAGGATGTGCCTGGAGGGCAACTGAATGCTAGAATGGAGGGTTAATGCTTCAAATCATCCAGAATAGATTACCATGTCTTTGCTCAGTGAAGAGGGTAAACTTCTGTACACCAGCAGTACTGATTAAATTTCCTGGGCTTCTCTCTATTAGGGGATCAGCCACCTGCCTTCCCACTCTGAGCTATTTAATCACAGACACTGAGAGTGCATTATTTTGTGCATACTACCTTCTTAAAGTTGTTCATCCAGTAAATTTGCCATTGCTCAAGAAAGAGAATTTTAGAATAATCTTGTAAGAATTAGTTGTAAAACCTCTGAATCTGCTCCTCCAAAAGTTCTGAAGTTGCTAATGAAAATATGCCATCTTTCATTAAATCATGTACTGTACTGGAGAAGTAGAAGGTAGCAATGCTTCTAGGAATTAGAGATCAGTAATCTTCATTTTAATACCAGAAACATTGGTCAAAATAATAATAAAGAACAGAATAAAACATCTACATTAACAAGACATATAAGGTACAAAACAGCATAGCTCCCATGATTAGTAAACCCTACCTCTCTAATCTACTAGAATTCTTTGAGCGTGTCATCAAAATAGTGGATGAAGAAGAACTTTAACAAAAGTTAGTTGGGAGGCAGGAGACAAAGAAGAAGAGTGGGAGTTAGATCTGTTAAGAAAATGGGTATTGTATTCATGTAAAATTTAGGTGAAAATGAAAAAACAAAAATTTCTTCTCAGAATTTTCCATTTCACATGAAACAGGGAGAACTAATTTTTTTTTGGCCAAAACCCAAGAATTCTGATTAGGAAATTCTACCTCGGGGGAGCTATAATTTGTGTACTTCATTCTCCCATTCTCATGTGTGGGATGGTCTCCAGGACTTTCTGTATCTCGAGGATGCACCATGGTTTCTCCTGTTGCTGAGCCACCACAATACATACTGAGAGATGCAGTCCAGCTCTAGAGCCTAGCCCGTACAGGAAAATGGTAGCTTGAGACACTTGGATTAAAACTTCCATGAAGCTCCACTGTGGTGTTTCCTAATCTAAATTTTCCATTTTGGGTTGAAAACTGAAAACTTTTTGGGTTTTGTATGTTTGGTTTTTCAACAAAAAGTCAATTTTTTTTCCAGAAAGCAGACATTTTTGGGGGAAAGAATTTGTTCTGTCGACGATTCAGTTTTCAGTAAAAGAAATAGAAGAGGCTCACAAATGAGCAATGAAAACAATTAGCTATGGAAAACTTTCTACAGGAAGAGGGGCTGTAAAGATTTGGACTGTTTAATTTTGGAAGAAGACAAATAAAAGGGAACATAGCACTTGCTATACTGGATCAGACTGGTCCAGACATTAGCCAGAACCAGATGCT
This sequence comes from Chelonia mydas, assembly GCF_015237465.2. Classification (NCBI taxonomy): domain Eukaryota; kingdom Metazoa; phylum Chordata; order Testudines; family Cheloniidae; genus Chelonia; species Chelonia mydas. The sequence goes on from NC_051245.2 coordinate 80,500,292, forward strand.
TCAGAGGAAATCTGCAGCAGGCAGATGTCGGATAATCTGCACGACATAAATCTCAGTCTGACCTCTAAGAGAGATTGCTTTAAGTCCTGAAGCACAAAGTTTAAAATCCTTTTCAAAAATGTATTGTCACTAATTATAACAGGATATTTTGAAAGCCATGTAAATATCAATCATTTTGAATCTTGCTAAATTGTTGGCCTCAACTACTTCCTGTGTCAAGAAGTTCCACAGCCTAATTACTCATTGTGAGAAAAAGTATTTCCTTCTATCAGTTCTGAGTTACCCATCTTTTAATTTCATTGCATGTCCCCTTGCTGTTGCATGAGGTGATGGGGAGAACAGAAGCTCCTGATCTGCCTTCTCTAGACCATTCATTTTATATATGTTTATAATTTCTCCCCTCTTGTTTACCTTAGAAAGAAAGGTGAATAATCCCGGCTTTTTCAATTTCTGTACATTTTTTCAGGTCATGGATCATTCTTACTGCTCTAGTGGAGGCACACAAAATAATGAATGGTATAAGGAAGGTAAATTGGTTTCTCCTATTTATCCTCTCTCATAATACAAGAGGTTCTACCATGAAATCGAGAAACAATACATTTAAAACTGCAAAAAAGAAACACTTTTTTTTTTACATAAACCTAGGACCTCAGTCATACACATCACTGAAGCCACAAGCTTAGTGGGACTAAAAAATAAAAAAAAGGTTAGACCATTATATGGATAATGAAAACATCCAGATTTACATTATATGGGTGATTTTTTGAAAGGAGGGATATTAACTTCTGCTTCAAAGTATAAGCCAGCCTGTAACAGAGCGGGAAACTTAGAAAGAAATGTCCTTTATGAACATGTTCTTTCAGAGTTGTGCACAACAAGGTTTCTTGCACCTTCTTCTGAAGCATTTGGCAGTGGCCGAGAGGAACCACTGATCTGATTCACTTTCCATGTGGCACATTAATTATCCTTTGTGTGTGCACAAGGTCAAAAACTTCCGGGTAACATTTATATTCTGAATGAATTGATAGAACAAAAAGCATTATCCTCTTTATGTAGTTATCTGTATTTCTGTATAAACAACACCGAATATAGTCATTTCTACTGATTTGCTGTTGCATTTACAACTGAAAGCAGATCTGAATGTACTAAAAACAGTTGGAAAATATAGTGGAACTCAACATGATTTATTTTCTCTCTGCCTGAAGAGATTTTGTAATTGCTGGTGAATTCCTGTACTTTTGTGTTTTTTGATACCTCTGATCTAATAAGATTGTAGGCCATATCTGTGGTCCACAGAGCACTTGTGTTGTCAATTCTTTCTTTTCTTCCTCTTCCTCTTTTATGTACGTCACTATGGACCACCAGGCTCTTCAACAAGAACCCTGGAGAGTTAGCTGTAGTGGAGGAAGGGGAGGATGCCTAATAGCCTCTGTAATCAAACAACGAGAGGGTAAGAAGCTTGTAGTTGCCAAAATGAGAAGAGTTGATAGCAGGAAAAGAACTGGCAGGTACTAGTAAAACCCAAACCACTAGCAGGGCAAAAGATAGACATATCAGAACCATAAACTTCCCATTGAGATGTTTCAGGGGACAGCTAGGATAAAGTGCAGCTAGAAAAATGAAACTACAGTAATTTTATGTTAATCTTAACCATGTGTGTGTACAAATTTGCCAAGTAGTATAGCTAGACTGTGCTTTTTCCCTTGAGTTAGTCTAAGCAGTTCCCAGTGACACCCTCTTTACTGTCTCCATCTCAGGCAGCTGTTACTGTCTGTTCTGGTCTCCAGAAAGCTTGAGAGGGTGAGAATTTCTTCCACTGAACTGCAGGTAATTTCTTGTCCTGAATATGTTGGAAGGAATAAAATTTAATATGCTTCCTGTAACAAAGTATTACTTAATATTTGTTTGTATATAGATGATGTTCCCCAACAAAGCTACAACAATTGAAGAACTATCAATAATAAATATGGGTTTGGAAAAGAGCATGCTGCATCTAAAAGTCACTACTCTTCTATACATTATAGTCCACACTTTGTAGAAGTCTTTCCTCCCATTTGTGGGAAGTCTTTAAGTTAGGAACTAGTTGTTCAGAACGTAGTTGAAAACATGAATTAGATTTGTAAGGTGTTTAAATACCTTTTTTTGTGCTGCCTTTACCCTTTCTTTATGCTGGACAAAGCAGTTTCTTTTGGACAACATCTTAAAAATCTCTACTCTATGATAATACAGTACATTTGGCTTTTTGGTTATCCATGCTAAGGTATGCTTATGTAGCACTGCCCTCTGCTGGGTGGAATGCTTGTCCAGCTAAAGTGTGTGTGATCACATACACGTTAATGGCTGCAGTATACAGAGGCTAAGGCCTGTCTATACTAGGAAGTCATACCATGAAAGTGTTACAGTGCCACAATCCTCATATTAGAGTAGTTTTCCAATTGTATATTGGGTAAATATCTGACAGAATTTGCTGCTGATTCACTTAAAACAGTGCATTTCTGTCTGGTCTCAGCTGTTCATGACACATTTGCCAACTCTAAACTTGAAACGTACTCTGCAAAAGGAATAAGAAGTCAACCATTTTTTACTACTTTACGGAGTATAAAGAAGTCCAGGGCTTCAGAACAAAGTAAATTGTTAAAGACTGTGCCTCGTGCAGTTGAGGGAGTCAGTGCTCTTCCGCTGCAAATCATCTTTCATTGTTTTTGAGGACAGAAAATTTCATATTCTTGATAAGTTTTTATTCAGAAAAATAAGGCTTTTAAAACACCCCATAATTAATTTCCTTTTTAAACATGAACTCTTTTTTTTCCTTAAGAATACCTACAAAGAAAGCCAAGTTAGGAGACAATCAGTTGAGTAGTTTTAAACTCAACAAGCTGACACCATTTCTTTCTTTTATTTTTGTTTTGGTCAGTTTAAATCTACAGCTGTTTAGACCCCAGAGCTGATTTTCGCCTTTCTTGGTTTATTTTGTATGTGTAAATGAGACCTAACAATTAAGCCCTTACTGAATACTTCAGTTGTACTCTTCCACAGTGTATGTAAAAGTATATCATTTTTATTCTATTACATTGTATATTAATTGTATGTGATTTTGCATTTATAATATTGTAAATTGACAAATATAGATTTCACAAGAGACTATACTGACAGGCACTGCCACAAGGGAGAAGTTAATCTTCAGTTTCCTTGGAATTTGTACGTTCTCTAATATGTTAATACTTAGTTAGGTGCTTCTGGAACTTCCAGAATCCTGCTCAACTGGTCAAGGAAAATTATTCATTATTCTATTGTTTGTTGTATTTACTTCCACAACTTCCCTATTGAAAGACCAGAATTTAACAAGATATTAACGAGGTCTAAAATTTTACACAAGACTTAGTTATCTGGAATTACAGTAGCTAAATGTCTCTCTTCTTAAGCAAAATATATGATATTATCCCAGTTAAATAATGGTCATCATTAGGCTAAATCAGATTCTGGGGAGATATTCCAGTAAAGTGGTTGTCCAATATTTGAGTGTCATAGAATCTCAGGGTTGGAAGGGACCTCAGGAGATCATCTAGTCCAACCCCCTGCTCAAAGCAGGACCAGTCCCCATCTAAAGATTCCAGCCAGGGCTTTGTCAAGCCTGACCTTAAAAACCTATAAGGAAGGAGATTGCACCACCTCCCTAAGTAACCCATTCCAGTGCTTTATCACCCTCCTAGTGAAAAAGTTTTTCCTAATATCCAACGTAAACCTCCCCCACTGCAACTTGAGACCATTACTCTTTGTTCTGTCATCTGCTATCATTGAGAAAAGCCTAGATCCATCCTCTTTGGAACCCCCTTTCAGGTAGTTGAAAGCAGCTATCAAATCCCACCTCACTCTTCTCTTCTGCAGACTAAATAATCCCAGTTCCCTGAGCCTCTCCTCATAAGTCATGTGCTCCAGCCACCTAATAATTTTTGTTGCCCTCCACTGGACTCTTTCCAATTTTTCCACATCCTTCTTGTGTGGGGCCCAAAACTGGACACACTACTCCAGATGAGGCCTCACGAGTGCCAAATAGAGGAGAATGATCATGTCCCTCAGTCTGCTGGTAATGCTCTTATTTATACAGCCCAAAATGCCGTTAGCCTTCTTGGCAACAAGGGCACATTGTTGACTCATAGGGAGTCTTTTGAATGAAGTGATATGGCCAAGCATGTTGCTGGGCCAGTTATGTGCCAGGGCTGCTCAGCCCCTCAGTGGGAGGGAACAACCTGAGTCAGAGACAGAGACCAGTTTCAGTTTCAGTTGTGAGCTCTTGAGTTTAGGACTAGACAGAAGCAGAACAGCTCAAGGAGTCTCTCGTTAACTTCCCCTCCCACAAAGGGAGTCTTTGAACTGCTGTGGGATCTTGTGCATGACACAGGCAGTTCCAGCCCTGCAGAGACCAGCATCCAGAGTGGCAGAGGTCAGCCTGGTGCCAGCTGCCAAAAGCCATACAAGACTTCCACAGGGCTCTAGACCAGGGAGCCAAGAGAGGACCCTTCATAGAATCATAGAATATCACGGTCAGAAGGGACCTCAGGAGGTCATCTAGTAGAACCCCCTGCTCAAAGCAGGACCAGTCCCAAACTAAATCATCCCAGCCAGGGCTTTGTCAAGCCTGACCTTAAAAACTTCAAAGGAAGGAGATTCCACCACCTCCGTAGGTAACACATTCCACAGAACTGTTCTTCAGATCTGGGAAGGTAACTGAGTATCACAGCTAAATACAAGGTGGAATAGATAGTTTAGCATAAGTAGTTAATACATTTCAAGGGACCACTTCTCCTAGGGGTCAAAGTGGTGGCAGGCCATGAGTCACTTCTCTTTTCTCCCCTTCTTCACCTTTCAGATGTGAAGAGGAGGATTTAGCCCTCTGCTAGGTAGGATGGAAATTTCTGGTAAAGTGGTGTAAGACTACTGATACTTTATGAAAGCTACTCCTTTTGGTGTTTTTGTCTTCTGTCATTTTCCTGTGTGAGTTCATTCGAGAGCATAGTGATTGTCTGGTTTCACCCACATAGCTGCTACTGGGGCATTTAGTGCACTGGATGAGGTACCCTACCACATGTTGTGACAGGCATATGCAGGACCCATGGATCTTGAAAGGTGTGTTGCGGGGGTCTTGATCATCATAGCAGTGGAGATATGTCTACAGGTTTTGCATCTGTTGTTCTGGCAGGGTCTGGTGCCACTTTGAGGCAGTGTGTCCTGGTCTGTGGGGAGCTTGCTTCTGATAATGAGCTTGGAGAGGTTGAGGGGTTGGTAGAAGGCCAAAGGAAGGAAAGATTTCTTTCAGGATGTGGTCCCCATCAAATATGGGTTGTAATTGTTTGATGATACCTCATATGGGTTCCAGTATAGGGTTGGTAGCTGACAACTAGGACTGTCTGGTCAAAGGGGGTTTTATTTCAGTATTGAAGCAGGTTCTCTAGGGGGTATTTGGGTGGCCCATTCCATGAAGCTGCTTTTCTGATGGAGTGTCCTTTTTGATGAAGGCAGTTTTAAGTGCGTTAAGGTATATATCCAAGACTTTCACTTTGCAACATATTCTGTGGTATCTCAGTGCCTGGCTGTAGATAACAGATTTGTTGTATTTGGGTTGATTACTGGATCTGTGACTATACTCTTACTCCTGTTATATATAGCAACCAACAGGATAAGAGAGAGTGCAGCAAACATGCTACTGCATAATCACATTTTCTATCTATATGCCTCATCCAAAAAAATTCTGCAGGCTTAACATGATTTGGATATGTTTCGTACCGATAGACTAGAGGAATTTATGCCCTTATAGACTGCAGGATTCAGCACCATATCTTAATGGAAAATTTCACCTTAGGTCAGTAATTTAATAGAATTGATCATTTCTGTGGAAAGAACGGAGAAATAAACTTGGAAATATGGAAGCAACATGAGAAATCATGTGGGAAATCAATTTCAGAGTTTTGTATTCTTTTAAATGCCACTGACAGAATTGTATTGCTACCAATAACAAGAATGAAATACTCGAGATTTAGACAAAAAATTTCTACTGTGAACTCCAGCCAATAAATAAAATGAGGTTCCTGTAGTTATGGAAAGAATAATCTCTTAGTTGTTAGATCTAAATGTGGAAGACAGTCTTCTTCCATAGTACTAATGAGAACTCCAAATAGCCTCTTCAATAAATCTCTCACAGGCCTCACTTCAGATTTTAAAGGGACATAAAATATTGATCTTCTCTGACCCCAGCATTGCCCGGAGAGCAGAGAAGAAAAGTGATTTTGTCTACCAAAAAACTTTTTGCTGATGAAAATGTTGATGTATTTTACCTACCAGACCTATTGGAGAGAGGGAAAATCTGGGGTGATTAAACTTTTGCTTGAATGCTTTCTTGTAACCAGTTTTTAGTATATCCAATTGTTAGATTTTTCTTCATTTTTAGGTTGATTTAAACTGATATGTAGTTTGTATTGATACAGTATGTATTGTTCCATAGGTTGATGTATACCCTGGATTCTTTAACCGTTCTATTTTCCTCATAGTTTCTGAATTGTCTACAGTCTGGCTGGTACCACTGGACTGTACTCAGGGGTGAAAGTAAGTCGAGTGACTTACCAGTACGCTGGAGCCAGCTCTGGCCCCCGGAAGGGGCGGGGCCTGGGGCGGAAGGGGCGGGGTTAAGGGGGTCAGAGCCAGCCCCAGCCCACCCTGTAAGGTAAGTGCCCTGCCCCTCCTTCTCCTCCTCCTCCCCCACTGGGGTAACCGCAGCAGCCCGGGGCTCCGGGGGCTATTTAAAGGGCCCGGGGCTCCCCTCTTCTACTGCCCTGGTCTTTAATTAGCCGCCGGAGCCCTGGGGAAGCGGTGGGGCTCCAGTGGCTATTTAAAGGACCGGGGCGGTAGAAGCAGGGGAGCCGCAGGCCCTTTAAATAGCCCCTAGAGCCCTAGGGAGCGGGGCGGGGGGGGGGGGGCTCCAGGGGCTATTTAAAGGGCCGGGGCTCCAGCTGCCTCTGCCACCATGGCCCTTTAAATAGCCGCCGGAGCCCCAGAGTAGCGGCAGCAGAGCTCCAGTGGCTATTTAAAGGGCCGGGGCGGTAGAAGCAGGGGAGCCCCGGTCCCTTTTTATAGACGCCGGAGCCCCGCCGCCGCTACCCTAGGGCTCCAGCAGCGGGGCTCTGGAGGCAATTTAAAGGGCCTGGGGCTCCAGCCACTGCTGGGAGCCCCAGGCCCTTTAAATTGCCCCCTGGGGAAGCCGGGCTGCCCCAGTACGGTGCACCGGCTCTTGCTGGTATGCTGTACCGGGGCGTACTGGCTTACTTTCACCTCTGACTGTACTTCTGATAAGGGCACTGACCATTACAGCAGACAGCAGATTACACAGTGGTAGGGTGACCATATAGCAACTTCGAAAAAACAGGACAGGGGGTGAGGGGTAATAGGCGCCTATATAAGAAAAAGTCCCAAAAAACGGGACTGTCCCTATAAAAATGGGACATCTGGTCACCCTACACAGTGGGGTCAGGAAGATGCAGCATATGCTTATAAATGGTAGCCCTCTTCTGTTGTATATGGTACCAGGATTTACTACTGGTTGACACTAGTTGAAAGCAAGAGTCTTTCTGCTCTGGTCTCCTGCATCAGCATTTATCCTATCTTTTCACCCTTTGAATTAATGCTTATATTACATATATTACATATGTAGGGCGGGATTTCCAATTAGACACAGTAGGCACATGCCTAGGGGCTCCTAAAAGTTAAAAGTGTGCTAAAAGTTTCATTTTTGATTGAAAGCATGAAGGTCAGCTGTCGGGGGCTGGGGAGGGATGCTGTGCCTCGGGGCATGGAAGGTGTAAATCTGGCCTGTACATATACTATCGCATTTCTTAATATGGTGTTAGGTTGTTACATTTTGGGTACTCTTGGAATATGTTGTGCTGTAGTGTAAGTCTTCCAGGAAGTTTAGAGACACTTCTGTACACTCTTCATGCAGTCTTTGGATTTCCTGTGACATACTGCTGAGCCAGAAATAAAGCAGCCTAGGACCGGGCAGTCACAAGCTGCGGCTACACAGAGCCGTAGAAAGTTTGTTACCTCATTTCTGTACATAACCCCTTTATTATGAACAGGAACTATCTTGACACTGGTCTGCTTGTCAGTCAGATACTACATGTGTAGTCCTTGAGGTTTTCAGGGAAAATTCAATATACAAGTGTAGAAGTTAAGCTTTCAGTTAATTTATGGTTTTGTTTTTCTCAGGGTTGCAACTCTTGTTGTTCGCCTTGGGAAATTAGATACCGTTTCACATGGTTAGAGTTGGTAGGGAGACTGAGTAAATATCCTTTCCTGTGGGTTAAGCATCAAGCCACTTTCTGTGCTGAATAGGATTTTATCCATTCTTGTGAAGTTTGTGGTTTTTCCATGCAGTAACCTGTATGGAGCTATAGGGTTTTGCTAGTCTTGGAATTGCATCTAGTCATCAGGATTTTGAGTTTAAGCAGACTGGTTAGGCCCCCTAGGCAATTACAATGTTCTGGTTTTGTGTAATGAAAGTTAGTTGATGACTCTGGATGCACATTGGCTCCTTTATGCTGCTGTCAGGACAGCTTGCTTTTAGGTGTTAGCTTGCTTTAACATACATGTTTTACATTTGCGGTTACTTGTCCGAATATACTTTTTGTGTTCATCATCATTGGCCTCTACCATTTACAAAAGTATCCTTGCTAGATATAATAGTTCATATAATAAATAGTACATAATTTCTTTCACATCTCAGAAATACAAACTGTTTGTTATTTTTTTGCAATTTTCTTCCTTGGAACAGTTTCCATTGGCTTTTATGAGAATAATTTATTTAATTCACTTTGAAGTATGTTTTCAATGACTCTTTCGCCCCATTGGTAGCAATGTTTCTACAGGAAAAAGAGATTTCTGTACGTAATTTTTTCTGTAATGTATAAAATAACTGAATAAGTTTTAAAGTAAAGAATTTAAAATAAATATGCTCTATTTACACACAATTGTAGTGGAGTAAAATTAACATGACATTGTCAGTTTATTTAACAGAGATAAATATTGGAGCCTAAAGGAGGATAAATCCTTGTAAGATGCCTTTGTATTATTAGTATAAGATTTTTATATTTTTTTCCTTAAAAATATGTTTGGTCCTAAGGCATCCAAATATTTTGGGTTGGGTTTTTTTTTTGTTTTTTTTTTTAAGACCCAAGCTATGTTGTTTTAAAACTGTTACAGCCTTTAAATACAGAAGTTTGCCAAATGCTTTCTACAGCAAAATGGCTGTAGCTTTTTTTTGTTAAAAACTACACTTCTTTCCTGGCTTTAAGTGGTTCCCTGCTGAGTTAACCTAGAGTATATTCAGTATCCCAGGACAACAATTTTGCTTTGATTGCTGTTCTGATTAAAAAACACAAAGCTGTTCAAGTAAAATTTTAAATGGTCACATATAACCCATTGATTTAAATAGGAGTGATGCAGCTCAATACCCCTATCCTTTATAGATGCAGGAATGAGTGATACTAATATTTTTCATTATCTTAATATAAAACATAGGTACTAATCATCCTGCTGTAGGAAATTTCTATTCTGAATGCTAGTTTCAGAAATTAATAAATTATAAGAATAATGAAAGACACTAGTTTGTACTTTTATGTAGATATTACATATATTAAAAGAATATTAAGGTTGCAAACTCAAGCAATCCAAAGGTTAGAAAAAGCCAACATTTAGGTTGCCCTTTCAACTTTTATTTGGCCCTCTTGTACATATGTATGATAAGTATTTAATTAAATAATCTCACACTGTGTTTTCCACAGACCCTTTCCTCATTCAGTGCACAGGACAAATACCGCTCAGGGAATGCATCAGGGTTGAGCAGTGAATGGGGCTGTTGTCTCTTGTCTCCCTGTGCATTTCCCCTTTCCCTCTGCAATAAATGATGTGTGGGGGGAGAAATTGGAATTAGGAATTGGAATTAGGCTGGAGATTGCAGGAAGAGAGAAGATTGTCTCCTGACTTGAGGTATTTAAATGCCACTCTGGACAACTGAATTCTATCCCTGCTTCTGCCACAGAGTTTCTGCGTGATGTTGGGTAAATAGTTATCATTTGTGAAGTGCTCATATTGCAGTGAGGAGTACCATTAAAGCCCCTGAAGAAATATATAGTTCTGTATTTGAATTAGAGGTTGAGTGGTGAGCAATAAATAAGGCAATGAACACATTGAACAATGAGGATAAATGGAAATATTGAATAGCTACTCATTCAGTGAGCACTGTCCATCCTGTGCACTGAAAGAGGCACAGGTCTTGTGGGGAAAAATGGTATGTGATCATGTAACTAAAGACTGTATTGTAATGCATATGCAGAAGGCAGCTGCATTAAGCTTGCACAAGCAACCTTACTTCTGGCATTTTTGAACTGGGATGATTACTTTACAACCTTAATGTACTTTTATATCAACTTTGTGTATGTCGTTTCCTAGTTTTTTTTAAATGGCAAACTGAAAAGAAAAACCAGATTTCATCTGATGGAACTATATTGATTCCTACATGGTTCATTAGCAGAGTTGCAGGCAGGTTTTAGATCTGCAATACAGACCTGTGTCACTTGAGCTCACATGGTAACTGAGAGCAGTAAGAGGTTGTAATCCTTTATGTAGGCCAGCCACTAGAGCAGGTGTTCCCAAAATTGGTTCGCGGCTTGTTCAGGATAAGCCCCTGGTGGGCCACAAGACACTTTGTTTACCTGAGCATCCGCAGGTACGGCCGCTTGCAGCTCCCAGCAGCCGTGGTTCGCCGTTCCCGGCCAATGGGAGCTGCGGGAAGCAGCGCAGGGCGGGCCACCGCTTTCCACAGCTCCCGGACGCTCAGGTAAACAAAGTATCTCACGGCCCGCCAGGTGTTTATCCTGAACAAGCCACGAACCAAGTTTGGGAACCCCTACACTGGAGGGAAATGAGGCACACATTTTAACAATGAGTTTCACTATTAATTGCTGTCAGCAGCAGTTATGTTGAAGAATCCTAGATTTTATTCCAGATTCTGAGCAGCGTGTTCTCTAGTGATTACAGAACCTTCTTCTTTGCCTTTCCGTACCCTGGGAAGTGTCAGGCTACCTTAACTATAAGTAACACTACATACACTGCCTATAATATCAATAACAAAGCTAAGCTAGAAAAGTAGCAGCCATTAAATTATAAAGTTAAACAAGATGCATTAAGGCCTTTTTCCTAAGTTTTTCACCTAACAGGAGGAAATAGCTCTCATTGAGTCTTTCTGAACTCTGATATTCAAATGTTCAATTATATGCAAGCCTCACGTCTGTGAGGGGCGGACTCCTGCCTCATACTGAGAATGAGGGGCGATCAGCAGGTTATCTCAAGTGCTTATATACGAATGCACAAAGCCTTGGAAACAAGCAGGGAGAACTGGAGGTCCTGGTGATGTCAAGGAATTATGACGTGATTGGAATAACAGAGACTTGGTGGGATAACTCACATGACTGGAGTACTGTCATGGATGGTTATAAACTGTTCAGGAAGGACAGGCAGGGCAGAAAAGGTGGGGGAGTGGCACTGTATGTAAGGGAGCAGTATGACTGCTCAGAGCTCCGGTACGAAACTGCAGAAAAACCTGAGTGTCTCTGGATTAAGTTTAGAAGTGTGAGCAACAAGAGTGATGTAGTGGTGGGAGTCTGCTATAGACCACCAGACCAGGGGGATGAGGTGGATGAGGCTTTCTTCCGGCAACTCGCAGAAGCTACTAGATCGCACGCCCTGGTTCTCATGGGTGACTTTAATTTTCCTGATATTTGCTGGGAGAGCAATACAGCGGTGCATAGACAATCCAGGAAGTTTTTGGAAAGCGTAGGGGACAATTTCCTGGTGCAAATGCTAGAGGAGCCAACTACGGGGGGGAGCTTTTCTTGACCTGCTGCTCACAAACAGGGAAGAATTAGTGGGGGAAGCAAAAGTGGACGGGAATCTGGGAGGCAGTGACCATGAGTTGGTTGAGTTCAGGATCCTGACGCAGGGAAGAAAGGTAAGCAGCAGGATACGGACCCTGGACTTCAGGAAAGCAGACTTCGACTCCCTCAGGGAGCGGATGGGTAGGATCCCCTGGGGGACTAACATGAAGGGGAAAGGAGTCCAGGAGAGCTGGCTGTATTTCAAGGAATCCCTGTTGAGGTTACAGGGACAAACCATCCCGATGTGTCGAAAGAATAGTAAATATGGCAGGCGACCAGCTTGGCTTAACGGTGAAATCCTAGCGGATTGCTTAAACATAAAAAAGAAGCTTACAAGAAGTGGAAGGTTGGACGTATGACCAGGGAAGAGTATAAAAATATTGCTCGGGCATGTAGGAAAGATATCAGGAGGGCCAAATCGCACCTGGAGCTGCAGCTAGCAAGAGATGTCAAGAGTAACAAGAAGGGTTTCTTCAGGTATGTTGGCAACAAGAAGAAAGCCAAGGAAAGTGTGGGCCCCTTACTGAATGAGGGAGGCAACCTAGTGACAGAGGATGTGGAAAAAGCTAATGTGCTCAATGCTTTTTTTGCCTCTGTCTTCACGAACAAGGACAGCTCCCAGACTGCTGCGCTGGGCATCGCAACATGGGGAGTAGATGGCCAGCCTTCTGTGGAGAAAGAGGTGGTTAGGGACTATTTAGAAAAGCTGGATGTGCACAAGTCCATGGGGCCGGACGAGTTGCATCCAAGAGTGCTAAAGGAATTGGCGAATGTGATTGCAGAGCCATTGGCCATTATCTTTGAAAACTCGTGGCGAACGGGGGAAGTCCCAGATGACTGGAAAAAGGCTAATGTAGTGCCCATCTTTAAAAAAGGGAAGAAGGAGGATCCTGGGAACTACAGGCCAGTCAGCCTCACCTCAGTCCCCAGAAAAATCATGGAGCAGGTCCTCAAGGAATCAATCCTGAAGCACTTACACAAGAGAAAAGTGATCAGGAACAGTCAGCATGGATTCACCAAGGGTAGGTCATGCCTGACTAATCTAATAGCCTTCTATGATGAGATTACTGATTCTGTGGATGAAGGGAAAGCAGTGGATGTATTGTTTCTTGACTTTAGCAAAGCTTTTGACACGGTCTCCCACAGTATTCTTGTCAGCAAGTTAAAGAAGTAGGGGCTGGATGAATGCACTATAAGGTGGGTAGAAAGTTGGCTAGATTGTCGGGCTCAACGGGTAGTGATCAATGGCTCCATGTCTAGTTGGCAGCCGGTGTCAAGTGGAGTGCCCCAGGGGTCAGTCCTGGCCGGTTTTGTTCAATATCTTCATAAATGATCTGGAGGATGGTGTGGATTGCACTCTCAGCAAATTTGCGGATGATACTAAACTGGGAGGAGTGGTAGATACGCTGGAGGGCAGGGATAGGATACAGAGGGACCTAGACAAATTGGAGGATTGGGCCAAAAGAAACCTGATGAGGTTCAATAAGGATAAGTGCAGGGTCCTGCACTTAGGACGGAAGAACCCAATGCACAGCTACAGGCTAGGGACTGAATGGCTAGGCAGCAGTTCTGCAGAAAAGGACCTAGGGGTGACAGTGGACGAGAAGCTGGATATGAGTCAGCAGTGTGCCCTTGTTGCCAAGAAGACCAATGGCATTTTGGGATGTATAAGTAGGGGCATAGCGAGCAGATCGAGGGACGTGATCATTCCCCTCTATTCGACATTGGTGAGGCCTCATCTGGAGTACTGTGTCCAGTGTTGGGCCCCACACTACAAGAAGGACATGGATAAATTGGAGAGAGTCCAGCGAAGGGCAACAAAAATGATTAGGGGTCTGGAACACATGACTTATGAGGAGAGGCTGAGGGAACTGGGATTGTTTAGTCTGCAGAAGAGAAGAATGAGGGGGGATTTGATAGGTGCTTTCAACTACCTGAGAGGTGGTTCCAGAGAGGATGGTTCTAGACTATTCTCAGTGGTAAAAGAGGACAGGACAAGGAGTAATGGTCTCAAGTTGCAGTGGGGGAGGTTTAGGTTGGATATTAGGAAAAACTTTTTCACTAGGAGGGTGGTGAAACACTGGAATGCGTTACCTAGGGAGGTGGTAGAATCTCCTTCCTTGGAAGTTTTTAAGGTCAGGCTTGATAAAGCCCTGGCATGGATGATTTGATTGGGGATTGGTCCTGCTTTGAGCAGGGGGTTGGACTAGATGACCTCCTGAGGTCCCTTCCAACCCTGATATTCTATGATTCTATGATTCTATGATTCTCATTCTCTCTATAGATATCTTATCTTTACAAGGCTGTGTTAAGTGCATTTTTGATCAAGTACCCTGTACTGGGGGAAATGCCACTTGAAAACTGGACATTTGCCACCCTCAGTAGTTCCGTTTATAATTTATTCAGTCCAAGTACAGGGAATACTATGGTAAAGGTGAACAACTATAATTCAGTAAAAATAATGTTTAGGGATGCTGATGTAAAGGAGATACTCTATAAGGCTATAAACATCGTGTTTCCCTTATTATAACCAGTAAGAATAAAGCTTGGGTGGTTTGTGATATCATCAGCAAATTGATATATGTGTTTAGAGGAGCTTTGAGAGCTATGGTGAAAAAGAGCTATAAGTATGAAAACTCATTTAGTAGTGTCCTACAGGTATATAGTTGAGCACCGAATATCCTGAATGTCACTTTGGATACATATGCAATTGTCATCACTGTATTACAAGATGACTGTCAATCTAGTTTAAACGGCTTTGTTGTATGCAAGTAGTATAAACTTTATATCTGATGCATTATTGCAAACTGTATTTCCCAGATTATTTTTGTCAACATTTGAAATGCAGTTGGAAGGCCTGCTTATGAAATATTAATAATTCCTATTTTACCAGAAGATACTTTTTAATGGATTTGGAATGTTGCCAAGAAGAGGAAGTTTCTTTTTCAGAACTTTTTTGTTCTGTTTAATTACACATACATTATTTCTTTTATCTTATCTCACCCTTTCCATGTCTCAGTCCTCATTTACTATATAAATATCCTGAACCTCCTCATTTTGAAGTAGAAAGATGCTTGGATAGTTGGGACCTGTTAGAGCAGAACTGGCAATCTATATGATTGGTGTGGAGGTACAAATGTGTGAACCGCTATATAGACACTGTGAGCTAGGGCTGTGATTCCCCTGCTCATGTACACATATGTCAACTCTGTGAGAGCTAGCATGAGTGTAAATAGTAGGGGAGCTGTGGCAGCATGGGCTGAGTCATGCCAAGTACGTACCCACCATTTTCAGGCAGGTTTGTACGTGGCATAGCTCAACCAAGTCTCCACTGTCACTTCCCATGCTTCTGTGGCTACACTGCAATTTATACTCATGCTAGCTCTCATTGGGCTACCACAAGTATGTGTACACAAGCAGGTAAATCACATCCTTACCAGGCCAGCCTTATGGGTGGGCAACATAGGTGACCACCCAGAGTGCCATGGTCAGGGGGAAACCGTGGTCAAGAGGCAAGGAGCAAGGTGGGCCTGAGGTGCAAGGCCGCGGAAGGGATCTTGGGGCAATGGGGGGGAAGCAGCGGGGCCTGGGGGCGATGGAAGGGTGGGGAGTCTGGGGAGGCAGTGAGGGCTGGGGGGATGGGTGGGGAGGCAGCAGGGCCCAGGAGCGATGTGGGGGAGTTCGGGGAAGCAGCAGGGCCTGAGGGTGCCAAAATATAAGTTTGCCCAAGAAGCCACTTTCCCTAAGGCTGGCCCTGCATCTCTAGCTTGTAGTCTAGACATAGTCTCAGCATTAATCATAATTTAACTATACTCTCCTGGTGATTTGGTCATGAAATTGAGTCCCCTGAATCACTAGATGGATTGCTCAGGACATGAAGGTGAATGAAAAATAGACACTGGAATGGATTTTAGCACTAGGCTGCAACTTTAACTTAAGACTGGATAGGGGCGGTATATATCCATTTATCATATGTACTAGGCATTTAATTGGGTCCAGTGCAGCATAGGCATCAACTTCCTCTCTGCCCAGGGGGTGCTTGACCTCGCCTCTGCCCCAGGCCAGCCACCACTCCACCCCTTCCCCCAAACCCCCACTCCAACCCTACCTCTTCCTGCCCCTCCCCCAAGCATGCCCCATCCCCACTCCTCCCTCCCAGTGCCTCCTGCATGCCGCAGAACAGCTGTTCTGCGGCATGCAGGAGGTGCTGAGAGGGAGCGGGTGGAGTTGATCAGTGGGGCCACCAGTGGGCGGGAGGCACTGAGGGGAGGTGGAGAGCTTGGCTGCTGGTGGGTACTAAGCACCAGCTAATTTTTTTGGAGCACCCATGGAGTCAGCACCTTATGCAATGCAGGGTTACATGG
The DNA here is from genome assembly GCF_015237465.2 of Chelonia mydas. Lineage (NCBI taxonomy): Eukaryota > Metazoa > Chordata > Testudines > Cheloniidae > Chelonia > Chelonia mydas. The sequence continues at coordinate 80,516,634 of NC_051245.2, forward strand.
CTCCCACTGTATAATCAATAACTCTGGGTAGACCAAAGTAAACATTATGTTCAACCCAAAACTAAATATTTCATTTCATTTTTGAGTGTAATGTAAACAAAAATTAATAAAATTGAAGTAAAATTTGATATGAAAAGTAATTTTGAATGGAAAAGTTAAAACGTTTAATTTTGAAGATGTTAAAATGAAACGTGAACTTTTTGGAAATTGGGTTTGTTTGTTTTGTTTCTGTTGAAAACAAACATTTAGCAAATTAAACACAAATTTGCAGAATGTTTCAGCGGACCCAAATATGCATTTTTTGGCAAAAAGAAGTTGTCAGAAAATATTTCACCCAGCTCTATTTCTAAGTCCCATAACTGTCTCCTGTGTGGAAAGAGGGAGACAGACAGTGCCAATGGAATCTGAAGGCTTTATAGGCACAAGCTGTAACCAAGGTCTCATTTACCTCTGAGAATGGGCCCTTTAGCTTCAATTGCACTGGACGCTGACTGCAAGCTATGACAACTACACATTTCTATATTTTAATATTAGGCTTCTAAATCCTAGTCTGTACTTCCACAGTGCTGCAAGGAAGGCAAAAATCCTACAGGACTCCAGTTTGGCTCAATGCAACACATTTCTTCCAGATCCCCAAAAAACAGCCCATTGATCAGACCTACAGCATCCTGGAAACACACTCACTATAGCTACAGGGAGAGTGGGCAAGACAGTTGAAGAAGCAAGAAAGAGGCTGGAATAGTGCAGAGAGAGATTTAAATTATCAGAGCTACTACCCTTCTCCTGTGGCCAGCCAATACGATGTAGCAAAACCAGAGGCGGAAGAGGGAGGGCGGCTTGAACATGTGCTCTCCTTTTTCCTCCTGTTAGCAGTGCATCCCCTTAGAAGGCCCGGTTCACAGCACTCCTCTGACACCATGAGGCGGGAGAAGCATTTTTTCAGGCATGGGCTCTCCTTGCCCTCTCCTCCCTAACTTCCTTTCCGGGCACAATACATTCTCCCTGCAGTCTGGCCAAATGTCTAGCTCCTTGAGATGAGAGCAGGTAATTCACAAGCAAAAAAGGACACCTCTTTGAGTCCTAGCCCATGGGATTGGGTAAGAGATCTTGCTTCTCTAACGACCCTTTTCCTGTGGAAAGAAAAACCAACATTACTAAATTCCCTTTACCTTACTGAGAAAATAGCATGACTAGCTTCTTTATAAGAATATTTAAGAGTTAGAGTTGCACTCCAAAAATCATATCTGCGAATTTTGTATTTGCATACAGTTACACATATACTGCTCTAAGAAGCGAATGTAGGTGAACTTTGTACAAGGCAGACCCAAAGGAGTTACTAAGTCAACTCTAATTATATTTCTAGATTTCAGAGTAGCAGCCGTGTTAGTCTGTATTCACAAAAAGAAAAGGAGTACTTGTGCTCAAATAAATTTGTGAGTCTCTAAGGTGCAACAAGTACTCCTTTTCTTTTTTATATTTCTAGAGTTATTTAGACTGAGAGTATTATGGGTACTTTTAATGTCCTTAATTCCTGTCATGTTCTACCATTTTCCCCTCCCTTCTTTGACACTTACAAGCACTTTTCTTGGATTTCATTGTACAGAGGAATAGATTAGATTAATTTTTTGATAGGCTAATACATAACTGTATCTTCTACAATCTCAAAACGCCAAACATTTTTTCAAGTTGCAACTTTTAACATAAGTTGCAATTGCAAAATGGAGAAACACACAGTGCAGGCAAAAGATCTGTCCTAATGATATGCATACACTAGGTATGAGAATTCATGATTGCTGCAGGTGATGTTTTAACATGATACATAATCCCCTGTCTTTTAATAGGTAGGAGATTAGAAATAAATGGTGCAGGTGGGCATCCATTATCCATATAACAAGCCTGCCTGCCTCCTACAATGGCATTTCTGGAAGCAGAAATCATTGTTTCTAGAATTGTCATTCCACAGAATAGATGCGGTGCTAAAAATTTGTTGCGGGGGCGGGGAGCTTTGTAACGCCACAGAATTCTAGAAGTTCAAGTTAGTGATCGGAAGACCTTAAGCTGTCAGCTTCCTCCAGTCAGGCTGAAGCATAGGATTGGGACTCAGGAGGACTGCAATATGGGAGAAAAAATACTCAGCTACCTCCCAAGGATGTTGTGAGGCTAAAATTAATGTTTGTAAAGGGCTCTGAGATCCTAAATTGGAAGGGGTAATATACGTACAAATAAAACAAAAAGTGGCTTCTGGCCTAAATATATTTAAATAGATTTGTAATGTCTCTTCTACTGTAATTAGTGGGTGGTGTACTACTGTAGTATCACAAACCCTGTAATCAGTGTGCTAGAAGGAAAGTCAATTTAAAAGGTTTTGAGACTGCCATATGGAAGACCTGGTCTTTTATTCTCTGTAATTCAGGTGGCAGGACATTTAGGCCCTGGAGAGGAGGGAGCTAAACTATTCCTCATTTGTTGATTAAGCAGTTGTATTGTTGGTCTCAAGAATATCAGATCATGTTGTCATTTGCATTGAGGGAGAGCCACAAATTAGATCTTAGTGTGCACTCAATTGCAGCAACCATAATTATGCACAGCTGAGTTATTAAAAAGAAACAGATCTCACACTAAGTCAAAACTGGCTTTTATTTCTAAGAACAAAACTCTAGGTAGCACCTATCTTGTCAGACCTCATGATAGCTTTCCTAAATGTAGTGCAGACAATGGTGTGAGTTGACAGAAGTTCTTGTTATAAACATCTTTGCTTTAATCTTTCTTCAATTCTGCCTGACATGTCTCCCAATTAGGCTGAGTTTGTAGATTATTCTATAGAAATAACCCTTTGTTTTCCTGACACACTGGGTCTATAGTTCAATTTTTCCATTTTATAAAAGGCAGGAAACTATAAAGAGTAAAACATTTCTACAAAAATATATGGTAGTGTATCATATTGTGTATTATCTTGAAATCAAGACTGTCCTGATTCCATGAGTTGCTAAGCACCATCTTTAGCACCTTCTTGCTAAACTCCAAAGAGAAGAGAGTTCAGCACCTTGCAGGATAGGGCCATAGTAATAGATTGATGTCATAAGCATCTTGATTTAGGAGAATATTTGCAGGATTGCATAATTTAGGACTGAGACTAACTTGAAGAATTAGGTTTTTATAAAAAATTGAAAGTCAAATCCTTTAACTTTTTTTCTAACAAAACAAATTATATCTTGTGACTGGAAAATAATTAAATATCTTGAAGACCCAACAACCAGGGATGGATCTCCAGGAGTTGGCTCACTTTTAATTCCTCTATGCCATTATTTTTTTTCTTCAGCGTTTCTACATCTTTCTCAGGTTTTTTTTGCTAACTTGATCTTTTCAGATGACAGAGGGTAGCCTTGTTTACTTCACCCTCATTTTTTCTCTCTACTTGCTGATTTTTTTTCTCACTTGCTGCTTCTGGAAACGGGCCTTCCTCTCTTCTGTCTGATTGTAGTGACCCATTTCTTTTTAGACCCTTTATTCTAAGGCTTCGTTTTTCTTTCTCACCTGTCCTTGTTGTTCTAGTGTGTGGCTATCTGCCCTGTGGCTTCCTACTTTCCCTGCCAAAGGCTGCAAGGCGTTCTATTCTGTTTCTCTCTCTACCAAATCATTTTTTTCCCCAATCATCTCTTTTTTTTTCTTATAGAATCTCCTTTCTGCTCATCAATCCCTTTCACATAATGCTGATGCCCTACATTTTTTAGAAGTAATGGAAGGATATATACTGGAATTTTGGGTACAATAATAATATTTTGATTGTGCCAGTTGTTTGGCCACATTGTCTTGAATGTCAGCAACAGGAAACATTGAAAAAAACCTTTGGAGTAACAATGATCTCTGTCTATCCATTGGCCTTCTGTTCTGTTCTATTCTATTCTATATAGGTTCTCATACTGTGCTGGTCACTGTAATATCTGAGCACCTTTCTGCTGCAAATTTCAACAAGGGTGTCTTTGTAATATAAATACTTGTTCACTAGCAACTGGGCTGAGACAATTTAACACATTTCACAAAAAGGACACCAAAAGGACATTAGTTGGTAACTTCAGCTCAGAAAAAACAAGGGATCTGATCCTCAGCTGCTGTAAATTATCATATGTCTATTGAAATAGAAAATGACAATTTCCACCAGCTTAGTATCTGCCTGCAGGTCTTTCCTGCCCAATAATGTGGATGTAAAAGGCTCTTTCTCATTATCAGCCCATTCCATGCCCTAAATGAATTTGAACCTGTATTGATTGTCACTTTCCAAATCTGCTTTTATATTTCTACAGATAGGATTGTTAAAAAAAAATTGAGTTCAGTAAGTATGCATGTAAAGAATCTTAACAGAAAGGATAAATGATTACTTTCACAGATTCACAGTGGTTTCAAGTTTTATATTTTTTTCATACAAAGTACTGTTTAATTATCCATCAAATGACAATTATCTAATACATTTATCAATTTAAAGATAGTGAATATGTTTAGACTTTCAGCTGTTTATGGATTGCTATTAATAGGTGGAAGGTCTTCAAAATGGTAACACATGGCATTACATTTTGGTTTTTTAAAATTCATTGTCTGACCCAATGGAACCTAGATTGTATTTTCCACTCAGAACACTTTTTTTTTTTTTTAGCAACTTCATCTGTCTTGATAAATCCTAAAGTCTTGAGGACAGAAGGGAAGAATTCATTCATGGGTGACATGTTATGTATGGTGAAAGGCACTTGAGCGATCAACTGAACTTTGTAACAGAATCCCATATACATACCTGGATTGATTTATCCTGTTGCACTCTATTAAATATTCTTAACCAAAGAACATGTGGAACAGGTAGTTCATGTAATCGATACAACATATAACTGCTAAAAGATGTGCCTTAAGCATGTAAATTGACAAGTTATTTTTCCCATGTGTGAGCAATATTTTATACAGTTGTAGACATCACAACAAAGCATGAGTCTTACTTTCTAGAAACAACCAAATAGTTAGAGATTAAATGACACTTAATAAAAATAGTTGTATCTTCAACAGGCCTGATTTGAATAACTACCAAAGCAATGAAGGGGGGAAGTTACCAAATTTTTGAAAGTTTTAAAATATTTTATCAATACTATCTTTTGTGTTTCAACAGGTTCAGTTACTCCAACAATACAGGAATTACAAGGAGAAGTAAATAAATTTTAGAAACCTTTAATAATGCCCCAAATAGCTTTTTTCCATAAATAAGGATACTGTTGTTTTAAAATCTCATAATCCATATCATGTGATATCAGGGCAAGAAGCAAGTGCTGTGTCTCCCATTGGAAACCAGGAAGCTCCCATTTCTAATGGTAGAATATAAAGCTCCAATTTTCTAGTCCTCATCGGTCACATATCATCAGACATTAAGCCATTCACAAGTCCAGGACTATCTATTACTTTCTTGTACCTCAGACCAGGGTCACTTGGGTTGGGGGATGTAGGGAAAAGGAATAATTCCTTTACTGGGAGGAAGAACACAATATTTCTCCAAAACATGGTGTTTTTTAAAATGATATCTGAAGCAACTGAGGGGTTGAACAATTAAAAATAGCCCCAGTGGAGATGGATTAGTGGGCAGAAAATACTAGTGCTCAGTACCTGTAGTAATGACAGGCCCTAAAAGTCTACTTCTAGCTATCCTGTTTCTTTTATTTCTCCCTCCATTTTCCTTTTCCTCTGGATTCCTTCCCTCACTGCTTTTTCTCCTCCGCTAGGTCTCCACACTTACCTCTTTGTCCTCCTCTAAGTATCTTTTCCCTAACCCAGCCTCTCCCTTTCCTTTGTATGCCTCTCTTTCTCATTCCTCCATTGCTCCCATTACATTCCACCTCTGCTGTCTAGACACTTCCTCATCATGTAGACCCTGGCTTGAGATTTCAGGACTCTGTGTGAGAGAGGAACCATGGCACAAACAAGTGTTCTTGCAAAGGAGGTGGAAAAGAACAAGCTCACTTTAGGAATGCTGCAGAGGGAAAAGAGATAAGTTTGGGAAGAGCCTTGATCTGAGAAGAGAAGTCGGGGGGGGAAGGATTTCACTTTGAGAGGTAGAAGGATAGCGGTGGTGTAAACAGTGTAATTAATGGACCCTTGATTTCTATTTGTCAAATCATTATTTGAGGCTGTAATATGAAGACTCCTTGATATTTTTCTCTCTCAACTGATTGGTTATAAATATTCATATGACAAAACATATTCTGTGTTGTTTCTATCAACTAGATCACAGCCAGAAGTGGATTACAGGAAAATGGAGGAATCCTTTTTATTTAGAATTACAAGTAAACATTAAATAGTTCTCCTGAAAGTTAATCGCCATAGTAGAATTGCGCAGGTAGTGAGGAACACTGTTGCTATAAGCCAATCTTGCATTTCTAAATATGCTGATAACATTTGCTCTTTCTCAAGCTTTGTTGCCTTGTCTATTCAGGTTGTCACTTCATCTTCAAACTAAAATAATCCTTTAATGCATTCCAATATGCTGGTTAATTGAAGACAAAAGATACTAGCTGTTGTCAGACACCTGGTGTTTCACAGAAAATCTGGCATTCCCTGGCAGATCTTAAGTTGGATCTATTTGCAGTATTACACCAGTAGTTAACATGCTACCACAAAGTCTTAAAACTTACATGAGTTTGTTTTATTTTACTGTTTAACTATTCCAGATAAGAGTTTTAACAAGATTAATGATCCATAATATACCACATTTACCTTATTACTTTGCCTCAAAATTTTCAGGATGCTTAGTAAATATAGTGGTTATCTATCCAACAATTACCACAAATACATTAGAGATAATAGCAATCAGATCCCTATGTGCAAAGTACTTGTACCTTCCATTGAAAGTGATTTGGTAAAAGTTTATTGTCTTAATAGTGTTCATACATTAAGCCCTTGATGTTAGAGGATGTCTGTTGAAACAGCTCTCCTGTGGCTGTAGAATGTAAATAAGTATATTTGGCTATGTACTTATTATTATGGGACTCTACTAAATTGTGGCCCTGGGTATGTTGGAGATTCATGATCCTCAAGGATCTCAGAAATGTTACCACAAACTGACTAAACCCCAAAGTCTCATTTTATATCATATGCAAACTCAAATATTATAAAACTACAGACATGTATCTTGCTCTTCTGGCCTTCAAAAAAAACCCCAACCTTGCCAAGCTGATCATCAGAAACAATCTATTCCACCTTGTGTTTAGCTGTGACACTCTGAGTACCTTTCCCAGACCTGAAGAAGAGCTTTGTGTAGCTCAAAAGCTTGTCTCTCTCACCAACAGAAGTTGGTCCAATAAAAGATATTGCCTCACCCAATTTGTCTCTGTTTAGTTTAAACACATAATTATACCATTAATAGCATTTTTGCATTTGAATCATATTGCAATTTTGTTGTGAACTTATTATATTTTGCTGAATTTTATTGGTATATTCTTCAGAGAATGTATAATAATTACAGTATGGCATATTCCAATAATATGAAATTAAATTAAAATATCTGTTCTAATTTCATATGAAATGATTAAGATTTCCAACAGCTTTTTAAAGAATAAGTTTTCAGAAAGAGTTTGTCATAGTAAGAGTTATGGTATACATTCACCAAGAGCAAAAACCATTTGCAGTTACGGCTTAGTCTTTAGAAGCAGGAAGAGGAACAAAACAAATAATGATTTTTTTTAGTTATATCCTGCTATCCCTACAAATGGCTAACATTTGTCTGAATGTCTGCTTAATTAAATCAGTTATAGTTAGTTACTCTTTTTTAAATTTAAGCATAATGTTATTAAAGAATGTCAGAAAATTGAAGTGGAATTTAATATTCTAATATGATGATAAATACTACTGGGTGTGATTCATTGAGGGAACAGGCCAATTTCAATAAATATACTTAGTGGTTTCACTTTTAACACAGTGCATAGGAAATATAAAGTGGAAAAGTCCAAGTAACCATTACCAAGACAGCAGTTCTGTGCATGACTCCTAGTATATATGCTAAAATCTTAGCTCGCAGTGTTAGGACAACATCAGTGTAAACATGAATTTGCCAAGGTAAACCGATGGACTTTTTTTTTTAATGTATTGGTAACTTTGACCAAATGTTTAATCTGTTTTTTATGAGCTGTGTTTCGTTGCTTGGCTCAGTAGGGACAACACAGCATCGATGGAGGTTAGGACCGTACTTCTTGGATCTGTACTACAAAACTGGAAAAATTAACTTATTGCAGAAACCAATTAAGAAACCTTTGTCCTGTTTGGGAATTTTCCACTCTCCACTCCCCCATCTGGAAATAAGTTGGAAGAATTTGCTTTTCCCAGTTTCATCCCACCTCCTTAGCATGCCGGTTGTTTGGTAAGAGCACAATCATTAAGGTTACTGACTCACCACTGTCCCTGGTTTGGTAGGTATGTGCAACAGCACCTGTCAGCAAATTGTGGATTTGACATATACTGGCTTTCAAAAATACAACGTCATACTAACTTCATAACATCAGCCAGAATTCATAAACTGTACATAGACAGATTCCCCAAATCTTCACAATATGTAATGATTTTTCCATAAATGGTATCTAAAAGAAGTCACAAATTATTTCATTAACTTGGTTGCAGTTCATTACAGTTATAAAGATTAAAGCAAATTTCCTTTTTGTGCTGGAAGCTTTTAATGTCTGATTTTGTTTAATAAATGATTACGTTTAAAAAAAAATTTCTTCCTACTGCAAGTAAGTACTGCTAGGTAAATACAAGACTTGTTTTTAGGGGAAATATACATTTTATACTTTTTAACTTCAAGGACTAATCTATCCTTATAACTCACTCACATTATACATAGTTTCAGTGACAGAATTTATATGCATCTCATTTATTTAGATACAAAATCAGGATTTTGTGACATGTGAAATTGAATATGTTGGGACATATCCAGCCATATGAAATCTCTTATTGCTGAAAGGGATAAAGTTACCCCAAAAGTAGCTCTCATATGCATTATTTCTTTTTAAAATCTAAAGATAAAGGTGCATATATTTAATGGGTTAGGTTTAACTTGTCCCCAACATCTACTCAACACTCTTCCCTGACAGCGAATTCCATGATGCAGACATGTACGTTCTGGTAATTACAGAAGTTGTAGTAATATTATTTTTAAAAAAACACACTACACAGATGATTTTTTGAAATATTGGAATTATTATACAAGGCTGCATTCCAGCTTTCACTTTAAACACAGAATCAAAACCTTACACTAGCCGAAGGTAAAGGTTGTCAATTTTGTGTGGCTGAGGCATATGTTCTGCACAGTGTGGATACAATAATATGTTTATGTACATTTCTTTTCTGTTTAATTTTAAGAACGAGTCTACGATGCTTTTGGTCTATATATTTTGCTGCAACAAGCGACGCTGTGAATGAAACATCATTTGTATCCTGTTACCAATCACCTGAGCTGTCTAATCCCCCAGTACTCTCCTTACTATTTGTGGCCAGCATACCATAGTGGTTATGATGTATCATGTCAGCATGTAATAACAATTCTGTACAAAACAAAAACTTTATTCTTGGTATACATCGACAGCATACAGTATGACAGTTCTTAAACAGCAAACGTGGTACGATGTCAAGTTAGGTGAGCATGAAGTAGTCTTATGTGCTTAATGCAGTGAGATTTTTATTTTATTTAATTCTCATTATCTGCTCTTTCTATGAATTAATATGGTTTTGCTGATCAATCTCTATAATTTTGTCTTTCCTCCATCCTATTCCCCCCATCCTGGTGGTTCTTAACCTTTTCCATATTGAAATATGCATATAGGTTTCAATACATTAAGCATATATCATGTCCGGCTTTTATTTTATATAACAGATTTGTATCTAGCTTTTCTGTTTAGATACCTAACATCTAGGTATTAAATACCTAATACGTTTGTTTATTAAATTTTGTTAATGAAGTTTTTCATACAATTCTAATTTAAAGTATTAGGTTGAAATAAAATACTTATCTGCTACCACTGATGTCAACAGGTGAGGAGCAAATGTAACAATTCTGTTTAAAGACTTTATATCATGCCAGTGGGAATGAGAGGAAGACCTTGGCTTTTTTTCGCCATTTTCCGTTTTGTTTGGTTGTAGATATTTGTTTGTTTTATTTTTATCAACTATTAAGAAAATACTAAAAAGAAAAAAGCAAGTCCCTAGTCTGGAACAGAACTTAGTAAAGTGAAAGTCTTTGTAAAGTGAAAGTTGCTGTGCATTGATGGACTTGTGTTGTGGGCCGCATAAACTATATCTGTTTCAAGTCACTGCTCCTTAGATTCGCTCACATTTAAACAAAACACACAAGGAATAAAATCCATGTGTGGGTTTATCTCTGAATCTCATCTTATTTTAAAAAATGAGAATCTAAAAAAAATTGGTCTAAAAACATATGAAAAATGTTATTTAAATTACAAAAAAAGAAGAAATTGTCACCTTTGTGTCCATTAGCTATTGCAAAATAGAAAAAGAAAACAGCAACAAGAAAACCAGGCCATACTATTTAGGTGCCCTTTTAACTGATCCTGTTACTCTTATATATTACAGGGACATCATATAGTATATTGCGACACCTAGAGAAAATGGAGAAGTTGAACAGAGTTCTTTTATAAACTCTGAGGATTTTTGCTTTTACAATGTCAGATCCTAATTGCTGTTCTAATTTAGGGAAAGAACTTAAGTATATGGTTAACTTTAAGTGATTAGGATTTAAACACATGCTTAAACTTAAGCAGATACTGTGCTTTGCTGAATTTGAGCCCGAGTTGTCTGCATATAATACCACATGGTTACATGACTTCATCTAGATTCATTGTCATATTTATCTATCACTGAGTCATAATAAATATATTTAAAGCTATATTTCATTCATGTGTAGGAAATACAGAAATTTGTATTTTTGTAGAGCATCTGAATATTAACTTCAGCTTTCGCTATAAGTCACTATAATTTAAGTGCTTGTACAACCTCATGAAGACTACAATATGCAAATGAAGTAAAAACCTAAAAGAGTCAATTTTTAGATTGGTATGTGAAGTTGTGTATAAAAATCACATTATCAATAATGGGATTTCTATGCATTATTCCCCACATACCACTTTAAAAATTCACTATTAAATAAATGCTTTCTGAATCAAACACATTTTATAGGTGAAAAAACATTGCAAATAGGTTGCATTAATTTTCTACAACTTGTTCTTTGAGGAATGTAGAGCTTCATAGATCCAAATGATAATTACAAGACAAAATTCTCATTGAAATCTTTTGTATTTTTAGGTTATAATATATGCAGTATTTTAAATACATACAAAATACATAATAATTGACTTAGTGTCACAGGTATTATTGCAAATAAATAGTCTTTGACATTCAAAATTATGTGTTTGGTGAAATGTATTTTATTCTTCCCTTGTAGAATCTGTTAAAGCTTTAGTGATGCTGGCAGATCAGGTGCCAGCTCATGCGAACACCCCTAGGCCTCACTGAACACCGACAAATGCCTAGCTGGAAACCAGTCTGGCTTGCCTGTGTGTTAGTATTGTTAAAACAGATATTAGAGTTATAAGCATGTGTTTACTGGTTAGACTTTATGAAATGTTTGTAGGATGCTGCATGTATTGATTTCACTTATAACATCTAGCCAGTGGTATAAAGTTATATTGAGTGTTTGCTTTTAAACCTCTGTAATTGTGTAACTCACCAAACAGAAAAGAAGCATTAATTAGTGTAAAGTGTTGGTCCTGCACACAAGAAGGCTCATTCAGACCAAATGAGCCATTGTAAAACATCAAAGGACAAAGACTTTGTAGATTGTCCTTCCTTTCCCTCCCCACCACACACCCATGAAGAGGAGACAGTTGCTGACCCTTATTCCATCAGTTTGGACTCTGTGGGAGGGGAATAAAATGCTGTAGGAAGGAACTATATCATGCGCTACTTGGAATTTGGAGAGGGCAATATTTCTAACATAAGCAAGGGATCCCCAAGCTGCTTGGCTTGGGTTAGCTCTAGAGACATGGAAACTGCTGTGATATGCTAGCTTATTATTCTTTTGAAACCCAAGACGGTAACTCATTTGTGTGTGTATGTTTACCTGCTTTAACCTTGTAAATAACTCTTTCCTAGTTAATAAACCTTAGTTTAATGTAGGATTGGCTACAAGTGTTGTCTTTGGTGAGAGATATAAGGTGCCAGTGATTTGAGATAAGTGACTGATCCTTTGGGACTGGAAGTAACCTGAATATTATTGTGATTTTTGGTGTAAGAGACCGTCTATCACAAAGCCAAGTTTACCTGGATGGCAAGATAGACTGGAATACCCAAGGGTACTGTTTTTATCTCCATGTTAAGGCTGTGGTAGTGCTTGAGCAGTTCACACTTGATACGTGGTTGGTGAAATCTAAGTATAGAACATACAGCCAGTTTGGGGTTTGTGCCTGCTTCCTAACAGCCTGTCCTGAGGTTGGCACTCTCACTTGTGAGCGACTCTAGGCATTTTGATAGCTTTTATAACTTCTCTCTTTTACAGCAGGCATACTGACACCAAAGCCATTTCTTTAGAATAAACACACGCATGCATAGTGTGTTACGAAAGGGGTTGAGATCACATAGAAACAAAAACAGAAACAATGATTAAGTCCCATATGTGAAACTACACAGCAATGAATCATGGAAAGCTTTGGTATTCACCTTTGGTGCAAATAGTTGTATTTTCTTTGCGTCCCTGCAATGGGAACTGCTGTCATGTATGTCAGTGTCTATCTGAAGTGTAATTTCTCTACTCTCCCAGCAATCCTGAAGTGTATGTTCTCAGACTGACATATCTGAGAAAAATACACTTTTTCCATCATGTAGATGCACTGGTTGATGGCCAAAATGTATCTGCTGGCTCGAGTGATACATTCAAGATTATTTTAAAATTCAGCTCCATTTATTATCTTTTCTTTTTTCTTGTCCTCATTGGTGTAACTGTTAACTTTGGGTGTCTGAATGTTACAAACCACAATAAAAAAATAGCAGAAAGATTTTAACTTCAAAGGAGGAATGTAATATCTTAGAATTACAATAAGGGAAACAAGTACAAAGTCAGTATACATAACTGAATTAACAGCTACTGACGCTAAGGAAAGAAAAGTATGTTAACTAAAGCCATGAAAAATAATCCATACTGGCAGAACTATGGTGAGGATAAAAACAGAGGGAGAGGAATGAAGAAATCTTCTAAAAAAGAAATTGGAAAAAAGGAGAGCAGCATGGGGCAGGAACAACAATGTGAAGGGAAATGGGGAAACCTAATTAAAAAGAGAGAAAATGAAATGAATAAAATAAAAACTAGCACAAGACAAAAATGCAATTAAACAAATGATTGAAATCAGTTCTCTTTGGACAAGTTTAAATAGGACTCGTTATGATGAAAGATGTAGTTTTCCATACGTGGACCCCTGTTGATATGGTTGTCCATTGCTGCCTGTCAGCGTAGATCGCTTTGATGAAGATTTTTATCTTTAACAGGAAGTCCAGGTTCTCCCTTCTGGACAGACATACACACTGATCTTTAGCTCCAATTCACTATGTTTGTCAGTGAGTTCTGCTCTCACACTGCTGGCCATGGGCTCAGTTTGGAGGGGAAGCCACTATTACATCATACAAACACACTGCATTACACCCCTGAAGTTGTGAATACAGTTTAAGTTCAGGGTGCTAGCCTGGAATTTAAATTAATAGATTCATAGATTCCAAGACCAGAATGGATGATTGTGATCATCTTGTCTGACCTCCTGTATCACACGGGGCAGAGAACTTCCCCAAAATCATGCCTAGAGCAGATTTTTTAGAAAAACATCCAATCTTGATTTAAAAATTGTCATTGATGGAGAATCCACCACGACCCTTGGTAAATTGTTCCTATGCTTAATTACTATCACCGTTACAAATTTACTCTTTATTTCCAGGTGAATTTGTCAAGCTTCAGCTTCCAGCCATTGGATCATGTTTACCTTTCTCTGATAGATCAAAGACCCTATTATTAAATATTTGTACCCTATGTAGCTACTTATAGACTGTAGTCAAGTCACCCCTTAACCTTCTCTTTGTTAAGCTTAAGAGACTGAGGTCTTTGAGTCTATATAAGCTTGTTTTCTAATCCTTTAATTATTTTTGTGAAGCTTCTACCCTCTTTAATTTATCAACATCCTTCTTGAATTGTGGGCACCAGAACTGGACAAAGTAATCCAGCAGTGTTCACACCAGTGCCAAATATAGAGGTGAAATAACCTCTCTACTCCTACTCGAGAGTCCCCTTTTTACTCATCCTAGGATCACATTCACTCTTTTGGTCACAGCATCGCACTGGGAGTTCCTGTTCAGCTGATTATCCACCATGACCCCCAAATCTTTTTTAAAGTCAGTGTGTCCAAGGATAGAGTCCCTCATATTGTAAGTATGGCCTATGCTCTTTGTTCCTAGATGTATCTATTTACATTTAGCCATAATAAAATACAACTTAGGAGACTCAGATTCAGTTCCCTGCTCTGCAAAAGTCCTAGTCTCTCAGTACCCCATCTGTAAAGCCAAGATGATACTTCCCTATTTAACATGGGTGTTTCAAGGATAAATGTATTAAATGATTGTGAAGCACTCTACTGTTATGGTAATTATGGGTGCATAAGTACCTCAGTAAATAGACACATGCCAGTTTAATAAATACATCCATATTTATTGTAAATCACATATCCAAAACAAATAATCTGGCAATTGTACCACTTCTCCCATTGGTTTTATTTGGAAAGATTTTAGAGTTCTCTCTGACTGAATATGGAAATGTCTTTCTGACCATTATAACTGTAAACAATATTATCAAGCTCTCTAGCAGAATGTTATTCCAAAGAAATCAGTTAAATCTTAATTTTCCAAAGGTAATGAAACATTTGTCTTTTAAATTAAATCAATCAAAGCTAGAATTGAAAAGTAATCCTTTTTGACAGCTTACTGAAGTGTTTCTATTTTACTTTGTTTATATTAAACACTTAAAACTCTAGCAGCTGGCCATGGGTAATTGAACAGAAAATTGTAGTACATTTTAGTGCCACCTAGCTATGGACTTCACAACTTATTGTTAAAACCTTTCCGATGTTTTGGAAAAAGGTGTAATTTTTGCACCAGGAGGTCAATTTTCTGAGGCTTTCAAGAAAAAGCAACCCAGATGACCTTTAAACAATGATGCTTCAGCGGACTACAGATGATTATTCTGTTTTACTTGGAAGCTTGTAATGAGCTGTTTGTGTACTTATGAACTTTTTCATCGCAGAAGGTATGTAAGACTGAAATATCCCTAAAATACATATTCAAAAATTAATTGGAGAGAAAACAAACAATGTGGTAGGGGAAAAATATCTTGTGGAGAGATTCTTGTGCTTTTAGTAGTGCAAAGGACTTTAAGTTACTTGAGAATGTTTGGACTGCATGATTTATATACAATAAATAAGGGCACATATTTATGTAATCTGAGGTTTGGATTTAATTTTAAAACATGTGAGTCAAATCCTACAGTGCTAACTTTGTAACGTGCTTACCTCGCTGGGATATAACTGCCCAAATTTCTTCACGTTCAGCATTACAGTGCAACACGTCCCACTATTGCTCTCTTTTCTGTAAGAAAATTGGATTTGGTAGGGTTAGGGCATGGTGGAGTTGGGGGAGGAGATGAATTCTTTTCTGTTTTTATTTATGTTACTGGTTTATTTGATTTCTTCAAAGGTAAAGTAATGGATATGTTAGTGTATTTTATAAGATTATCAAGAGTGCCCAGAGCATTGTATACACACTTTTTAAAAAATTATAAAATAGTAAAAATCAAAATAAACACATTCAGTTCCCAGTTCTGCAGTGAGTTCTGTGCAGATGGAGCTCTATTGCCTCCAATGCATAAACATTCGCTTATAACAGCCTATTCTGAACCTATACTATTAGCAATTATATATGTCAGCTGAACAGAACAGGACTAATTCCACTGGGCAATTCTGCTGACAAAATACATCTAGAGAGAAGAGCTTGTGTTTTCCATTACTTTAAATTAATGAAAGAAATCCAACAGTCCTTAATCAATTCAAACTCCCATAGAAGTCCAGGCCTAGTTCTTGCGAAGAGGGCCATGTGGACAGTAATTTTCTTGGATGCATGGCTTTATTCTGCACCTCAAAATAAGACTGACTATCAGTATTCACATTTTTTATTACAAGATGATACCAAATAAAAATCCCTTTTTAAAAATTAACAGTTAAACCTTTAGGGCTTCTCTACATGGTGGAGCAATGCACTCTACCTGGGGAAGGAGTGAATGGGTGAGGAGGCTTTCTAAAGCGCACTAATATGTTGCTGGTTAATTAGTCCGTGTAAATACTGTTGGTGTGCTCTAAACGTTCTGCTTTACTTTTCAAACAGTATGTTAAAGTGTACCAGCAGGGTCAACATAGGCTAATATTTGTAGGGATCATAGTGATTTAGATCTGATTTACATACCACAAGTTTTGAAGTCTTGTATTGAACCATACAGCTTAAGTAAAAATCTTGTCTCGCTTGCAGATTTTCATATTAAAAAATCATTTTCCCTGATTAATAATAAAACCGTAATGATCCTGAAAATTTGATTTTGTGTAGATCAAGAATTATTGCTTGGATCTTACCAGATGACAAATGGAGTGCTTATAGCTTTCTACATTGATTTAGTATAATATCCACCATAAAACTTGTATTACTGATAAAACTTTTTGGTTTCTCTTCCTTGTGCCCCAGGTGTAAATTTATGACTTTATGACATATGCTGTGGTCTAATAGATCATTAGGAATAACTTGGTGTGATTTTGTAAATGTGATTCATGTGTTTATCGGAGTTGATGTACCACTACAATCAGTTGTTGTAACAATGAATAAGTATAAGGAGAAATTTTTTTATATAGCATTTTGGATGGCCAATATGAAATTGCTCTTTGGAAATCTGACAAATTGTGATAACCAAGAACTTACTAGACAATATCACCTTTATTTATGTTTATACACACACACACCATAAAATACAGGATTTTTATTTACTAGGCAACCTTACATGGATTACTTTTCTGCTGCTACTTATTATATGGTATAAAATGAATAATTAAAATTATCTCTCCCTCTCGAAAGGAACAACAGAGGAGAGAATATGTTTCCCCTTTTTAGTGTGAGTGGTTAGCCAGTGTTTGAGGTGTTGCTGGGTGTTTCCTTTAAAAGGAGAAATTGATTATGAGTCAGGTATTTCTCTGGTACAATTCTGTATATGTACAAAGAATGTACACAGTCTTATTTCACTGAAAACAATAGGAACAAACAACAAGAGGCAGTTTCCTTGCTGAGAATTCCACACCTGCTTTTTCTGCCAAAAGACAGCTCTGTCTTGGCTTATAAGTGTCAGGGCCACGTTACCAGCGCTTCTTTGGTTTCTCCTGCTTTCTGATTCTGACACACACAGAGACACACACAGCTGCAGTCCAATCAATGCGGCTGTGTTTGCAATCTGTTCCCAGTTGCCTCTTATTTCTTAGTTCTTGCTTAGGCCTTCCATGTGACTAGGGCTTTGGGCAGTGGTTTCTTATTGTTTCAGCTACCTTAATACATAAAGGGTGCTTAATTGTGTTTTCTCCATTTAGCAAGAATGAAGGATGGCTAGCCAAGCCCATCAGCTGAAATAAGATATGTGATTGCCATAGATTAAAGACATGTTTGTTGACAGCTACTAACACCCTCCAGCATAATAATAAAAGATCAGATTGGAAAATTAGTTTAATAGTGGGGTGTTTTTTTTCTTTTCATCTTTTTTAATTAGTTACTTTGGACACAAATGCATTGAAAAATAATTGATGTGCTTACAGAGATTATATATATATATATATATATATATATATATATATATATTTGTAAGCAGAGTCAGGATGAGCTCTACCCTGACATCTGGTGGCAAGTCATGGTGGGTTGTGGAAAAGAACTTCAGGGGCTGATCTCATTTGCATAGGCACACCCACCCTGCCTAGATGGTCACTTTGGCTGCTGTAGGAGCCCCAGTTTCTCTGTTATTGGGGCAGGAATAAACTGTTATTATCCTGATTACGTGAATCAAGGACAGTGGAACTGTACTTGGCCTTTTGTTATGATGGAGGGACTCACCATCAACTAAGCCCAGCACTCACTAGGCAAGGGTCATGGGTTCCAAAACCCAGTGAATGGAGAGAGGCTGGGGATAGGTATTAATAGTTGGTGGTATGGGCCCCCTGGTGAGGGCCTTACGTGCTAATTGCACTTCCTCCTCTCTCCACTGTGGAATATTAGAGCTAATTTTTATTCCATTAGGAGTCTAGTTACAGGGTGCTGAGCTGAATTCACTTTGGGCCAATGGTGCACCAGCACTGAGGCTCCCCTACTACAAGCTGAAATCACAAAAGAGCTAAACGTACTAAGAGCTGAAATCACTGAGTGTTGTGTTAAGTAGTGGGGGAGCCTGAAGATATATTGTGGAGCAGTTTGCAGGACGGCTGGCAGAGCAGAGTGGCTGGTGGAGCAGAGCCGTTTGCGGGGTGGCTGGCAGAGTGGAGCCCCATGGAGAGGTGGGGCAATCAGCTTTGGACCACATAAGGTGCCCCTTAACCGCCCCCACCCCACCCCCATCTCCACCCAGGTTGGGAGGTAAGACTCTGCAGATAAACTTTCGAACTCTGGGGATGCCCTGATCAGGGACAGTGACTTTGGGGTTGTTGGACTTTTGGGACTTTGAGTGATTTTGGGTTGCTGGACTCAAGAACCAAAGGGAAAGGACACACCCCAATTTGCTTGGGGTGGGTTTTCTGCTCATGGGTTGTGTTATGAATCCTGTTGGTGGTGTTTCCCCAACATAATGCGACTTCGTTTCTCTCTGTTATTAAAAGGCTTTTGCTACACTCAGACTCTGTGCTTGCAAGAGGGGAAGTATTGCCTCCTGCAGGCGCCCAGCAGGGGTGGTATATATTTGTCCCAGGTCACTGGGTGAGGGCTCGAGCCAGTTTTGCATTGTGTTATTGGAATGGAACCCCTAGATACTGAACCCAGCCCTTACTGCTGACAACTCTAATGGGCAGAAGGGTTACATATATATATATATATATAATAAATATAAAGTTTGAGACATTTGAGTCTGTTCATTAGTTGATCAGAAATAATTTTCATGAAAATGTTTTGATGGCATACCATAGGCATTTTATTGATTTATTGGATTTTGGTCTAAAAGAAATGCCACACAAAAGGGAGCCCACCTGAAGCTCAGGAACTCCTATTATGTATTTAAAACCAATGACTATAATAGAAATTACAAAACATAAATTGTTAAAGCAGCAGAACTTCTTCATCCTCGGCCTACCACATGTTGAATCCAATGTATTAGAAATTGTATTAGGAGTACTCTTAGAAACATCATGAGCTATGATTTTTTTCACAGAATTAGAGGACTCACATGAGGAAAAGTCCAATGAGATTATTCAGTTCATCTCTTTTCCATTGCAAGATTTGTTCCCTTCATTATATTTTCTGGTGTTCTCTCGAGTCTAGTTTTAAAAGTCTCCAGTAATGGTTCTTCCACCACATCTGTTAGGAAACTTTTCCATTGCTCAGAATATCTCGATGTTAGCTTTTATAATAATCAATCTAAACTTTCCCTTTACAAATTTCCCACTATGGCTGCTTATACCATACTGTGTAATTCTTTTCCATCCTTGCTCAGACTTTTATAGGCTGGTGTCACATCCCACCCATTTTGTCTTACAGCTTTACATACCCAATATATTGCTTTACCCATACTACTAGCCTCCTAAATAGAACTATGGGCCAGACTTTCAAAAATACAAATGTTTGTGCAAGTGCACCCAGATTTGTACATGTGTATAACTGTTGACATGGGCTTCTCATCCCAGTGTACCCACCAGTCTCCTTGCCCAGAGAGTCCCAGTCTCTGGCCTGACATATCTGTAAGCAGTACAAAATGGCCTTAAAATGATTGGAGATGGTCTAGGAGATTTCTCCACTGGCATAGCTCCCTACTAGGCCAGCGATAACACCCTTTCATCCCCCTGGTATAAGGGCAAGTAGGAAGCATTTTTTGGAGCATGGAAGAACAAAGTAGATTAATACCCAATCCTGCACTGGTATAAGGTCCTAAAGTGGCCTGAGTTAGAACTGCTCCTGTTCATTTCTAACTTGGGTCAGAGTCAGGTGTCTCCAGATCAAGGAGCTACAACAGATTCCTCACCCCCACACACCTAGCTACCTCTTGGAGAATAGAGGCCTTAATGTCTAATGCTCTAAGCAATTATCCACAGTGCAGAAATGAAGATAGCTTCATTATGCAGAAGCAGTCTTTCAAAAGAAGGAAAATACTTTGTGTCATCTAATTCAGTGCACTAAGAATAATTCTGTGTGTATGGTTCTTCATGCATGTGTCAGTGCGTATATCCCATACCCTGACAATGGCCTCTGTCTGCATGTCCTATCTGCATAGCTAACATATTTGATTATAAGTGGGTGCAAGACAAAAACCAGTTATTGCAGAATGTCACCAATCTCACAGAAATATTCAGAACCATACACACACACCCCTTCGTGATCTCTGCTGCTGACGACCTGTGGAGAGGCCTCTCCAATGAGTTTGGGGAGGAAGGAAGCAGAATGGAGTGAACTTCTGTCCCACTCTCCTGCTGTTAAGTGTGAATTTTTCTAGTGGGTGCTCTGCAGTGGAGTGTTTCCCAAAATTTGGCATTTTTAAACTGTGTTTTCTATCCTTCACATTTCAGGGGAAAAGGGTTTTTCCTTATTATGAGAAAACATGATTAGTTCCTTCAAAGCAACTCTATGTACAATTATTCTACTGTATTTATACTTGATGTGTCACTGAGACTGAGTGCCTTGGCATCCCAAGAGTTTTAAAATAACAGAAACAAATTAAAGCCATGCATGGATTTACTAACAAAAAGAGAGCGTACTGCTCTCTTGAAGAATAAAAGATTAGAAACCATCTATGGTTTTACATGAATATTTTCTTCAAACAGAAACAATTTTCTGTGGATGCTAGTCCACAAGGTCTGGTATTGACAGCTATCGGAGACAAGCTAGACTAATCA
The DNA here is from genome assembly GCF_015237465.2 of Chelonia mydas. Classification (NCBI taxonomy): domain Eukaryota; kingdom Metazoa; phylum Chordata; order Testudines; family Cheloniidae; genus Chelonia; species Chelonia mydas. Next base: position 80,537,858 of record NC_051245.2, read on the forward strand.
GTAGTTCTGATTTTTCAGGTTTATGTAATTTTTTGTATGTATCTACCATTTTCTCAGCAGCAGGAAATGAGACAGAGCTGCTGTGAGTGCAGATTAGTGAGGTTTGTGCTGCAGTGAGAGGGTGACACTGGTACGGATGCTGCGCAGGCCACTGTGGGGAATGCAATGGCACCTCCTATCACTCACCCATGGACTTGCTAAATGCATAGACTTATTGACTTTAGTCCTCCTCCAGCTGCTCTGCCTCATTTCCTGGGCAGGTTCACAGCTTTTAAAAAACAAAGTCAGATTCATACCAAAAATTACATAAAACCGAGAAAGCAGAACGATTCATTAGTCCAGCCTGCTCCCAATAGCTATCAGTACCAGACCCTTCAGAACAAGAATAGCTCCAGGTCATAATGCGTCTGGCTTCTTCAGGCCACATCTGCACTTGTAAAGGCTGTGTTGTGGGTTGGATAGGAATGGATAGGAACACTTTGGCTAGCTTCAGGCAGGGGAGAACTCTTCCTCAGCTGTGACTCTTAAGCTGGCGACTTTGATGAAGTTTCCAGGTGGAGAATTCCAGTGTTCAATAGGGTAACCACTGCTCCAGAATTAGGTGGGATAGTCCTGAAGTGCAGAGTACAAATCCCGGTCCTGGGCTGAATGTATCTGGAACAGTATTTGTCCCAGATTCCCTGTGGTGTTGCTCTGTGCCTGCCTAAGCGCCAGGTGTGGTGCCAGCCTCTTCCCGGTGGGGGAGGCTGAGGTGGAGCTTAGCCCCTCCTCATCACGAGACCACACAACCTGCTGCTCCTTTCCCTCCGAGCCCCCACCCCTGGCCTGACCAGAAACCACAGTAGTAAGAGCCACTTAGGGCCCCGGCCACTGTCAGGAGCCCCAGACACTCCACCTGTCCTGGGCGATGCATCCTGGGGTGCGGAGACATGGGCCAGGGCTACTCTCGGGCACCCTGGCCCCCCCGCCCAGGGCAGGTGGAGGGTCCGGGGCTCCCCACAGCAGCTTGAGCTCACTGGGTGGCTCTTACCACAGCCCAGCTCCAGCTTCCAGCCTGGCCAAGGGGCAGAGCCTCAGGGAGAAGAGGAGGAGCAGGAGGCATAGCCTCAGGGGGAGGAGGAGAGCATGGGTGGGACCAGGCTTCTGCAGGTGTCCCTCTTTTGCCTTTTGAAAAGGTGGTCACCCTACATGTGGCATTTCAAATGTTAGTACACAGCAGATTTCTGTAGCCAAAATTACAAATCCCTAAAAATGGGAGTTTAGACTGTTAATGCCAACCCTGAACCCCATGTGGTCTGAACATTGAACATTGATAATTTGATATACAAGTGGCTCACTTTTCATTAACAGTAATGGGAACTGTTAGTCCTTAGAATGAGTCATTCCATCCCTGTGTGAAATTAGATGGTGCTAACGGAAGAGTGATTGCCATTGATTCCATTTTAGCTGTTTCATCCTAAATGTGGAAAGCAGTACCTGCTATCTTTTACACAGAGGTCAAGCAAGACTGCTCTGTCTGCTGTTCACAGTAACAAGCGAATGAAGGCAGCACTGACAACTGATGATCAGAAGATATACTGTCTCTCTGAAAGTTCATTTAGAATTCATTCCTGTAAAAAGTTCAGTCCGCAAATGATTCCAAATGATTCTAAGACAGCAGTATACTACCTGTCTTCACTAAATCGCCCAAGGCAAAAAAAAAAAAAAAAATCAGTTTTAAATGTTTATGGCGCATTCTAAAATATTCATTGATGTTAAAGCAGGTTTATTAATAACATCTTAAGTATTTTTCTATAATAGCTTGCAAATAAAAATAAGACTGAGGATATACAGTGGAAAGCATCTAAAACCACTTTTAGGAAGTGTAAATGATTACAATAAAAAATAAAAGTATATTGAACACAGAGCGTCTCTTTTTTCTTTCTTTATTTTTCATTAGCAGTGTGTGCTGGAGTCAGATTTGTTTAAAACATATTTTCCTAGGAAAGTATCTCTCATAATACATTTTCTAATTTTTAAGAGAGCCCTAGAGCTGTTACTCTTTTTTTGTGCTATAAATAATTTGTTGAGACCTGTAAAAAGAATAACATTTCTGACAGGTTTTATTAGCTTTGCAAAGTGGAAGAGAGCGAGGAATCTCACCAATTTGAAGTATCTTTATTTTATCCCTGCGGTTATAGATGTTATAGTTTGCATTGGTGCACTGCTATTTTCTCTATTTTTCTGCGAAACAAAACACTGTAGGTTTGATAAAACCAGCCATCTGCTTTCTGCCACACCATCTGCTGCAGGTGGAATGGCCTTCCTGAGCTGATTCACAAAGCCACTAGACCTCGCCTCTTTTAAATCCCTCCTGTAGTGCTTAGTGAAGATGCTACCTAGACCGAAGGGAGAGCTTCTCCTACCAGCCTGGGTACTCCATTATATCGATGGGAGAAACCCTCCAGTCAGCGTAGTGCTGTCTATGCCAGGAGTTCAGCTGGTATAACTGGAAAATCCATACCCCAGAGTGACACAGTTATACCAATCAAGCTCTTGATGTAGACAGCACCGTGTTGACTGGAGGGTTTCTCCCATCGATATAACAGATGTAGTTGTACTGACTAAGTTTGTAGTGTTGACAAGGGTATTCTCCTTCTAGATGCCTAGAAGAAACCAGCTGACTTAGCTGTGTATGTATTTACCTTGAGAGTGAACTTTACATTTATTCCAAGGGAAGGAGTTAAATTCTGGGGTAGAGGGACTATATTTTGTGTGGAACTGAAGCTGGAAATTGTTGTGGAGGGACAGACAATGGGGTTTAACAGAGGGGAGGGAGGATGTATAGAGGGGGATTTAATGAGTTAACAATAACCATTTGTGACTAGCAAACTGTGTGCCAGTCATTCCCCAGTTCACTTTACTTGTATGTTATATCTCTTTGCTCAACCTTTGTGTAAGTTCTGTAGGGCAGGGACTGTCTTCCTCTGCATTTGAAAAGTGCATAGCACATTTTGGATGCTGCTGCAATGTAGATGTTAATGATAATAAAATATGCCAAACCAGCAATATTTATTTGTTGTGAACTGTTCCAAAACACCTGCAGTGTCCTCACCCAGGATCGTTCTGCCTCTGTTCTTTAGTTTTCTGTGCCTATTTGTTGTTACGTCAATAGGATGCTTTACTTTCTGTCAAGAAAATTACTGTTTTCCTGTAATATTATTCATAAGCTATCAATTAGCATGGCCTACTACCCAAGGATTAGTTTACTATGTTACTGATTTTTAAGATTCACCTGTGCATATTATGAAATGTTGTATGGCAGCCAGTATTAGAGGCTAAATTAAACAATATGTTTAATGGTGCAATTCCACTTCCAATAATTAGGGTCTTTTAGGCAAGCTTTTTATGCTTTTTAATGTCTCTTGATACTTCTACAAAAGTGAGGGACGGTAAGCGTAGGAAGAAAAGGACAGTGCCTAATAGGGAATGAGTATCAATACGAAATGGGTCTTTACATATTATTACATTTGTGGCCCAGACTTACCAGTACCCAACACTGAGAACTCCATGTTCCTCCATGAGGAATAAATATTTGATAATGGGCTCTTCAGTCTCGCAGATCCAACGGCTGGAGGTTGAAGCTAGACAAATTCTGACTGAAAATAAGGCACAACGGTGGCACCTTTTTTTACACCGTCAGAGTAATTAACCACTAGAACAATTAATGCAGGGCCACTGGTAGATTCTCTATCCCTGACAATTTTTAACTGAAGATTGATGATTCAATAAGCATTCAAAAGTTGTGGTCTAGGATTTCTGCTCTCAATATACTTTGTGAACAAAAATGATAAATGGTCTCTTGGCTGCTTATTCTTGTAGCCATCTGTTTGGCTAGGATGGTGCCCACTCATACATTAGTTGGATGCTTACCCAATGGCTTAGGTGCCAAGCAACAGTGACCGTCTGCATAACACCACTGATTTTTTCAAACTTGCTTTTGTTGATATGACCAAAACTTAAAGATCAAGCCAAGCTTGGAAACTGAACTGTACTGTAAGCAAACCTGTATAAAAAGAAAAATTTGAACTTTTATTATTTATTGTATTAATTGCTAAATAATCAATACTGGGTAAGTTAGTTAATATTGTAACATCAGCTGTTAATTTCTTGACTTCTGAGTGGTGAATTTCTCACCCTTAATGTTGCATGTAGTATGGTAATATTGCTAATATGTATTTGTAAGACACAGAGGGAGAGAGAGAGATGGGATAAGTTAGAAAAAGTACACGGAAGTGCAAGAGATTTTGTGGGGGAGGAGGAGAAAGGAGAGAAAATATGTGAGAGAGAACACAATGTAGGAGAAGAAGGTGAGAGAGACACATGGGGATGAGAGAACAGCCAGATACTGAAGACGACTCAGGAAAACATGCATCGTGATTTGTAACAGGAAACAAAGAGTGAGTGAAGCCAGGAATGAAAAGGAGGAATAACAAAAGAGATTCACTAAGTTTAAAAAATACATTAAGTAAGAAGCGGTCTGTATGTTAGAGTTAAATATGGTGCACTGTAAATGGTACACAACTTTATTTTGTTAAAGTGGCAAGGGACATGTCTTTGGGGTTTGTGGTGACATAGCTGTTTTTCACTTTAACTAGTAGGGTTAATTTTGAGGCTAGAAGGTGTCTGTCATGCCATCTTTAGGATGGTATTTAAAACCAAGATCTTTATAATTTGTGGGCATGAGAAGATTTCTTGTTATTTTTCACTGATCATCGAGGGATAGGTGTTGTGTCCTACTCACATTTCAGCTGTGGTAATTGTTCTACTTACCAAAGTTTCCCATACAGTATCCAAAGTATTGTTCTCTTCTTGACTAACAAGTTATTGATGAAGTCCATTAAATAGGTGCTGCCTTGCACCCTGTAGCTGTTTGTCTTTCAATTATGGTTGAGGGCTGCAAGATCTACTGGGGCCAGGACGGTGAAAAATGGGCACTCTGGCATGATTGGGCCCCTATAGCCCCTTCTTGGCCACTCTGAGGTCTCATGAGTATACAACAAAGAATGACTGTAATGAGGTGGATTTTTTGCAGAATAATACAGTATCATGCATAAAGACAACTTTAGTTGTACAACACTTTCCCTACACTGAAAATGATTTTGTGTCGCTTGTTTTAATTTCTTTTTTGTCTTTTTTCAGCATTTCAGTCTTGCTGGTTCTACAGATACTACACCCCCTTTGCTTTTCTACTTTCTTCATCTCGCTTCACCCAGTGTGTGTGTTCTCTCCCTAGCCTGGCTTTCCACCCCTTGTAATTTTTCTACCCTGGGCCACCCCTTTTCCTTTTCTTTCCTCCCCATGATCTGTGCCACACACTCCTTGTCACTTTTCTTTCACTCACCCTTCTCTGCCTCACTCCCTCTCCTTTTTGCCCATCTCCTCATTCTACTTTATTAATCTCACAGGGGTATTATGAAGAGCACTGTTCGTGGCTCCACTTGGGTCTTTTTGTACTATCTCCTTTGCTTCCGCTACATGCTGGCTCACCTTGGTAGCATCAGGCACCAGACAGACCTGCTGCTGCAGCAGCTGCACTACCAAGGCTGGCAGACTGTTAATGTGCACGGTGCAGCTGACTGGGACGCTATGAGGTTTTGACCATCCTTTAAGCCCTGTCTGTCCCTCTTTGGTGGCGTTCCTGGGTTAGTGAAATGATCTCTACATAGAACTTACATAGAACGTTTATAGAGTGGGTTTAAAAATTCTTGGATAATGGGTACTGTAGACAGGCCTGGTGTTTTTCTTTTATTTCTATTATGTCAGTACCCAGAGACACTAACCAAAGAACGTGTCGTTGTACTGGATGAAATACAAATGCTGAATAAGACACCAACCATACCTTGAAGAGCTTAATAGTTATTACTGTTAAAAAAAATAAAATAAAGCTATGTCCATTTGTTAGTCCTATTGATTTTCAGCTCTAGGTCTTAAAACAGCCAGTTCACTGAACACAATCAATTAACAAAATCATTAACAAAATCAATGTCTTGGCCACTTCTCCAGCTCTTGGAATAGATGGAATGCCCAGATTTTTAGTATTTGAAATTTGATCAGGTAACCAGTTTATTGTAGTCACAGGACTGACTCTGCAATGAAAGATGTAAGATGGTTTCCATTTTAAACCCAGTTTTGAGACCTCCCTACCCCCTGTATCTTTCTTGGGAAAATAACTTAATGAACATTTTTCATGTAGTCTCTCTTCAGAGAATTTTTTTCCTTCAGTTTGAGGTTAATTCAATATGGCATTTTTGACTTTGAACAGTTGGAAGTTTTTTACTTTTTATGTTTTGAAAATTGTTTTAACACTTTTTTTCCACTTCTGACTCCCAAACAACTTGATGTAAAAAATTCATGCTTGATTTATACATTAATCATCAGTGAGAACTGTTCATAGAGCTATTTCTGCTACATTGGAATGAAGAAGTTATATTAATTAATGGTTAAAGTTTTTGGTCTGTATCTTCAGTGAGAAGCTTGTATCTGTGATCTTTACTGGGAGGGTGGCAGATATGGGGGTGTCTGCCACATATTGAGAGTATGTTGGCTTCTGTGGTCTGTAATGGGAGGGTAGTTGAGATGAATGTGTTAGGCAGAGTAAAGGTTTCACTAGGTACTGAAAGTATTTTCTCACTTTCTAGAGTTATTTTTACAAAAACATTTTATTCATATTTAATAAGTGAAATGTATTTGCAATTCTCTTAGTGAGATATTTTATCTGAGAGTATCTGAATATTCCACATTTGGTGGAAGTGCATGAAGCTTTTGTACAGACGCTTTCTGGTTGCTTCAGTGAGAATATTCCTGTGATAGTTTTGACATTAGTGAGACAACATATATCAGTATTAGCAAAAGGGCTCATTTTTTGTCAGCTGCTTAGAAAACAATACATCATTTGACTTCAGTGTTGAAGTTATGGATGGAAAAGCTGAAGCATATTTTTTTAAAAAAAATCAACAGTCCAGTTTTTGGAAGAAATTGAATGGAGGAATCTTGGAGTAGTCTGTAGTGATGGAGCCTCATTTATGACAAAGATAGCCCTAGGCAGTAGTGCCAAAAAAAATGTGGGAGAAGTACCATACTGAGCTGGTAGGTGTACATAGTTCAGCCGATAAGTGGTCTTCATATGCCAGTGATATAACTTTATACTGAGCAAGTTAATGATGAACATGTAACATGTCTTTCTCTGTAAGTATTCTTCAAAAGAGAAACTTAGATTTTTCCACTGTACAGAACAGTCAATAAACAGTACCAAGAAGCACTGAGAAACCATGATGTCTCTGAGCAAGGGTTTTGTAGCAGTCTTCAAGGGAACAAGTTTAAGGTAGACATGCTTTCTCACTGACATTGACAAATATTTTGATGATGTGAAGAGAAGATACAGAAGTTCCTTAGCTGTTAAAATGAAAGGCATGTCCCATGAATATTTTGACCTGTCTTTGACCTGGTTTTAGAAGAGAACATAGGTTGTGAGCTAGACCAGAATTTTCATTACTGAAGTTGGTTGATTTTCACTGATTTATATTGCTCAATATTCTTTTAATAGTTTGTAGAGATTCTTCTGCAAGAACATGCTGGTGTCTTCCCAAACTTTGATGGGCTTCTTCATATACTACAATATATGCATTCACAACAGTGTGAAATCTAAATGCAGAATTTTTTATACAATTAAAAATCCATGTCACTAATAAAATACTTTTCTCCCATAGGTCTCAAAGCACTTCACAAAGGGCATCAACACTTAGAAAGAATAGGAGCCTAAAGTCGGGTTCCCAAATGTGTAGTTAGTCACCTAAATAATAGAACTGATTTTCAAAAGTGTTGAGCATCTAGTAACTCCCATTGGCCTATAGGATATTAGTGGAAAAATTATAAAACATGTTTTGCATTACAGAACATAAATGAATATCTGCTGCTATCTAGAAATGCTTGACTGTATCCCAGTGTACTTACTTTCTTCCTGGCATCTTTTTATCTGTTTATTGCTCATGATTCCTCTACGTGGCAAAAGGGTGCCATTCCTGTATAGCTGTTAGAGAAGCTGCATCATAATCGGATGGCTGTCTATTAGGCAGTAGACAGATGTAATACAAGGCGTCACATGATGTTTTTACATTGAGATTTTGTCCACAATTGTCAAAAATAAGTGTCTAAAATTAAACACCAAAAATCCATGTTTTGGGCTTCTGAATAAGTCTGGTCTAACTTTCAAAAGGTCTGAGCACCTTCCGTTCCCCTTGTAGGAAGCAGAGGATGCTAACTGCATGTGTTTTAAAAATCTTTTTGTCTTGGGCATGAATAACCCAGCAAGCTGTCTTGTCCTAGCTACACTTTATCACTTTTTCTCCTAAGGAGAACACTCAGAAATTGCATTTACAACTCTGTACTGTCACTTCCTGTTGCCATGCCTTTTCCTGTAGCATCCTTAGCTCCCACCTGTATATTTCCTCCACCCACATTAGATGCTGAATATGATCCCTAGGTCCATCTGGGATTCCTTATTAAAGGATGACCAAACCCTTAGAGAATATATTACATCCAGAGTCCTTTTAACTGCTAAGAAGTCTGGAAAGGATAGCAAATTTCTTCCTTTGACTTTAGTGTGCTGTTGGGATTCACTGTTTTCCCCACTACCTATCTTCCTCATCCTTCTCTCAATGTTTTTGCTTTGGATGCTGCAAAGTAACCCTGGGGAACTTTTCCTGTTGTTGGGATCACTCAAGAGCCCAGGAAGAGAGATGTCAGCACTGGCCTCTTTCTCTTAAACTGGATAAGAAGTAAACTAACAGGAGCCAGGGGGCACTGGGGATCATCCCATACAACTTTTCTTTGTAAAAAATGCTATTTGTGGGAAATACTATGTTATTAATTTTCATTTAGATATCCTTCCCACATTAAAGGCCTCCATCTCAAACAATGTTGTAGACAAGCCAAGGGCAACAGATCATTCCTGCACCTCTTCTTCATTCCTTCCTTCCTTGTCTGTGGAAAGATCATGGTAAGTTTATGGTAATGGAGAGAGAGAAATGTCTGGTTTCTTAGTGACCCTGTGAAACTGTAGAGCGGAAACTATGTAACTGCGTCTAAGGCTAACTGGCTTTTAGTTTTTCCTTTACTGTCATGCCTACGAATCCCACTCTTTGGTTTTTTTCTCCTCTCTGTTTGATAGTATTCTCCTCGTTTCCTCATGCTTTTCAGTTGTCAGTTTTCAACAGACACAGTAAGGACCTTGTTGTTGTGATTCTGTTGCTCATGGTCTAAGTGGCTATGCTAACGCTTCCTGGTTTATACCTATTATGGTTTCTTTCAAGGACAAATGAAAAAAATGGTGTTTGCACTTGGCAACCTACAACTTTATGCCAGTGAAAAGTATGCCCATTAACTTTGTATGCCTTTCTTCTTCGTTGTCTTCACATATTTTGAAAAGACCTTGGTACATGCAAGTACCTTTAGTCAGAAAATTAAGAATAGGGCAAATTACTGTAACCACTCTTTTTGCTAGGTATATCTGTCATCTGGCTGGTATTGGGCAACAGCTCGTTTTAAATTTCTGAGAAGAAAGTTGACCCCAGAAAGAAATGTATTTCCTCTTGCCCTCTTTTGGAAGTGTAAAATATCAAAGCACTTGTAAGGAAAAAGTGTTCTCCAAAGTTCTCCAGGTGAACTAAGGAAGAGTTTTCAACTCTCAATCTCTGCACTTTGAAAGTGCGACCCACTAAATTCACACTCTGAATAATCTATAATCATGGCTGTGTAAAATTGGAAGCCTCTTGTTAACTATTTACCCAGCAAATGGATTTGGAGAAATACCTAAGAGATATGTACATAATTTCTCAGTTACAACACTGCAAATTTAAATTGTGTCCACTGAGTGAGAATAAGCTGTTTTCCATTCAGGGAATTCACCACTAGAAAAGTAGGTCACTAATTACCAATTTTTACTATACCAGTATTCACATTCATAAACAGTGATATTTTCACAAGTGTTTATGGATTTTTTCCAGCGTAAAAGTTGCACACTGGGTGAAAACTCATGAAATTAACTTGAATTTTATTTGATGGCAAATGGAGTTTGCAGTATGTTTACAGCAAAATTAGCTGTTTGTGGGGTGAAAAAATCCCTTTCCTGCCTGTGAAGAGACTATTGGTTTCGCTTGCAATTGTTTTTAAAAGTAAAGAAACAAACAAAAGCACTTGTATTTCTCAACATATGTGACTACTAGCCAATTGGGTTTTTTTTCACAGAGTTCTACTACTGATGCCTTCTTGTCACTGTTGATGCTGTCCCTGACAATTGCGGGGAGAGCTACTGCTACCACCAGCAATATGATGAATATTATAAAATAGTCTTCCATCGGCATCATAGCTGACAGCCATGTTAGAGTTTCCATAGATTGATATCTCGCTCTTCTTGCATTGCCTTCAGTAGCCCTCTTTGTAAAGATGAAGCTGTTTACCATTCTTTTAGATCTTTTCCATAATTGAAGTTATTGAGCAAGTCTGTTCTAAAGGCATCAGACTTATATTTTGCACTGAAATGCCTTAGTCTCCATTGTGGAGAAATTCACTTTCTTTTTCCTGATTGCAGTTGCTATAACCTGGCTAGTTTTCTGTCCTGGAGCAGTATCTAAAGAAGCGAACAAGATAGGAAGCACTTGCAGCTCCAAGGTATATTGTATATAGCATCTGTTGGTCATTTGTGTGGAGTTGCCTGCCAAGTTCTTTGAGTGAGAATGCGAGGGAGGAGAATTGAGAGCAGCAGCAGCTGCTTGAAAAGCAGTGTGAGAGCAGGATTAGAGCAACATAACTAAGCAGAGCCTATCTGGTGACATATATTTGGCACATACATTTAAGTAGTAGCACAGATACATGCATGATTTCAGAATGGACGATGTTACATTGAGGTTAAGCCACATTAGTAATACATGAGAAATACCTTTGCTGTCACCCAAACCAACTCCTCTGTACCTGCCAATGGAGAAATAAAAAACTGGTGATAAGATGCAGCTTTTCCTAGATCATTCCTTTTGCTGCAAATTACAATACATATCCCACACATACCAACTGGTACCTATATTTATGTAACCTCAGTGTGTCCTTCATTCTCTTTTCTGATGAGACCATCTACATGCACAATAGTGCATTCTTTCATGGTGACAAATATCAGCGAGAGTCTTTTTGTGTATTTGACAGCAAAACAGCCCTGATTGTGTGTGGTATTGGGACTTGGGAATTAAGACCACAGAAAATAGATTCTCTAACATCTAGGGTATGTCTACACTGCAGCTGTGAGTATGCTTGCCATCATGGATAGATGGACGTGTTGGCTCTGCTTGAGCTAGTGCACTAAAAATAACCAGGGGTAAAATGGGCAGTAGCTCAGGCTAGCCACCCTGAGTGTGCACCATGGGAGTCCAGGTGGGTTTGTACTGAGGTGATTAGCCTGAGCTGCTGCCCTTGCTGCCACAGCCACTGTTTTTAGTATGCTGGCTTGAGCAGAACTAGCATGTGTCTGTCTACCCATGCTGGGAACCATGATCCCAGCTGTCATGTAGAGACATCCATATATACCATATTTAATACTGATCGCCGTTGAGTGCAGTCAAAAGGATTCAATGTCTGGCAATGACTGCTTATGGAAAGAGGACAAAGGTAAATGAGAATTACTAGTGTTTTTTTTTTCTTCCAGAGGTGGATCTGTTGCAGTGGTCATGCTACCACAATTTTGAGAGCTTTTCTTCTGTGAGCATTCTGAAAACAGGATTAGCTACATAACTCATTGTGGGACGCTTTTGACACACTTGAATTGTATGGAATTGGGGGAAGGCGAATGTGTTTCATAGTGTTTCAGAGCCTGAAATCTTAGCATGCAGAAAACCATCTGATTATATAAGGATTAGAATCTCTTAAAACAAATCTGGGTAAAATGGCCAAACCAATTACTTTGTTTTGAATAGAGTTCTTAAATAATCAGTGCAATAGTGTAAAATGTGCCTTGAGAAACTTTGTAGTTATTTGGTAGGGGGTCCTCTGAGAAGAAATAAAATAACTGGAAATATGCTATAGAAATAAAGTATTTACCTTCTACCTTTGTTGTCTACTGACACTACTTGATGCTAGTAGAGATCAGATATCTCACTTTTTCAATCCAAGAAGTTTTATTTGAAATCCATGGCCAAAGAGAAATTTCAGACAGATGTTGTCTTCGATACCTATTTGTTTGTTGTTTGTTTATGAACAAATAGGATAAATTAAGAATGCTATATTAGTCTTTAATCTGGAATGTTGACTTTGAAGTTCACAGACAGAAGTTGAAGTATACAGTGGTATTTTCTTCGCTCACATCTTCAAGGGTATAATCTTCTGAAAGTCCCTTCTGTGTGAGGACTATACTGCAAGAGTAGGAATTTAATATCTTCTTAACTGTTACTTATGTTTGTATATTAAATAATTTACAATGTATGTATTTCCTGTGTATCTTAAGTAGTGTCCTCTTGCCTTCTTTCTCAATTGCTACTTTTTCTCTGCCCTCTCCTCTTTTTTTCTTAATCTACCCCATTTGTTCAGCTGAGCTCCTCCTACATTTCTTCCCCTTCTTATTTCCCAAAATTCTAAGCATCTTTCCCCGTTTATTATAAGTGTCCAATCTGTGATTTTAAAAAATTGCCAAGCAATTTACATTTTCTGCTGCTAGTGGTCCAAATAAAAATATATAGGCCTACATTTTCAAAAACGATTAATGATTTTGAGTGCCTTGGTTTCTGGGTGCCCAATTTGAGACACCTTGTAAGAGCTGGATTTTCAGAAAGTACTTATCATCTGCCCCTAAAAATCAATTGAGCATCCAAAATCACTAGTTACTTAAGAAAATGAAGGACATATTCATCAATCAGTAGAGCCCTGCAAATCTACAGATAACCATGTTTGCAGATTGTGGATCAGATGTGGACACACATTTTGTATCCGCTCAGGGCTCTATCAATCAGATACCTTTTTAGTAAAAATAAGATTATTTCCGTTTTACTTGAATTGTATGAACATACCAAGACCCCAATCCTGCAAAGACTCGCTTACATGCTTAAATTTAATCCCATAAGTAGTTCCACTGACCCAGAGGAGGGACGATTCATGTACAGAAAGTTAAGCATGTGAGAAAGTCTTTGCAAAATCAGGGCTGAAATGGTTAATATATTTATTATAAATTTAGATGTAGTCCTACTCATATTCTTGTGTATAGCTGCATGGATTTTAAGGTATGTAATTACTTCCATTTAGTTTTGCTTTCTTCTCCCCAATCTTGTGTGAAACAAGTAACACTATTTATATTTTAGATGGGATTTTTAGTTCGTTTCCAGACAATTTATATCTTACTCTAGTAAGTACCCTGACTTCAGGGGCAAAATGGAGCTTTTATGTTACTATTTGTGCATTAAATCATAAACTGTGGAAGAAACTGTAACATTCTACCAGGTACCTTTAGCTAAAGACTCATGACTTTATGCTCAAAATAGTAGATTTCAGCCAACTGTTTCAAGCACTCATTCAAATCTATGATGTCATCTGCTAATAGGAATCCATAACTGTGAAATTACATAATTTACTGTAAAAGCAGAGTTGGAATGTTTGCTTTCTTGGCTGCTGGCCTCAATGAGTTATATTCAGACAGAAAAATCTTTGTTCAGATTGAAGGTTTAACTTGCAGCTGCAGTCTGCAAAATGTATATTGACTTGTCCCAATTCATGGTCATCGTAACTGCTATTTTCCTTTATAACTGCCTGACCTGCATATCTTGTGATGGAGTTTTTTATTTAAAAGAGAGAGGCGGACTATGCTTGGAACCAGTCAATGTGTATACAGTATATTTTTGATACCCTTCCAGATGGACTTTTCCTTTTTTTTTCTCTTTTTTTTTTTTTTTTTTTTGAGGATTCTTACTGAGATGTAGGACACTGTAACTGTCGGATTCCTTGAAGAATAGGTTGAATTTTAATCTATTTTTGTTGTTTAAAAAAATTGTTGTGCTTTCAGGCATAGGACTGAGATATTGTGTTGGAAAATTTTACTCGTGGAGTTGTATATTTTAAGAAGATTTTTTTTAAAATTTATTTTGCTTCCATCCAAATTCATGTAATCTATATCTGTCACAGAGTGGAGCGATTGCTTTATTCAGTCTTCATTCCGTGCTTTGAAACGTTGTATTTTGCCCATTGTTTCTGCTCTTCTACACTTCTCCCTGTTGCCAGACTGGTGGTGGTTTACTTTGTCCACTGTATGTAACCACTGAAGCAAACTGATTTGCCTTTCTGGGAGGGTATTACATGTTGCGTCAGACTGTTGTAGGTTTGCTTGCTAATTTAGTGAATCAAAACAAGAGGAGGGCATGAGAAAAGATTACCTCATTCCTACTGGACTCAAACCTATGGCTTCTTTCTTCAGCATAAGAAATCAGAAAGTACAGAAAAGCTGCTTCATTATTTTAAAAGTTCATAACTATGCAAACTTTGTATAGATTGCCTAATCATATGAATCACCATAAAGATACTTGATCTAAAATACAACACAGTTTATTTTATATGTTGTGTTCTGTGATCCTTTTGCTGTGAACAGCTGATTTGGTTATGTATACATTTCCATGTCAATTCTTAAACAGGTAGTGTCTATTGATTTAGTAACGCAGAGGCAAAGAGGAGTACAAAGGTCAAGTTTCAGGGATAATGAATGGACAAAGGAGAATAGGGATGGTAGAGGAGTAAAATTCAATTGTGTTTTTGTTTTTTATATAATTTTTAGTCAATGTCCAGGAAAAGAGATGAGTTTTGAGATGGTATGTGAAAAAAGTAAGGAAGTTATATAGGCAAAAAGGATGCTCTAGCTGGGACAAGCTCTGAGACGAGGAGGATTTTGAAAAAGGCTGGCATTGGAGTAATGCAGTGATTGGGCTGTAGAAGAAGATGAAAAGCTCTGTATCTTAGTGCTAAACATTTCTAAGACTCTTTTCACTGTGGTATCAAAGTACTGTTGGAGGAGATGTTGAAAAAAGCGGGAAGTGGAAGGATCAAGCCCAGAATAGATCTAGAATACGAGTGAGATTTTTATAATGAATTCTGAAATCAACAGCAAACCAGTGACAACTGAGAAGATGCAGTGTCATATAATGGAAAAATTGAAGTGGGAAGAGATGGGTCTTAAAGGAAAAAAAGGTTTCAGAGTAACAGCCGTGTTAGTCTGTATTCGCAAAAAGAAAAGGAGTACTTGTGGCACCTTAGAGACTAACCAATTTATTTGAGCATGAGCTTTCGTGAGCTACAGCTCACTTCATCGGATGCATACTGTGGAAATTGCAGAATATCATTATTATATACACAGACACCATGAAACAATACCTCCTCCCACCCCACTATCCTGCTGGTAATAGCTTATCTAAAGTGATCATCAAGATGGGCCATTTCCAGCACAAATCCAGGTTTTCTCACCCTCCGCCCCCCCACAGACAAACTCACTCTGTTGCTGGTAATAGCCCATCAAAAGTGACCACTCTCTTCACAATGTGTATGATAATCAAGGAAAAAAAAATACAGTATTGAATGTGAAGAGAAAAGAGTGCCAGCAGAGGAGTAACCAAGATAGCATAAAGTTAAATTATGTTCAGGAAGATACAGCAGGCAAATGTACAGACCCTGGACGATATTGGAGGCAAAATAAATGTTCAGGGTAAGTCAAAATTCCGAGCTCCCAGCAATAGGTGTGAACGTGAGAACTGGGTCAAAGGAAGGAGATTGAAGGTGGCATAAAGGCGCTGCATCAGCATCGTGGAGAATTCTCCTGGTGCAGGAAGTGTGTAGGACTGGTGTATTCAGCTCCTGTTCACAGCTTTCAGTGTAGGGATGTGCCACGATGGGACTATAGGCAAGAGCTTGTGTGGCCACAGTGTTCAGTGTTATAGTTCTGGGCTGTGAAAGCAGCTTATTGGCAACCCTAGGAGGCTGTTTTAAGTTTGAGCAGCCTTAGAGCACAGGTTCCTGGAGAATGACAAGCACGACTGCCCCTGTCTGCTGATACAATTTCATCTACAATCCTAGGAAGAAAAGGAAATGACAGCAAAATGAATAACCAGACAAATAGGTAGGAACCAGAGTAACTGCATAAATTCAGGAATGTGTGTCTTTCTGCCTTGGGTGAGGTCAGAAACAGTACAGGACTGTTACTGCCATGAAAGTATATGATACAACCTATAGACAGTAAAAGCAGCCCCAGTGCATTCGCAGTTTTTTCAATCTTTAATCCTTTAGATTTTTAAGTGTTAGAACTTCCTTTCGTTCCAAGGCCAGATGAATTGGTGCATCCCAAAGAGAGGTGATGCTTTTGCTGAATTAATAAGATTTTCCTTGAATTATTACAGTACCCTTTTTGTTACAAGGGTTTATACCAGAATGAGATGTGGATGGTCCATGAGTTGAAGAATGTGAGACTGTCCGGTTTGGCCAATGTACATGGCAGAGGGGCATTGCTGGCACATGATGGCATATATCATATTGGTAGATGTGCAGGTGAACGACCCTCTGATAGTGTGGCTGATGTGATTAGGCCCCATGATGGTGTCCCCTGAACAGATATGTGGACACAGTTGGCAGTGGACTTTGTTGCAAGGATAGGTTCCTGGGTTAGTGTTTTTGTTGTGTGGTGTGTGGTTGCTGGTGAGTATTTGCTTCAGGTTGGGGGGCTGTCTGTAAGCAAGGACTGGCCTGTCTCCCAAGATCTGTGAGAGTGATGGGTCGTCCTTCAGGATAGGTTGTAGATCCTTGATGATGCGATGGAGAGGTTTTAGTTGGGGGCTTAAGGTGATGGCCTAGTGGCATTCTGTTATTTTCTTTGTTGGGCCTGTCCTGTAGTAGGTAACTTCTGAGTACTCTTCTGGCTCTATCAATCTGTTTCTTCACTTCAGCAGGTGGGTATTGTAGTTGTAAGACCACTTGATAGAGAACTTGTAGGTGTTTGTCTCTGTCTGAGGGGTTGGAGCAAATGCAGTTGTATCATAGAGCTTGGCTGTAGACAATGGATCATGTGTAGAGCTTGGCTGTAGACAATGGATCGCCCCCTACTGTTCCTCACACGTTCTTGTCAATTGCTGGAAATGGCCCACCTTAATTATCACTACAAAAGGTTTTTTTTCCCTCCTGCTGGTAATAGCTCACCTTACCTGATCACTCTCATTACAGCTTGTATGGTAACACCCATTGTTTCATGTTCTCTGTGTATATAAAATCTCCCCACTGTATTTTCCACTGCATGCATCCGATGAAGTGAGCTGAAGCTTATGAAAGCTTATGCTCAAATAAATTTGTTAGTCTCTAAGGTGCCGCAAGTACTCCTTTTCTTTTTGCAGATACAGACTAACATGGCTGCTACTCTGAAACTAATTACACAGTATTTATTTTCCTAAGGAACAGGATATTATATGGTCCATGTTTATAACAGCAATGTTCTGGAGCAATCTATCTAAAACGAAGACATATGCACAGCTAAAGTATATTTTGTTGTACAGGGATTAGTATTGATCTGATTGTTTCCCTGATTTCTACAATAGTCAAGGGCTATTTAGGGACTGTGAGATTTAATTAATAAAAACAAGTAATCTTGCCTGTCGTAATTCTATTATGAAAGATAGAAAGGGATGATAGAAAAGAACCAGTGGAAAATAAAGGGGCATGTTCTACACACACTGTAATTTTGTTTGTAGAACCGGAGTGGCATATGTCTTAATTTTTTAAACACTATATTTACTTATGTATTTACTTCTACTTTATATACCTCAGTTCTCACTGCATGCCCAATTTCACTGCATCAAGTTCTTGTCCTCACTTTCAAGGCCTTCTCAGCTTTACCTCTTGTTTATTGTCCCCCCATTGGTCAGTTTCTCACCCCAACATCCCTCTCTCTTCTCCGGTGCCCTTTTTGGGGGGCTGATTGTAACACCTCACTCTGTCCTCCTTCAAATCTGTTGTCAGTATCCTCCTCTCCTGCACTGCCTATAAGAAATCAGCCAGATAACAATGGCTTGAGGGGTTGATGGTAATCTTTGGCACTTATATTTACATATTTTAAAACATTATAAATAAAGTGAGGTGTGTGTGTGTTTATATTTGATTATGCAGTGTTGTTGTAGCTGTTATTAGATATTAGAGGGACAAGGTGGATGAGATAATGTCATTTAATGGATCAACTTCTCTTGGTGAGAAAATGAGAGCTCTTCTTCAGGTCTGGGAAACTATGGAACAGATTGTTTAACATAAGTAGTTATCACATATTTAACAGGACCATTCAAGGTGAAGTAGCCCATTAACACCCCTCCAGTCATAGGAAGGAGAGGAAGTGGTGTGGGAAAGAAATATGGCAGGTGGTGTTGTTGGGTTACAAATTGTTGTAATAAACCACAAATCCAGTGTGTCTGTTCAGTTCATGATTTTCAGTGTCTAGCAAAGTTATGAATATAAGCTCCCAGGCTCATCTTATGAAAATATTGTGGAGGTTTCCTTTGAGGATGAGGACTGATATAGAATGATCGTTTTGTGAAAAATGTTCAATCACATGTGATATGGTGTTTTTCCCTTTTATCATTTCTTTGTGTGAGTTCATTCAAGATTGTACTGATGGTCTATTTTCACCCACATAGTTGCCATTGGGGCATTTAGTGCAATGGATGAGGTATACCATATGTTTTTATAGGCATGTGTAAGTAGATCACATCATGGAATGAGCCACCCAAATACCCTGACAGAACCTGCTTCAATACAGAAATAAAGCCCCCTCTGACAGCATATCCCTAATTGTCTCCTACCACCCCACATTGGAACCCTTATGGGGTATCATCAAACAACTCCATCCCATAGTCAATGCGGTCCCAATCCTGAAAGAAATCTCCTGAATCCCCGCTTCTGGCCCTCAAACAACCCCCGAACCTCTCCAAGTTCATCATCTGAAGGAAACTCCCCACAGACCAGGATACACCAACTGAAAGTGGCACCAGACCGTGCCAGAACAATAGATGCAAAACCTGCAGACATATCTCTGCTATTGCAATGATCAACACCCCCGCAACATACATTTCAAGATCCACGGATCCTACACAGGCCTATCATCAACATGTGCACTAAGAGCCCCAATAGCAACTATGTGGATGAAACCAGACAATCACTATGCTCTCAAATGAATTCATATAGGAAAATGATAAGACAAAAATACACTATCACCTGTGGGTGAACACTTTTCACAAAAACAACGAGGAATACTTGTGGCACCTTAGAGACTAACAAATTTATTTGGGCATAAGCTTTCATGGGCTAAAACCCACTTCATCAGATGCATGGTGTGGAAAATACAGTGGGCAGAAATATATATACACAGTACATGAAAAGATGGGAGTTGTCTTATCAAGTGGGGGGGTCGGTTTTAACTAAACAATTCAATTAAAGTGGAAGTGGGCTATTATCAACAGGAGGAAAAATCACTTTTGTAGTGGTAATCAGCGTTGCCCATTTCAGACAGTTGACAAGAAGATGTGAGTAACAGTAGGGGGAAATTAGTTTTTAGTTTTTGTAATGACCCATCCACTCTCAGTCTTTATTTAGGCCTAATTTGATGGTGTCCAGATTGCAAATTAATTCCAGTTCTTGTGTGGACGTTTTTGAAGTTTTTTTGTTGAAGAATGGCCACTTTTAAGTTTGTTATTGAGTGTCCAGGG
Organism: Chelonia mydas; assembly: GCF_015237465.2. Taxonomy (NCBI): domain Eukaryota; kingdom Metazoa; phylum Chordata; order Testudines; family Cheloniidae; genus Chelonia; species Chelonia mydas. The sequence goes on from NC_051245.2 coordinate 80,557,636, forward strand.
AGATTGAAGTGTTCTCTGACTGGTTTTTGAATATTATAATTCTTGACATCTGATTTGTGTCCATTTATTCTTTTGCATAGAGACGGTCCGGTTTGGCCAATATACATGGCAGAGGGGCATTGCTGGCACATAATGGCATATATCACATTGGAGATGTGCAGGTGAACAAACAGACTCCAACAAGAAACTGCAGAACTGGAATTAATTTGCAAGCTGGACACCATCAAATTAGGCCTAAATAAAGACTGAGAGTGGATGGGTCATTACAAAAACTAAAAACTAATTTCCCCCTACTGTTACTCACATCTTCTTGTCAACTGTCTGAAATGGGCAACGCTGATTACCACTACAAAAGTGATTTTTCCTCCTGTTGATAATAGCCCACTTCCATTTTAATTGAATTGTCTTGTTTGAACTGACCTCCCACTTGGTAAGGCCACTCCCATCTTTTCTGTGTGTGTGTGTGTGTGTGTGTGTATATATATATATATATATATATACATATATATATATATATATATACTGTATATATATATATATATATCTGCCTACTGTATTTTCCACTCCATGCATCTGATGAAGTGGGTTTTAGCCCACGAAAGCTTATGCCCAAATAAATATGTTAGTCTCTAAGGTGCCACAAGTACTCCTCGTTGTTTTTGCTGATACAGAGTAACACGGCTAGCACTCTGAAACTTTTCACAAAGTGATCATTCTATGTCTGATCTATCAGTCCTCATCCTCAAAGGAAACCTGCACAACACATTCAAAAGACAAGCCTGGGAGCCTAAATTCATAACTTTGCTAGACACTAAAAATCATAGACTGAATAGGGACACTGGATTTATGGCTTTATTACAACAGTCTGTAACAGTTCCGCCCAGCTGTCTCTCCCCACTTCCTTTTCTTCCTATGACTGGAGGGGTGTTAACAGACCGCTTGACCTTGAATGGTCCTATGAAATAGGTGTTAACTACTTATATTAAACAATCTGTTCAAACCTTGTACTTAGCAATGGTGACACTTTGAGTTAGTTTCCCAGATTTGTAAGAAGAGCTCTGTGTAAGCTTGAAAGCTTGTCTCTCTCACCAACAGAGGTCAGTCCAATAAAAGATATTACCTCACCCACCATGTCTCAGTATTTGATTATATCCATCTTCCACACCATTTGTATGTCATTTATCATCTTCGATTTTAAGCTCTCTGGGCTGGGACAATATTTTATGTTTTTAATACTGCCTAGCACAATGTGGTTCTGATGCTAACTGGGTCTTCTGGGTACTACTGTAATATAAATACTAAATTATTAGTGTAAATGTTCTGATAGTGATAAATATCTTTTCAGACTTTGGACCATTATTTGTTGAGAATAGTGCAGATTTGTTTCCCCTATGCCACTACAAAAAATATTAGAACATCACAAACCCAAAGGATGACTGCATCAATTAATTTTGGTCTTTGAGAAAATTGAAAACGAATTTCAGTGCCACCAAATTATCTCTCTGCTGTTTTTATTAGTTCTTCAGGTCCCTGATGCCTCTCTGATGTTATAGTAGTATGTTCTGAGGACATTAAAGATAGACTGCTTCCCTTTGTCCTGCTCCTTATAGTGATGCAATGCAGACAGAAGGTGAAAGTAAATGATAAAGCAAATCATGGGTGGTGAGTATCGAAGGTAGGGGGAGGTTGAGCCTCCCCAAACAGCCTTGTGTGGCCCCACCCACTCTCCGCCCCCAGGCTCTTTCCTGCTTTCTGGGCTGTGTTGCGGGAGGCTCTTCCCCTCTATGGCCAGACTCTAGGCTGGGCTAGCCTGCACTCCGGGGCTGGGAGAGGGAGGCCACGCCGCCCGCTCACACACCTGGCTTTCAAGAGCTGGGGGCACTCGGGGATACCTGGGAGTGTGAGTGTGTGTGTGGGAGGGGCGGCTGGATGCTGGGGGGGAACCTGGGCTCCAGCGGAAATGGCAGGGCCTCGGGCAGAAGGGGTGGTCCAGGCTGGGGGCTAGCCTCCCCCAGGCTGGGATTCACTGGCCGCCCATGAAGCAAATCTTTTCTTAAGACTACCATAAATACTATGGGCTGAATAGGTATGAGAAACAGAGGTTTAGAGATAGATGAACTATATACATACACTAAAATATAAAGATGAACACTTTTAATATACAGGAAAAGTTCCACCCTAATCTCCTCCTTACTCTCAAAATACTATCTGTTAACCCCAATTAGTCATTAGTTCTCACATAAACATATTTAGGTATCCCGTCTTACCAAAAATTGTTTGGATTAAATCACTTTAGCGGTGGGCTCTGAGTGTCTAGACTCTGGAGAATTTCCCAAGCCTCCCTTTATAGTACGTTTGTCAGATTGCTGTCTTTAAGTACCTACCTGGGGAAAATATAGTTGATTGTAGATCTGGTGGCTGGAAGTTGAAGCTAGACAAATTCAGACTGGAAAGAAAGTGCAATTTTTTTAACAATGAGGGCAACAATCATTAGAACAATTTACCAATGGATGTGGTAGATCTTCACTTGGAATATTTAAACCAATATTGGAGGTCTTTCTAAAACATACCTCTAGTTGATATAGAAGTTGTAGGCTGGATGCAGGAATTACTGGGTGAAATTCTCAGCCTGTGTTATATGGGAGGTCGGATTCAATTATCGTATTGGTCCCTACTGGCCAATGAATGTATGCATTCTCATGAAGGAAAGGTATGTCTACACAGCAAAAGCTGTATATGAGGTAGCTTGACTCCAGCTAGCATGGATATCATAGAGTGGGCTAGTGAGCCGAGTATGTACTCAGGGTCTGTGCCAGGCTTCTACTATCTGCTCTGAAGCCTGTGCTGTGCTGGCTTCACTGCTATTGTTGCTCACATTAGCTGGGCTCAAGCTAGCTTGGATAGAGTTAGACCATGCACACCTCTTGCTGTGTAGACATTTTTGCAATAGTTCTAACATTTTCCTTGAATAGTATTATACAGTAGCTATATTTATAAATCAATACAAAAACTACATAGGGAGTTGTCTCCATACCAGACTTTCATTACCACAGTCCTACAATAGATAGATAGATATCGATAGATATCTTGTCAGGCAAACTGTGCTCGCAGCACCACATTTCAATTGATCCGATGCAAACTGTTTCAGCTATAGTGTGAACTGGACCAAACTGCTTGATGTAGTCTAGAGCATGGGCTTAGTCAGTTCTATGCCACAAGATTAGTTTTTAATATTCTGGGGATAATTGACAGGTTTTCTGTGTTCTTTATAAAATTGTTTGTTTGTTTGTTTGTTAATTTTTATTTTATTTGCATTGTTGTAGCCCATAAGGAGCCCTAGTCATGGACCAGGACACCATTGTGTTAGGTGCTGTAGAAATAGAACAAAAATACATCCCCTTCCTGTGACAAGAATATACCCTTGTATTCGCACCCTGAACACTATTGTAATAATCTTTGTACAAAATATGCCTTGGTAAAGTATTGAAAACTCATAATTTGCTGGCAACATTGTGAAGTTATAAGATTTCCCTATATGATGTTATTAACACATGTTCCAAAACCCACAGCCATGCCCAAACTGAGGCATTTCAGCTTTTTATTAACATTGGCAACAAATGTAGACTAAAAACAAAAGCAAATTATTTTTGTTTTTCATTGTAGCATGAAAACAAATGTATTTTTTGTGGAGTGCACTGTCTCACAGAGAGAAGGAAAAGACTTTGTAGGGAAAAGAATGTTGGGATACCAGTGGCAAATTTACTCTTGCAAAAATGCTTATGTGTTACTTTGTGCAGGCACTCTAGATTTTTCAAGACAGTAAAGATGCCATTTGAAAGTGACTGTAGACAGATGGTAACATTTCATCAAGGCCACTATAGTTGAATGTGTTAAAGACAGAAACCACAGTTATATTAAGGTACAAATAACTGTGGTTGAGAGTCTTTCAATAGGGCTATTGTAAAATCCTCCCTGTTTTCAGACGTTTCAGTAGGAACAAGTGTTCCACAGCAATTGTGTTTTGCTGCGATAGGCTACTAGCTTCTTGTAACTCCATTGACAATAATATGGTTAACATTTATAGAGTGCTTTTTTCCCAGCTGAGCTCACAGTGCTTCATAAAGATGGGTAGGTACTTTGGGGAAGATTGAAACTTTTCCGTCAATTTCTTTACTGGAAAATTGGGTTTTTATTACAATGTTGTTGTTGTTTTTTTCAGAAAATGTCTCCGTTCTTTGAAATGTATTTATTTTTGTCAGAAATCTGAAAACTGAAACATTTTCAGTTATCATCTGACCCATTCTCTGGCCAGCTGTAATAAATATTATTAGAGAGACACAAAGGCATATAAGACTTGTCTAATGTCACACAGTGAATCCATTACAAATATGGAGCTTCTGAATGATTCCCATTCACTAGAGCATACTTCTTCCCTACTTTACTGCTTCAATGCTGAGAAATGGGATGACTGATTTCCGGATGCTAGCTATTGTCTCCTTCCGGGGAGGAACCGGCAAGAGAAGCAGAGCTAGAGAGGAAAGAAAACACTGCAAGTTTGACCTTGCAGATTTCATGGAAATAGCTGTGCAAGTGAGGAGGGATTTGGGGGTTGCAGAGTTCAAGGGGACCTAGCTTTTATCCTCACAGATCCATAGGGAACAGAAGAGAAGGCCAAGCACACAGAGGTAGAGGGGACTGCAGAAGGAGATGTCCCTCTGCACTGAAACGATGTTTTGATGCTAAAATATCCTTGAAGGTAGGAACTTACTTTCCAGTGCTGCATCTGTTGTACTGTTTGTTACCTTATTTTCCTTATGCAAAGGACCTTTGCATTAGGACCTTTTGTCCAGAAGGTAGCTCAACAATCTGTGTGTGACTGGGCAAAACTTTTAAATCCTCAGTAACATATGTGACAGTAACAAGAGAATTGAGTGAAGTTCTACACAGATTTCAGACATAACAATTTTAGTATTAAAATGCCTGACTGTAAAGGATGGTTTCAGAAGTTCAACCATCTAAGACTGACACGGCTTTGTCAAAGAACTTATTTAGTTTTTAGGTGTTAGGATTTTTTGGTCTGATGCTTTAATGCAAAGTAGTACAAAATGCATTGATGCTGAAAGCAGTTTTAAACCCAACCCCATGAGCACTAGGTGAATGTGCTATTGTAAAACTACTCTGCTTGGCTGTCTTCTAATTATTAGTGCAACTCTACCAAAGATTTAATATTTAACTTCTTAGTAGTAGAAGTCAGAAACTGGGATTATCAGAAGAATTTACCTTCAGACCTGATTTAAAGGTTCAGGTGTACATGTTCTATTTTAGAGTGAGGAATTTGGATTTTAGAGGAGTGAATATTAATAGTGTTCATGCTTCTGATTCTGAATTAAGTTGTGGATCAAAAATTGCATGTGCTGTAATAAAGTTCTTCTAGTATTCACTGAAGGTAGATTTCTTGGAAAATACTATCACAATATTATTTGTGATTTAATATTACAAGAGTCCAGGTAATCAGCCAAACAAGTTATCAGTTATTTTTTCACAGAATTTGTTCAAAACAAAAAATCATACCAGGATTTTTTGTTCTCATGTCAATAGAAATTACAAGTGGTTACTTTTAATTGCAATTTTATTTTTAGCATATGTTTCTTTGATAAACCAGAAATGCAATATTTAACCACTACCTAAAAGAAAAACTCATATCCACACGCACATATGTAATTTATTTTTTTCTGCATGAATATTTCCAGTTTTATAGTTAACTTTTAGAAATATTTAAACTAGAGAGGAGTTTAATCTGAAACCTCTACATTTGGAGGTATGGAGGTTCAAATTTAAAACACAGGATCCAAAACCACCGCCACTATTGTATCTGGCGTGAGATTGGAGCCAAACCTAGAGGGTGCCTTTTTTCCCATTTCCTTCTTGATTATGTGGAAATCTTTCAAGGACAGTTTGTTTTAGGAGATTCCCACCATTCAAGATAACAGAAATGTCCTTATGTCGTGAGTCGCATGAGATTTACACCCCTTACAGCCAAAATCACAAGATTTTCACAGTCAGACCTGAGCCCTGCCCTGATTTGGATTTGAACCCAAATGTTAGCCTTAACCTCACTTGATCCAAGGTTTCCTCATCTGTACTCTAATTGTGTAAGTAAAAAAACAGTAATAAAACAATGCCACATTTCCAATAGCAAAAATAAAAATCTAACCAAAAGTCCTTATCTTAAAAAAAATGTGCAATGGTGCTTTTAGCTTTATCAATTCTGTTCCAGGTTTTAACTAAAGATTTTCCCCCAGCTCCTCAGCTATTACTTGATGATCTATTTTATTTAAAAACATATATTATACTAAAGTATATGCTTATTGCATGAGACAGTAGAACTCTGTGGACCTGGATAATCTGTTAATTCTGAGGGTTAATGTCTTCTCAGAGATTCTGGCAGAATTCTCCAGGAGCTGAGGCTACAGCCTAACTACTAAACTGATCATATTATAACATTGTTGTTTAATGCAATTTGACAAGGTGAAAACCAGGGCTTCACACCATGGCGTCACAGGGTTGGCAAGAGCCTCTAGCTTGGAAAGTCTTTGTTTGTTGTCTAGTTATAATAAGTTACTTTACTTTCTAGCTCGAAATACTAACCCTTGAGTAAGAGGTCTGTTGGCTGCAACTTTTGGAGGGGTTTTTGTTTTTTTCCCTCTTTTTTCCCTAATGCTTTTCATTTGCTTTTTTCTAATGTAATCTATTGAGAGGGATGAATAAACCTTTGAAAAAGTTATAATAATAACAAGCTATTTATGAACTCATCTGAAGTTCTATCCTGAGAGGCACAGGCAGAAAATAGTAGAAAAAGGACTAACAGTTTGAATACTTGGTTTATTAGGATATCTTCTGGAAAGAGTGGTCCCTTAAATATTAATTATTGTTTTAGATTCATAGTTATATGGTGACAGAGAGAGGTTGTTTCCGCACATGGAAAAAAAAAAGAACAGTGTACAATGACCTGGAGAGATTACTGTTTTAGGGCCCAATCCTGCAAATACTATTTTAGTGCTTACTACCTGAGATGTGCTCATGGCCTTAGCAAACACTCTGCTCAGTAATGAGTGCTGGCAGGACTGAGTCTTTTACTTTTTAAATTATATTATTTTGAAAATGTCCAGGAGTGATCACTTGTAGGATATTTTGTATCTATGGATTGTCATTCTTTCTTTCTTTACTGATATACTTCACTTTTGGAATAGGAATGTGAAAGGCCATATTGGTTTGATGTATTATTTCAAGACTTAATCTCCCCTTTTCTTTTTTTTTTTTAGGATTACTTTTGAAAATTGAAAAATATTGCATGTTTTGATTCCATATGGCAGACTCAGAACTTTCACATTGCTAGTTTTCTTTCCTTTTTCGAATGACTCAGATTGACAGCTAGAAATTACATTATTCTTTATAACAATGTATGTAGCACATTTTCTGCAGGGAGTCTGACTTTTCTTTGAGTGACTAAAACTGTTTTTAAAGTTTTGAACTTTAACATTCAGGTCTCTAAACTGCTAATCAATATAATTTTATTGAAGTTTTTCCCCTTCTAATTAAGCAAAGCAACACTCCAATTTCAAATCCAAAGGCTATAATTAGAACCCTTCTATTATAATTAGATTTATTATTATTAAATTCTCTCCATTCAGATTTTAAGTACCACTGCTCCACAAGTTATTATTCATGGTTCAAAACCCTACACTTGTATCACAGTTTATGATCCTTTGCATGATATTTCTTTGAAAATGTACTTTTTGTATGATCGAATGCTACTCTCTTTTTGAATGAGGTTCATAGGACATTAGGCACTAAATAAGGGACATCTGTTAATATATATGAAGAAGTCTGACTCAAAGGCCCACCTAATTTAAAGTTAGAATCTAACAGGAAATTCCATTGCTCTTAAAAGCATTAGATTCCAGGCATTGATGTCAGCAGAGAAGCCACGCATGCAAGGAGCAGCTCTGCGCTGGTATTGACAGCCTAAGTTTTACATTTTTTAGGATGCACCCATTCTGATTGTAGGGATTAATCAATGCACTGCCGCCGGTCAGTCTACAGCCAGATATATGTTAGGTCCTATTCTCATTGGTGATTACTCTGTATTAGTTGAAATAGTTTGACCTCCATCTTTGCCAACCAGTTGTTCCATCCGTGCAAGTGAAGGGGGAGAGAGAGATGTGTTGGGCATCCATTTTCAAACTCAGTGGAAGTTTCCTGTAACCATAGCCTCACATGACGACATTAGTAAACATTTCACTGCTGATTGTCATACCAGAAAGATCAGACTAGTCACTTACACTTTATATCTGATGAACATTTCTTATTAATCTGAAACAACAGTCCACAGGACTATGGCTGCAAGTTTTGAATATGAAAATAGTCAAATAAAATTGACTTTTCTTTTGATTTAGATACCAAGTTCACTACAGTCTTGACAAATTAAGGTAAAAATTATGTGAACAGTTGCAGGTAGTGCTTTTAACTAGGGATAGACTCCTGATGCAATTTATTAACTCATGTGAGTTACCAGGCAGTTATATAAAACTAAGTCTAGCAGCAGCAAAAGCAGATGAGTTTAATAGACTAGTACTTAGTTTTGAGTGACCCTCCTCATGGTTTATAACAATATCTACTATGAAAATCTAAAAGTAAAAATCAATATTAAGGACAAAAATTCAATCCTTAAAGACTCTCCAGTGATGGCCACACAAAGTGAGTTAATAATTAAATTAATAAGCAAATATAAAAATCTCCCTCTTCTTTGTTTTCTGTTGCATTCTGTTTGCAAATGTTGTTTAGTCTGTAAGTTCTGGATTTCTCTTTCTTGCACAGCACCAAGCTCTTCTGAGGCATTTAATAAATTATAGTATTTCATAGGAGACGTCAGCAGTTTTGCGGGAAGAATTATCACATGTGCTTTTTATGTTCTCTGCTTATTAATAACACAATAGTGTAGATCCTGCTAGGTGAGATGTGAAACATATGTTTATTTGTACGACTTGATCCCATTTTATATGATCAATATGAGAAGTTACATACATTCATAAAGATTTCTTGAGTTTGGAAGGGTATACACATTAGCTTCGGCAAGAAATATTATTGCCTTATTATAGCCTTTGTATATTTTATTCCACTTTTGCACATCTATTAAAATGTCAGTATTGAGATGTTATGCTCTTAATTAGCGAGAAATCTGATTTATGAGATATAATGTTATGTGGTTATTAGATTGCACAATCCATTTGATCAAAAATGTATCACATGTACACAAAAGCCAAATTAGAAAAAATATTTTTTTAATCCAAAGAAAAGTGTGACAGCTATTAAAGCAACCATTTTAGAAAACTGGTAGTGGTATAGGTGACGGGTTGGACCCTCGTCCGGGATGCCACCTGATGTACTGGGGTTTCACTGAGCCTCTCCCTGTTTTGCTGAATCAGGCTCTGAGGCCTCTGGCAGAATGCACACACAGGTAGGGACACAGCAGCTGTAGAATCACACAGGGTCTGCAAACAGCTCTCTATGGGCAGACTCAGCTAGGAAATTGCCCAGCACTCAAGTGCAGCTCCCCTCTGGAAAGTACACCCAAAATAATATTGTCTTGCACTGTAGAGAAATGTATACTATATAAGCTCATAAATTCGTCTCCTCCCTCAATGTGGAGGAAGATATGCACAACTTCTTGCACAAACTGAGTTTTAAAATAAAAAAAAAGTTTATTAACTACAAAAGGCAGATTTTAAGTGATTATAAGGGACAGCAAACAGAACAAAGCAGATTACTAAGCAAATAAAACAAAACATGCATACTAAGCTTAAGATCTTAAAGAGACTGGTTTCAAGAAGTACCCTAAATGTTGCTTTTGGGCACGTTGCAGAACTTCTGGAAGGTAGATACCCTGCTTGCAGTTTAAGTCTTCAGGCACCATATTCACAAACCAGATCCCTTTTCCAGACTGGGCTCAACTCTTCCCCGCCCTGTGTCTTTGTTTCTCAGATCTTTCCAGCTGTCATCCTGGGTGAGGATTTAGTGAAGAGTGAACCAAGATCAGCTTACTCCCTAGCCTTAAACAGAATTTACATAAGGCAGAAACCTTTTGTTTCCCAGTTTTTGACCTCCCCCTCCTTTTAGTGGAAAATCACAAAAAGTCCAAGATAGTGTTTAGTACCAGGTGACATGATCATATGACCTTGTAGTGTCAAAGTAACATCCTAGGATGCTTCTCAGGAAGGAGAGAGATTAGAATCTTCTAAGTCTTATTGTTTCTTCCTAATGGCCCACTGTTCTTCCCACTGTTTGGATCCACACAGCAATGCAGTTTTGGACAGTGACAATTTAGCATTCTCGTCTATAGCACTTCAGTACATTCTAGGACTCCTGAACGACGTCTCTTTTCTTGCCCAGAATTGCTGCTGAGAAGAGAGGTTTTTGAATAGTTTCCAAACATGGGGCACTGCATTGGGCCTAAAATATCTTGGGATCAAGCTCCATATGCACCAAACTTATGCTTGGGTAGCTAGGGCTTGTGGTTCTGTGCCAGCTTCCTGATCACCCTGACCCTGCACCATCTCAGAGCCAAAATGGCTCTGCAGTATAAAGCACTGGGCTGGGACTCAGGAGACCTGTGTTCTAGTCCTAACTCTACCACTGGTCTATTGCTTGACCTTGGGTAAGTTTGCTTCTCTGTGCCTCAGTTTCCATATCTGTAAAGTGGGAGTGATGATACTTGCCTTCTTTGTGCTATATATGGGCTAGGTGCTACTATTACTTTATTTATTATTAAAGGCTGCAGCAATCCCTTAGGCAGCACTGGTCAAGGATTGGGCAGATTGCCATGTGCACCAGCCCTACTGTCTCCACTTTTGGCCCCCCTTTCTCTTGGTGTCGAGTGGGGAGCTGGGTGGCATACAGCAGACTGTGCTGGCTTTACACCACCTGAGGATTACCATACTTCAGGGCAATCCTGAGGTGCTTCATGAGTGAGTATGCAGGTCAGGGAAAGAACGAGGAGTTTCCTCATCAGTCTTCCTTTCCTCGCCTATACTGTGGTTGGCCAGAATCTTGTAATGGGATACAGTACCTCATCTGAAAGACTGCACCTGAAATACCGTGCTACAGCAGTGAGTCAGTCACAATTTGGAGCGGAGATGTCGACTTACTGAATAACTAATACCACTTTCTGTAGCATCTAACTTTTTCTTTCAGGTGTCCAAATCAAGTACTGACCCAGCCTGACCCTCTTCAGCTTGTCACATCTGGCAAGATCACAGCATAAGATATTATGCCTGAGACTTTACAGTTTTTCACTTTACTTACACAAAAAAAGCCATACAATATGGCAATAAAGACATTTTTCAGGATGAGAGAATTACATTTAAATTCTCTAAACTTTGGGGTCACTGTGGGAGAGTAACAATGAATACAGCATAAATATAAAGAAAGGCATTCTCTACAGCTTCAAATCCAGAAGCAATGTCCACAATATCCACAATGTTCACAATCCGCAGTGTCACTAACGAGCAGATTTGGCATCCGAAAGCATGTAACTTCATTGTGAATGACTTTAAACTTTATTACCTTTATTCATATGTAGTTAAACTTTAAACTTTATTATCTTTATTAATATGTAGTATATTGGGCCTATTGTAGTTCCCAGGTTCAAGAGTGAAGGGATGAGGATTTCCTTATAAATAATGTCAAGTGTCTCTTTACCCTCCAGAAAACCCAAAACCCCTTTATATATTTAGTCCAGATTTGGTTTTTAAATGTTCCAGTCTCCAATTAAATTACATTTAATCAAAGTGCTAGATGTGGTATCACATTATAAACTTTTCTCGAGCATTTGCATTTTCTCTGTAATAGGTTTCACATGTCTGTTTAAGTCTTCCAGTCTCTGTTCCCTTTCTTGCAGCTGAGAGGAAGTACCTGCAAAGGTTTGCGCTTGGAGATGTTATTTTCCTCTTCATTTTTCATTTTGGCTGTAATTGTCTCTAATGTAATTTTGATAGAGCCTTTGTGCACTGAATTTGTAAGACAGGGATCTATGTCATGGCCAGAACATGGGTGTTTGTAAGCAAATATTCAGGCCTTAAGACATCGATCCTTTCTGCCTAGTTGTTTCTCTTTGGAATGTTAAATCTTTTTTTCTAAAATGTTCCCTGGTGATCCAGCAAATGGTAAATGCCAGTAAAATGGAAACTTTTTTTTTTGCCATATCTCATTAGATAATCAATTCCTTTAAAAGGAACAGTACAATTTTGCTCTCCCCATTGACTTTTTTAATATGGAGATTTTGTGTCTTAAAAGGACGACTGAGAACTTAAAATCATACATTGTAAATAATTTTTAATGTATGTTTCTGATAATAGCATGGTTATTAAAACCTTGGATGTCACTTTCACTTTCAGGGTTCTTAGTCTGGCCCTTTTTGGGTTTCAAACACTGCAGGGGGATGTTTATTTGTTTAAAACCAATTGTTTTCATTGATTGGTGTTAAATAAAACTACAGAAAGATTTCTGTTGACCTTAGGGTGCTCTTAGCTTAGGAAAAGCTTTTGGTTTTGTTTAAACAAAATGTAAGATGTGTCGATGTGTCCCTGTTATTGCACCTGGCTATTTTTTTTTTTTCTTCAGGAAGACTCACTAGAATCTACCTACCAAAACACAATTCATGTTGAATGTGAGTGTTTCAGCCAAGATAGGGAGAATCTAGCAGGTCTAGAGGAGAAACTCCCACTAGGAATGAAGATCATTGCTTCCTGGGATATTTGCTCTTTATAACCTCTTCATGACAGCTGCAGTTCTCTGCAGCTTTTAGGATCTAAGGATGAGACTCTGGATTATATCCCATATGAGTAACTCAAGTTTAGAGGTGTATGAGCATAAGACTGATTCTATCAGAGGAGCAGCTGTATCTGTAGCAGTCAGTCAGGAAAATGACATCATGGTGGTATCTGCAGCCTAAGGGTTTGGGGAAAGAACCTTTTGTTAAATGTTACTGGAGAACCTCAGGTGAGAAAAAGTTCTTCAGAGGAAGAGACGTGTGCAAGTCTCAAATGTGAGATGGTGGTATCAACCAATAGAAGCAAAAGAACTGGGTGCTATTGCCCAAGGTACAGAAGCAGGTTCCTGTGACATTGCACCCCATAATTCTTTATGGAAATATGCTTATGAATATATATATGACATAACTGGAATATGTTTTATGCTACATATGCCATGTAACATATCTCTGTAAAGGTTGTGATCTACTGAATATATTCATCCTATTTGTATGCATATATCTTTTTGTATTCAAAATTATGAATATTGGCTATGAATTTGTTTAATTTTAAGTAGCCTCAATGAAGCAGCTGGTCAGCTTCCTGAGAAAAGACTATTCAGTAAGTGCCCAATCTAGAAACATTTAAGCCAACAATGAACTTGGAGACGCCAATCCACATCTGAGCTTTCCCAGGAATGTGGCCTGGCTGGTAAGGAACTGAGTCATGCATGGACATGTGACTTGCCCATGTGACTCCAAAACTCCATCTTGGAGCTGAATTCTGGATAGGAGGGAGGAGGGTTTCTCCACCCACAAGAGAAAGTCTATTTAAGCCCCTGGGAGACCCCTCCATTTTGTCTTCAGCTGGCTCAAGAGATAGCCTCTTCTCCGCCAAAGGATACCTGAAAGAAACTGGAACAAAGGACAGTAACCACTGGGGTGTGAGTGATTGCTGGACCCAGACTAGAAGGAGCCTAGTCTGTTTAAAAAAAAAAAAAAAAAAAGGTTACTGGAACATCTCTAAGGGTGAGATTTCATATGTAATCACTTTCTTACTGTAAGTAAGGGGGGGGGATTGTTTATTACTGGCATGCTATAGCGCTGCCTATAGGTAAGTTTGCCCAATGCTTCCCATTATAAAACACTGTTTACTTTGCCAGACTTTAACTGTTTGGTCTGAAATTTTCAATGCCAGGCATCTGCCAAAAGTTCATTTTTTTTGGTAAAGAGTCAGAAAAAGTTGAGCTACAGCTCACTTCATCGGATGCAGGATCTGTGAAGAGATGCATCATGCTAAGTGCAGACTGAATCTTCAGAGAATTTAACTGCGAAACATAATCTCTACTGAGAATGTGTGAACTGCAATTACTTGGAGGTTTATAACTTAGCCAGATTTTCAAAAGGTGGCAAAAGGTATATCTCTGACCTATGAAGTGAGCCGTAGCTCACGAAAGCTTATGCTCAAATAAATTTGTTAGTCTCTAAGGTGCCACAAGTACTCCTTTTCTTTTTGCGGATACAGACTAACGCGGCTGCTACTCTGAAACCTGTCAGAAAAAGTTGAGTTGTTTCCAAGATCAATATTAGGGAAAATTATATATTAATACAAAATCAAATGTTCATTGAAAAGCTCTATCACCCTTCGACTTTTGGGTAGGTACTTAAAGTTTGGCAGGGGGTTGGACTTTGTGTCAGAGATATACCTTTTGCCACCTTTGTGAAAATTTGGCTAAGTTATAAACCTCTAAGTAATTGCAGTTCACATATTGTCAGTAGAGATTTTGTTTAGCAGTTAAATTCTCTGAAGATTCAGCCTGCACTTAGCATGCTGCATCTCTTCACAAATCCTGCATGCCAACCTGATTCCACATGCACCGTCCCCATAAATGAGTATGCACCATCCCAAGGCTGCAAAGACTCAGCAGGAATTGCTCAGCAGTTGTCCAACCACTAGAGCACACTCTCCTGCAGAATCTGGAACTTAACCTAGAAGTCTTCAGTTTCTACATTCCTTTGCTATCAACAAACCCACTGGTAAATTGTGTGTCTCGTTCCCTTCTAGTCACTGGTCCACATAGAGGATAACAGCCTACTGCTTCTACTGTGTACTTTCATTAGATCAAGTGGTAGAAGTCTGTGCTGTGGATCTAAAGGTCACAACCCTGCTGCTGATCCAAGTTACAGTCCACATGGCAGAACAGGGTTCCCTATGATGAAAGTCTGGTTTTTAGTTTTGCCTTTTTTAAAAGAAAACAAAAAATGAGAATACATAAAAATGTTAAAAAATGTTAATATTGCAGTGTCAAGCACTTGAAAGTTAGGAAATTCCAGACTTAAGGTTGCCTGTGCAACTTCAATTTGACATGTCTCCCCCTCCCGTTGTGGGTATACATTATGACACAGTCTTGAATTACATGATCAAATACTGTTTTTCCCACATAATCTTTGCCTTAACGCATAGGATGGATATTGCTCTGTGAATGACTCGGGTCTCTGTAGGCATGGGAGGCGGGTAGGGGAGGCAGAGTCTCCCCAAACAGCCAGGCATGGCCCTGCCCACACTCCGCCTCCCTGGGCCCTGCTTCAGCGGTGCCACTAGGCTCCAGGGGCTGGGGCCACACCGCCTGCCTTCCCAGGGCTGGGGAGGCTGCAGCAGTGTCGCATGCACTCTCCCTCCCAGCGCTCTGGGGCTGGGGACGGGGCACGTGGGACAGTAGATATACCAAAAGCATCTCTCAGGTTTCTATGAAGACATTACTTTTAAAACCTCTCCATTTTGTGGTTGGCTCTTTGATTTTGAATCCAAGGACAAAGCTCTCTGGTAGTCATTCAGTGTACTGAATCTACTATGCTAATCGTGTTATCAGCTTCATTTAAGAAAAGGAAGATCTCACAGCGTAGGCTAAACGAGCAATTTAAATTCACCAACAGAAAAAACTCAAATAATGGCAATGAAACTCTACCCAAGTTATAAAAATAATTAGTTGTTTTGAAGAAAAAAATAACAAAGTCTGAAATCATCACATTTTGTAACTTTATATTTTAAACCACACTTCAACATCTGTTCTAAGCCTGTTTGTAGGTATTAGGCATTGTTCAGAACCCTGACTTCTTCATAGTTTGATTGGAAATGATTGATTCCCAAGATAAAATCAGTCTTTTGTTTGAACCAAGAAATATTCAGCTTCCATTTCTCTGGATATTAAAATTGCTTGAGAAATAATCTTCATTTTCTGAATGTTCACTAAGCTGTTATATTTAATCTTTTTAAAACTGAAGGGTTTTCCAAATGCTAATGCTGACAGATGCCTTTCTGCTGCGGCAGGACTCTTTCCAGATGGTTCTGGTTTTATATTCTTGAGGCCTACAAAGCCAGGGGCTTGCACCTCTCCAAGTTAGCAAAAGTCATTCTGTGGCAGCTTCCTGGGGAATATTAAGCAACTTCTTAATGGGGACTCTGTTAAGGCAGCTACACAGAGTTGGATGAAGGCCTTTGCATGCATTTGGAGGTACTGTAAAGCAGTTGCTCTGGCTTCATCAGAGGCCAGATTTAGTAAAAGGATAGGATAGGCAGCCCTTGGTTAGTTTGCCCTTTTGAGTCTTTGTGCGTGTATGTGGGTGTGCGCGCGCTAGTCTAGGCTGATTGTATCAAATGAATTGCTAAAGCTACTATCTAAAACCAATCTTTATACCAGAAAATATAGTGTTAAAGCAGCTTTAGCCATTAATCAATCCCTGAATAGTCTTCACTGTGTATCTACAACATTGTTAAATCCTACTAGTTTGAATCTTCCAAGAGAAGAATTTGAAAGGAAAATTCCGGTGGATTTTTTTTTTATTTCAGAATCATATAATTTTTTCACAAGAAAACAATGAATGATATTTTTCAGTGGGCACTCTATTTTTAAAATAGCCTAGCTTCAGGGAAGTAGCCATGTTCCTGAAAAAAGAGAGTGCAATTTTATTAACTGAGTTGAAGAAAATCTCTCTCATTGATATCAGTGAGAAAAGCTAGTGACTATGGATAGTGCTTTATATCAGTTTCAAAATGTCTGTTAAAATTAGGGTGATTTTAAATTAACTTGGTTTAATTAATAGACAGGGAATTATGGACACACAAAGATACACTGCACTCCCAGCTGGTGAGAATGCTCCTCAGATGTATTTCTCTCATGCCTGCAGACTGTGGATCTGATTCATCCACTACATTATACTGGCTTTACATGATTACACTGGCATTTAAACATAACTGTTTACCTGGGATTTAGAAGTAAAGAGTTCATCTTCTGCAGACAGAGCAGTATTCAGATTTCCTGAGTTCAGTTTTGAAATATATTAAAGGGCTTTGAAATACATTTTATTTAAGTCTCGGGCAAGAGTTCTAATGTGGGAATTTTTAAATCAATGAATGATCAAGAACTTTTTTTTTTTTTTTACACACACACACACATCCCACCTCTAAAAGAAAAATGAGAATAAATAAATAAATTGTTTGTATATTTTTGAGCAAGAAAGCAATAAAATCCTCAGACAAGTAAATAATAGGTTTATCAGTTTGAAATAGATATAGAAATGTAATGGCATAATTTGCATGCTGCATAATTTACATACGTGAAGAAAACTTAAAATGCTCACTTGTGCAGGACTGGGTGGCTTGGTTGGTTGTTAATGACTTATTAAGCCAGTGCTAGGTCACCAGTGTGACCATAGTTCAGGTTGGTAGTGATTGAAATCCATTAACATACAACTCCAATTCAGCACCTACACCAAACATGAGAATGTAATCAATCTAAATCCACATTATTAGCAAAGGTTATTTTTCATTTTACAAATTGATTAAACCCAACATTGCTGCTTGCTACAGATGTAAGAGATGTAATATCAGATCTAAAAAGATGATTCTATTACTGGGAGATATTGGAGAGAAATATTTCATACTGTTGGTAGTCAAAAAAAATTGTCCTTATGCTAAGTATTGTTATCCTCAAGGGTATCATGTGCTTAAATATAAATCTTTTTCAAAAGAAACTAATTCTGGTGGTGGTGGTTGGCAAAATATGTGGCTAGCTATAAATATCTGAAAAAATCAGTTGACTAGAGGGAGAACAGACCAAAAATCATTCCAAACTTTGGGAGAAGACATCTGAATAGCTCTCATATAAATAAATGTGTATCAGGATACTCGCACTACAATTAGGAGATATTGCCAGGGTTGGGTTTTTTTAATTGTTGGGAATTGTTTTTTAATTTGTTCTGAAATTGTAATCAGTTCTCTCTTTCCTTTTGGATAAACTTTGTGCACAAACTGCGTATGTAGTCTGTATCTGATGTGAGCCATTTTTTTACATTGTATAGTATAAACAAATGAAATAGCATCACCATTTTAGAGAGGGTTGTGCTAGGTCAGCATAGCCTACCTAGATATATACAGTCTTTACCCACTTCCATGAACTGGCTCTGAGTGTATTTTAAGTGTAATCTGTTTTGCCTAATATTTTTGGGTGTAGCCAAGCTTCCATGTCTATAGTTCTACCCCCAATTCTTCATATTCTGAGTACAGAGATCAATAATATTGTCTCTTTTAATATACATGGACTTTTGTAAGGGCTTTGACTTAGTACTACACAACATTCTGATTGAAAAATTAGCACTATAAAATATCAGTAGAGCACATGTTGAATGGATTAAAAACTGGCTAACTGAAAGCTCTCATAAAGTGGTAAATGATGAGGACCAGAGCAGTCATGCAGCGCAATCTGGATTAATTGGTAACCTAGACCCATTCAAACAAAGTGTGTTTTAACACAGCCAAATGGAAAGTTACACATCTAGGAACAAGGAATGCAGGCCACACCTACAGAACGGGGGACTGTATCCTGGAAAGCAGTGACTCTAAAAGCGATTTAGGGATTACAGTGGACAGACAACTGAACATGAGCTTGCATGCAATGCTATGGCAAAAAGGGTTGACGTGATCCGTGGATCTCTTCTTCTTTCATATGGATATAACAACATTTTCAAGTTAATAGGAAGGTCTGAAATCCATTGAAGGGCTTCAGGAGATGCTGATGGCACCTTTGCTATACCTTCTGGAAATGAAAAGATAAAGCACTTGTTCACAATGTGTTTGATACTTTGGCGCTCTCTGCATTTGCACTGTAGTGAATCTTTGTTTTTCCATTTGAGCATCAGGTGCACGCATCTTCTATGTACAGTAGAACCTCGGTGTTATGAACACCTCGGGAATGGAGGTTGTTCATAACTCTGAAATGTTCATAACTCTGAACAAACGTTATGGTTGTTCTTTCAAAAGTTTACAGCTGAACATTGACTTAATACAGCTTTGAAACTTTACTATGCAGAAGGAAAATGCTGCTTTCCCTTTTTTTTAGTAGTTCATTTTTAACACATTACTGTATTCGCTTTTTTTTTTTTTTTTTGGTCTCTGTTGCTGCTTGATTGTGTACTTCTCGTTCCCAATGAGGAGTGTGGCTGACTGGTCAGTTTGTAACTAAGGGGTTCATAACTCAGAGGTTCTACTGTAATGTCCTAATATGGCTTACGGTCTGACATAAAGAACAAGCACCTCATAGATGATCCCACTGTCAAGCTGCCTGGTTTTTAATCTCTGCCAAAGACAATGGACAACCATCCTTGGACGTATAAGCAAGGAACTATTGGGTAGGAGTGGGGAAGAGGAGATTTTACATCTCTCTGTAGTATTGGTGAAACCAGTCCTGGAATAATGCACACAGCCCTGGTGTCCATATTTTTAAAGGATGTTGAAAAATTGGAGAGAGTGCAGAAAAGAGAGAAAAAAATGTTTCAAAGGCTGGAGAAAATGCCTCACCATGAGGGCCATAAAGAGCTCAATCTGATGAGTTTATCAAAAAAAAAAAAAAAAAAAAAAAAGACTGAGAGGCAACTTGATTGCAGAGTATAAGTATCTTCACGGGGAGAAAATACTGGGTACTAAAGGGCTCTTTCTCACAGAGAAAGGTCTACCAAGAATAAATAGCTGGAAGCTGAAGCCGTCACCTTGGTATCCAAGCACCTTCTATAAGAAATAAATGCGCAAATGTCCTTGTTCCACTCCTGCCACCAGGAAAAAATTATTGTTGGGACATTTTGTTATGGAATCATTGAAAAGTGAATCCAAAAGTTGTGTATCACATTGAAGGGTAAACATTTATTTGCAGTTTTCCACTCATAATTAGAGCTGGCCAGTAGAGGTTGCTGATATGTATAATTACAATTATTTGTAATGAATCAGTTTTGCACATAGCTACCCTATGTTACTGTATGATCTTATCACAGTTATCCTAATTTTCTCTCCCTGACTCCTCTCTGTTGTTTGTTACACTCATTTGTTGTGACTTCTTTTCTATTGCATCTTAAATTTCAGGGGCATAGAAGGTGTCTTACTGTGTGATTGTACAGCAGCCAGCACAAATGGGGCTTCACTCTTGATAGGAACTTTTGGGAACAACTGCAGTACAAATAAAATAAAATTATAATTATAATGAATATCATTTATTCAAGTAGGGGTAAAATGGGTATAGATGGTCATGCTGGTATTATATTACATAGGTCTCATTCAAACAGCTTTTTGGGACATACTTTCAGCCAGATCAGAAGTAGCAAGGCCTGGAGGTCTTGTGAGTAAAACCTGCACCTCTTTTTGCTATGATTATATGCTTTGGTCATCATGAAGAGACAGAACTATCTGTACTTTTATTTCAACAGTGAGGCCATTCTCATAGCTTCCAGGCTGAGAAGGGATCACTGTGATAATTTAGTCTGACCTCCTGAATAGCATGGGCCATAGAAGATCCCTGAAATAATGAAACTCTGCGGTGTCCCTCCCATAAGCTGTAGTGTTTTTCAGCATTTCTGTGTAATATTGTAAAGCTTTTTAATATGCTGAAATCAAGAAAATTAAAATTAACTAATCAAATTCTCTTGAATCTCCCAAAACGCTGGGGGGCAGTTATGGGAGATGGTTCAGGTCAGTGCCGAACCAGTTTGTTCATCCCAAACCCTGAGGTATAAATTTTTATCTATTACCTTTTCCAGAATTTTTTTCCATCGTGTTTACTTTTTTTATTAAGAAGTCTAATTACTCTTGAATATCTTCATTTGGATCACTGTATTATCCTAGCCATCTTCAGTCCCACACTACATTTCTCCCTTTGCCTTCGTTTTCTTCATTCCATATTCAGCAATTACCATATCATTTTCCCTCTGTTTAGCCACATTGAGACCAAGTTGGCATAATAAAGGTTAATGAGGTAATTAATGTTATACAAGATACTGGACATGTAGGCTGTTTCTGCTTTAATGCATTAATGATGAGCAACGTTTTAAGCTCTTTTTGTGTTTGTACGTTAATTGTGAGAAATTATCACAAAGGACCCAATTAATACTCAGGTTTTTCTTCTATCTGGAAAAACATGTGTGAGTCCAACGACCAGGTTTAGAGAACACCCTGTGGATAGTTACACTTTTTGTATTTAATAACTTTGTTACCCTTTTGATTTAAAGGTGACTGAGGCAATATTAAAAATGGATTTTAAGATACTGTACTGTAGCTGGAAGACTTCCACTTTCTACTAATCAGCAGCAGTAGCTAATTGACAATGAACAAGCCCAGATATCCCATTAAGGATATTTTAGTATTATTGGGAAGATGAAGGGGTTCAATTCAATGCAGTATTTTCAGTCCCCATGAAGCATGTAATTCAGTCAGCTTGGATTTTGTTTATTTTAGTGTAAGACTAACTCTCAGTTATGTTGTCAGAAGAATACATTCATGTTAATTAATTCTGTATTTTCATCCCATGCTGTAACAAAACATAGCTTTGCCTGTGGAAAAGTATAAAGGCAATATAATTAGAATTTCTTCTAAGAAAAACATTATAATAGACGCCCTGCCATGCTTATGTTATTTTAATTGGCTGTTTAGCTCTAGGGATGTTCATAATTTATCAAAAAACTTTAATGTTAATAAAATCAGCTGGAATGACGCTCTACTTAATCTCCTTGATTACACCATAAGGAATAAGATCTTAATTTGAACATTTACTTTTCTTTCACTGACGATGAAAGAAAGGTGAGTTAGGTTGACAAGGAGATCATACTGTTCAGTTCTTCAGCTGAGTAAAGACTGGATACAGTGTGAGTGTAAAAAATGTATATCTGAGATAAGATTAAATCTGCCCTATTATGCAGACCACTGGTTCATGTCATGTTGGTGGGTAAGTATAACATAAAAGTTTTCTTGCTAAACTGATTTTCTTCTTCAACTCGTGTGGTAGAGTTCTGACCTATGGGATGCTTCTGATCTCTCTGGTTAAAGTTAATTCTCCACTGTTAAGAAGTCTCCATGTAGGTGAAAGAGTTTATTTCTCACACTTGCACCATGTATATATGACTCCCATGGTTTGCAGGATTCTGCTAAAAATAAACAAACGAATAAATACATAAAATGAGGTGATTTTGAGGTAGGAATATTTAATCATCAAAGCCTGAGTAACATGGAAATAAACAATATGTTATTTGCAAAGCATCCATTCTCCCTTAAACCAGTAGTAAAACCAGAACATTTACAGCATATATTAAGATATGTTTATGATGAAGGCTCATCAAATTAACAATAGATTATAGTTCTAAACTAAACAGTTCATCTAATTGTCTTTATTCTCAGTGGGTATTTAGAATCCTGTTTTAGAACTGTGAAATTCTCTCTTTTTATTAGTTTCTTTTTTACTTCTCTGAAAAAAAGTTATTAATGTTAAACTTGGTAGGCTTGATGCTCAGCTGCACCCAACCCATGCTGAAGACCTTGCAATGGACCACTATTAAATTACTTGACCATAGAGGAAGTTTCTATTTAACCCTCATTAGTTTTAAATTGGTTCTGCCCTGAAGCAATGAAGGTTTATGTCCCTTCTAATGTCTTTTTTAATGTTTGTATTATCTGTATAAATGATTAAGCCTTTTTAGAATCCTGCTAAGCTCTAAGCCTCAATAATATTTGTGTCCCTGAGTTTCATAGGTTAGCTATGTTTTATATAATAAAGTATTTCCTTTTCTACGTTCTAAATTTGCTGACTTTTAAATGACATTTAATGCTCTTTTTTCTTGTATTATGACTGGGTAAATAGGTATGTCTGATTTATCTATCTGTATCATTCATTATTTTGTGTATATGCCTCCTATCTAAACTGAACAGTTCTAATGAGAATTGGTGGGAAATTTTCTGTCAGAATGTTTTTTCAGTGGAATATACAGTTTCTGCAAAATGGACATTTTCCCCAAATTTTCCATTTGGAAAATTGAAACAAAGTGTTCTGATTTGGATCAGCATGGTTCATTTCAGATCAGTTCAACATGAATCTGAGTCCACCAGAGCTGCTGCAATGCCTTCTGGAAGCTGTAGTTTGGATGCCTTATGTCCCTGTTCTATTCTATGGTTCCGTCTCCCAGGCTGGACTCCATATCTCATTATGTACCAGAGTCTCCCCTTTGATTGAACCAGCGTGGTACATCAGGGGAGATGTAGGCTGGGTGACAGAAGAGAATGGGATAATGAGATAATGGAGCAGCTCAGAGAGACTCAGTTCAGTGTTGAACGGAGCCTACATAAAATGTTTCAATTTGATTTGACAAATTGAAACAAAAAAATTCAGTTTGAAAATATTGAAACAATTTCTTTTGATTAAAAATGTATCAAATCAAAACATTTTGAGCTTTCCTTTCCATGAAAACTTTTGGTCTTTCAGCCCACTTTTTGATGAAAACAAATTTTAAAGATTGGATTTTCCCATGAGATGGAAATTCCAATGTTCAACTAGGTGTAGTCCCATCTTTTCGATCTCTCTTTTTAGATACATCTTTCCATATTGCTAATCATTTTCTTTACTTGTCTCTTAATCTTCTCTGTTTGCTGTGTTTGCTGTGTGACCAGAACTGAACGCAATATTCCAGGTGAAAGCAAAAACGGTGGTTTATATATGGGCATTAGACATTATCAGTATTATTTGCATTCTATTTCTTATGTATTCTGATATTTGTGTTGCTTTTTTGACTGTCACTGCACAGAAGATTTAAGTGGCCAAGTTGTCCTGAGATTTTACAAACTTAGTAAAGTGTATGAGTAATTCAGATCATTCTTCCGAGTGTGTTTGACAGACAAGGCGGGTGAGGTAATATCTTTTATTGGACCAGCTTCTGCTGGTGAAGGAGATAAGCTTTAGAACTACACAGAGCTCTTCTTAGTATTTGCCAACAATGAATTCTGCTATCACTATGCCCATTCACCTACCTTTATTAGGTGTGTCTGATGTTCATTGTGCTCGTCTTTTGTCTTAGCATCCGTAACTTAGCATAATTTGTAAATTTTGCCATCTTAATATTTTCTAAACAACACCTGTCTGATCCCACAAACACTTATCATTTCACATAGTTTACTTGGTAGTGAAGTAAGGCTTAAACATTTCTAATTTCCAGGATCACCTTTATCACCTTTTCTAAAGATAGGTATAGTATTCACTGCCTTCCAGCCCTCTGGTATAATAACTGATTTTAAGGAAATTACATATTTTTGTTAGCAATACAGCCACATAATTCTTAAATTTCTTCTTTTTATGGCCCTACCAAATTCATGGTCCATTTTGGTCAATTTCACAGGCATAGGATTTTAAAAATTGTAAACATCATGATTTCAGTTATTTAAACCTGAAATTTCACTGTGTTGTAATTGTAGGGGTCCTGACCCAAAAAGGAGATGTTGGGGGTTCCGCAAGGTTATTGTAGGGGGGTGTTGTGGTACTTTTACCCTTACTACTGCGCTGCTGCCTTCAGAGCTAGGCAGCTGGAGAGTGGTGTCCGCTGGCCAGGAGCCCCGCTCTGAAGGCAGAGCCGAGCAGTGCAGAAGTAAGGATGGCAAGGTAGAGTATTGCTGTTGTACCAATAAAATAAAGACCAGCAGGATCTTATTAAAGGGGAAAAGGCAAAATACTACATTTATTGTGAATACAGAAAGAATCATAGTAAGCAGTTAGTTATCGCTATAACATTCCATTCAATCTCATATTTATTCACACATTCATTCATACAAACACACACACAGAGGTTCTGCAAGGTTGTTATCATAGTTACCAGCCTTAGAGTTGCTCATGCCAAGCCACTGGCCAGGTGGCCTGGACATGAGGAGGGAGCAGGGCCTTGTCAGATGCTCATCTGATGCTCCTGGAATTTGGTTTGCAGAATCAGACCCCAAAGTTCTCACTTTCTAGAGTCCATTTTTATAGGAATTTCTTCCAATGCCAGTCTATGGGAATTGCTTCATCATGCTGTTGCTGAATCAATCAGCAGATGGCACATTCCTGACGTCTCCGTGCTGCTAGATGTTATCTTGTTCTTTGGTTCTCCCATTCTTGAGGCTGTTGGGTGGATTCCAGTCTGCCTTCTGGGGATCCTCTGGTTATTTCCACTTGATGCCTTCTTCAGCCGATGGACACTGGATTCTTAGGCTGGCACCTCCCTGATCATTCAGTTATTATCCACACCAAGCATCCGTCCACATACATCCTCTATCTCTATTTTAATCACAATTGTTAATACAACAAAAGGGCGGGGAGTCTCTGGGTGCTGTTTCTGTTGTTAGAGTATTGCTTTGAGTCTCTCTCTGTGTGAATTGCTTTGAGAACAGACTCTGTCTTAGAATGTACTAACGCAATTAGCAGCTTGCAAGTTTCACACATAGAGGGAGAGAAACAGTACCAAAAACCAAGAGACCTCTTAATTAGTAATATCCTGGAATTTAAACTATGGGGAATTAAACTCATTTGTGATTTTAATACAGAACTTCTTTAATATGATCCAACATTGCCACCCTTACTTCTGCACTGCAGCCTGCAGCGCTGCACCCTCAGTCAGCGGTCACCACTCTCCGGCCGCCTAGCTCTGAAGGCAGAAGCGCAGAAGCAAGGGTGGTAATACTCTACCATGCCGCCCTTACTTCTGCTTTGCTTCTGGTGGGGCACTGCCTTCAGAGGTGGGCGCCCGGCCAACAGCCTCCGCTCTCCAGCCACCCAGCTCTGAAGGCAGTGCAGAAGTAAGGGTGGCAAACCGCAACCCCCTAAAATAACCTTGCGACCCCCCTGTAACTCTGTTTTGGGTCAGGACCCCCAATTTGAGAAACAGCGGTCTCCCCCGTGAAATCTGTATAGTGTTGGGTAAAAGCACCCAAAAGACCAGATTTCATGGTGAGAGACCAGATTTCATGGTTTCTCATGCATTTTTCATGGCCGCGAATTTGGTAGGACCCTACTCATAATTCTTGGATGTGTGGCTTCTGCTTTGTTGACTCACTGTTTTTCAGTTTTTCAGATTCCTTCAGCATCTCCTCTTTTCAGACTTTGATTTTTCATACTTCAGACGTCGTAACCTAAAAACAGTAAATCAAGGGCATCGCCCCAAGTTCCTTTGTGGTGAAGATTGATGCAAAGAAACCATTTAGCTTCCTCTAAAATGCCCTAAAGGTTTCAGTGACAGACTTTTACAATCTAAGTAAATGTGATTTTAAAAGGGATGCTGTCAGCTTGAATCCTTATCAGTTTTAAAATATAAGTTAAAAGTATTCTCAGGAAGAACACCTATCCCTTAGTTCTTCCCACAATTTTTGGTCTTTTACAATTTTATTTGTCTGTTCAAATGCTTTTCTCTCCATTGCTGGGTGGAAGAACTACCCAACCGGGGTAACTGACTACTATACAGGGGAAATAGTCAAACTGTCTTTACACAAAATGCTGTCAAACGCACGAAATAAAGTAAAAATACATCAAAAAAATTTATTTCAAATAACTTTGCTATTTGCTAGGTGGCTTAGACATTACTTGAAACAGATCAGTAAAACATTTTGGACAATGTGATTTTTTTTTAAACTGATAGTATCTTTCTAAAATCAGAATTCATAGTGCTGCTCCTCAGAAGAAGCTATAGCAACTCCACTTATATATAATTTAAGTAGGATTCCCTAGAGTTCAGTGATAGTGTAGAAATTCTTTGTGTCTTTTAGTTGGTTATGCAACTTTATATTTAATTTTTTCCACATAATTAGAGCATTCTATCAAGACTTTCTTTAAGGGGTGGGGCAGCCGTTTGTCAAAGTGTATTTGTGTAACTATATGCTAAAAGCTGTTTATCTTAAAAAAACGTACAGCTGATGAGCCATAAGGGAGAGTCAAACTGCATGATCCTATGTGTCTCAAAAGAAATCAAATTTTGGCTGTATTATAATTTATGGATCATATGGAAATACTGATAGATTTAGAGGGATTTTGCAGCCAATTCCATTTTTCCCAGAATAATCAATTATTTTAGAAGCAAACTGCCTTGTTCCAGTGCTGTAGTTATTTTTATTAATCTGATTTGCCATTATGAGTTATGAAAAATTTCAGACATGAAAATATTTTACATTTTTTTTTCATTTATGCATATAACTGAGGGGGAAAG
Source organism: Chelonia mydas (assembly GCF_015237465.2). NCBI lineage: Eukaryota > Metazoa > Chordata > Testudines > Cheloniidae > Chelonia > Chelonia mydas. The sequence goes on from NC_051245.2 coordinate 80,584,964, forward strand.
TCTCCATAGAAATGATCAGACAAAGAGAGGCAAAGTGCTGACTTAGATTTTCATTCTTGCCGAGCTATTGGTAGTCTTCTAGTGGCTATTGGTTATGGACTTAGTGAGATGATGTGCTTTCATGCTTGGAAAGAGTGCATATCTTTCTTCCTGTGGTACATATTGGATAATTTTATGGGGACTGATGAACATCACTGTATAGTTTGAGACCTGGTGATATTCAGAAAAAATATTGATTATCGTGCACATTGTAGGGAGAGTGGTCACTTTGGATAAGCTATTACCAGCAGGAGAGTGAGTTTGTGTGTGTGTGTTTTTTGGGAAAGGGGGGGGGTGAGAAAACCTGTATTTGTGCTGGAAATGGCCCACCTTGATTTTCATGCACGTTGTAAGGAGAGTGGTCACTTTGGATAGGCTATTACCAGCAGGAGAGTGAGTTTGTGTGTGTGGTTTTTGGAGCGGGGTGAGGGGGTGAGAGAACCTGGATTTGTGCAGGAAATGGCCCACCTTGATTATCATACACATTGTGAAGAGACTGGTCACTTTGGATGGGCTATTACCAGCAGGAGAGTGAGTTTGTATGGGGGGGGGCGGAAGGTGAGAAAACCTGGATTTGTGCTGGAAATGGCCCAACTTGATGATCACTTTAGATAAGCTATTACCAGCAGGAGAGTGGGGTGGGAGGAGGTATTGTTTCATGGTCTCTGTATATATAATGTCTTCTGCAGTTTCCACAGTATGCATCCGATGAAGTGAGCTGTAGCTCACGAAAGCTCATGCTCAAATAAATTGGTTAGTCTCTAAGGTGCCACAAGTACTCCTTTTCTTTTTGCGAATACAGACTAACACGGCTGTTACTCTGAAACCTGTCATTATGCAAGGCACTGCATTTAGCCGTATGGAGTGGAAATCTATCAACTGCATGAAAAAACTTGTACAGATACACACAGACATCATCTTCCTTTCCAAATGCAAACAGATGGACATCGTACCAAAAGGACTGAAGGTAAAAAATCCATTACAATCTACATACCACACAGACTATGCTGACAGCTTGTGCCACACGCTCTCAAAGAAACTGCGGAATCACCTGATCAACATCCTCTACAGCAAACAGGGGAAGATTAAGAATGAGCTCTCAAAAATGGATACTCTCATAAAAAACCAACCTTCCACACAAACTTCCTCGTGGCTGGATTTTACTAAAACTAGACAAGCCATTTACAACGCACACTTTGCTTCTCTACAAAAGAAAAAGGACACTAAACTTTCTAAACTACTACATGCTACAAGGGGCCACAGCAATGGTTCCCTCAACCCACCCAGCAATATTGTTAACCTATCCAACTATACTCTCAGCCCAGCAGAAGCAGCTGTCCTATCTCGGGGCCTCTCCTTCTGCCCATCCACCCCCATGAACATGATACAGTTCTGTGGTGACCTAGAATCCTATTTTCAACGTCTCCGACTCAAGGAATATTTCCAAAATACCTCTGAACAACATACTAATCCACAGAGGCCTCCCTACCAACATTACAAAAAGAAGGATTCTAGGTGGACTCCTCCTGAAGGTCGAAACAGCAGACCTTAGACATAGAGTGCTTCCGCCGACGTGCACGGGCTGAAATTGTGGAAAAGCAGCATCACTTGCCCCATAACCTCAGCCGTGTGGAACACAATGCCATCCACAGCCTCAGAAACAACTCTGACATCATAATCAAAAAGGCTGACAAAGGAGGTGCTGTTGTCCTCATGAATAGGTCGGAATATGAACAAGAGGCTGCTCGGCAGCTCTCCAACACCACTTTCTACAAGCCATTACCCTCTGATCCCACTGAGAGTTACCAAAAGCATCTACAGCATTTGCTCAAGAAACTTCCTGAAAAAGCACAAGATCAAATCCGCACAGACACACCCCTGGAACCCCGACCTGGGATATTCTGTCTACTACCCAAGATCCATAAACCTGGAAATCCTGGGCGCCCCATCATCTCAGGCATTGGCACCCTGACAGCAGGATTGTCTGGCTATGTAGACTCACTCCTCAGGCCCTACGCTACCAGCACTCCCAGCTACCTTCGAGACACCACTGACTTCCTGAGGAAACTACAATCCATTGGTGATCTTCCTGATAACACCATCCTGGCCACTATGGATGTAGAAGCCCTCTACACCAACATTCTACACAAAGATGGACTACAAGCCATCAAGAACACTATCCCCGATAATGTCACGGCTAACCTGGTGGCTGAACTTTGTGACTTTGTCCTTACCCATAACTATTTTACATTTGGGGACAATGTATACCTTCAGATCAGCGGCACTGCTATGGGTACCTGCATGGCCCCACAGTATGCCAACATTTTTATGGCTGATTTAGAACAACGCTTCCTCAGCTCTCGTCCCCTAACGCCCCTACTTTACTTGCGCTATATTGATGACATCTTCATCATCTGGACCCATGGAAAAGAAGCCCTTGAGGAATTCCACCATGATTTCAACAATTTCCATCCCACCATCAACCTCAGCCTGGTCCAGTCCACACAAGAGATCCACTTCCTGGACACTACAGTGCTAATAAACGATGGTCACATCAACACCACCCTATACCGGAAACCTACTGACCGCTATTCCTACCTACATGCCTCCAGCTTTCACCCTGACCACACCACACGATCCATCGTCTACAGCCAAGCTCTGCGATACAACCGCATTTGCTCCAACCCCTCAGACAGAGACAAACACCTACAAGATCTCTATCAAGCATTCTTACAACTACAATACCCACCTGCGGAAGTGAAGAAACAGATTGATAGAGCCAGAAGAGTTCCCAGAAGTCACCTACTACAGGACAGGCCTAACAAAGAAAATAACAGAACGCCACTAGCCGTCACCTTCAGCCCCCAACTAAAACCCCTCCAACGCATTATTAAGGATCTACAACCTATCCTGAAGGATGACCCAACACTCTCACAAATCTTGGGAGACAGTCCAGTCCTTGCCTACAGACAGCCCCCCAACCTGAAGCAAATACTCACCAACAACCACATACCATACAACAGAACCACTAACCCAGGAACCTATCCTTGCAACAAAGCCCGTTGCCAACTGTGCCCACATATCTATTCAGGGGACACCATCACAGGGCCTAATAACATCAGCCACACTATCAGAGGCTCGTTCACCTGCACATGCACCAATGTGATATATGCCATCATGTGCCAGCAATGCCCCTCTGCCATGTACATTGGTCAAACTGGACAGTCTCTACGTAAAAGAATAAATGGACACAAATCAGATGTCAAGAATTATAACATTCATAAACCAGTCGGAGAACACTTCAATCTCTCTGGTCACGCAATCACAGACATGAAGGTCGCTATCTTACAACGAAAAAACTTCAAATCCAGACTCCAGCGAGAAACTGCTGAATTGGAATTCATTTGCAAATTGGATACTATTGATTTAGGCTTAAATAGAGACTGGGAGTGGCTAAGTCATTATGCAAGGTAGCCTATTTCCCCTTGTTTTTTCCTATACCCCCCTCTCCCCCCCAGATGTTCTGGTTAAACTTGGATTTATGCTGGAAATGGCCCACCTTGATTGTCATGCACATTGTGGGGAGAGTGGTCAGTTTGGATGAGCTATTGCCAGCAGGAGAGTGAGTTTGTGTGTGTGTGGGCGGGGGGGTGAGAAAACCTGTATTTGTGCTCGAAATGGCCCACCTTGATTATCATACACATTGTAGGGAGAGTGGTCACTTTGGATGAGCTATTACCAGCAGGAGAGTGAGTTTGTGTGTGTATGGGGGTGGGGGGTGAGAAAACCTGGATTTGTGCTGGAAATGGCCCACCTTGATTATCATGCACATTGTAGGGAGAGTGGTCACTTTGGATAAGCTATTACCAGCAGGAGAGTGAGTTTGTGTGTGTGTGGTTTTTTTTGGGAAAAAAAGGGGGGGGGTGAGAAAACCTGTATTTGTGCTGGAAATGGCCCACCTTGATTTTCATGCACGTTGTAAGGAGAGTGGTCACTTTGGATAGGCTATTACCAGCAGGAGAGTGAGTTTGTGAGTGTATGGGGATGGGGGGGTGAGAAAACCTGGATTTGTGCTGGAAATGGCCCACCTTGATTATCATGCACATTGTAGGGAGAGTGGTCACTTTGGATAAGCTATTACCAGCAGGAGAGTGAGTTTGTGTGTGTGGTTTTTGGAGGGGGGTGAGGGGGTGAGAGAACCTGGATTTGTGCAGGAAATGGCCCACCTTGATTATCATACACATTGTGAAGAGAGTGGTCACTTTGGATGGGCTATTACCAGCAGGAGAGTGAGTTTGTGTGTGGTGGGGCGGAGGGTGAGAAAACCTGGATTTGTGCTGGAAATGGCCCAACTTGATGATCACTTTAGATAAGCTATTACCAGCAGGAGAGTGGGGTGGGAGGAGGTATTGTTTCATCGTCTCTGTGTATATAATGTCTTCTGCAGTTTCCACAGTATGCATCCGATGAAGTGAGCTGTAGCTCACGAAAGCTCATGCTCAAATAAATTTGTTAGTCTCTAAGGTGCCACAAGTACTCCTTTTCTTTTTGTGAATACAGACTAACACGGCTGTTACTCTGAAACCTGTCAGAAAAAAATGTTATAGCACCAAGCCGTTTGGTTAATTGAAAATGAAGGTGTGTCATTAGCTTTGATAGCTTAAGCAAGAGAATATGACTATTTCTGTTGACCCCTATAGTTTTTGCCAAATTCTGGAAAGTATAAAGAGGAAAGAAAAAAAATCCCAACAACCCTGCATACCTGTAACCTGGCTTGTTTCTGTGTGAAAAGAAAGAGCAAATGGAATGGTATATGTGGAATCTTTTTCCACTTGTTGCTTGGTTTGCTCAGAAAAAAATGTGCAATTGTTATATGTCTGCCTCTACAATACTTATTCCTTTTCCCAGAAATAGACTGTATCAAGAACCTGACTGTCAAGTGTACTGTACCTCGTACATACACCTACCTTTGTCCAAAATATCCCAGATTTGGTGACCTCCCAAGAAGCTTCAAGAGCTATGTTTGATAGGCTTTTTGGAGAGGACTTTATGGTATGCTTCCCACATGGTGAATGGGCAGAAGAAAGGAGTTTTTGTAGGTGGTTGGCTGGTTGAATTACTGTACCAATTGATTAACGCTGTTGGAATTTTACTGTATTACTGATGATATGGTAGCGTGCCTAGAGCCTTGGATAGGCATCTTTTTGTTATTTAACTCTAAATAAATAAATAAGTAAATTTGACAATAGCCTTAATAGGGGAGATTTCTTGACTATATATAGTTGACTGTATAAGGTTTTCAAAAACTTGTATGGCTTCTGGAAGCTATGATGATGCCATTTGTACTCATTTCATTTATTTTATTAGTATCAGGAGGAATTATACAGAAAATCCCCAGCAGCACTGAGTACAAAGTGGCATTAAAAGAGAAAATTTTTGGTTTCATGGTGTCTTTTTATCATCCATTATAATTCCGGAGCAGACCTTAATGCACCATCAAACAAGTACTGACTAAACAAATTTGTGTTTGAATAATTAATTGCACTGACATATAATACATCAGACCATTTCCTTTATACATACTATAATGATTAATATTTGGTTAATATTAAATGCAAAGAATTGCTTTTATTTAGATCCTCATCTTTTTTTCTTCTTTTAAGGTGGGTGTCCAACTAATTGCGCAGAGAAGGCTTATTAATAGTCCAGCTCAATTTAGGGCTGATTTGTGGTCCTGGAGTCCAGTGATTTCATGTTCCAGTGGTATGAATCAGCAATAGTGGAAGGTGCCCTCAAACTTTTTCCCTCTCACACTTGAATTATCACATCAATTACTACAAGTTAAGAGATTTATGACTGAACTCATTCAAGGATGAAACCTACTGAACTTGTAAGGTCACTACAGGCCACAACAAGATAGAAAACCTCTGTACTGCATCGCAATTTATTTACAACACAAAGACTTTGATTAGATTTTACTTTTCAACTGGAAGAACAAAATGTTTTAGTACCCTATACATAGTACTACTATAGTATGCAAAGGCAAAACTCCCAATGTTTTAAATGGAGGATTGGGCCTGTAAAATAAAGTTTTAGAAAGGCTTTTCGTGTGGACTGATCATTATAATTCTTTCACCCATTATTGTATATTCTAGGGGTTGGTGTTTCCCTGTACCATATAACAAAGGTTCTCTCCCAGCTGTATAAAGATTTCCCATTAGGGCATATGAGAATACTGACTGCAGAAAGAATGATTTGTCTTTATTACATTGTAATAGCCAAACATATATAAAAAAAGAAAGAAATTATTTGTTGATGCTGTTTGTTTATATTATGGTAACACCTAGGAATCCCAGTCAAGGATTGTGCAATGCTGTGTAATGTGACCATACAGTGAACAAAATTCCCTAGATGTAGTGGAGTATTTAAATCTTCTGATCAAGCTAATAATACTTTTACATTAAAAAATGAAGCATCTGTGCTGTACAGTTAGGGGGTTTGTTCTGGAGTTTGCAGTGGAAGCTCAGATTTTGGGGTCATTGCACTGAGCTAATGCATAGGCTGCGCATGTCTTGAATATGAAGAGAATATCTGAACTATAAAATGGGATATATTGTTAACCAAATTGGAATGTTATTCACATAACACTGAAATATTAAGTTTCAAATATATACCCAATACTGGAAATGTGAAATCAGATTTCATGCTATTAATTGACATTTGAATATATTTAAAGGACTCCAGCCTAGGCTCAGATAAAAATTTCATTAACCTCTTCCAATTGTTTCGATGATATCTTCAAAACTAATTTCACAATGGTTGCAGAGGCCATTTATTCATTTTTTAAAAATGTTAAATTAAAAAATGACAAGCTAATTTATATTTTCCCTTTCTCTGTCTACTCCAGTCTTGAATGCAGCCCTCGCTGACAGTCCTATAAATCCAACTCCTTCAACAGAGCCTATCAATGGTCTTGTAAGTTTCAGTTTACTACCTGCACAGGACAGTAGAAATACATAGTGCCAAAACACAATCTGACCATCAGTTATGTTCTTGGCTTATTAACTTGAGTAGGGCCCATCTTAAGGTTTATTTAAGGCCTTAAAAACTGATAGAGTTGGGGCACGAAGGAGCATATGGGTCTTTAAGGCCGTCATAATGAAACGTGTTGTAGTTTGAGTACACGTTTTGATTATGTATTATAATGTAAGTGAAAAGGTGCAGTTTAAGGCATGTACTGCTATGACATAATGTGTTAAGAATTTATTTATGTATTTACTGACAAGTAAATATTTGATTTGATAACACTTGTAAAATACCTGCAAAACAGACATACATACCCTGTAAGGTAATAGGAAAATAGATGTTCTCTTCTCTCTCCTCAAATTTAAGGAAGAAGTTATTTTTCTCAATTATACATTTTAAAACTTGTTTACTACAAGACAGCTATTCATTTTTCTTTTTCTAACTGGTATATAAAATCACCTTTTTTAAAAAAAAATTGTGGTTAGGTTTTGCACATGTATTTTTAATAAGTTATAGTCAGGGTATTTTTCTCCTTTTTTAAGAAATTAAGAACCAGTGGGGAAATTTTTGCTTCACACTTCCTTTTTAAAATTTAAGATATGTTACGTCTATATGGTATTATATCTAACGTTTAAAGTAAGGGTTTATATTAAATAGTATTTGAGAATCCTTTTGATAGATTTTGAAATCTTTCAATGAGTTGACTGATAATGGTTTCAGATACTGAATAACAAAATGTATACAGTAACTCCCCACTTAACGTCCTCTAATGACTTGCTATAAAGAAATTTACCAAGAAAAAAAGGAAAGCAAAACAGCAATCTCTAGATGTGTTTTTTCGAGTTCAGAAAGTTCAGCAAGAGGAGCAGCCGGACAATCTACCCTCTTCCACTCTCTGACTCCACCACCTCAACCAAGCTTCATACTCAGCAGTGATGATTGTAGTATTTAATTGTTTTTTTTTAATTGTTTAAAACTTATACCTGTATTAAATTGCTTGTTTAAAATGTATATAATGCCTTTTGTCTGGCAATAAAAAATTTCCCTGGAACCTAAACCCCCCCATTTACATTAATTCTTATGGGGAAATTGGATTCACTTAACATCATTTCGCTTAAAGTTGCATTTTTCAGGGACATAACTACAATGTTAAGTGAGAAGTTACTGTACATTATTACTAATCAATGACTCATTTTATGAAGCTAAAAATGAAATTATTGAAATTTTGGTCTTACAATTTGGGAATAAATTGATTTTGTGCAAACTTGAACATATCAGATGGCTTCAGAGTAACAGCCGTGTTAGTTTGTATTCGCAAAAAGAAAAGGAGTACTTGTGGCACCTTAGAGACTAACCAATTTATTCGAGCATAAGCTTTCGTGAGCTACAGCTCACTTCATCGGATGCATACTGTGGAAACTGCAGAAGACATTATATACACAGAGACGATGAAACAATACCTCCTCCCACCCCACTCTCCTGCTGGTAATAGCTTATCTAAAGTGTGAGAAAACCTGGATTTGTGCTGGAAATGGCCCAACTTGATTATCATACACTTGTAAGGAGAGTGATCACTTTAGATAAGCTATTACCAGCAGGAGAGTGGGGTGTGAGGAGGTATTGTTTCATGGTCTCTGTGTATATAATGTCTTCTGCAGTTTCCACAGTATGCATCCGATGAAGTGAGCTGTAGCTCACGAAAGCTTATGCTCAAATAAATTGGTTAGTCTCTAAGGTGCCACAAGTACTCCTTTTCTTTATATCAGAGGGCTGTATTGTGCAACCCTTACATAATGAGTAAAGTACCACTCAACATGAGTAAATTTATTAGCATGTGTCAGACCTTCAATAAGTCTTGATTAAGACCTGAATAACCTTTAGGAAATTTGAAAATTGTCTTTAAACATTCAAAGTATTCACACACACAACTAATTAGATATATAGGATTTTATGCAGCTTGAACTTTTATGAAATTGAATTGGATATGAAAAGAAAGTTTCCAGGAAACAGATTCCCAATCCACTAGATTCGTTTGTAAATAAATGTCACCTGCCAGCAAGCTTAGACAAGAAAAAGGCAGTTAATCAAAGTCATAGCCTTAGCAGTTGATTTACATATAAGATTCTTCAAAAAGGCATGCAGACAAATAGAGAAATTCTTCAGCCTTTAACCCAAAAGAAATTTGATCTATAGTTGACTTCAAAAACAAATGAAAAGCAAGTGCAGTAAAAGGATTCTCTTGAATCTTCAAACTGAATTTCAGCTAACATCTGCCACAAGTCTTCAGTTAGTGAAGAAGAAGAAGATTCTTCATTCAAGGAAAACCCTCCAGACCAGGCATCTTTGAGGCAAAGCATCTTCAAAAGATGAACAAGAGAGCTTTCCTGAAGAAACACCACTCACAGTTTCAGCAACCATGTTGTGACAAGAACTTAGGTGAACCACTCCACTAGATCCTGTATGCACAAAGCATCCCCAAGGGGTTAGTTTTGCCTTTACCCACTAGTCAGATAAGTGTTCTGACCTGGAGGACATAAGAAACAGTATTATAATTTGCCTGTATTCTAACTGCAACCAGTTCCTTATGGGAATTTGGTAGGCCTAGAAAGAGCGACAGTAAGTCCCAGTTTTTAATCTGCAGTATATACTCCAAAAGTAAGCTTATAAAAATATTAAATGCATAGTTTGCATAAAGCTATTGACTTATTCAGTGTAATGTTTTCACTATCAAGCAGTTTTATGTGACATGCAGATTCAACTTAAACTTTTTCCCTTTATATATTGTCACTTTAATGGCTTTTAAATGCACTGTATATTGAACTAGATTGCCTTCACAGGAATGGAGTTTACTAATTTACAAATGAAACTTTTTGATATTTACAGAAATAAAATCTTTCCAGTTCCTTTCTTCATGTGATTTCCCTCCCCACCACCACCACATTACATATTTGCTGATTTCTTTGGTATGTGTTTAGGTGAAGCATCTGCATAAAGGAGTTTACATAGAATGCCATGGAGTCAATATCTTTTGTGCACTCTTCTACAATTGTGTTTCCAACACCATAGGGAGGCACTGGTTTGTTTGTTTGTTTGTTTGTAATGAGCAGAAAACGGAACATGGAACGTCAAAAAAACCAGTGTCTTAATGGAGTAACAATATTTTATCGAACTTATCAGAGCCTTTGATTGACAGAGGTTAGTCTCACAATGGCTGGGCTGATGTCCATTCAAAGTCTTGACCAATATTAGAAAGGAAATGAAAAGATAATGTACCTAATGAATTTAAATCAAACTCACAAAAGCCAGGAAATTCAAAGGGCTAAGATCATTACTTAAAGTTCAGTTCTACTTTGAAAACTGATCCTGTAAAAATGGTATTGCAGAGTTTTGTTATATTTCACATATACCCAGTTTACAAATCTTTATTGGTAAGCAAGGATCAGAAATGTGTCACCCTTACTCATAATACTTCTTGAATAGTTCCACTGACAACGAAACTACTCGTGGAATAATCTGGCCCACAATGATGATTTTTTTCCACTTTTGAGCCCTGCATGCTTAACAAGGGTGAAACAATCAAGCTCTCTTCATCCTGGCCATAACTTCATAAAGATTCTGCAGTTGTAAGTTATCTAACAATTCTGTTGAAGATGTGTAATACAGAATAGAATCCAGCTCTTTTTCCAGAGCTGCATTGACTCGGCAGTATATATTTTTACCACTAGAGTAAGGAAATATGTTTCTCAATACCCAGCGAGGGCAGATCTGCTGTGTAAGAGAATACCATTTTTACAGTCACTTTTACCATGTCCACAGCTGCACTACAATGTATATTGTTTCTGGGTATATTGAAATAACAGTATGTACATGGTACAAAAAAACCATGATCAGTAATCCTTACAGTAATTGAAATAATAAACTCAATTCACACTTCAGTTTGGTTGGCAAAGACACCCGCAACATTGTAGTTCATAATGCAGATAAGCTATACACAAATGTAACACTAATAGTGAAGCCATTGTTTTTACAAGTGTAAAATCAATTTTACACTATGGATCAGACTATGGGAAGAAGCTATATATAGTGATAACATAAAGAGCCACAATTTTCTCAGTTCAAAAGATTGCTGTGACTAGAGGGGCTCTGAGGGCATTATACACTTTCAGTGTGAATTGGTTTTTTAAAGAGCTTGAATATACAAGGAATACAGGGAATTTTGAACATACAAGGAATACAGAGCTGGGCTTGTAGTGATCTGATCTTATGTGATCAGATCACTACAAGCCCAGCTCTGTATTCCTTGTATATTCAAAATTCCCTTTGAAATCACTGGGAGCATTGGATGCTCAGGAATGCAGGATGAGACCCAATCTTTAACTATCTGGGGGGAGGGGGAGGATAGGAATGAAAAAGTACCCCATTGTTCTAAGAAAGGCTGGTTGTTCCATAAGGCAGACAAAATGCTGTTGTTATAATAATATTATGGTACATTTTTTTTTTAAAAAAAAGTAGGGCTGTGGCAAGGATTAAGTTTCATTCCTGGACTTTTAACTGAAGGAAATAGTTTTATAAACAATGTTCAGAGAGAAATGGTCTTAATTTAAAAAGCACCATTTTCATTCAGTCTTTTAATACAAACTAGTTTGGTAATAAGAAAAGAGGGATGGTTTGGGCATTTGCATTATATGTAATAAGGACTTTCATTTGTTATTATATCAGTAAATCACAAAGATTAAAATGAGTTTGAAGATTTGCAATGCAAATTACCTTATGCTTACATAACTATTGTATCGAAGCATACAGGGAAATATTGTCTTCACTGTTATTCAGCTCACCATGTTTTTTTCTACTGCTTGTAGCTCAGAGTTCCTTAGAGCACTATTGGATTACCCACATCTCTTGCCAACTTCTAGTTTCAGCCGGCATGAAGAGATACATTCAGAAATTCTTGCCAACTGTATTGCTAATTGTGCTGTAAGAATCATTCAGAAGGCAGCAATCTCTTCAGAAAAAATGAGTAAAGTCCTATGAAAAATTAACACATTGGACTTGCTCCTACAGAATTCAGTAGGATTCTCCTCATTCACTGACTTGAGTGGGATCAGGATCTGGACACACTGGGCCCAAACCTCAGATGGTATTATTTATTATAGCTCATTTACTTCATGTCACGAATCAGTGTCAATTAAGATCAATGGAGTATCTAGTCCATTGTATACTAAGATGCCAGTGTTTCGATGAATCATAGAAATCTGGGGCTGGAAGGGACCTCAAGAAGTCATCTATTGCTTCCCACCATGCTGAGGTGGGAAAAAGTATACCTAGACCATCCCTGACCAGTGTTTGTCTAACCTGTTCTTAAAACCTCCAGTGACAGGGATTCCACAACCTCCCTAGATAACCTGTGTCAGGGCTTAAATATTCTTTTTCCTAATATCTAACCTAAATCTTCCTTGCTGCAAACTAAGCTGATAACTTCTTGTCCTACCCTCGGTGGACATGGAGAACAGTTGATCACCATCATCTTTATAATAAACTTTTACAGGTTTGAAGACTGTTATCATGTTATCCCTCAGTTTATTCTCCTCTAGACTAAACAGGCCCAATTCTTTCAACCTTTCCTCATAGGTCATGTTTTATAAACCTCTTATCATTTTTGTTGCTCTCCTCTGGACTCTCTCCAATTTGTCCACATCATTCTTAAAGTGTGGGGCCCAAAACTGGACACAGTACAGCTAAGGCCTCATCAGTGCCAAACAGAGGGGTACGAAGTACCGCCGATGTCTTATATATGACAATCCTGTTAATGCATCCCAGAATGACATTTGACTTGTTTGGAACTGCATCACACTGTTGACTAATATTCAATTCATGATCCATTATTGCCCCCAAATCCTTTTCCGCAGTATTGCTGCCTAGCCAGTTATTCCCCATTTTGTAGCTGTGCATTTGATTTTGCCTTCCTAAGTGCAGTGCTTTGCATGTCTTTATTGAAATTCATCTTGTTGATTTCAGACCAATTCTCCAATTTATCAAGGTCGTGATGCATTCTAATCCTGTTCTCCAAAGGACATGAGAGTTTGCTGCAATGCACTAATAACTTGTACAGATCTATGAATCCATAGCCCCGAGGACCCAGCTGGTACCTCTCCTCACCAGTCAAATGCTCCAGCCAGTAGGGGCAGAAGCAGCCAAAGCAGAATGTCTTCTGGGTATTCAGAGAACTTTCTATAGTTTTGATTGGATTGCCTCTGCCCTGTGCTGTTTGGCTGTTTGTTCCAACCCTTCTGCATTGCAGCTCTCTCCCCCTCCCTTTTCCTTACAGTCTCTTCACCTCAGCTTCACTACACACCTGCCCGTCTTGCCCCTTTTCCCCTGCCATGTCTCCTCACTCCCTCATACCCTCCCTTTTCTTTGTATTAATGTATCCCCCCTTAAGTGTACCCACCCAAATAATAATAATGGAACTAACATGCTGTTTGCTGCCATCACATTGTTCACTCTGCTTGTGTGTTCTACCCCTCTCCCCATCCTACACATGTCTTCTCTGTTTAGACTGTAAGCTCTTCAGGGCAAGGACCATTTACTACTCTGCATTTCTACAGCACATAACACAATGGGTGCACACACTTGGTCAGCCCTTAGGCACTACCATAATAAACATTTTACATATTTTCAATAATAGCTACCTATTTTCAGGATTCTGAGCTTTTCAAGAATGCATGGAAAGATACAGAAAGGGTTGCTATACTAATTACAGCTGCCAGGGCTAGAAGCAGGTTTTGTAGTAGGTCCTTTACCACTACCATCACCTCCTGCTTTTCACAAAAAAGCATTTTTCTCCACAAATTTAGCAGGATAACAATGAAGGATGAGACTAAAAATTTAAGGAAAAATTTAAGGATGATTGCACCATCTAAGGCTTTGTCTACACTGCAACTGAAACCCTGTGGCTGGCTTGTGCCAGCTAACTCGCGCTTGTCAGGCTTGGGCTAAGGGGCTGTTTAATTGTGATGTAGACATATGGGCTCAGGCTGAAGCCCAGGCTCTCGGACCCTGCAAGGTGATCTCAAATACAGAGGTGACTAACAATAATTGTTTTATTTATGCAAGCAAATTCATTTACAGAAGAAGAAAAAATAGCAATATGTTGAAATCATGTATGAAATTAATAACATCTTTTCTCAATATTATGATCTATATTTTCTGCTGTAGGATCTTTTGCTAATCGTCCTATTACAGTTTAGCTTTCTTGGTTCTTAGCATAATAGGTTAATATTATCTATGAGTAGCAAAATATTTAAGGAGGATCCCCATTCTAGAGAGGTTTGTATAAATGTGAATTAGTTAAACATTTTGAAGCTGGGATATTGTTTGTTCTGTTATCAGATGTCATCTTTGCTGATGTGTGCGGTGCATAGAAGACAGACTTCAATACAAACCTCAAGATCTAATTAGTGCTTCAGTTCACCAACAAGGCTCTGAACAGCATTTCCTATCTAATGAACACTTTCCCCTTTTCTGTATAATGTAATTACAGACCAGGCTGTTTCCCATTAATCAAATAAATGAAAACAGCCTGTTTTTTCTTTTCTGTTATATTATTGGGAACATGCTTCCCATTAAAGTCAGTGTTTGTTATCTCAGCAAAGGACGGTGTGACTTAAATGTATTTAAGAAGGGTTAATAATATTTTACTTTTCTTTATTGCTTCCCATTTAAGAGAGTACTAACGCATTTTACAAACAGTAATGAACATTCAGAACAGTTTATGAGGCGGGGAAAAAGAGGAAGAGAAAAATTGAATGACATGCTCAAGAGTGGGTCAGTAGCATAGGCAGGTATATGACCAAGATTTTCTAACTCCTGGTCCTGTGCTTTAACCACTAGTTACAATTAGAATTAGTAATCTGAGAGAAGTGGGAAGTTCTTACCTCAGAAATCAATAGTGAGTTACAGTAAATAATACTAGCATGACCGGTATAGTTTGATTGGGCAGGCTGCTATTTGCATCACTCCAGAGCTCTGTATCCCAGTGATTATAATGCGGTCACTTAATCATATTCTGTGGAACAAAAACTAACAAGTTTGTTAAACTGAGGTTAATTTGATTAATCAGTGTTAAGAAGCTCTATCCATTTGGTTGTTGCAATAGGAATTATTAGCTATTTGGAGCTGCTCAGGTGTACCTTGACGTAAATTCAAGTTTCTGTTGTTTAAAAAAAAAAAAAAGGCCTCAGTCACTTTAGCCTCTGTAATAACTGTGCAATAAGGATCTGTACAAATGATGATTTATATATTGATAGAGGCTTATGAGAGGAATTGAATGCTTTGCAAAATTCAACCTCTACGTCATCTGTGAGCCTAGTCCTGCCCCCGCCGAAGTCAATACGAGTTTTGACATTCTACTAAGAATCCCTGACATGATTTGCTACTGTGTGCATGAACTTAAAAACATGATATCCAGTTTTCCAGGTAGAATAAGTAACAATAAGCACAAGATGTCAATTTATTTATGAGACATTATTTGCCCATTGTAGGCACTACTGGAATGTAAATAGATAATAAATCAAATGTGCATAATTAATATTCAGTATGAACTTTAAAACTGTGATGTGAAAAGTAAACCACAGTAAGTTAGCAGGTATTCATTGGCTTGCATTTTTTAACATTTTTCCTACCTAACTGCATTTATTTTCTTCCCTCTCCAGATGCAGCAATTGTTCCATGAAAATTATGAACACAATCGGAAGGGTTACATCCAAGATCTTCACAACAGTAAAATACACACAGCTATAACACTTCATCCTAATAAAAGGCCAGCCTACCAATATAGACTCCACAATTACATACTGAGCCGCAAAATTTCAGAACTACGCTATCGCACCATCCAGCTCCATAGAGAAAGTGCCCTAATGAGTAAGCTCAGTAACAGTGAAATAAATAAGGAAGATCAGCAGCTGGGAATGATGCCATCTTTCAATCGCTTCCAGCCCCGTGAAAGGAATGAAGTCATTGAATGGGAATTCCTGACAGGTAAGCTCCTTTATTCTGTGGCTGAGAATCAACCACCCAGACAAAGCATTAATAGCATTCTGCGGGCAGCATTGGATGACACAGTGATGCAAGTAATGGAAATGATAAATGAGAACTCTAAATCTAGAGGAAGGCTTATTGATTTCAAGGAAATACAATATGGCTACCGTAGGGTTGATCCTATGCATGGAGTGGAGTACATCCTGGATTTACTGCTTTTGTACAAAAGACACAAAGGAAGAAAACTTACAGTTCCGGTGAGACGTCATGCTTACCTTCAGCAATTGTTTAGCAAGCCTTTTTTCAAAGAGGCAGAGGAACTGGATGTAAGAAGCTTTGTGGAGAATATTAACAGTGATATTCAGTCTTTCTCTTTTCTTTCAAATTCTTTAAAGATTTTTTCATCATTCCAAGACACCAAAGAAATAGGAGGACATAGTGACAAGAAAATACATATTCTTGTCCCTCTCACAGGAAGATATGACATTTTCTTAAGATTTATGGAGAATTTTGAAAAGACTTGTGTTATTCCCAGGCAGAATGTAAAGCTGGCAGTAATTCTGTTCAGTTCTGATTCTGGCCAAGATTCCAGCAAACACAGAGAGTTAATTAAAGAATATCATAATAAGTATCCGAAGGCAGATATGACCCTAATTCCTATGACAGGAGAGTTTTCCAGAGGTTTAGGTCTTGAAATGGCCTCATCTCAATTTGACAATGACACTTTGCTGCTATTCTGTGATGTTGACCTGATATTCACACCAGACTTTCTCCAACGATGTAGAGATAATACTATTCAAGGACAGCAGGTTTATTATCCCATTATCTTTAGTCAATATGATCCAAAAGTAATATATGGAGGCAGCCCTCCGGGCGACAGTAACTTTGTTTTCACAAAGAAAACTGGATTTTGGCGAGACTATGGATTTGGAATCACTTGTATTTACAAAAGTGATCTACTGAGTGCTGGTGGATTTGATACCTCAATTCAAGGCTGGGGACTTGAGGATGTAGATCTCTTTACTAAAGTAATAGCTTCTGGGCTGACGGCTTTTAGAAGTCAAGAAGTTGGAGTTGTACACGTTTTTCATCCAGTTCAGTGTGACCCAAATTTAGACCCTAAACAATACAAAATGTGCTTGGGGTCCAAAGCAAGTACATTTGCTTCTACCATGCAGCTGGCTGAACTCTGGCTAGAAAAACATTTAGGTGTCAGGTACAATCGAACTCTCTCCTGACATTCCAGCTCATTCTGCCTTTTGGGGGGGAGTTTATATTGTTGTTGTTTTTATTTTACTGTCATATTCTTAAACTCCTCTTTGTCTTCCAAAGGGTGTATGTTGACCTCAAAAAAGATGAGACGGCTGTACACTATTTCCAATTCCTACTGAACTGATTAGATGTGTTACTTTCCTATGCCCTCTATTCAAAATTGACCGAACTCAAGGATATCAAATGATCTCACGGAGCACATCCATCATGAGACACTGCATCAAACGAATGTTCTCTTTGGGCTTTAGGATGCAATATCAGTTTTTGTTGTGTTTGTCAAACTTAATGTGATACATATATTTACTGGTGAAGGTACCACAAAAGTGCTTTATGCTTCCTCTGGGGAAGGAACTCTGTAACATAAACTTGAGTTTTATAATTTATACAAGGACTTATATATATATAAACACTACTT